>NC_137871.1:3432500-4640000 GCF_963924005.1 Protomyctophum bolini
ATTTATGCAGTGCAAATTGTTAGCCAAATGTACAGAATGTATAGTCAAGTGAAAGCTGAGTGTAGACATCCATTACGAGCAAACTGATATTACGGTGAATTCATCTCCAGAGATTAGTGACTTTCTTTCTCGCCCCCCTAGTGGCCAAAAAGTCTGGGAACTGAGATTAGTTCCTTTCTGACTTGGCTATTGGGCATCTGCAGAAGTCCCAGACATGTGAAACCAAAGTTTGCACATTTGTGGCAGTGGTGGGATTTGAACCCACGCCTCCAGAGAGACTGGAGCCTAAATCCAGCGCCTTAGACCACTCGGCCACACTACCTGGTAATACTGTATTCAGCTGATGCCTACTCTTTGCTCTTAACTCTAAGCAGGCAAAGCAGACAAGGCTACAATTGAGGAGGTTGTCAGGAAATGTGATTGGTGTTCCCAGAGTTAAACTCTTCAAAAGGGAAGGTAGGTCATCTACAGCCTTGGCAGAGGATGGGTTATGTCCACAGGCACAGAATATGCCTCTTGAGGTAACTCACCAGTGGAGTGAGCTAGTGTTGAAGTTTCGGTACTGGAATTCAGCACCTAAAACCTCAACTGGCAGCGGTGGGATTCGAACCCACGCCTCCAGGGGAGACTGCGACCTGAACGCAGCGCCTTAGACCGCTCGGCCACGCTACCACAATCTTTAAAGAAGTACTTAATAGTTAATAGTTTGTTGATGACTTTCAATACAAGCCATGTTTCCAACTCATCCTACTTTTCTATTGTTTGTGAAGTGAGTCGTAAATAATGATTTAAATAGCTTGTTCATGGTCTAATACATGTGTATAAGGCATATTTATAAAGCAGTGTTGGCAGTGGTGGCATTTGAGGCGACAACTCCATAAAGACATAAACTACATGTATTTGCCATCAAAAGGAAACATCATGAAATCGGAACGATAGCAGATTGATGTTGTGGTTAGTAAGTGCTGAGAACTAGAATACATGATTTGCCAATAGAGATAGCAGAGGATGGTTTCGATCCATCGACCTCTGGGTTATGGGCCCAGCACGCTTCCGCTGCGCCACTCTGCTCTGAGCTATTATGCAAGATGGAAATGGAACCTACAATCTCTATAGATTAGGTATTTATGCAGTGCAAATTGTTAGCCAAATGTACAGAATGTATAGTCAAGTGAAAGCTGAGTGTAGACATCCATTACGAGCAAACTGATATTACGGTGAATTCATCTCCAGAGATTAGTGACTTTCTTTCTCGCCCCCCTAGTGGCCAAAAAGTCTGGGAACTCAGATTAGTTCCTTTCTGACTTGGCTATTGGGCATCTGCAGAAGTCCCAGACATGTGAAACCAAAGTTTGCACATTTGTGGCAGTGGTGGGATTTGAACCCACGCCTCCAGAGAGACTAGAGCCTAAATCCAGCGCCTTAGACCACTCGGCCACACTACCTGGTAATACTGTATTCAGCTGATGCCTACTCTTTGCTCTTAACTCTAAGCAGGCAAAGCAGACAAGGCTACAATTGAGGAGGTTGTCAGGAAATGTGATTGGTGTTCCCAGAGTTAAACTCTTCAAAAGGAAAGGTAGGTCATCTACAACCTTGGCAGAGGATGGGTTATGTCCACAGGCACATAATATGCCTCTTGAGGTAACTCACCAGTGGAGTGAGCTAGTGTTGAAGTTTCGGTACTGGAATTCAGCACCTAAAACCTCAACTGGCAGCGGTGGGATTCGAACCCACGCCTCCAGGGGAGACTGCGACCTGAACGCAGCGCCTTAGACCGCTCTGCCACGCTACCACAATCTTTAAAGAAGTACTTAATAGTTAATAGTTTGTTGATGACTTTCAATACAAGCCATGTTTCCAACTCATCCTACTTTTCTATTGTTTGTGAAGTGAGTCGTAAATAATGATTTAAATAGCTTGTTCATGGTCTAATACATGTGTATAAGGCATATTTATAAAGCAGTGTTGGCAGTGGTGGCATTTGAGGCGACAACTCCATAAAGACATAAACTACATGTATTTGCCATCAATAGGAAACATCATGAAATCGGAACGATAGCAGATTGATGTTGTGGTTAGTAAGTGCTGAGAACTAGAATACATGATTTGCCAATAGAGATAGCAGAGGATGGTTTCGATCCATCGACCTCTGGGTTATGGGCCCAGCACGCTTCCGCTGCGCCACTCTGCTCTGAGCTATTATGCAAGATGGAAATGGAACCTACAATCTCTATAGATTAGGTATTTATGCAGTGCAAATTGTTAGCCAAATGTACAGAATGTATAGTCAAGTGAAAGCTGAGTGTAGACATCCATTACGAGCAAACTGATATTACGGTGAATTCATCTCCAGAGATTAGTGACTTTCTTTCTCGCCCCCCTAGTGGCCAAAAAGTCTGGGAACTCAGATTAGTTCCTTTCTGACTTGGCTATTGGGCATCTGCAGAAGTCCCAGACATGTGAAACCAAAGTTTGCACATTTGTGGCAGTGGTGGGATTTGAACCCACGCCTCCAGAGAGACTGGAGCCTAAATCCAGCGCCTTGGTCGAGTTCCATCTTCGTCCTTTATTTGTTCCAAGTGTTCCAACATTGTTTCAACTTCCGGGCCACCGATTGGCCGGTGCCCGGATCGTGCAGGCTACCATTGGCTGGTTCCACCTGGGGTTCCACCTGGGGTTCCAACCCAGGAGCCAATGGGGGCATGGTCCCGCCCCTACCTCTCAGTAATTCCAAAACAGCACGGCGGTGGATGGACGTATTCATAATTTTAATAAATCGTACAAGTTGTTTGGAAAATATTTAAAGGCAGCGGGGCTTTCTCCAGGGGCCAATAAGGGATCGATTTTAATTTGGAACATTTCTGTCCATTTTTGGCTTAGTTATGGACATGTAGTATCTGTTTAGCATGTTAGCTAGCTGATGGATGATGATGATGATGATGATGGGTTCTTAATATTATGTGTGAATATTTGATATTTTTTTATTAAATCGTACAAGGTGTTTGGAAAATATTTAAAGGCAGCAGGGCTTTCTCCAGGGGCCAATAAGGGATCGATTTTAATTTGGAACATTTCTGTCCATTTTTGGCTTAGTTATGGACATGTAGTATCTGTTTAGCATGTTAGCTAGCTGCTGGATGATGATGATGATGATGATGATGGGTTCTTAATATTATGTGTGGATATTTGATATTTTTTTATTAAATCGTACAAGGTGTTTGGAAAATATTTAAAGGCAGCAGGGCTTTCTCCAGGGGCCAATAAGGGATCGATTTTAATTTGGAACATTTCTGTCCATTTTTGGCTTAGTTATGGACATGTAGTATCTGTTAGCATGTTAGCTAGCTGCTGGATGATGAACAATGAACTCAAGTGTCACAAAGCAAAGCAACACGAAAAGCGATGGTAATAGTACTATTAGCCAGCTTCTGCTGACCTATATGGGGTGCGAGGCCCTGCATTGCTCAATAACCTGCTTTGATGACACCCTGCATTGCTCAATAACCTGCTTTGATGACACTTTTGTCCTTTTGTATGTTTAAATCAAATGTCAAATTATAGTTCAAAGACACCAAGAAGATAGTCTGTGATTACAATATCAATTTAAAATGTAAGTCGCTCTGGATTAAGAGCGTCTGCTAAATGCCTAAATTGTAAATTGTCCCCTTGCGCTTAGGGTCCGGCCCATTCCTCTCTGTTATGTCATATGACAATCTAATCTAATAATATCACAATTATTGTAGCTAATCTAACTGAATCTGGAAGTCTTCCTTTATTAAATGATTCTTCATAGTCTGGAATTGTAACTGATCCATTTTTTATGGTGACTTTCGCCTTTATTTTATATGGAGGGACAGTCAGTGGTGTAAACTTTATTTATATAGCACATTTCATACATAAAATGCAACTCTGTCACATTCTGTCTCTCCCTCAGTCTGTGACTCCACACTGGCCTCCCATATCCCATTCCAGCACACCCAGTTCCATTTACACACCTGTCAACTACCTCGTCAGCCCAGCAGTGAACACTTCTCCAATCAACCTGCTCACTATAAAACTGGACTCAGTACAAACACTCATTGTCAGTTCATAACCTGTGTCACAGATGTCCTGCCTGTTAAATATTATACTCTAGTTTGTTGTGACTTTGCTCCTGGGTTCAACTCTGTCTGCATCCTTGACAACTCAAAGTACTTCACATGAAAATAAAATAAAAAATAACAAGCAGCGGAATGCCAGAAACAAAAAGTAGGTCAATCTACAATTAGCAAATAAAAATAGCAATACAAAACTACAACATTAAAAATGGTAAGGAAATTTGTATTGGATAATACATTTTAAATTGATATTCTTAGATATTCAACTATATTGACATTTATAATTAAATTGGTGTCTTTACACTGTAGAATTTTACATTTGATTTAAGTGTCTATTTGTTTGTCTCTAAATGTTTTGATGAATTGAACAATGCCCTTTTGGTAAACAAGTGTAAGGCTTAATTGGGTCGTCCACTCACAGTTAACAGTCTTTGTATTGAGTTTGTGCTTGAAATGTAGGCCTACTGTAATTCTGCAAACTGTTAATAAATATTTCAATCAATCAATCAAAATTGACATTTCAACTATTGATCAGACGCTGTGCATTGACGACACCTAATGGTCATTCATTTTAATTGCATGCATGCAGAGAAATCACAACATTGTGAGACGCACTGGGTCGTTGCCATGTTTTGCCACGGAAACCAGCGACCTGCCTTGTGTAAGTAAGTAAGTACATTTTATTTATAAAGCACCTTTCTTAACAATGTTACAAAGTGCTGTACAGTGACACAATAAAATCAATCATAATTAAAACAGTGACAGTACAACAAGCAAATAAGAACAACATAATCAAGTCAAATAAAATCAGAAAAATGTTCCCGAAATAAAAACGTTTTCAGTGGACGAAGCCAGGCTTGATACGAGCAGACGTGGCAACGCCATTGAAACACAGGGCAATCTCCCGTTGGCCGAGAGGTTGGAACTCACGGGACAATGGGAGCCTGCATGCTTTTGGGCGGCCAATAAGGGCAGGGGTAAAACAGAGAGGATTGTTCCGGATCCTAGCGCCTTAGACCACTCGGCCACACTACCTGGTAATACTGTATTCAGCTGATGCCTACTCTTTGCTCTTAACTCTAAGCAGGCAAAGCAGACAAGGCTACAATTGAGGAGGTTGTCAGGAAATGTGATTGGTGTTCCCAGAGTTAAACTCTTCAAAAGGAAAGGTAGGTCATCTACAGCCTTGGCAGAGGATGGGTTATGTCCACAGGCACAGAATATGCCTCTTGAGGTAACTCACCAGTGGAGTGAACTAGTGTTGAAGTTTCGGTACTGGAATTCAGCACCTAAAACCTCAACTGGCAGCGGTGGGATTCGAACCCACGCCTCCAGGGGAGACTGCGACCTGAACGCAGCGCCTTAGACCGCTCGGCCACGCTACCATAATCTTTAAAGAAGTACTTAATAGTTAATAGTTTGTTGATGACTTTCAATACAAGCCATGTTTCCAACTCATCCTACTTTTCTATTGTTTGTGAAGTGAGTCGTAAATAATGATTTAAATAGCTTGTTCATGGTCTAATACATGTGTATAAGGCATATTTATAAAGCAGTGTTGGCAGTGGTGGCATTTGAGGCGACAACTCCATAAAGACATAAACTACATGTATTTGCCATCAATAGGAAACATCATGAAATCGGAACGATAGCAGATTGATGTTGTGGTTAGTAAGTGCTGAGAACTAGAATACATGATATTTGCCAATAGAGATAGCAGAGGATGGTTTCGATCCATCGACCTCTGGGTTATGGGCGCAGCACGCTTCCGCTGTGCCACTCTGCTCTGAGCTATTATGCAAGATGGAAATGGAACCTACAATCTCTATAGATTAGGTATTTATGCAGTGCAAATTGTTAGCCAAATGTACAGAATGTATAGTCAAGTGAAACCTGAGTGTAGACATCCATATACGAGCAAACTGATATTACGGTGAATTCATCTCCAGAGATTAGTGACTTTCTTTCTCGCCCCCCTAGTGGCCAAAAAGTCTGGGAACTCAGATTAGTTCCTTTCTGACTTGGCTATTGGGCATCTGCAGAAGTCCCAGACATGTGAAACCAAAGTTTGCACATTTGTGGCAGTGGTGGGATTTGAACCCACGCCTCCAGAGAGACTGGAGCCTAAATCCAGCGCCTTAGACCACTCGGCCACACTACCTGGTAATACTGTATTCAGCTGATGCCTACTCTTTGCTCTTAACTCTAAGCAGGCAAAGCAGACAAGGCTACAATTGAGGAGGTTGTCAGGAAATGTGATTGGTGTTCCCAGAGTTAAACTCTTCAAAAGGAAAGGTAGGTCATCTACAGCCTTGGCAGAGGATGGGTTATGTCCACAGGCACAGAATATGCCTCTTGAGGTAACTCACCAGTGGAGTGAACTAGTGTTGAAGTTTCGGTACTGGAATTCAGCACCTAAAACCTCAACTGGCAGGGGTGTGATTCGAACCCACGCCTCCAGGGGAGACTGCGACCTGAACGCAGCGCCTTAGACCGCTCGGCCACACTACCATAATCTTTAAAGAAGTACTTAATAGTTAATAGTTTGTTGATGACTTTCAATACAAGCCATGTTTCCAACTCATCCTACTTTTCTATTGTTTGTGAAGTGAGTCGTAAATAATGATTTAAATAGCTTGTTCATGGTCTAATACATGTGTATAAGGCATATTTATAAAGCAGTGTTGGCAGTGGTGGCATTTGAGGCGACAACTCCATAAAGACATAAACTACATGTATTTGCCATCAATAGGAAACATCATGAAATCGGAAAGATAGCAGATTGATGTTGTGGTTAGTAAGTGCTGAGAACTAGAATACATGATATTTGCCAATAGAGATAGCAGAGGATGGTTTCGATCCATCGACCTCTGGGTTATGGGCGCAGCATGCTTCCGCTGTGCCACTCTGCTCTGAGCTATTATGCAAGATGGAAATGGAACCTACAATCTCTATAGATTAGGTATTTATGCAGTGCAAATTGTTAGCCAAATGTACAGAATGTATAGTCAAGTGAAACCTGAGTGTAGACATCCATATACGAGCAAACTGATATTACGGTGAATTCATCTCCAGAGATTAGTGACTTTCTTTCTCGCCCCCCTAGTGGCCAAAAAGTCTGGGAACTCAGATTAGTTCCTTTCTGACTTAGCTATTGGGCATCTGCAGAAGTCCCAGACATGTGAAACCAAAGTTCACACTTTTGTGGCAGTGGTGGGATTTGAACCCACGCCTCCAGAGAGACTGGAGCCTTAATCCAGCGCCTTAGACGACTCGGCCACACTACCTGCTTTTACTGTGTTTAGATGATGCCTACTCTTTGCTCTTAACTCAAAGCAGGCCAAACAGACAAGGCCACAAGTGAGGAGGATGTCAGGAAAAGTGATTGGTGTTCCCAGAGTTAAACTCTTCAGAAGGAATGGTAGGTCGTCTACAGCCTTGGCAGAGGATGGATTATGTCCACAGGCACAGAATATGCCTCTTGTGGTAACTTTCCAGTGGAGTGAGCTAGTGTTGAAGTTTCGGTACTGGAATTTGGCACCTCAAACCTCAACTGGCAGCGGTGGGATTCGAACCCACGCCTCCAGGGGAGACTGCGACCTGAACGCAGCGCCTTAGACCGCTCGGCCATGCTACCACAAAAGGTTTAGAAGTACTTAATACTTAATAGTTTGTTGATGACTTTCAATACAAGCCATGTTTCCAACTCATCCTACTTTTCTATTGTTTGTGAAGTGAGTCGTAAATAATGATTTAAATAGCTTGTTCATGGTCTAATACATGTGTATAAGGCATATTTATAAAGCAGTGTTGGCAGTGGTGGCATTTGAGGCGACAACTCCATAAAGACATAAACTACATGTATTTGCCATCAATAGGAAACATCATGAAATCGGAACGATAGCAGATTGATGTTGTGGTTAGTAAGTGCTGAGAACTAGAATACATGATTTGCCAATAGAGATAGCAGAGGATGGTTTCGATCCATCGACCTCTGGGTTATGGGCCCAGCACGCTTCCGCTGCGCCACTCTGCTCTGAGCTATTATGCAAGATGGAAATGGAACCTACAATCTCTATAGATTAGGTATTTATGCAGTGCAAATTGTTAGCCAAATGTACAGAATGTATAGTCAAGTGAAAGCTGAGTGTAGACATCCATTACGAGCAAACTGATATTACGGTGAATTCATCTCCAGAGATTAGTGACTTTCTTTCTCGCCCCCCTAGTGGCCAAAAAGTCTGGGAACTCAGATTAGTTCCTTTCTGACTTGGCTATTGGGCATCTGCAGAAGTCCCAGACATGTGAAACCAAAGTTTGCACATTTGTGGCAGTGGTGGGATTTGAACCCACGCCTCCAGAGAGACTGGAGCCTAAATCCAGCGCCTTAGACCACTCGGCCACACTACCTGGTAATACTACATTCAGCTGATGCCTACTCTTTGCTCTTAACTCTAAGCAGGCAAAGCAGACAAGGCTACAATTGAGGAGGTTGTCAGGAAATTTGATTGGTGTTCCCAGAGTTAAACTCTTCAAAAGGAAAGGTAGGTCATCTACAGCCTTGGCAGAGGATGGGTTATGTCCACAGGCACAGAATATGCCTCTTGAGGTAACTCACCAGTGGAGTGAACTAGTGTTGAAGTTTCGGTACTGGAATTCAGCACCTAAAACCTCAACTGGCAGCGGTGGGATTCGAACCCACGCCTCCAGGGGAGACTGCGACCTGAACGCAGCGCCTTAGACCGCTCGGCCACGCTACCATAATCTTTAAAGAAGTACTTAATAGTTAATAGTTTGTTGATGACTTTCAATACAAGCCATGTTTCCAACTCATCCTACTTTTCTATTGTTTGTGAAGTGAGTCGTAAATAATGATTTAAATAGCTTGTTCATGGTCTAATACATGTGTATAAGGCATATTTATAAAGCAGTGTTGGCAGTGGTGGCATTTGAGGCGACAACTCCATAAAGACATAAACTACATGTATTTGCCATCAATAGGAAACATCATGAAATCGGAACGATAGCAGATTGATGTTGTGGTTAGTAAGTGCTGAGAACTAGAATACATGATATTTGCCAATAGAGATAGCAGAGGATGGTTTCGATCCATCGACCTCTGGGTTATGGGCGCAGCACGCTTCCGCTGTGCCACTCTGCTCTGAGCTATTATGCAAGATGGAAATGGAACCTACAATCTCTATAGATTAGGTATTTATGCAGTGCAAATTGTTAGCCAAATGTACAGAATGTATAGTCAAGTGAAACCTGAGTGTAGACATCCATATACGAGCAAACTGATATTACGGTGAATTCATCTCCAGAGATTAGTGACTTTCTTTCTCGCCCCCCTAGTGGCCAAAAAGTCTGGGAACTCAGATTAGTTCCTTTCTGACTTGGCTATTGGGCATCTGCAGAAGTCCCAGACATGTGAAACCAAAGTTTGCACATTTGTGGCAGTGGTGGGATTTGAACCCACGCCTCCAGAGAGACTGGAGCCTAAATCCAGCGCCTTAGACCACTCGGCCACACTACCTGGTAATACTGTATTCAGCTGATGCCTACTCTTTGCTCTTAACTCTAAGCAGGCAAAGCAGACAAGGCTACAATTGAGGAGGTTGTCAGGAAATGTGATTGGTGTTCCCAGAGTTAAACTCTTCAAAAGGAAAGGTAGGTCATCTACAGCCTTGGCAGAGGATGGGTTATGTCCACAGGCACAGAATATGCCTCTTGAGGTAACTCACCAGTGGAGTGAACTAGTGTTGAAGTTTCGGTACTGGAATTCAGCACCTAAAACCTCAACTGGCAGCGGTGTGATTCGAACCCACGCCTCCAGGGGAGACTGCGACCTGAACGCAGCGCCTTAGACCGCTCGGCCACACTACCATAATCTTTAAAGAAGTACTTAATAGTTAATAGTTTGTTGATGACTTTCAATACAAGCCATGTTTCCAACTCATCCTACTTTTCTATTGTTTGTGAAGTGAGTCGTAAATAATGATTTAAATAGCTTGTTCATGGTCTAATACATGTGTATAAGGCATATTTATAAAGCAGTGTTGGCAGTGGTGGCATTTGAGGCGACAACTCCATAAAGACATAAACTACATGTATTTGCCATCAATAGGAAACATCATGAAATCGGAAAGATAGCAGATTGATGTTGTGGTTAGTAAGTGCTGAGAACTAGAATACATGATATTTGCCAATAGAGATAGCAGAGGATGGTTTCGATCCATCGACCTCTGGGTTATGGGCGCAGCACGCTTCCGCTGTGCCACTCTGCTCTGAGCTATTATGCAAGATGGAAATGGAACCTACAATCTCTATAGATTAGGTATTTATGCAGTGCAAATTGTTAGCCAAATGTACAGAATGTATAGTCAAGTGAAACCTGAGTGTAGACATCCATATACGAGCAAACTGATATTACGGTGAATTCATCTCCAGAGATTAGTGACTTTCTTTCTCGCCCCCCTAGTGGCCAAAAAGTCTGGGAACTCAGATTAGTTCCTTTCTGACTTAGCTATTGGGCATCTGCAGAAGTCCCAGACATGTGAAACCAAAGTTCACACTTTTGTGGCAGTGGTGGGATTTGAACCCACGCCTCCAGAGAGACTGGAGCCTTAATCCAGCGCCTTAGACGACTCGGCCACACTACCTGCTTTTACTGTGTTTAGATGATGCCTACTCTTTGCTCTTAACTCAAAGCAGGCCAAACAGACAAGGCCACAAGTGAGGAGGATGTCAGGAAAAGTGATTGGTGTTCCCAGAGTTAAACTCTTCAGAAGGAATGGTAGGTCGTCTACAGCCTTGGCAGAGGATGGATTATGTCCACAGGCACAGAATATGCCTCTTGTGGTAACTTTCCAGTGGAGTGAGCTAGTGTTGAAGTTTCGGTACTGGAATTTGGCACCTCAAACCTCAACTGGCAGCGGTGGGATTCGAACCCACGCCTCCAGGGGAGACTGCGACCTGAACGCAGCGCCTTAGACCGCTCGGCCACGCTACCACAAAAGGTTTAGAAGTACTTAATACTTAATAGTTTGTTGATGACTTTCAATACAAGCCATGTTTCCAACTCATCCTACTTTTCTATTGTTTGTGAAGTGAGTCGTAAATAATGATTTAAATAGCTTGTTCATGGTCTAATACATGTGTATAAGGCATATTTATAAAGCAGTGTTGGCAGTGGTGGCATTTGAGGCGACAACTCCATAAAGACATAAACTACATGTATTTGCCATCAATAGGAAACATCATGAAATCGGAACGATAGCAGATTGATGTTGTGGTTAGTAAGTGCTGAGAACTAGAATACATGATTTGCCAATAGAGATAGCAGAGGATGGTTTCGATCCATCGACCTCTGGGTTATGGGCCCAGCACGCTTCCGCTGTGCCACTCTGCTCTGAGCTATTATGCAAGATGGAAATGGAACCTACAATCTCTATAGATTAGGTATTTATGCAGTGCAAATTGTTAGCCAAATGTACAGAGAATGTATAGTCAAGTGAAAGCTGAGTGTAGACATCCATTACGAGCAAACTGATATTACGGTGAATTCATCTCCAGAGATTAGTGACTTTCTTTCTCGCCCCCCTAGTGGCCAAATAGTCTGGGAACTCAGATTAGTTCCTTTCTGACTTGGCTATTGGGCATCTGCAGAAGTCCCAGACATGTGAAACCAAAGTTTGCACATTTGTGGCAGTGGTGGGATTTGAACCCACGCCTCCAGAGAGACTGGAGCCTAAATCCAGCGCCTTAGACCACTCGGCCACACTACCTGGTAATACTACATTCAGCTGATGCCTACTCTTTGCTCTTAACTCTAAGCAGGCAAAGCAGACAAGGCTACAATTGAGGAGGTTGTCAGGAAATGTGATTGGTGTTCCCAGAGTTAAACTCTTCAAAAGGAAAGGTAGGTCATCTACAGCCTTGGCAGAGGATGGGTTATGTCCACAGGCACAGAATATGCCTCTTGAGGTAACTCACCAGTGGAGTGAGCTAGTGTTGAAGTTTCGGTACTGGAATTCAGCACCTAAAACCTCAACTGGCAGCGGTGGGATTCGAACCCACGCCTCCAGGGGAGACTGCGACCTGAACGCAGCGCCTTAGACCGCTCGGCCACGCTACCACAATCTTTAAAGAAGTACTTAATAGTTAATAGTTTGTTGATGACTTTCAATACAAGCCATGTTTCCAACTCATGCTACTTTTCTATTGTTTGTGAAGTGAGTCGTAAATAATGATTTAAATAGCTTGTTCATGGTCTAATACATGTGTATAAGGCATATTTATAAAGCAGTGTTGGCAGTGGTGGCATTTGAGGCGACAACTCCATAAAGACATAAACTACATGTATTTGCCATCAATAGGAAACATCATGAAATCGGAACGATAGCAGATTGATGTTGTGGTTAGTAAGTGCTGAGAACTAGAATACATGATATTTGCCAATAGAGATAGCAGAGGATGGTTTCGATCCATCGACCTCTGGGTTATGGGCGCAGCACGCTTCCGCTGCGCCACTCTGCTCTGAGCTATTATGCAAGATGGAAATGGAACCTACAATCTCTATAGATTAGGTATTTATGCAGTGCAAATTGTTAGCCAAATGTACAGAATGTATAGTCAAGTGAAACCTGAGTGTAGACATCCATATACGAGCAAACTGATATTACGGTGAATTCATCTCCAGAGATTAGTGACTTTCTTTCTCGCCCCCCTAGTGGCCAAAAAGTCTGGGAACTCAGATTAGTTCCTTTCTGACTTAGCTATTGGGCATCTGCAGAAGTCCCAGACATGTGAAACCAAAGTTCACACATTTGTGGCAGTGGTGGGATTTGAACCCACGCCTCCAGAGAGACTGGAGCCTTAATCCAGCGCCTTAGACCACTCGGCCACACTACCTGCTTATACTGTGTTTAGATGATGCCTACTCTTTGCTCTTAACTCAAAGCAGGCCAAACAGACAAGGCCACAAGTGAGGAGGATGTCAGGAAAAGTGATTGGTGTTCCCAGAGTTAAACTCTTCAGAAGGAATGGTAGGTCGTCTACAGCCTTGGCAGAGGATGGATTATGTCCACAGGCACAGAATATGCCTCTTGTGGTAACTCGCCAGTGGAGTGAGCTAGTGTTGAAGTTTCGGTACTGGAATTTGGCACCTCAAACCTCAACTGGCAGCGGTGGGATTCGAACCCACGCCTCCAGGGGAGACTGCGACCTGAACGCAGCGCCTTAGACCGCTCGGCCACGCTACCACAAAAGGTTTAGAAGTACTTAATACTTAATAGTTTGTTGATGACTTTCAATACAAGCCATGTTTCCAACTCATCCTACTTTTCTATTGTTTGTGAAGTGAGTCGTAAATAATGATTTAAATAGCTTGTTCATGGTCTAATACATGTGTATAAGGCATATTTATAAAGCAGTGTTGGCAGTGGTGGCATTTGAGGCTACAACTCCATAAAGACATAAACTACATGTATTTGCCATCAATAGGAAACATCATGAAATCGGAACGATAGCAGATTGATGTTGTGGTTAGTAAGTGCTGAGAACTAGAATACATGATTTGCCAATAGAGATAGCAGAGGATGGTTTCGATCCATCGACCTCTGGGTTATGGGCCCAGCACGCTTCCGCTGCGCCACTCTGCTCTGAGCTATTATGCAAGATGGAAATGGAACCTACAATCTCTATAGATTAGGTATTTATGCAGTGCAAATTGTTAGCCAAATGTACAGAATGTATAGTCAAGTGAAAGCTGAGTGTAGACATCCATTACGAGCAAACTGATATTACGGTGAATTCATCTCCAGAGATTAGTGACTTTCTTTCTCGCCCCCCTAGTGGACAAAAAGTCTGGGAACTCAGATTAGTTCCTTTCTGACTTGGCTATTGGGCATCTGCAGAAGTCCCAGACATGTGAAACCAAAGTTTGCACATTTGTGGCAGTGGTGGGATTTGAACCCACGCCTCCAGAGAGACTGGAGCCTTAATCCAGCGCCTTAGACCACTTGGCCACACTACCTGCTTATACTGTGTTTAGATGATGCCTACTCTTTGCTCTTAACTCAAAGCAGGCCAAACAGACAAGGCCACAAGTGAGGAGGATGTCAGGAAAAGTGATTGGTGTTCCCAGAGTTAAACTCTTCAGAAGGAATGGTAGGTCGTCTACAGCCTTGGCAGAGGATGGATTATGTCCACAGGCACAGAATATGCCTCTTGTGGTAACTCGCCAGTGGAGTGAGCTAGTGTTGAAGTTTCGGTACTGGAATTTGGCACCTCAAACCTCAACTGGCAGCGGTGGGATTCGAACCCACGCCTCCAGGGGAGACTGCGACCTGAACGCAGCGCCTTAGACCGCTCGGCCACGCTACCACAAAAGGTGTAGAAGTACTTAATACTTAATAGTCTGTTGATGACTTTCAATACAAGCCATGTTTCCAACTCATCCTACTTTTCTATTGTTTGTGAAGTGAGTCGTAAATAATGATTTAAATAGCTTGTTCATGGTCTAATACATGTGTATAAGGCATATTTATAAAGCAGTGTTGGCAGTGGTGGCATTTGAGGCGACAACTCCATAAAGACATAAACTACATGTATTTGCCATCAATAGGAAACATCATGAAATCGGAACGATAGCAGATTGATGTTGTGGTTAGTAAGTGCTGAGAACTAGAATACATGATTTGCCAATAGAGATAGCAGAGGATGGTTTCGATCCATCGACCTCTGGGTTATGGGCCCAGCACGCTTCCGCTGCGCCACTCTGCTCTGAGCTATTATGCAAGATGGAAATGGAACCTACAATCTCTATAGATTAGGTATTTATGCAGTGCAAATTGTTAGCCAAATGTACAGAATGTATAGTCAAGTGAAAGCTGAGTGTAGACATCCATTACGAGCAAACTGATATTACGGTGAATTCATCTCCAGAGATTAGTGACTTTCTTTCTCGCCCCCCTAGTGGCCAAAAAGTCTGGGAACTCAGATTAGTTCCTTTCTGACTTAGCTATTGGGCATCTGCAGAAGTCCCAGACATGTGAAACCAAAGTTCACACATTTGTGGCAGTGGTGGGATTTGAACCCACGCCTCCAGAGAGACTGGAGCCTTAATCCAGCGCCTTAGACCACTCGGCCACACTACCTGCTTATACTGTGTTTAGATGATGCCTACTCTTTGCTCTTAACTCAAAGCAGGCCAAACAGACAAGGCCACAAGTGAGGAGGATGTCAGGAAAAGTGATTGGTGTTCCCAGAGTTAAACTCTTCAGAAGGAATGGTAGGTCGTCTACAGCCTTGGCAGAGGATGGATTATGTCCACAGGCACAGAATATGCCTCTTGTGGTAACTCGCCAGTGGAGTGAGCTAGTGTTGAAGTTTCGGTACTGGAATTTGGCACCTCAAACCTCAACTGGCAGCGGTGGGATTCGAACACACGCCTCCAGGGGAGACTGCGACCTGAACGCAGCACCTTAGACCGCTCGGCCACGCTACCACAAAAGGTGTAGAAGTACTTAATACTTAATAGTCTGTTGATGACTTTCAATACAAGCCATGTTTCCAACTCATCCTACTTTTCTATTGTTTGTGAAGTGAGTCGTAAATAATGATTTAAATAGCTTGTTCATGGTCTAATACATGTGTATAAGGCATATTTATAAAGCAGTGTTGGCAGTGGTGGCATTTGAGACGACAACTCCATAAAGACATAAACTACATGTATTTGCCATCAATAGGAAACATCATGAAATCGGAACGATAGCAGATTGATGTTGTGGTTAGTAAGTGCTGAGAACTAGAATACATGATATTTGCCAATAGAGATAGCAGAGGATGGTTTCGATCCATCGACCTCTGGGTTATGGGCCCAGCACGCTTCCGCTGCGCCACTCTGCTCTGAGCGATTATGCAAGATGGAAATGGAACCTACAATCTCTATAGATTAGGTATTTATGCAGTGCAAATTGTTAGCCAAATGTACAGAATGTATAGTCAAGTGAAACCTGAGTGTAGACATCCATATACGAGCAAACTGATATTACGGTGAATTCATCTCCAGAGATTAGTGACTTTCTTTCTCGCCCCCCTAGTGGCCAAAAAGTCTGGGAACTCAGATTAGTTCCTTTCTGACTTAGCTATTGGGCATCTGCAGAAGTCCCAGACATGTGAAACCAAAGTTCACACATTTGTGGCAGTGGTGGGATTTGAACCCACGCCTCCAGAGAGACTGGAGCCTTAATCCAGCGCCTTAGACCACTCGGCCACACTACCTGCTTATACTGTGTTTAGATGATGCCTACTCTTTGCTCTTAACTCAAAGCAGGCCAAACAGACAAGGCCACAAGTGAGGAGGATGTCAGGAAAAGGGATTGGTGTTCCCAGAGTTAAACTCTTCAGAAGGAATGGTAGGTCGTCTACAGCCTTGGCAGAGGATGGATTATGTCCACAGGCACAGAATATGCCTCTTGTGGTAACTCGCCAGTGGAGTGAGCTAGTGTTGAAGTTTCGGTACTGGAATTTGGCACCTCAAACCTCAACTGGCAGCGGTGGGATTCGAACCCACGCCTCCAGGGGAGACTGCGACCTGAACGCAGCGCCTTAGACCGCTCGGCCACGCTACCACAAAAGGTGTAGAAGTACTTAATACTTAATAGTCTGTTGATGACTTTCAATACAAGCCATGTTTCCAACTCATCCTACTTTTCTATTGTTTGTGAAGTGAGTCGTAAATAATGATTTAAATAGCTTGTTCATGGTCTAATACATGTGTATAAGGCATATTTATAAAGCAGTGTTGGCAGTGGTGGCATTTGAGGCGACAACTCCATAAAGACATAAACTACATGTATTTGCCATCAATAGGAAACATCATGAAATCGGAACGATAGCAGATTGATGTTGTGGTTAGTAAGTGCTGAGAACTAGAATACATGATATTTGCCAATAGAGATAGCAGAGGATGGTTTCTATCCATCGACCTCTGGGTTATGGGCCCAGCACGCTTCCGCTGCGCCACTCTGCTCTGAGCTTTTATGCAAGATGGAAATGGAACCTACAATCTCTATAGATTAGGTATTTATGCAGTGCAAATTGTTAGCCAAATGTACAGAATGTATAGTCAAGTGAAACCTGAGTGTAGACATCCATATACGAGCAAACTGATTTTACGGTGAATTCATCTCCAGAGATTAGTGACTTTCTTTCTCGCCCCCCTAGTGGCCAAAAAGTCTGGGAACTCAGATTAGTTCCTTTCTGACTTAGCTATTGGGCATCTGCAGAAGTCCCAGACATGTGAAACCAAAGTTCACACTTTTGTGGCAGTGGTGGGATTTGAACCCACGCCTCCAGAGAGACTGGAGCCTTAATCCAGCGCCTTAGACCACTCGGCCACACTACCTGCTTATACTGTGTTTAGATGATGCCTACTCTTTGCTCTTAACTCAAAGCAGGCCAAACAGAAAAGGTCACAAGTGAGGAGGATGTCAGGAAAAGTGATTGGTGTTCCCAGAGTTAAACTCTTCAGAAGGAATGGTAGGTCGTCTACAGCCTTGGCAGAGGATGGATTATGTCCACAGGCACAGAATATGCCTCTTGTGGTAACTCGCCAGTGGAGTGAGCTAGTGTTGAAGTTTCGGTACTGGAATTTGGCACCTCAAACCTCAACTGACAGCGGTGGGATTCGAGCCCACGCCTCCAGGGGAGACTGCGACCTGAACGCAGCGCCTTAGACCGCTCGGCCACGCTACCACAAAAGGTGTAGAAGTACTTAATACTTAATAGTCTGTTGATGACTTTCAATACAAGCCATGTTTCCAACTCATCCTACTTTTCTATTGTTTGTGAAGTGAGTCGTAAATAATGATTTAAATAGCTTGTTCATGGTCTAATACATGTGTATAAGGCATATTTATAAAGCAGTGTTGGCAGTGGTGGCATTTGAGGCGACAACTCCATAAAGACATAAACTACATGTATTTGCCATCAATAGGAAACATCATGAAATCGGAACGATAGCAGATTGATGTTGTGGTTAGTAAGTGCTGAGAACTAGAATACATGATTTGCCAATAGAGATAGCAGAGGATGGTTTCGATCCATCGACCTCTGGGTTATGGGCCCAGCACGCTTCCGCTGCGCCACTCTGCTCTGAGCTATTATGCAAGATGGAAATGGAACCTACAATCTCTATAGATTAGGTATTTATGCAGTGCAAATTGTTAGCCAAATGTACAGAATGTATAGTCAAGTGAAACCTGATTGTAGACATCCATATACGAGCAAACTGATATTACGGTGAATTCATCTCCAGAGATTAGTGACTTTCTTTCTCGCCCCCCTAGTGGCCAAAAAGTCTGGGAACTCAAATTAGTTCCTTTCTGACTTAGCTATTGGGCATCTGCAGAAGTCCCAGACATGTGAAACCAAAGTTCACACATTTGTGGCAGTGGTGGGATTTGAACCCACGCCTCCAGAGAGACTGGAGCCTTAATCCAGCGCCTTAGACCACTCGGCCACACTACCTGCTTATACTGTGTTTAGATTATGCCTACTCTTTGCTCTTAACTCAAAGCAGGCCAAAAAGACAAGGCCACAAGTGAGGAGGATGTCAGGAAAAGTGATTGGTGTTCCCAGAGTTAAACTCTTCAGAAGGAATGGTAGGTCGTCTACAGCCTTGGCAGAGGATGGATTATGTCCACAGGCACAGAATATGCCTCTTGTGGTAACTCGCCAGTGGAGTGAGCTAGTGTTGAAGTTTCGGTACTGGAATTTGGCACCTCAAACCTCAACTGGCAGCGGTGTGATTCGAACCCACGCCTCCAGGGGAGACTGCGACCTGAACGCAGCGCCTTAGACCGCTCGGCCACGCTACCACAAAAGGTGTAGAAGTACTTAATACTTAATAGTCTGTTGATGACTTTCAATACAAGCCATGTTTCCAACTCATCCTACTTTTCTATTGTTTGTGAAGTGAGTCGTAAATAATGATTTAAATAGCTTGTTCATGGTCTAATACATGTGTATAAGGCATATTTATAAAGCAGTGTTGGCAGTGGTGGCATTTGAGGCGACAACTCCATAAAGACATAAACTACATGTATTTGCCATCAATAGGAAACATCATGAAATCGGAACGATAGCAGATTGATGTTGTGGTTAGTAAGTGCTGAGAACTAGAATACATGATATTTGCCAATAGAGATAGCAGAGGATGGTTTCGATCCATCGACCTCTGGGTTATGGGCGCAGCACGCTTCCGCTGCGCCACTCTGCTCTGAGCTATTATGCAAGATGGAAATGGAACCTACAATCTCTATAGATTAGGTATTTATGCAGTGCAAATTGTTAGCCAAATGTACAGAATGTATAGTCAAGTGAAACCTGAGTGTAGACATCCATATACGAGCAAACTGATATTACGGTGAATTCATCTCCAGAGATTAGTGACTTTCTTTCTCGCCCCCCTAGTGGCCAAAAAGTCTGGGAACTCAGATTAGTTCCTTTCTGACTTAGCTATTGGGCATCTGCAGAAGTCCCAGACATGTGAAACCAAAGTTCACACATTTGTGGCAGTGGTGGGATTTGAACCCACGCCTCCAGAGAGACTGGAGCCTTAATCCAGCGCCTTAGACCACTCGGCCACACTACCTGCTTATACTGTGTTTAGATGATGCCTACTCTTTGCTCTTAACTCAAAGCAGGCCAAACAGACAAGGCCACAAGTGAGGAGGATGTCAGGAAAAGTGATTGGTGTTCCCAGAGTTAAACTCTTCAGAAGGAATGGTAGGTCGTCTACAGCCTTGGCAGAGGATGGATTATGTCCACAGGCACAGAATATGCCTCTTGTGGTAACTCGCCAGTGGAGTGAGCTAGTGTTGAAGTTTCGGTACTGGAATTTGGCACCTCAAACCTCAACTGGCAGCGGTGGGATTCGAACCCACGCCTCCAGGGGAGACTGCGACCTGAACGCAGCGCCTTAGACCGCTCGGCCACGCTACCACAAAAGGTTTAGAAGTACTTAATACTTAATAGTTTGTTGATGACTTTCAATACAAGCCATGTTTCCAACTCATCCTACTTTTCTATTGTTTGTGAAGTGAGTCGTAAATAATGATTTAAATAGCTTGTTCATGGTCTAATACATGTGTATAAGGCATATTTATAAAGCAGTGTTGGCAGTGGTGGCATTTGAGGCTACAACTCCATAAAGACATAAACTACATGTATTTGCCATCAATAGGAAACATCATGAAATCGGAACGATAGCAGATTGATGTTGTGGTTAGTAAGTGCTGAGAACTAGAATACATGATTTGCCAATAGAGATAGCAGAGGATGGTTTCGATCCATCGACCTCTGGGTTATGGGCCCAGCACGCTTCCGCTGCGCCACTCTGCTCTGAGCTATTATGCAAGATGGAAATGGAACCTACAATCTCTATAGATTAGGTATTTATGTAGTGCAAATTGTTAGCCAAATGTACAGAATGTATAGTCAAGTGAAAGCTGAGTGTAGACATCCATTACGAGCAAACTGATATTACGGTGAATTCATCTCCAGAGATTAGTGACTTTCTTTCTCGCCCCCCTAGTGGACAAAAAGTCTGGGAACTCAGATTAGTTCCTTTCTGACTTGGCTATTGGGCATCTGCAGAAGTCCCAGACATGTGAAACCAAAGTTTGCACATTTGTGGCAGTGGTGGGATTTGAACCCACGCCTCCAGAGAGACTGGAGCCTTAATCCAGCGCCTTAGACCACTCGGCCACACTACCTGCTTATACTGTGTTTAGATGATGCCTACTCTTTGCTCTTAACTCAAAGCAGGCCAAACAGACAAGGCCACAAGTGAGGAGGATGTCAGGAAAAGTGATTGGTGTTCCCAGAGTTAAACTCTTCAGAAGGAATGGTAGGTCGTCTACAGCCTTGGCAGAGGATGGATTATGTCCACAGGCACAGAATATGCCTCTTGTGGTAACTCGCCAGTGGAGTGAGCTAGTGTTGAAGTTTCGGTACTGGAATTTGGCACCTCAAACCTCAACTGGCAGCGGTGGGATTCGAACACACGCCTCCAGGGGAGACTGCGACCTGAACGCAGCACCTTAGACCGCTCGGCCACGCTACCACAAAAGGTGTAGAAGTACTTAATACTTAATAGTCTGTTGATGACTTTCAATACAAGCCATGTTTCCAACTCATCCTACTTTTCTATTGTTTGTGAAGTGAGTCGTAAATAATGATTTAAATAGCTTGTTCATGGTCTAATACATGTGTATAAGGCATATTTATAAAGCAGTGTTGGCAGTGGTGGCATTTGAGACGACAACTCCATAAAGACATAAACTACATGTATTTGCCATCAATAGGAAACATCATGAAATCGGAACGATAGCAGATTGATGTTGTGGTTAGTAAGTGCTGAGAACTAGAATACATGATATTTGCCAATAGAGATAGCAGAGGATGGTTTCGATCCATCGACCTCTGGGTTATGGGCCCAGCACGCTTCCGCTGCGCCACTCTGCTCTGAGCGATTATGCAAGATGGAAATGGAACCTACAATCTCTATAGATTAGGTATTTATGCAGTGCAAATTGTTAGCCAAATGTACAGAATGTATAGTCAAGTGAAACCTGAGTGTAGACATCCATATACGAGCAAACTGATATTACGGTGAATTCATCTCCAGAGATTAGTGACTTTCTTTCTCGCCCCCCTAGTGGCCAAAAAGTCTGGGAACTCAGATTAGTTCCTTTCTGACTTAGCTATTGGGCATCTGCAGAAGTCCCAGACATGTGAAACCAAAGTTCACACATTTGTGGCAGTGGTGGGATTTGAACCCACGCCTCCAGAGAGACTGGAGCCTTAATCCAGCGCCTTAGACCACTCGGCCACACTACCTGCTTATACTGTGTTTAGATGATGCCTACTCTTTGCTCTTAACTCAAAGCAGGCCAAACAGACAAGGCCACAAGTGAGGAGGATGTCAGGAAAAGGGATTGGTGTTCCCAGAGTTAAACTCTTCAGAAGGAATGGTAGGTCGTCTACAGCCTTGGCAGAGGATGGATTATGTCCACAGGCACAGAATATGCCTCTTGTGGTAACTCGCCAGTGGAGTGAGCTAGTGTTGAAGTTTCGGTACTGGAATTTGGCACCTCAAACCTCAACTGGCAGCGGTGGGATTCGAACCCACGCCTCCAGGGGAGACTGCGACCTGAACGCAGCGCCTTAGACCGCTCGGCCACGCTACCACAAAAGGTGTAGAAGTACTTAATACTTAATAGTCTGTTGATGACTTTCAATACAAGCCATGTTTCCAACTCATCCTACTTTTCTATTGTTTGTGAAGTGAGTCGTAAATAATGATTTAAATAGCTTGTTCATGGTCTAATACATGTGTATAAGGCATATTTATAAAGCAGTGTTGGCAGTGGTGGCATTTGAGGCGACAACTCCATAAAGACATAAACTACATGTATTTGCCATCAATAGGAAACATCATGAAATCGGAACGATAGCAGATTGATGTTGTGGTTAGTAAGTGCTGAGAACTAGAATACATGATATTTGCCAATAGAGATAGCAGAGGATGGTTTCGATCCATCGACCTCTGGGTTATGGGCCCAGCACGCTTCCGCTGCGCCACTCTGCTCTGAGCTTTTATGCAAGATGGAAATGGAACCTACAATCTCTATAGATTAGGTATTTATGCAGTGCAAATTGTTAGCCAAATGTACAGAATGTATAGTCAAGTGAAACCTGAGTGTAGACATCCATATACGAGCAAACTGATTTTACGGTGAATTCATCTCCAGAGATTAGTGACTTTCTTTCTCGCCCCCCTAGTGGCCAAAAAGTCTGGGAACTCAGATTAGTTCCTTTCTGACTTAGCTATTGGGCATCTGCAGAAGTCCCAGACATGTGAAACCAAAGTTCACACTTTTGTGGCAGTGGTGGGATTTGAACCCACGCCTCCAGAGAGACTGGAGCCTTAATCCAGCGCCTTAGACCACTCGGCCACACTACCTGCTTATACTGTGTTTAGATGATGCCTACTCTTTGCTCTTAACTCAAAGCAGGCCAAACAGACAAGGTCACAAGTGAGGAGGATGTCAGGAAAAGTGATTGGTGTTCCCAGAGTTAAACTCTTCAGAAGGAATGGTAGGTCGTCTACAGCCTTGGCAGAGGATGGATTATGTCCACAGGCACAGAATATGCCTCTTGTGGTAACTCGCCAGTGGAGTGAGCTAGTGTTGAAGTTTCGGTACTGGAATTTGGCACCTCAAACCTCAACTGACAGCGGTGGGATTCGAGCCCACGCCTCCAGGGGAGACTGCGACCTGAACGCAGCGCCTTAGACCGCTCGGCCACGCTACCACAAAAGGTGTAGAAGTACTTAATACTTAATAGTCTGTTGATGACTTTCAATACAAGCCATGTTTCCAACTCATCCTACTTTTCTATTGTTTGTGAAGTGAGTCGTAAATAATGATTTAAATAGCTTGTTCATGGTCTAATACATGTGTATAAGGCATATTTATAAAGCAGTGTTGGCAGTGGTGGCATTTGAGGCGACAACTCCATAAAGACATAAACTACATGTATTTGCCATCAATAGGAAACATCATGAAATCGGAACGATAGCAGATTGATGTTGTGGTTAGTAAGTGCTGAGAACTAGAATACATGATTTGCCAATAGAGATAGCAGAGGATGGTTTCGATCCATCGACCTCTGGGTTATGGGCCCAGCACGCTTCCGCTGCGCCACTCTGCTCTGAGCTATTATGCAAGATGGAAATGGAACCTACAATCTCTATAGATTAGGTATTTATGCAGTGCAAATTGTTAGCCAAATGTACAGAATGTATAGTCAAGTGAAACCTGATTGTAGACATCCATATACGAGCAAACTGATATTACGGTGAATTCATCTCCAGAGATTAGTGACTTTCTTTCTCGCCCCCCTAGTGGCCAAAAAGTCTGGGAACTCAAATTAGTTCCTTTCTGACTTAGCTATTGGGCATCTGCAGAAGTCCCAGACATGTGAAACCAAAGTTCACACATTTGTGGCAGTGGTGGGATTTGAACCCACGCCTCCAGAGAGACTGGAGCCTTAATCCAGCGCCTTAGACCACTCGGCCACACTACCTGCTTATACTGTGTTTAGATTATGCCTACTCTTTGCTCTTAACTCAAAGCAGGCCAAAAAGACAAGGCCACAAGTGAGGAGGATGTCAGGAAAAGTGATTGGTGTTCCCAGAGTTAAACTCTTCAGAAGGAATGGTAGGTCGTCTACAGCCTTGGCAGAGGATGGATTATGTCCACAGGCACAGAATATGCCTCTTGTGGTAACTCGCCAGTGGAGTGAGCTAGTGTTGAAGTTTCGGTACTGGAATTTGGCACCTCAAACCTCAACTGGCAGCGGTGGGATTCGAACCCACGCCTCCAGGGGAGACTGCGACCTGAACGCAGCGCCTTAGACCGCTCGGCCACGCTACCACAAAAGGTGTAGAAGTACTTAATACTTAATAGTCTGTTGATGACTTTCAATACAAGCCATGTTTCCAACTCATCCTACTTTTCTATTGTTTGTGAAGTGAGTCGTAAATAATGATTTAAATAGCTTGTTCATGGTCTAATACATGTGTATAAGGCATATTTATAAAGCAGTGTTGGCAGTGGTGGCATTTGAGGCGACAACTCCATAAAGACATAAACTACATGTATTTGCCATCAATAGGAAACATCATGAAATCGGAACGATAGCAGATTGATGTTGTGGTTAGTAAGTGCTGAGAACTAGAATACATGATATTTGCCAATAGAGATAGCAGAGGATGGTTTCGATCCATCGACCTCTGGGTTATGGGCCCAGCACGCTTCCGCTGCGCCACTCTGCTCTGAGCTTTTATGCAAGATGGAAATGGAACCTACAATCTCTATAGATTAGGTATTTATGCAGTGCAAATTGTTAGCCAAATGTACAGAATGTATAGTCAAGTGAAACCTGAGTGTAGACATCCATATACGAGCAAACTGATTTTACGGTGAATTCATCTCCAGAGATTAGTGACTTTCTTTCTCGCCCCCCTAGTGGCCAAAAAGTCTGGGAACTCAGATTAGTTCCTTTCTGACTTAGCTATTGGGCATCTGCAGAAGTCCCAGACATGTGAAACCAAAGTTCACACTTTTGTGGCAGTGGTGGGATTTGAACCCACGCCTCCAGAGAGACTGGAGCCTTAATCCAGCGCCTTAGACCACTCGGCCACACTACCTGCTTATACTGTGTTTAGATGATGCCTACTCTTTGCTCTTAACTCAAAGCAGGCCAAACAGACAAGGTCACAAGTGAGGAGGATGTCAGGAAAAGTGATTGGTGTTCCCAGAGTTAAACTCTTCAGAAGGAATGGTAGGTCGTCTACAGCCTTGGCAGAGGATGGATTATGTCCACAGGCACAGAATATGCCTCTTGTGGTAACTCGCCAGTGGAGTGAGCTAGTGTTGAAGTTTCGGTACTGGAATTTGGCACCTCAAACCTCAACTGACAGCGGTGGGATTCGAGCCCACGCCTCCAGGGGAGACTGCGACCTGAACGCAGCGCCTTAGACCGCTCGGCCACGCTACCACAAAAGGTGTAGAAGTACTTAATACTTAATAGTCTGTTGATGACTTTCAATACAAGCCATGTTTCCAACTCATCCTACTTTTCTATTGTTTGTGAAGTGAGTCGTAAATAATGATTTAAATAGCTTGTTCATGGTCTAATACATGTGTATAAGGCATATTTATAAAGCAGTGTTGGCAGTGGTGGCATTTGAGGCGACAACTCCATAAAGACATAAACTACATGTATTTGCCATCAATAGGAAACATCATGAAATCGGAACGATAGCAGATTGATGTTGTGGTTAGTAAGTGCTGAGAACTAGAATACATGATTTGCCAATAGAGATAGCAGAGGATGGTTTCGATCCATCGACCTCTGGGTTATGGGCCCAGCACGCTTCCGCTGCGCCACTCTGCTCTGAGCTATTATGCAAGATGGAAATGGAACCTACAATCTCTATAGATTAGGTATTTATGCAGTGCAAATTGTTAGCCAAATGTACAGAATGTATAGTCAAGTGAAACCTGATTGTAGACATCCATATACGAGCAAACTGATATTACGGTGAATTCATCTCCAGAGATTAGTGACTTTCTTTCTCGCCCCCCTAGTGGCCAAAAAGTCTGGGAACTCAAATTAGTTCCTTTCTGACTTAGCTATTGGGCATCTGCAGAAGTCCCAGACATGTGAAACCAAAGTTCACACATTTGTGGCAGTGGTGGGATTTGAACCCACGCCTCCAGAGAGACTGGAGCCTTAATCCAGCGCCTTAGACCACTCGGCCACACTACCTGCTTATACTGTGTTTAGATTATGCCTACTCTTTGCTCTTAACTCAAAGCAGGCCAAAAAGACAAGGCCACAAGTGAGGAGGATGTCAGGAAAAGTGATTGGTGTTCCCAGAGTTAAACTCTTCAGAAGGAATGGTAGGTCGTCTACAGCCTTGGCAGAGGATGGATTATGTCCACAGGCACAGAATATGCCTCTTGTGGTAACTCGCCAGTGGAGTGAGCTAGTGTTGAAGTTTCGGTACTGGAATTTGGCACCTCAAACCTCAACTGGCAGCGGTGGGATTCGAACCCACGCCTCCAGGGGAGACTGCGACCTGAACGCAGCGCCTTAGACCGCTCGGCCACGCTACCACAAAAGGTGTAGAAGTACTTAATACTTAATAGTCTGTTGATGACTTTCAATACAAGCCATGTTTCCAACTCATCCTACTTTTCTATTGTTTGTGAAGTGAGTCGTAAATAATGATTTAAATAGCTTGTTCATGGTCTAATACATGTGTATAAGGCATATTTATAAAGCAGTGTTGGCAGTGGTGGCATTTGAGGCGACAACTCCATAAAGACATAAACTACATGTATTTGCCATCAATAGGAAACATCATGAAATCGGAACGATAGCAGATTGATGTTGTGGTTAGTAAGTGCTGAGAACTAGAATACATGATATTTGCCAATAGAGATAGCAGAGGATGGTTTCGATCCATCGACCTCTGGGTTATGGGCCCAGCACGCTTCCGCTGCGCCACTCTGCTCTGAGCTTTTATGCAAGATGGAAATGGAACCTACAATCTCTATAGATTAGGTATTTATGCAGTGCAAATTGTTAGCCAAATGTACAGAATGTATAGTCAAGTGAAACCTGAGTGTAGACATCCATATACGAGCAAACTGATTTTACGGTGAATTCATCTCCAGAGATTAGTGACTTTCTTTCTCGTGGCCAAAAGGTCTGGGAACTCAGATTAGTTCCTTTCTGACTTAGCTATTGGGCATCTGCAGAAGTCCCAGACATGTGAAACCAAAGTTCACACTTTTGTGGCAGTGGTGGGATTTGAACCCACGCCTCCAGAGAGACTGGAGCCTTAATCCAGCGCCTTAGACCACTCGGCCACACTACCTGCTTATACTGTGTTTAGATGATGCCTACTCTTTGCTCTTAACTCAAAGCAGGCCAAACAGACAAGGCCACAAGTGAGGAGGATGTCAGGAAAAGTGATTGGTGTTCCCAGAGTTAAACTCTTCCGAAGGAATGGTAGGTCGTCTACAGCCTTGGCAGAGGATGGATTATGTCCACAGGCACAGAATATGCCTCTTGTGGTAACTCGCCAGTGGAGTGAGCTAGTGTTGAAGTTTCGGTACTGGAATTTGGCACCTCAAACCTCAACTGGCAGCGGTGGGATTCGAACCCACGCCTCCAGGGGAGACTGCGACCTGAACGCAGCGCCTTAGACCGCTCGGCCACGCTACCACAAAAGGTTTAGAAGTACTTAATACTTAATAGTTTGTTGATGACTTTCAATACAAGCCATGTTTCCAACTCATCCTACTTTTCTATTGTTTGTGAAGTGAGTCGTAAATAATGATTTAAATAGCTTGTTCATGGTCTAATACATGTGTATAAGGCATATTTATAAAGCAGTGTTGGCAGTGGTGGCATTTGAGGCTACAACTCCATAAAGACATAAACTACATGTATTTGCCATCAATAGGAAACATCATGAAATCGGAACGATAGCAGATTGATGTTGTGGTTAGTAAGTGCTGAGAACTAGAATACATGATTTGCCAATAGAGATAGCAGAGGATGGTTTCGATCCATCGACCTCTGGGTTATGGGCCCAGCACGCTTCCGCTGCGCCACTCTGCTCTGAGCTATTATGCAAGATGGAAATGGAACCTACAATCTCTATAGATTAGGTATTTATGCAGTGCAAATTGTTAGCCAAATGTACAGAATGTATAGTCAAGTGAAAGCTGAGTGTAGACATCCATTACGAGCAAACTGATATTACGGTGAATTCATCTCCAGAGATTAGTGACTTTCTTTCTCGCCCCCCTAGTGGACAAAAAGTCTGGGAACTCAGATTAGTTCCTTTCTGACTTGGCTATTGGGCATCTGCAGAAGTCCCAGACATGTGAAACCAAAGTTTGCACATTTGTGGCAGTGGTGGGATTTGAACCCACGCCTCCAGAGAGACTGGAGCCTTAATCCAGCGCCTTAGACCACTTGGCCACACTACCTGCTTATACTGTGTTTAGATGATGCCTACTCTTTGCTCTTAACTCAAAGCAGGCCAAACAGACAAGGCCACAAGTGAGGAGGATGTCAGGAAAAGTGATTGGTGTTCCCAGAGTTAAACTCTTCAGAAGGAATGGTAGGTCGTCTACAGCCTTGGCAGAGGATGGATTATGTCCACAGGCACAGAATATGCCTCTTGTGGTAACTCGCCAGTGGAGTGAGCTAGTGTTGAAGTTTCGGTACTGGAATTTGGCACCTCAAACCTCAACTGGCAGCGGTGGGATTCGAACCCACGCCTCCAGGGGAGACTGCGACCTGAACGCAGCGCCTTAGACCGCTCGGCCACGCTACCACAAAAGGTGTAAAAGTACTTAATACTTAATAGTCTGTTGATGACTTTCAATACAAGCCATGTTTCCAACTCATCCTACTTTTCTATTGTTTGTGAAGTGAGTCGTAAATAATGATTTAAATAGCTTGTTCATGGTCTAATACATGTGTATAAGGCATATTTATAAAGCAGTGTTGGCAGTGGTGGCATTTGAGGCGACAACTCCATAAAGACATAAACTACATGTATTTGCCATCAATAGGAAACATCATGAAATCGGAACGATAGCAGATTGATGTTGTGGTTAGTAAGTGCTGAGAACTAGAATACATGATTTGCCAATAGAGATAGCAGAGGATGGTTTCGATCCATCGACCTCTGGGTTATGGGCCCAGCACGCTTCCGCTGCGCCACTCTGCTCTGAGCTATTATGCAAGATGGAAATGGAACCTACAATCTCTATAGATTAGGTATTTATGCAGTGCAAATTGTTAGCCAAATGTACAGAATGTATAGTCAAGTGAAAGCTGAGTGTAGACATCCATTACGAGCAAACTGATATTACGGTGAATTCATCTCCAGAGATTAGTGACTTTCTTTCTCGCCCCCCTAGTGGCCAAAAAGTCTGGGAACTCAGATTAGTTCCTTTCTGACTTAGCTATTGGGCATCTGCAGAAGTCCCAGACATGTGAAACCAAAGTTCACACATTTGTGGCAGTGGTGGGATTTGAACCCACGCCTCCAGAGAGACTGGAGCCTTAATCCAGCGCCTTAGACCACTCGGCCACACTACCTGCTTATACTGTGTTTAGATGATGCCTACTCTTTGCTCTTAACTCAAAGCAGGCCAAACAGACAAGGCCACAAGTGAGGAGGATGTCAGGAAAAGTGATTGGTGTTCCCAGAGTTAAACTCTTCAGAAGGAATGGTAGGTCGTCTACAGCCTTGGCAGAGGATGGATTATGTCCACAGGCACAGAATATGCCTCTTGTGGTAACTCGCCAGTGGAGTGAGCTAGTGTTGAAGTTTCGGTACTGGAATTTGGCACCTCAAAAATCAACTGGCAGCGGTGGGATTCGAACACACGCCTCCAGGGGAGACTGCGACCTGAACGCAGCGCCTTAGACCGCTCGGCCACGCTACCACAAAAGGTGTAGAAGTACTTAATACTTAATAGTCTGTTGATGACTTTCAATACAAGCCATGTTTCCAACTCATCCTACTTTTCTATTGTTTGTGAAGTGAGTCGTAAATAATGATTTAAATAGCTTGTTCATGGTCTAATACATGTGTATAAGGCATATTTATAAAGCAGTGTTGGCAGTGGTGGCATTTGAGGCGACAACTCCATAAAGACATAAACTACATGTATTTGCCATCAATAGGAAACATCATGAAATCGGAACGATAGCAGATTGATGTTGTGGTTAGTAAGTGCTGAGAACTAGAATACATGATATTTGCCAATAGAGATAGCAGAGGATGGTTTCGATCCATCGACCTCTGGGTTATGGGCCCAGCACGCTTCCGCTGCGCCACTCTGCTCTGAGCTTTTATGCAAGATGGAAATGGAACCTACAATCTCTATAGATTAGGTATTTATGCAGTGCAAATTGTTAGCCAAATGTACAGAATGTATAGTCAAGTGAAACCTGAGTGTAGACATCCATATACGAGCAAACTGATTTTACGGTGAATTCATCTCCAGAGATTAGTGACTTTCTTTCTCGCCCCCCTAGTGGCCAAAAAGTCTGGGAACTCAGATTAGTTCCTTTCTGACTTGGCTATTGGGCATCTGCAGAAGTCCCAGACATGTGAAACCAAAGTTTGCACAATTGTGGCAGTGGTGGGATTTGAACCCACGCCTCCAGAGAGACTGGAGCCTAAATCCAGCGCCTTAGACCACTCGGCCACAATAGCTGGTAATACTGTATTCAGCTGATGCCTACTCTTTGCTCTTAACTGTAAGCAGGCAAAGCAGACAAGGCTACAATTGAGGAGGTTGTCAGGAAATGTGATTGGTGTTCCCAGAGTTAAACTCTTCAAAAGGAAAGGTAGGTCATCTACAGCCTTGGCAGAGGATGGGTTATGTCCACAGGCACAGAATATGCCTCTTGAGGTAACTCACCAGTGGAGTGAGCTAGTGTTGAAGTTTCGGTACTGGAATTCAGCACCTAAAACTTCAACTGACAGCGGTGGGATTCGAACCCACGCCTCCAGGGGAGACTGCGACCTGAACGCAGCGCCTTAGACCGCTCGGCCACTCTACCACAATCTTTAAAGAAGTACTTAATAGTTAATAGTTTGTTGATGACTTTCAATACAAGCCATGTTTCCAACTCATCCTACTTTTCTATTGTTTGTGAAGTGAGTCGTAAATAATGATTTAAATAGCTTGTTCATGGTCTAATACATGTGTATAAGGCATATTTATAAAGCAGTGTTGGCAGTGGTGGCATTTGAGGCGACAACTCCATAAAGACATAAACTACATGTATTTGCCATCAATAGGAAACATCATGAAATCGGAACGATAGCAGATTGATGTTGTGGTTAGTAAGTGCTGAGAACTAGAATACATGATATTTGCCAATAGAGATAGCAGAGGATGGTTTCGATCCATCGACCTCTGGGTTATGGGCCCAGCACGCTTCCGCTGCGCCACTCTGCTCTGAGCTATTATGCAAGATGGAAATGGAACCTACAATCTCTATAGATTAGGTATTTATGCAGTGCAAATTGTTAGCCTAATGTACAGAATGTATAGTCAAGTGAAACCTGAGTGTAGACATCCATATACGAGCAAACTGATATTACGGTGAATTCATCTCCAGAGATTAGTGACTTTCTTTCTCGCCCCCCTAGTGGCCAAAAATTCTGGGAACTCAGATTAGTTCCTTTCTGATTTAGCTATTGGGCATCTGCAGAAGTCCCAGACATGTGAAACCAAAGTTTGCACATTTGTGGCAGTGGTGGGATTTGAACCGACGCCTCCAGAGAGACTGGAGCCTTAATCCAGCGCCTTAGACCACTCGGCCACACTACCTGGTTATACTGTGTTTAGATGATGCCTACTCTTTGCTCTTAACTCAAAGCAGGCAAAGCAGACAAGGCCACAAGTGAGGAGGATGTCAGGAAAAGTGATTGGTGTTCCCAGAGTTAAACTCTTCAGAAGGAATGGTAGGTCGTCTACAGCCTTGGCAGAGGATGGATTATGTCCACAGGCACAGAATATGCCTCTTGTGGTAACTCGCCAGTGGAGTACAAGCCATAGTGTTGAAGTTTCGGTACTGGAATTTGGCACCTAAAACCTCAACTGGCAGCGGTGGGATTCGAACACACACCTCCAGGGGAGACTGCGACCTGAACGCAGCGCCTTAGACCACTCGGCCACGCTACCACAAAAGGCGTAGAAGTACTAAATACTTAATAGTTTGTTGATGACTTTCAATACAAGCCATGTTTCCAACTCATCCTACTTTTCTATTGTTTGTGAAGTGAGTCGTAAATAATGATTTAAATAACTTGTTCATGGTCTAATACATGTGTATGAGGCATATTTATAAAGCAGTGTTGGCAGTGGTGGCATTTGAGGCGACAACTCCATAAAGACATAAACTACATGTATTTGCCATCAATAGGAAACATCATGAAATCGAAACGATAGCAGATTGATGTTGTGGTTAGTAAGTGCTGATAACTAGAATACATGATTTGCCAATAGAGATAGCAGAGGATGGTTTCGATCCATCGACCTCTGGGTTATGGGCCCAGCACGCTTCCGCTGCGCCACACTGCTCTGAGCTATTATGCAAGATGGAAATGGAACCTACAATCTCTATAGATTAGGTATTTATGCAGTGCAAATTGTTAGCCAAATGTACAGAATGTATAGTCAAGTGAAACCTGAGTGTAGACATCCATATACGAGCAAACTGATATTACGGTGAATTCATCTCCAGAGATTAGTGACTTTCTTTCTCGCCCCCCTAATGGCCAAAAAGTCTGGGAACTCAGATTAGTTCCTTTCTGACTTAGCTATTGGGCATCTGCAGTAGTCCCAGACATGTGAAACCAAAGTTCATACATTTGTGGCAGTGGTGGGATTTGAACCCACGCCTCCAGAGAGACTGGAGCCTTAATCCAGCGCCTTAGACCACTCGGGCACACTACCTGCTTATACTGTGTTTAGATGATGCCTACTCTTTGCTCTTAACTCAAAGCAGGCCAAACAGACAAGGCCACAAGTGAGGAGGATGTCAGGAAAAGTGATTGGTGTTCCCAGAGTTAAACTCTTCAGAAGGAATGGTAGGTCGTCTACAGCCTTGGCAGAGGATGGATTATGTCCACAGGCACAGAATATGCCTCTTGTGGTAACTCACCAGTGGAGTGAGCTAGTGTTGAAGTTTCGGTACTGGAATTTGGCACCTCAAACCTCAACTGGCAGCGGTGGGATTCGAACCCACGCCTCCAGGGGAGACTGCGACCTGAACGCAGCGCCTTAGACCGCTCGGCCACGCTACCACAATCTTTAAAGAAGTACTTAATAGTTAATAGTTTGTTGATGACTTTCAATACAAGCCATGTTTCCAACTCATCCTACTTTTCTATTGTTTGTGAAGTGAGTCGTAAATAATGATTTAAATAGCTTGTTCATGGTCTAATACATGTGTATAAGGCATATTTATAAAGCAGTGTTGGCAGTGGTGGCATTTGAGGCGACAACTCCATAAAGACATAAACTACATGTATTTGCCATCAATAGGAAACATCATGAAATCGGAACGATAGCAGATTGATGTTGTGGTTAGTAAGTGCTGAGAACTAGAATACATGATATTTGCCAATAGAGATAGCAGAGGATGGTTTCGATCCATCGACCTCTGGGTTATGGGCCCAGCACGCTTCCGCTGCGCCACTCTGCTCTGAGCTATTATGCAAGATGGAAATGGAACCTACAATCTCTATAGATTAGGTATTTATGCAGTGCAAATTGTTAGCCTAATGTACAGAATGTATAGTCAAGTGAAACCTGAGTGTAGACATCCATATACGAGCAAACTGATATTACGGTGAATTCATCTCCAGAGATTAGTGACTTTCTTTCTCGCCCCCCTAGTGGCCAAAAATTCTGGGAACTCAGATTAGTTCCTTTCTGATTTAGCTATTGGGCATCTGCAGAAGTCCCAGACATGTGAAACCAAAGTTTGCACATTTGTGGCAGTGGTGGGATTTGAACCGACGCCTCCAGAGAGACTGGAGCCTTAATCCAGCGCCTTAGACCACTCGGCCACACTACCTGGTTATACTGTGTTTAGATGATGCCTACTCTTTGCTCTTAACTCAAAGCAGGCAAAGCAGACAAGGCCACAAGTGAGGAGGATGTCAGGAAAAGTGATTGGTGTTCCCAGAGTTAAACTCTTCAGAAGGAATGGTAGGTCGTCTACAGCCTTGGCAGAGGATGGATTATGTCCACAGGCACAGAATATGCCTCTTGTGGTAACTCGCCAGTGGAGTACAAGCCATAGTGTTGAAGTTTCGGTACTGGAATTTGGCACCTAAAACCTCAACTGGCAGCGGTGGGATTCGAACACACACCTCCAGGGGAGACTGCGACCTGAACGCAGCGCCTTAGACCACTCGGCCACGCTACCACAAAAGGCGTAGAAGTACTAAATACTTAATAGTTTGTTGATGACTTTCAATACAAGCCATGTTTCCAACTCATCCTACTTTTCTATTGTTTGTGAAGTGAGTCGTAAATAATGATTTAAATAACTTGTTCATGGTCTAATACATGTGTATGAGGCATATTTATAAAGCAGTGTTGGCAGTGGTGGCATTTGAGGCGACAACTCCATAAAGACATAAACTACATGTATTTGCCATCAATAGGAAACATCATGAAATCGAAACGATAGCAGATTGATGTTGTGGTTAGTAAGTGCTGATAACTAGAATACATGATTTGCCAATAGAGATAGCAGAGGATGGTTTCGATCCATCGACCTCTGGGTTATGGGCCCAGCACGCTTCCGCTGCGCCACACTGCTCTGAGCTATTATGCAAGATGGAAATGGAACCTACAATCTCTATAGATTAGGTATTTATGCAGTGCAAATTGTTAGCCAAATGTACAGAATGTATAGTCAAGTGAAACCTGAGTGTAGACATCCATATACGAGCAAACTGATATTACGGTGAATTCATCTCCAGAGATTAGTGACTTTCTTTCTCGCCCCCCTAATGGCCAAAAAGTCTGGGAACTCAGATTAGTTCCTTTCTGACTTAGCTATTGGGCATCTGCAGTAGTCCCAGACATGTGAAACCAAAGTTCATACATTTGTGGCAGTGGTGGGATTTGAACCCACGCCTCCAGAGAGACTGGAGCCTTAATCCAGCGCCTTAGACCACTCGGGCACACTACCTGCTTATACTGTGTTTAGATGATGCCTACTCTTTGCTCTTAACTCAAAGCAGGCCAAACAGACAAGGCCACAAGTGAGGAGGATGTCAGGAAAAGTGATTGGTGTTCCCAGAGTTAAACTCTTCAGAAGGAATGGTAGGTCGTCTACAGCCTTGGCAGAGGATGGATTATGTCCACAGGCACAGAATATGCCTCTTGTGGTAACTCGCCAGTGGAGTGAGCTAGTGTTGAAGTTTCGGTACTGGAATTTGGCACCTCAAACCTCAACTGGCAGCGGTGGGATTCGAACCCACGCCTCCAGGGGAGACTGCGACCTGAACGCAGCGCCTTAGACCGCTCGGCCACGCTACCACAAAAGGTGTAGAAGTACTTAATACTTAATAGTCTGTTGATGACTTTCAATACAAGCCATGTTTCCAACTCATCCTACTTTTCTATTGTTTGTGAAGTGAGTCGTAAATAATGATTTAAATAGCTTGTTCATGGTCTAATACATGTGTATATGGCATATTTATAAAGCAGTGTTGGCAGTGGTGGCATTTGAGGCGACAACTCCATAAAGACATAAACTACATGTATTTGCCATCAATAGGAAACATCATGAAATCGGAACGATAGCAGATTGATGTTGTGGTTAGTAAGTGCTGAGAACTAGAATACATGATATTTGCCAATAGAGATAGCAGAGGATGGTTTCGATCCATCGACCTCTGGGTTATGGGCCTAGCACGCTTCCGCTGCGCCACTCTGCTCTGAGCTATTATGCAAGATGGAAATGGAACCTACAATCTCTATAGATTAGGTATTTATGCAGTGCAAATTGTTAGCCAAATGTACAGAATGTATAGTCAAGTGAAACCTGAGTGTAGACATCCATATACGAGCAAACTGATATTACGGTGAATTCATCTCCAGAGATTAGTGACTTTCTTTCTCGCCCCCCTAGTGGCCAAAAATTCTGGGAACTCAGATTAGTTCCTTTCTGATTTAGCTATTGGGCATCTGCAGAAGTCCCAGACATGTGAAACCAAAGTTTGCACATTTGTGGCAGTGGTGGGATTTGAACCGACGCCTCCAGAGAGACTGGAGCCTTAATCCAGCGCCTTAGACCACTCGGCCACACTACCTGGTTATACTGTGTTTAGATGATGCCTACTCTTTGCTCTTAACTCAAAGCAGGCAAAGCAGACAAGGCCACAAGTGAGGAGGATGTCAGGAAAAGTGATTGGTGTTCCCAGAGTTAAACTCTTCAGAAGGAATGGTAGGTCGTCTACAGCCTTGGCAGAGGATGGATTATGTCCACAGGCACAGAATATGCCTCTTGTGGTAACTCGCCAGTGGAGTACAAGCCATAGTGTTGAAGTTTCGGTACTGGAATTTGGCACCTAAAACCTCAACTGGCAGCGGTGGGATTCGAACACACACCTCCAGGGGAGACTGCGATCTGAACGCAGCGCCTTAGACCACTCGGCCACGCTACCACAAAAGGCGTAGAAGTACTAAATACTTAATAGTTTGTTGATGACTTTCAATACAAGCCATGTTTCCAACTCATCCTACTTTTCTATTGTTTGTGAAGTGAGTCGTAAATAATGATTTAAATAACTTGTTCATGGTCTAATACATGTGTATGAGGCATATTTATAAAGCAGTGTTGGCAGTGGTGGCATTTGAGGCGACAACTCCATAAAGACATAAACTACATGTATTTGCCATCAATAGGAAACATCATGAAATCGGAACGATAGCAGATTGATGTTGTGGTTAGTAAGTGCTGATAACTAGAATACATGATTTGCCAATAGAGATAGCAGAGGATGGTTTCGATCCATCGACCTCTGGGTTATGGGCCCAGCACGCTTCCGCTGCGCCACACTGCTCTGAGCTATTATGCAAGATGGAAATGGAACCTACAATCTCTAAAGATTAGGTATTTATGCAGTGCAAATTGTTAGCCAAATGTACAGAATGTATAGTCAAGTGAAACCTGAGTGTAGACATCCATATACGAGCAAACTGATATTACGGTGAATTCATCTCCAGAGATTAGTGACTTTCTTTCTCGCCCCCCTAGTGGCCAAAATGTCTGGGAACTCAGATTAGTTCCTTTCTGACTTAGCTATTGGGCATCTGCAGAAGTCCCAGACATGTGAAACCAAAGTTTGCACATTTGTGGCAGTGGTGAGATTTGAACCCACGCCTCCAGAGAGACTGGAGCCTTAATCCAGCGCCTTAGACCACTCGGCCACACTACCTGGTTATACTGTGTTTAGATGATGCTTACTCTTTGCTCTTAACTCAAAGCAGGCAAAGCAGACAAGGCCACAATTGAGGAGGTTGTCAGGAAATGTGATTGGTGTTCCCAGAGTTAAACTCTTCAAAAGGAATGGTAGGTCATCTACAGCCTTGGCAGAGGATGGATTATGTCCACAGGCACAGAATATGCCTCTTGTGGTAACTCACCAGTGGAGTGAGCTAGTGTTGAAGTTTCGGTACTGGAATTCAGCACCTAAAACCTCAACTGGCAGCGATGGGATTCGAATGCACGCCTCCAGGGGAGACTGCGACCTGAACGCAGCGCCTTAGACCGCTCGGCCACGCTACCACAAAAGGCAAAGAAGTTCTTAATAGTTAATAGTTTGTTGATGAACTTCAATACAAGCCATGTTTCCAACTCATCCTACTTTTCTATCATTTGTGAAGTGAGTCGTAAATCATGATTTAAATAGCTTGTTCATGGTCTAATACATGTGTATAAGGCATATTCATGAAGCAGCGTTGGCAGTGGCGGCATTTGAGGCGACAACTCCATAAAGACATAAACTACATGTTTTTGCCATCAATAGGAAACATCATGAAATCGGAACGATAGCAGATTGATGTTGTGAGGAAAGGCAAAGTTGTTTTTTGCATTGGCCGGGAATCGAACCCGGGTGAACTGCTTGGGAAGCAGCTATGCTAACCACTATACCACCAACGGTCCAACGCATGAGATTCAAGTCATGTGCACCTATTTGCAGAGGGACAAGGTCATACAGGAAAGCACAAAATGTTTATGTCTAGAATTAAATCAGTTTGTCGTTATCAATTTGCACAAGTCATGGCATTTGAACATTTCAACTTGGTAGGGAAACTCTTGCATGAATAGACAGTGTATTGCATTGGCCGGGAATCGAACCCTGGTCAACTGCTTGGAAGGCAGCTATGCTAACCATTATACCACCAACGCAGGAGATACAAGCCATGTGTACCTATTTGCAGAGGGACAAGGTCATACAGGCAAGCACAAAATGTCTATGTCTAGAATTAAATCAGTTTGTCCTTCCCAAATTTGCACAAGTCATGGCATTTGAACATTTCAACTTGGCAGGGAAACTCTTGCATGAATAGACAGTGTATTGCATTGGCCGGGAATCGAACCCGGGTCAACTGTTTGGAAGGCAGCTATGCTTACCACTATACCAACAACGCATGAGATACAAGTCATGTGCACCTATTTGCAGAGGGACAAGGTCATACGGGAAATAAAGGAAAGCATAAAAATAGTCTCTAGAATTATATCAGTAACCCATCCCAATTTGCACGAGAAATGGGCTTTGAACTTTTTTGACCATTGCTTGTTCCACAAGGTGTGGGACACAGGAAGCAACATGAGGAAAGGCAAAGTTGTTTTTTGCATTGGCCGGGAATCGAACCCGGGTCAACTGCTTGGGAAGCAGCTATGCTAAGCACTATACCACCAACGCATGAGATTCAAGTCATGTGCACCTATTTGCAGAGGGACAAGGTCATACAGGAAAGCACAAAATGTTTATGTCTAGAATTAAATCAGTTTGTCGTTATCAATTTGCACAAGTCATGGCATTTGAACATTTCAACTTGGCAGGGAAACTCTTGCATGAATAGACAGTGTATTGCATTGGCCGGGAATCGAACCCGGGTCAACTGCTTGGAAGGCAGCTATGCTAACCACTATATCACCAAAGCATGAGATACAAGTCATGTGCACCTATTTGCAGAGGGACAAGGTCATACAGGCAAGCACAAAATATCAATGTCTAGATTAAATCAGTTTGTCCTTCCCAATTTGCACAAGTCATGGCATTTGACCATTGCAACTTGGCAGGGGAACTCTTGCATGCATAGACAGTGTATTGCATTGGCCGGGAATCGAACCCGGGTCAACTGCTTGGAAGGCAGCTATGCTAACCATTATACCACCAACGCATGAGATACAAGTCATGTGCACCTATTTGCAGAGGGACAAGGTCATACGGGAAATAAAGGAAAGCATAAAAATAGTGTCTAGAATTATATCAGTAACCAATCCCAATTTGCACGAGAAATGGGATTTGAACTTTTTTGACCATTGCTTGTTCCACAAGGTGTGGGACATAGGAAGCAACATGAGGAAAGGCAAAGTTGTTTTTTGCATTGGCCGGGAATCGAACCCGGGTCAACTGCTTGGGAAGCAGCTATGCTAACCACTATACCACCAACGCATGAGACTCAAGTCATGTGCACCTATTTGCAGAGGGACAAGGTCATACAGGCAAGCACAAAATGTCTATGTCTAGAATTAAAGCAGTTTCTCCTTCCCAATTTGCACAAGTCATGGCATTTGAACATTTCAACTTGGCAGGGAAACTCTTGCATGAATAGACAGTGTATTGCATTGGCCGGGAAACGAACCCGGGTCAACTGCTTGGAAGGCAGCTATGCTAACCACTATACCACCAACGCATGAGATACAAGTCATGTGCACCTATTTGCAGAGGGACAAGTTCATACTGGAAATAAAGGAAAGCATAAAAATATTGTGTCTAGAATGATATCAGTAACCCATCCCAATGTGCACGAGAAATGGGATTTGAACTTTTTTGACCATTGCTTGTTCCACAAGGTGTGGGACATAGGAAGCAACATGAGGAAAGGCAAAGTTGTTTTTTGCATTGGCCGGGAATGGAACCCGGGTCAACTGCTTGGGAAGCAGCTATGCTAACCACTATACCACCAACGCATGAGATTCAAGTCATGTGCACCTATTTGCAGAGGGACAAGTTCATAATGGAAATAAAGGAAAGCATAAAAATAGTGTCTAGAATTATATCAGTAACACATCCCAATTTGCACGAGAAATGGGCTTTGAACTTTTTTGACCATTGCTTGTTCCACAAGGTGTGGGACATAGGAAGCAACATGAGGAAAGGCAAAGTTGTTTTTTGCATTGGCCGGGAATCGAACCCGGGTCAACTGCTTGGGAAGCAGCTATGCTAACCACTATACCACCAACGCATGAGATTCACGTCATGTGCACCTATTTGCAGAGGGACAAGATCATACAAGAAAGCACAAAATGTTTATGTCTAGAATTATATCAGTTTGTCCTTCCCAATTTGCACAAGTCATGGCATTTGACCATTGCAACTTGGCAGGGAAACTCTTTTATGAATAGACAGTATATTGCATTGGCCGGGAATCGAACCCTGGTCAACTGCTTGGAAGGCAGCTATGCTAACCACTATACCACGAACGCATGAGATACAAGCCATGTGCACCTATTTGCAGAGGGACAAGGTCATACAGGCAAGCACAAAATGTCTATGTCTAGAATTAAAGCAGTTTGTCCTTCCCAATTTACACAAGTCATGGCATTTGACCATTGCAACTTGGCAGGGAAACTCTTGCATGAATAGACAGTGTATTGCATTGGGCGGGAATTGAACCCGGGTCAACTGCTTGGAAGGCAGCTATGCTAACCACTATACCACCAACGCATGAGATACAAGTCAGGTGCACCTATTTGCAGAGGGACAAGGTCATACAGGAAATAAAGGAAAGCATAAAAATATTGTGTCTAGAATTATATCAGTAACGCATCCCAATTTGCACGAGAAATGGGCTTTGAATTTTTTTGACCATTGCTTGTTCCACAAGGTGTGGGACATAGGAAGCAACATGAGGAAAGGCAAAGTTGTTTTTTGCATTGGCCGGGAATCGACCCCAGGTCAACTGCTTGGGAAGGAGCTATGCTAACCACTATACCACCAACGCATGAGATTCAAGTCATGTGCACCTATTTGCAGAGGGACAAGGTCATACAGGAAAGCACAAAATGTTTATGTCTAGAATTAAATCAGTTTGTCAGTATAAATTTGCACAAGTCATGGCATTTGAACATTTCAACTAGGCAGGGAAACTCTTGCATGAATAGACAGTGTATTGCATTGGCTGGGAATCGAACCCGGGTCAACTGCTTGGAAGGCAGCTATGCTAACCACTATACCACCAACGCATGAGATACAAGCCATGTGCACCTATTTGCAGAGGGACAAGGTCATACAGGCAAGCACAAAATGTCTATGTCTAGAAATAAATCAGTTTGTCCTTCCCAATTTGCACAAGTCATGGCATTTGAACATTTCAACTTGGCAGGGAAACTCTTGCATGAATAGACAGTGTATTGCATTGGCCGGGAATCGAACCCTGGTCAACTGCTTGGAAGGCAGCTATGCTAACCACTATACCACCAACGCATGAGATACAAGCCATGTGCACCTATTTGCAGAGGGACAAGGTCATACAGGCCAGCACAAAATGTCTATGTCTAGAATTAAATCAGTTTGTCCTTCCCAAATTTGCACAAGTCATGGCATTTGAACATTTCAACTTGGCAGGGAAACTCTTGCATGAATAGACAGTGTATTGCATTGGCCAGGAATCGAACCCGGGTCAACTGCTTGGAAGGCAGCTATGCTTACCACTATACCAACAACGCATGAGATACAAGTCATGTGCACCTATTTGCAGAGGGACAAGGTCATACGGGAAATAAAGGAAAGCATAAAAATAGTGTCTAGAATTATATCAGTAACCCATCCCAATTTGCACGAGAAATGGGCTTTGAACTTTTTTGACCATTGCTTGTTCCACAAGGTTTGGGACATAGGAAGCAACATGAGGAAAGGCAAAGTTGTTTTTTGCATTGGCCGGGAATCGAACCCGGGTCAACTGCTTGGGAAGCAGCTATGCTAACCACTATACCACCAACGCATGAGATTCAAGTCATGTGCACCTATTTGCAGAGGGACACGGTCATACAGGAAAGCACAAAATGTTTATGTCTAGAATTAAATCAGTTTGTTGTTATCAATTTGCACAAGTCATGGCATTTGAACATTTCAACTTGGCAGGGAAACTCTTGCATGAATAGACAGTGTATTGCATTGGCCGGGAATCGAACCCGGGTCAACTGCTTGGAAGGCAGCTATGCTAACCACTATACCACCAACGCATGAGATACAAGCCATGTGCACCTATTTGCAGAGGGATAAGGTCATACAGGCAAGCACAAAATGTCTATGTCTAGAATTAAATCAGTTTGTCCTTCCCAATTTGCACAAGTCATGGCATTTGACCATTGCAACTTGGCAGGGAAATTCTTCCATGAATAGACAGTGTATTGCATTGGCCGGGAATCGAACCCGGGTCAACTGCTTGGAAGGCAGCTATGCTAACCACTATACCACCAACTCATGAGATACAAGTCAGGTGCACCTATTTGCAGAGGGACAAGGTCATACAGGAAATAAAGGAAAGCATAAAAATATTGTGTCTAGAATTATATCAGTAACCCATCCCAATTTGCAAGAGAAATGGGCTTTGAATTTTTTTGACCATTGCTTGTTCCACAAGGTGTGGGACATAGGAAGCAACATGAGGAAAGGCAAAGTTGTTTTTTGCATTGGCCGGGAATCGAACCCCGGTCAACTGCTTGGGAAGCAGCTATGCTAACCACTATACCACCAACGCATGAGATTCAAGTCATGTGCACCTATTTGCAGAGGGACAAGGTCATACAGGCAAGCACAAAATGTCTATGTCTAGAATTAAATCAGTTTGTCCTTCCCAATTTGCACAAGTCATGGCATTTGAACATTTCAACTTGGCAGGGAAACTCTTGCATGAATAGACACTGTATTGCATTGGCCGGGAATCAAACCCGGGTCAACTGCTTGGAAGGCAGCTATGCTAACCACTATACCACCAAAGCATGAGATACAAGTCATGTGCACCTATTTGCAGAGGGAAAAGGTCATACGGGAAATAAAGTAAAGCATACAAATATTGGCCCTCATTTATCAACCGTGCTTACGCCAAAATATGGGTGCACGCCGAAATTGCCGACATTTTTGACATTTACCATTTCCGCCAAAGCTTGAAATTGAACGTGACAACGTTCAAAATCCACGTTTGCTCCTCAGCTGGCGTACGCATTTTTTTCTGTCTTACACAAGCGGAGCAGCATTGTCTGAACTGCTGACACGCTGTCACAGGCATCTAAACATATGTTTTCACTCCTAAAATGTTAATATAAAACGGTATGTGTATGTTAAAAAAAAGGGAGAGATTTCCAACTTTACAAGTAATTAAAATTGCGCAATTAAAAACAATATAACATGTTTACAATGTATTAGTTTGTGCTTAATCAAACAGTGCTTTACTGGACTTGTTATGCAAGCGCACTTGTGAGATGATTTTGGAGCGCATGCGGTGATGCGGCATATGTGATTATTATTTTAAAAAAAAAGGCATAAATGGACTGCACGCCTTTATTTCCAAGTGACAATGACAAGCATACAGCTTGCCTATTTGTAGTAAGTACTAGCAGGCTATAGGCGTAAGGGGCTTAATCATTCACCATTTAAATAAGTGCTTAGACAGGTTTTGACAGTTTTGACAGTTCAGATAAAAGCAAGATCATTTTCGGGGGTCGGGAGGACGGGACCGCGGCTTTGCGTCGCCAACACATACCAGCACACATGCAAGCGGAAAGCCTTCATCCATATGTTTATGATTCGTTCATCAATGATCAAATCACTATACATAAACGTTGATTATGACTGCCTTGACGACATGATAGCCTACCGGTATCTCTCATGCAGGCATCACTGAGTCATCCACAGGACTTTAATATCACAGCAGTGCGCAGTATCACGCCTTCGCCGTGCACTGCGCACGAATGGGTAAAATGTATATAGGCCAGCCTACAAACTAATTCCATTCATGGCGATGCGATGTCGATGTACGTGTCATGTAGGTGCATGCGTGGACATGACAGCAAGGCAAGCGAGGTGAGAGGGAAACAGACAGGGAAGGCCTACAACTTTATGTAATTCATGCATGTGTTCGTTCTTTATTTATTTAACAAGACACCAGTTAGTTATATAGGCTTGCAAGTTGCGTGTGCTTCTGTGTGTGTGTGTGTGTGTGTGTGTGTGTGTGTGTGTGTGTGTGTGTGTGTATGTGTATGAGAGAGGTGGGTGAGGGGCAGCAATAAGGCACGGGAGAAACTTTTTTACATGGTTTCCATGGTTCCCACAGGTCGTATTTCATGTGTTCAGTCGCAAAAACGAGGGCGAGGCTTGATTTCATAGGGCGTGCCAGATAGATTTCAGCCGTCACATTTATTAACGTCAGAACGAAATTAAGGAAGGATCAGCTGTTTGCGATCACTTTATAAATGCCGTGGCGACGTGGGTGTACTACGAAACCTGCACTCGAATCTGTGGCAGATTTTACACTCAATTGATAAATGAGGGCCATTGTGTCTAGAATAATATCAGTAACCCATCCCAATTTGCACGAGAAATGGGATTTGAACTTGTTTGACCATTGCTTGTTCCACAAGGGGTGGGACATAGGCAGCAACATGTGAAAAGGCAAAGTTGTCTTTTGCATTGGCCGGGAATCGAACCCGGGTCAACTGCTTGGGAAGCAGCTATGCTAACCACTATACCACCAACGCATGAGATACAAGTCATGTGCACCTATTTGCAGAGGGACAAGGTAATACAGGAAAGCACAAAATGTTTATGTCTAGATTAAATCAGTTTGTCCTTCCCAATTTGCGTCCAAGATATATTAGTGAACGAAAACCTGAACCTGAACCATAATTAAATAACAAATAGGCACACACACGAATAGTGACACGCTGCTGTTTTGCAGGTGCTCCTCCTGTCTGTCTCTCTCTATCACTGTGGTACGTCCGTGACCAACTGCATGCACGTTCGACAGTCTATTTAGATTGCCTCGCAGTGGCTGCAGGACTGTCAACTGTCAATTATATTAATGTGCAGCCAAAATATATGGTACTGGTGGTGGTGGGCTGACTGGCTGGGTTAGCCTATAGGCCTACCTATCGCCGATGCGGTTCCCATGCACTTGCGCTGGGCTGGCACGGCACATTTGACATTCCAGTGACACGTCAGGTTTATTAAACGAGGAGGAGATTGCATATACCGTAACTCCAGAAAGACAAGTGCTGTTGGCCTGCTGTAGATTACAGTATATAGGCTACCCATGCATGTTGGGACTCTCCGCAGCTGCATTGCACTATAGGCTACTTTCCAACGTCATGGAAATATTCCAGCACAGACAGCCCAAATCCGCATGTATGCGCTCATGCAAAACACTGTTTAAATGGCTTAAATCAAGCGCGATTTTAATTGCAAAGTTGGAAAGCTCCTACAAATTTCATATGACACAAAGACACATCTTGTAGGTCTATTCCTTTTTCTTTTCTTTTTTTTCTTGTGTGTAGCCCATATACATACAGTTTTATATTAACATTTTAGGAGTGAATACATATGTTTCATGCCTTTGGCAGCCTCTCAGCTGGTCAAACAATGCTGCTCCGCCGTTCTACGACAGAAAAACAAGCGTAAGCAAGCTCACGAGCAGACGTGGGATTTGAACGTTGTCAAGTTCAATTTCAAGCTTTGCCGGAAATGGAAAATGTCGGCAATTTCGGCGTGCACCCATATTTTGGCGTACACACGGTTGATAAATGAGGGCCTTAGTGTCTGGAGACACCTGGGCCTCATTTTTCAATCAACCAGCCACCAGTATAAAAGGCTGGGAGAAGCTCCTCGTCAGTCTTGCCATCCGTCACCTGTGCTGCTGAACCCAGTCTGTAGCTAGGGTAGTGTCTGTAGGCTGTGTGCCTTACCTGCTTAGTTTGAGGTTTCTTTATTACTGTGTGTTTAGAGAACAGACCAACCTAGTAAGCATTGTACGCAAACCGCTGTCAAAGTACCCCAAACCCCTTTACTGTGTTAAAAGAAGGGAAGCTGTATATGGTAAGGGTGTGCTGCTATTTATTTTGGTGCCCCAGTTTTGACCCATTGTTTAATGTTTAGTCAGGGAGCCTAGATTGTAATTTTCTTTTTGGTGTAGTTTAGGATTGTTTCTTTTCTAGGTAGGGTTGGGGGGTGTTTTGTTTGTTATGTTTAGCATTGGCCACCCTGAAGATACATATACATGCTTGCCCTGTTATGAATGTTGTGAAGTTTTCTCAATACACCTTTTTGCCTGAATTGGTTTGTGATCCTTGACAGCCACAACATATATTACTTTGGAGCCAAGACCCCATATAGGGTCAAAGGTCGTAATAGTGGCACCGGCAGCAGTATCAGCACCTTCTTCTTCTTGGCCATCCTCCTCCTCCTCCTCCCCCCCACTCCCGCCTTCTCCAACAACAGTGGCTGCTGCCACACGCCTCTTTATGTAATCATGCACATGTGCCCTTTGAGTCGCGTCCAGCATGCGCAGCTGATTATATTTTGGCCTTAAAAATGTTGCAGCCATGTGCAGATCTTCCTTCTTTACTTTCCTCTCCATCCATTGGGCATGGCGCTGACGCACAAAGGCCTGTTGGTTTGTGTCATCCACATTTGGCTTGCAGTGTAGCAGCAGTTTTGCTGACCATGGGCAGATATTTGTCCCCCTCCAGCTCACGCTGCGCGTCCCAAAATATTTTCAGGAATGACTGCAGAAACGCTAGTGCGTCAGGGGCCACACAATCCACTTTCGCATCTTCTCCTGCAGCTCTGTGTAAATTTCCTGAATAGATTTCAGTGACAGATACACAGTGCTGAACCTGGTGTCCACCATCGGCAGCAGGGTCTTGGTCAGCTGCGATGCCACTCCCGACTGCTTGACATACCTAACAATGTAAAAAATAAACAATTAAAACCAGACCCCATGAAATAATAATAATAATAAAGTGTTATTACTACTCGTCTTTTTCTACTATAAGAAAAATACTAAAACTAGATATAATATAATTGCCTAATTATATTATCATACTATTTGTATATCATTTTAGTAAGATTAACACTAAACAAACAATATATATACCTTACGAGGGCCTTCGCTGCTTTTATTGTTGTTGTGATGCCGGCGGCATGTTCTTTAAGTGCACCGTCGTTGTCCAGGCCGTGCTTGAGCACTGTATTTAGCACATGATCCAGACAGTCAAGTCTACGGTAGGGCTCAAGGGCTTTAATGATGTTTGCACCTTGGTCAGTGGCCCAAACAATGTTTTTAAGTGGCAGTGGCTCGAAGTTGAATTTCGTCACCAGGAGCTTGATGATTTCCCTTCTGATGCTATCACCCGTTTTATTTTCTTCCGCTGGAAACTGCACGGTGGCCAGATTCTTTCTCACCAAATTACAATCTTCCCCAATAAAATGGCAAGTGATTGCAAGATAGCTGACCTTGTCAAGTTATTCGGGATTTTCCTCAGAAACCTCTTTGCCCAAACTTGAAAAACGGCTTAGCCGACAGGGGGAACTGTGGTCAACTCAAAAAGACAAGTTCTTTCCTCTTTGTTTGTTTTTACTTGAAATTGTGGTACAGGTAAGTACAGTTGTTGGTTAGGTATTAGGTATTTAGGTTGAAAACCTTAAACAGAGAAAAAGACAAAAAACAAATACAAGCTGTCATTAACTAAGTAAGGTCATACTTAAACAAAAACAATATCTGAAATTCACTCATGTCACTCGAATAACCACAGTTACTAATGTAACCTACATGACTGAATCAACTAGTCACTAGTAATCTAAATAAACAGTTTGTCTTAACTCATATTTCTTTCATAATTCAATTTAAGATCATCATATTCGACTAAGCAAACCTATATGCAACTCAAACTTAGCTAATTATAGCAGTTAAATTTGGCCTAGCAGCACAAAAAACATAAATAACTTTTATAATAAATTTAAGCAACAAATAAACTGCAATGCAGAAACAATAACGCACCAGTGGCATTCCCCTTGATGGCTTGAGGTTCCCAGCTCCAGTGTTTTCAGTTCAGTTCATGAAAAGTCTGTTTGTTCTGCTTCTCTCCATGCTGTGTTCTCCACTGCTGCTGCTCTCATACTGAACAATCACTTCCTGCTTTCAGTGCCTCGCCCCAATCAGTGATTGTCACCAGGTGCTGACTCATGATCAGTGACTGACACCAATGATTGATGCCAATTAGGCCAATTTGGGGTTTTGACAGCACACCTCCCACTTGAGCTCCTGGTTGCTGAACCCAAGGAGGTCACCTCATTCTGAGACTGTTTCCTTTCCTCCAAATTGCTCCTCTACTGGAATCAAGACAACAAGACGCCTGACGTCCCTGTGGAGAATTGTGGCAGGGATTTTGGTGGTCTTCTCAATTCTGGTCCTCTTGCTCATGGCTTCCTCATTAGTCTGTTTCTTGATCATGACTGGGTAGCTGGGAAATGTCCTGACATTAACATCTCGGACGATGCCTTCCTTGTCAGAATTCACACTGATCACTCTGGCCAACTTGAACTGACATCTTAAGGCATTTTGATCAGCAAGCCAAACAATGTCCCCGACAGCAACATTTCTCTGCCTTGTGTGCCACTTGCTTCTGACAAAAAGGTTGGGACCTGCTAACTGACTCCACTTCTTCCAGAACTTGTTTACTTCCGATTGGATAACTCTTAATCTTTTGTAGGCGTAGCCTTCTAATTGGAAGTCTCCTGGGTCACCTCTTGAGCAGGCCCGTCCCAACAGGAGAGGGTTAGGTGTGATGTATTCGACACATCCCTCTTGGATTTGTGCCCTTGCGTCTACAGGCCTTTCATTGGCCAGATTGGCTGCCATGTACACAAAGGTCTGAAACTCTCCCCACGTAAAGACACCATCACCGCCCAGGTTGTGCAGGGCTCTCTTCACTGTTCTAACAGCTGCCTCTGCTGCTCCGTTTCTGTGGGGTGAGTCTGCGGGATGAATCTTCCAAGACCATTTAGTGCCGTGTTTGGCAGCCTCCTCTTCCACTCCAGACCTGTCCAGGTTCTCCATGAATGAGTAGAGGTCTTCTAGGGCAGGTTTGGCCCCCACAAAGTTTGAGCCCGGGTCAGACCAAACCTTCCTTGGATGCCCTCTCAATGATGTAAACCTTTGGTAGGCAAGCAGAAATCCCTCTGCTGACAGGTCACTGACAATATCAGCGTGGATGGCTCTGGACGCCATACAGCTGAATACAACTCCCCAGACTTTGAGCCTCACTCTTTTCTTCACCTCGTCTTTGACTTCATAGGGCCCAAACAGGTCCATGGCGGTGAACTCAAATGGAGCTGCCGGTTCTGCCCGTTCTGGTGGGAGGTCACTCATTATCTGTCGACATCGCTTCGCTCTTGCCTTTCGACATGTCACACAGCCGTCTACCATTTTCTTGGCTATTCTTCGACCATTTACCACCCAGGCTGTCCTTCTCATCCTCAAGAGAGTTCCTGCCACTCCTTCGTGATTCACATTGTGAGCCTCTTGAGCTAGAAGTGTAGATATCCAAGCATCATGTGGGAGAATAGGCACTGCAGCTTTGTCCTCTCTGAAGGACTGGATCCTTCCTCCACAAACTAGAAGTCCAGACTCTTTGTCTTTGAACACAACTAATCGGTTGAGGGTTGCATCAGGGAATGTGACATCTTTCTGGGCTGCTAAGCAGAGTGTTCTGAAGGCATACTCACAGCCTTTGGCATCAAGCACAAGCTCTCTGGGCCTTTCAGCTGAAGGTTTTGCCTCCCACTTTGCTTGCTTTGTGGCCTTGCTCTTCAGGTCCAACCATTTGTTTGCAGCTCGCTGGACCCAAGCAATGACTCCAATCAGCCTTGACAAACTGCTGAACTTCTTCACATCCAAAAGGCTTTTGGCGATGGAGCCAGTATACACTCTACCCAGCGAAGATTCCTCAGATGTGTTGGAGTGTGGACCAGGGAGAGTCGGGTCAGGCTGAACTTTGGAGTTATCCTGAGGTCCAAGACCTTTCTTTGCTTGAGCTCTCGTCACAACTGCTGAAAATGCTTTTCTCTGCAGCTTGTTGATGCTCTCTGGCATCAGCTACAACATCTTTAGCAGACTTTATTGGCCATTCTTCCAATGGTAATTTCAGAAACTTCGGGCCATTCTGCCAAGCAGTGTCTTCTCCTAGGTCTTCTGGAGTAGATCCTCTTGTGATGATGTCAGCAATATTGACATTCCCTGCAATCCACCACCAGTCTTCAACTGGACAAGTCTTTTGGATCTCTCCAACTCTGTTGGCAAAGAATGTCTGGTAGCCATAGCTGTCTCGATGAATGGCTCCCAATACTGTTTGGCTGTCGACTAGGTGGAACCAGCGATCAATCTTCATCTGGCCATGCCTTTCAACATATTTCCTGAGCCTTGCTGCAAAGACCGCACCACAGACTTCAGCCTTGACCGCGTCTCCTTTTTGGTCGAGGGGCGTCAGCTTGGCCTTTGATTCCACTAGTCTGACCTCGATGCCGTGGTCCGATTCCCACCTAAGGTACATGACAGCTCCGTAGGTCTTGTCACTCCCATCTGAGAAGGTAATAGCCCAAGGTCTTCCGTTCCAACCTGGTGGGGTAAGGCTCCTATGGAACTTGATTTGTCCCAGCTGTACATACTCCTGGAACAGCTTTATGGCCTCCTCCCTGAGGCCTTCAGAGAGCGGCTTGTCCCAAGTGTCTCGGGCCAGATTTATACTTCCCGTCTCCTGGAATGCTCTTCTGACAAGGACAGCTCCCTTTTGTTTCACAGGTGTGACCAAGCCAATTGGATCATAGAGACCTGCTACCTGGCTCAGTAGTTCTCTTCTGGTCAGAGGATTGGGTGTTCTCTCTCTCACCTCCTCCATCAAAAGGTCCTGGCCTGTTCGCATCTTGCCTCTTCTCTTTGAAAAGTTGATTGAGGTCATCATGTAGAGTTTGTCTTCCTCTACCAGATATCCAATGCCTAAGGCCTTGTTGTCTTCGTCCCTCATCTGGTTTGGCAGTATCAATGTGTTGCCATTTTCAGAGGGCTTCTTTGTTGAGAGGGTCGGTGCTACGCCGGCGCTCCTCCCACTTTGCCCTGACCGGACCCATGGCTTCAGGGAAAATCCACCGGATTTTAGGATTCCCTCAACCTCCTTGGTGATTTCCTCCAGTCTGTTAGGATCATCGTGGGATGTCAGGATGTCATCAACATAGCTGTCCTCTTCTATGACTCTGCGTGCATCTACTAGATGAGAGAACGTAGCGAGTCTTGCAGTTTCTCGCATAGCTATCTGTGCAATGCATCCAGCAGGTCGGTCACCGATGTTCACTCTTGTGATGGCATACTCTCCAATCTCCTCATCCTGTGAGTCCCTCCAGAGAAATCTGTGCAGGTGCATTTCACGCTCCTCCAGCCACACTGAATTATACATCTTCCTGATGTCTCCCAATGCTGCATGCACTCCTCTTCTGAACCTGAACAGGACGGCTCTGATTTGGTTTAAGACATCTGGCCCCTTCAGCAGCACATCATTCATGCTGACTCCCTTGAACGTTTGGCTACTGTTCCAAACAATGCGCACTGGAGTTGTGACAGAGTGGGGGTTTGGAGCAACCAGGTGGCTTACGTACCATACTGGGCCTTTCCAGTTATCCATCATCTCTTTTGTGAGCTTCTTTGCGGCTCCCCGCTCAACCATCTCATGGACCTGACCTTTGTAGGCAGCAAACCATTCAGGCTCTTTCCTGAGACGTTTTTCTGTTCTTAGAAAGGTCGACTCCACTCCACTTCTGTTATTGGGAAGGGAAGCTGGGTCGATTATCCAAGGGTACCTCGAGTCGCAGTGTGGTGACTTGCTATGTTCATCCTCCATGACATAAGTGAGACCCTCCTTTATGATTTCAGACTCCTTCTCTTCAGCTAGAGTCATCTCCTTTCCTCCAGGTTGGCAGTTGCCACAGCGACATCCGCCACACTTCGGGTCACAGGCTGCTCCTATGCTGTCCCACTTCCACCACTCTAGGAAGTCTCTGTGACTGGCAGCTGTGTACTTGGCCTCAACGGCGGTGTCATACTGAACTGTCTTGTCTGTTTTGAAGAGGCCTTCTGCTGGAATCTCCTCATACTTGACAGCAGCTGTTCGCATGGAACGAGCGAAATGTGTCTCCGACTCATGTGCAGCCACTTTTATCTCTTCAAACAGATCGGGATGAGCTCCAGCCACAGTTTTTCCAAGAGGGCTTTCCCACAAAACAAGGTCTCCCACAGCTTTCATCCTCTGTGGGGCAAGTCTTCCTTCTCTGTGACTGATGAGTAATTCAATCTCCTCGGGTCTCTTCAGCTCTTTGAGATCGACCTCTGGGAAGAATCTTTTCAGCTGCTCAGGTCTGACGACTCTGTTGACTTCAGCAATCTCATTTAGGCCATAACAGACAAGTTCATGAGACTTTTCCGTTCCCTTGGAGGTTTTGACTTGAATCCTGAGAAGATATCTTCTTGTGGCCGCTTTAGTCGTCATGCCACCAACTCCATGCACAACTAGTGTGATTTCTTCACTCCTCAGCTTCAACCTGTCAGCTGCTTTGTGGGTGATGTAGTTGATGTCTGAAGCAAGGTCCACCAGGGTTCCAATCTTCTGGCCAGCATTGGCCGTCACTTCCATCAACATCATTAAGACAGGCAGCTCTCGCAGTCCACTTTCCTTTAGTAGCCCCGTCTGGTCATTTTCAGAACTTCCCTTGGAGGTCTTGTTAGTGAAAGCTTTCCTGCATCTTTCTGCTGCCTCTGGCGAGAGTTCACTCAAGAACCTTTCCTGTTCCTCCGTTAGGCTGTTTTTGTTCTTGCTGTCTTTGTTCTTGCTGTCTCTTCGTGGCCTCTCGTTGTCGCCTCTCCTTGCTTCTCCTCTTGGGTTTGGACAGAGAAAGAAGTGGTGATCTGACGAGCCTTCCCTTCTGCAGTCTTTGTTTTTGCAAAGGAAATTATCTTTACAGTAGTCATCATTCTTATGGCACTCCAAGCATTTCCTGCATGCACCAATCTTCTTAACAGCCGTCTCCTTTTCTGACAGCTTCAGTGCTTTGAATTTCTTGCAGAAGAAAATCCTGTCTTTATGCCTCTCTTCTCCACAGATAATACACCCACCGTCGGTGTCATCTTTCTTTGTGGTTCTGGTGGAGGCATATTTCTTGTTGAATTTGCTGTCTGCTTTATCTTCTGACTTGTCCACTATCTTCAGGTGGTCCAGTCTCTCATAGATGTCCTCCTGCTTCTTTAGGAATGTGAGCAGCATGTCAAAATGGTTATCTTGAGTGACATTATTATTGGCATCAAGCATGAAGACAAGCCAGTCTTTCTTCACAAAATCAGGAAGCTTGCTCTCAATAGACTTCACCACGAGTGGGTTCTTGAGGGCTCCAGTATTTCCTAAGTCTGTCAGGTCGGAGAGGGCCTTCTCTACTGTCTGAATTAGGTCTACTACTTTCCTCGGCTGGTTTCCTCTCACCGGTGGGATTTTCTCCAGCTCTTCAATTATTTCAATGGCAATGGTAGACTTGTTTCCATACCTGTTTTCCAGCACTCTAAATATGTCATCAGCTGTATTGTAGGTAGACAGTCTTTGGTCTTTGGCCATCTTCTCATCCACGCTGTCAAGGAGCTGGACCTTCTTGGCCTCTTGTGACCCAGTCGGCTCTCCCTGCCTTTGCAGGCTCTCCCAGTCTTTTTTCCAGCGGTGGAACTCCCTTTTGCAGCCACTAAATGTAGGCAGTTTAGTTGGCTTAATTTTCACAAGCGGCATGAAATGTCTCATCATACCTGGTTTCACATCAACTGGTGCTGATACTTGATTTTCAAATTCAAGTCTTCGTGCTCTGGCAAAATCAGCTTTTCTCATGTCGAGCTCGTTGCTGACACTTTTCATGTTCTTAATCTCCCTCTTGAAGACACTGGCTTCTGCTGCGGGGATCCATGGCTCCCAGTCAGATAAAGCTTTAGATGCCTCTTTGATGAGCCTCTCCATTACGAGTAGATGGACTTCAAAGCTTTCGCAGTTGATGCTTTCCACAGGTATGTTGTCTCCATGTTGACTCGCTTTTCCAGCTGCTTTGAATGCAGCCTCCATCACATCTTGTCCATACTTGGCCCAGATGTTGTTTTGGACAAGCCTTTTTACTTCATCCAATCTTTCCTCACAGTCACTGACAACCTTCTCCAGGCTTGCTTCCTGATCTTCTTCAAGTTGTGCGTCTTCACCATCCATCTCTGCCAGTAGCCCAGTCCTGAAATTATCTTTCGTTTCAATGACCCTCCGTGCATCAGCAGATAACGTAGTATATTCTTCTCTGAGCTCCGACTCATATAAAGTGTCTGCTTTCCTGGTGAGGTAGTTGGCCCGCCTTGTGAAGCAGCTCTTGGCTACAGTCCTCTCCTTCTTTAATTGATCGACTGTTTTGCCAAGAACATCCTCCGCCATTTTGATCAGTGAGATGTTTCTCCTTTTCAGGTTATTTGTTGATTTTGGAAGTTTGAACTTTCTCCACAGGTGCTTCAGTGGTTTGTGACCCTTCTCATCAGCTCCCTCTGCTGGACTTTCTGAAGCCTTTTATCTTCTTGTCCTGTTGCTGGACTGATGAGTTCTTCTTGGTCAACAAGCTGGCACGCTGTTGGTTTTCAACTGTCAAGTTATTCGGGATTTTCCTCAGAAACCTCTTTGCCCAAACTTGAAAAACGGCTTAGCCGACAGGGGGAACTGTGGTCAACTCAAAAAGACAAGTTCTTTCCTCTTTGTTTGTTTTTACTTGAAATTGTCGTACAGGTAAGTACAGTTGTTGGTTAGGTATTAGGTATTTAGGTTGAAAACCTTAAACAGAGAAAAAGACAAAAAACAAATACAAGCTGTCATTAACTAAGTAAGGTCATACTTAAACAAAAACAATATCTGAAATTCACTCATGTCACTCGAATAACCACAGTTACTAATGTAACCTACATGACTGAATCAACTAGTCACTAGTAATCTAAATAAACAGTTTGTCTTAACTCATATTTCTTTCATAATTCAATTTAAGATCATCATATTCGACTAAGCAAACCTATATGCAACTCAAACTTAGCTAATTATAGCAGTTAAATTTGGCCTAGCAGCACAAAAAACATAAATAACTTTTATAATAAATTTAAGCAACAAATAAACTGCAATGCAGAAACAATAACGCACCAGTGGCATTCCCCTTGATGGCTTGAGGTTCCCAGCTCCAGTGTTTTCAGTTCAGTTCATGAAAAGTCTGTTTGTTCTGCTTCTCTCCATGCTGTGTTCTCCACTGCTGCTGCTCTCATACTGAACAATCACTTCCTGCTTTCAGTGCCTCGCCCCAATCAGTGATTGTCACCAGGTGCTGACTCATGATCAGTGACTGACACCAATGATTGATGCCAATTAGGCCAATTTGGGGTTTTGACAGCACAGACCTTCCTGCAATCGTCAGTCCACATGTCCGTCGTCATTCCCACTGTGCCTCCGTTTTTGAGGTGGGCCTTAATCTGGGCAGTGAAGGCTTCTCTTTTAACTGTTGATGAGGCCTTGCAGTGGTTTGTCACCGTGTTGGCGCATGGAATAACGGAGCTCGCAGGTACCCTTCCGTGAGTCGCTCCGACGTCTATTAGCTCTTGGGCCAATAGCATGAAACCATCGCCTTCCACCACATTAAATGGCCTGATGGCGCAAAATGACACACATTTTGAGGTCACTGCCTGCTTCACTCTCAGCGGGACACTTTCTGCACTCTTCTTGACAAATGTGGCCATTGATGACTGACTTGAGGTGCTCTGCCGTGGCATCGATGCACAAGCTTTGTCTTTATGACGGCCCATCGTGGATGTTCCGGTCCTTTTACTGTCATAGGACAGCAACTGTTTTGCATTTTATGCATTGAACATAATCCAAGACCTTCCCCTCAGAGTCTACAACTAGTTTAAAAGTTGTCCATACCACTGCCTTCGCTCCCTCCTTAGCGATCACGCCATATTCACCGGCGATATCCTTTTTCCGTTTTTCAATGTTCATTAATCATACTCATCTCTTTGCATCTGTTTGCATCTGTTTTGTTTCGGACACTGACCTGTTAACCTGTCCAATACACGCCCACCATCACATTCTCTGCTACTGTCTGATTTATGGCCCTGTGTAAAGAACTGATTTGCAAGTTCTAAACGTGTCTGATCGTGATGCATTGTAGACTTCAGTGGTCTTGTAGATTGAATGACTATTTGGTGCGCAACACCAGCTTACAATGAAGTATATATCATTCTGTATACTCAATTGCTCATTACTGGCTGGTCCAATAACAAAGCACCATATACTGCCCTGCTGTGCCAGCGCCGCACAAACTCTCCGACTGACTCTCTCTCTCTCTCTCTCTCTCTCTCTCGCCAGTCGCACTCGCAACTCGCCAGCACACAAACAAATTAAATGAAAGTGAAACGCAGTAACGCACTAAGCGCTTCATAATAAATAAATAGAGTAGTTACTACTTACTACTTACAGAGTCAGACAGAACAAAATGTTTTTTATTATTATTATCATATACAAAATAAAGAAACAAAACAAAAAATATATAATAAAAAAAATAAAAGAAACGCAAAAACGCAGAGCTTGAGGCCCGGCCCGACCCGACTAATTAGCATATTGTTTGGGCCCGGCCCGGCCGTAAAACGTGTTTGTTTGTTTGTAAATCCAGTACCTCTCGCGTACCCTAAGATTATAAGGTGTATTATTTACTATCTATTATACTGTACCTCTAACATTACAAGTGTTATTATGATCTACTAAATGATGTGTCATGTTACTGACTGGATGTCATCAACAAACTGGACTCCTAGTCTACACACCATAGATACAATATATGTATTAAAATAAAGTAAAATCGCAATGTAAGTCTCATCAGCTTTTTAATCAAATCGAATGTATTGCTTGAATTACTTGTGTAACTTGGGTATTTTTGTGGAGTGACACTGTTTATGTATTCCATCACTGAACAAACCACAGGGTAGGTGGAATGACATTTAAAAAGTCTTCTTACCAATTAATTGAAAATAAATATCCAACAAATTCACAAGATTACAATGTGTATTATCTCGCATGATACTGTGCAGTAACTTAGTTTGGATCAAAAGGTAACTTTAAAGAAGAGCAGCCTGAAAGTAGTAACACCTCCCCTTTGTCTTGGAGTGGTGAAAACCCTCCTCACAGCTCTCCTCCAGTTAACTGCAGTCAGGCTCCATTTCAATGTGAAAGGCTCATAACCAAAGACACCTAGATGATGTTGGGCCATCATCAGAGATATGTTCATAGACACACGTTTCAATGTGCTTTTCTTTGACAAATAAACGCAAACCCAGAAATTGTAGATCAGTTATTGGTATAGAGCATTTAACAAACTATTAATTCACAAAGCTAAAATACATAAATACAGCAAATCTGCAGGTCAGATTACAGTGAAACAAGGCCTACGATTGAGAATTAAATTGAATATTGTGACTTGTTTATTTCTATCTTCAGCATAATGTCACACCACAAAAGCAATACAGTATAACAACAGTATCACAATAATGAAATATGTAGGGTCAGATGTAATGAAGCAGAAATATATAATGTAGGTAGAGTGATGCAATGGGGGTAAAAAAACACAATGGCATAAGAACAAAAAGTCCAACAAAAAATAGTATATAGAATGACTGGTCAACAACCCATCTAGATACAAGAATGTGTAAATTGGGGGAGAAAATGCAAATAAGGCAACAACATGCATGTGTGTGTGTGTGTGTGTGTGTGTGTGTGTGTGTGTGGATTATACTGAGGGGGCCATCTGCATTTAAAATGTTTGAGTGCAACCAGCTGGTGTTAAATTATATTTTTAACCCTCATTACACCCGCATTCATTTCTACTTGCAAAAAATAGATTTCAACCTTACTACTACTTTGTACTACTAGCACTGACACTAAAAAAGATGTTAAAAAAAATAAAAAAAATAAAGTTTGATGAAAAAATTATAATAATTATATAATAAATTAATAATTTACATTTGGGGGATATCTTTCACAATAATGAATAAAACATGTTCTAGACATTCTAATGATCACAAAAAAACATATATTACAATTATTTTACCTACTTTTATTAGGGTAAAGGTCAAAAGTTTTAGGTTAAAAAATGTTCAAACATTTTTTATTTGTGTGAATTTCAGCCTCTGTGGGGGGTATTTATATGCAAATATCATGACTAATGGCATTGAATTGGCATTGCAATGAACATCACTGATGACATTTAGGTGAAAAAAGAACAGAAAAGAAAATTAATAATTTAGTAATTAATTAAAATAAATTTGTAGCTAAAAAGCAACTCTGGGTGCTAGAGGGTTAAGACTAAACTTAACCTGTACACTAAAACCAGCTAAGTGGCTGGCCTGACTATTGCAGGAACGGTGCTGTGCCATTAGTCAGAAGGTTCATTGTTCCGAAATTACTATCCCTAACCTAAACCTAACCGCAAGCACGGGAGCAAACCTAACCGCAAGCACGGGAGCAATGCATGTTCGGACGGGACTTCGGATCTATGGGCAGTTCCCGCAGGAACTTCTGTCTGTCTAATGTCATGTCGAACTGTTGGAGTAAAAAGACGGTATTTCGGACAATGCTCCGACACTGTCGGACCATTGTCCCGTCGGCTATTTGGGTGTCGGAAAAAAGACCGCCTCCCCTGTTGTGTCACTGTATTGTTCACAGCACAAGACGTCCAAACTTAAGTGAAACACATGTGTTATGATGAGCTTTCTGTATAATGAACACACATATCTGTAACTGTCAAACCTTTATTAGAAAAAGGAAGAAAGAAATTACAAACAGTGTTTTTACAGGTATAGCAGAGTGAATATTGTCTTTTACGTGTCATTCTATGAAGACAAAATGCTACAGAGAATCTAAACAAATCATCAAACTAAGTGATCAAAATATACTATGATAATTTAGTCGAAACAGCACATGTCAACACACAGACAAGGTACAATTGCACAACTAGTGCATGAATTCCTGGTGACATGTGGAGAAACAGTGATTCTCATATTGTTATATCAGTATCAGCAAATTAACTCATAATGCCTTCTTTGAAGAAGGAAAAAACACCCATCATGTAACAGATTTGTCCAATGTATGTGTCTCCATGTGTGTTTTTAGAATACCAATCCGACTAAAGCATTTTTCACAAACTTTACACTTAAATGGCTTTTCCCCTGTATGAGTCCTCATGTGTTTTTTTAGATCACTCGTTTGAATACAGCCCTTGCCACAAACTGTACACGTAAAGGGCTTTTCCCCTGTGTGAGTCATCATGTGCATTTTTAGACTACCCTTTTGACTAAAGCATGTGCCGCACACTGTGCAAGCAAATGGCTTTTCGCCTGAATGAATCATTGTAACAGATTTGTCCAATGTATGTGTCTCCATGTGTGTTTTTAGAATACCAATCCGACTAAAGCATTTTTCACAAACTTTACACTTAAATGGCTTTTCCCCTGTATGAGTCCTCATGTGTTTTTTTAGATCACTCGTTTGAATACAGCCCTTGCCACAAACTGTACACGTAAAGGGCTTTTCCCCTGTGTGAGTCATCATGTGCATTTTTAGACTACCCTTTTGACTAAAGCATGTGCCGCACACTGTGCAAGCAAATGGCTTTTCGCCTGAATTAATCATTGTGTGCCTCTCCAGACATACCTTGCGATTAAACATTTTGCCACAATCTGCACAACTAAAATGTTTCGTACCTATGTGACTCCTCATGGAGTGACTTTGTTTTGGTGATTTGAGGTCATGGAGCATCTTAATGCTCAAACACAAACTATTTCCTCCCATGTATTCTGTATTGGGTGATTTCCGTGAGTTTAAACCTGACTGGTCATTCATGGTCGCATCCCACTCATCACTGTCTTCAGTGATGTTAGATTCAGAGTAGTGTGAAGAGAGAAGCTGGTCATCACTAGTTGGTTGTGATGTTCCACAGTCCACTACATCAGCTTGTGTTTCCATGTGTTGAGATGAGGTGCTGGCTACAGGTTCTGATTGTATGGTTTCATCATCTTCATGTTTCACTGACAGTAATATATCTGTTGATCCACCATCCACCTCTGATCTTTGAAGTGGCTCATCATGTTCCTTTTTAATCTGTAGAGGCTCTGGTTCCTCTTTGACCAGACTGGAGGTTCTCTCCTGCTGCTCAGGGAATACCTCCTCTTTACACACAAGGAGGTGTATGGCGTCTAGACAGAATATATAAAAGAGAAACCCATTATTAAATGTTTGAACATGACTTACATTCTATCATGTCTTTGTAATGTATTTAGTCAAGAGTTGGAGTGCTCAACCAGTTATGTAGTTGTGGTTAGAGGGAACTTCTGCTGTTAGTTCCATATCTGTCCTAACTTCAAATGAGTGTTTCTTCAATGCTTCATTTCTAAAACAAGACACTCCTTGTTTCTCAAATGTAAAATGTAATTAGCTATAACCTACTGCTATCAGATATAGACCCTGTTGTTTTGGAATGTGACAAGTTCAATGCATTTCCTCATTTTAAACAGTCTATGATTATGCACGATCAACAGTTTATTTAATTCTTCCTTACTACTTGACCCGAAACAGACATGAATGGAGGAAACAATATAGAATACTATTGACTATTATCAATGCAAGCTCACAAAGTTTCAACCTGTTCCTCTTCCATTCCAAATAGTCACCATTGCTGTTTAATAAATTCAACAGCAATGGTCTCTCTCTCTCTCTCTCTGTAAAGGTTTTACCAACCTGCTCTGTGTTTGTTGATGTTTGGTTGTAAAACCATATCTAGTAGTCTGCGTTGGCGGTCAGTTTCTTGCTTGATGTGGAAAGCTTCGTCCGCATACTCTGTTAGAATTATTTCAACGACCCCAAATATCTCTTCAGCAGCAGCAGATAGTCTCTGGTTGACCATGGCCTTCAATGTTTGTAGTAAAGCCATAACTCAAGTCAAAACCTGTCCAAATAGGCCTAGAGCGAAGTGATAAAGTAGAACCAAAAGTAGACACTTCAGCTGGTGCCGAAAGGAGAAGTTAAGCTCTTAACAACTAGCAGAGATTAATGTGACACCTAGCAGAACAAACTCTTGTTAAATACTAACAGAGGGCCCTGATCATCCAATCAGAGTGAGGGGGCGGGACACACCAACAATGTAACACAACTGGCCAATCACTGCTCACAACAACAAGACAATTCAAATCAAAGTTTTTCTAGATCCTGTTTGGATATAAAACATTTAATCTGACTTTGGTGGTGCTAATGTGTCTGTTCAAGGTCTGAGCCCATGAACCCACTCGATAGTCCATCAAGACCAAAATGTTCAATCTGATTGATTGATTTATGAACAGTTTGCATAATTACAGTACAGTACAGTACAACTCAATACAAAAAAACTGTTAACTGTTAGTGGACGACACCATAAACTTAAAGCATTACACTTTTTTACAATAGAGCCCCCACCATTTTCAATTAATCACAACATTAAGAGACGTACGAATATAGATTCAGATTCAGATTTTACGGGGGCCAGTTTCAAATTGCAGCCGTCCGTAGGTGCCTTTTGAGAGCAGTTTGGAAGGAGTCAAGGGATTTGCATGTCTTAATGACTATTGGTAGGGTTTGTTGAAAGTCATGTTTGTCCACTTCTGATTTCCCACACTTTTCAGACTCTTTGAGTGTATTCAATTGGTTACTATGAATACCAAACGACTCGCCGACCCAGCCCGCAACAGCCCTGCCAATTGGGCTCAGCCCAAGCTGAAGCTGGAGAACAATGGACTGTAAATGGAGGGGGAAGAAGGGGGAGAGGAAAAAGAGAAGTGCCCTTCTGGGCACAGGTCTCCACCATGAGGATAGGAGAGTGTGTGATGTTTGGCTAAATGTTTAGGAGTAATATAAACATTGTGTGTGTGTGTGTGTGTGTGTGTGTGTGTGTGTGTGTGTGTGTGTGTGTGTGTGTGTGTGTGAGGCATGTCTTCCTCACACATAAGTCACATGGGTTCCTTACACAGATCCAGGTAAAAAACACTAATCGGCCAGTTGAAATGTTCAAGTGGCATTTCCTCCTCTGCCACTCACACTCATAATTTAACAGATTTTTCCAATGCATGTGTCTTCATGTGTGTTTTTTAGAATATGAATCCGATTAAAGCATTTTTCACTAACTACACTTAAATGGCTTTTCCCCTGTATGAGTCCTCATGTGTGTTTTTAGATCACTCGTTTGAATACAGCCCTTGCCACAAACTATACACGTAAAGGACTTTTCCTATGTACGAGTCCTCATGTGTACTTTTAGATCACACATTTGAATATAGCCCTTGACACAAACTGTACACGTAAATGGCTTTTCCCCTGAATTTTTTTTTTTAAGATATTCTTTTGCGGCTTACGCCTTTTATTGTTTTTTTTTAAGGGACAGACAGTAGGCTGACAGGAAACGGGGAAGACATGCAGTAAAGGCCGTGTCGGGCTCGGGAGTCGAACCCGCGGCACACTGCGACTGGATTACCAGTCGGGTGCCCAGGCGGTTACGCCACCGCCTGGGGCCCCTGAATGAATCATTGCATGCCTGTTCAGACTTCCCTTGTGATTAAACATTGTGCCACAATCTGCACAACTAAAACCTTTCATACTCCTCATGGAGTGACTTTGTTTTGGTAATTTGAGGACATGGAGCAACCTGTTGCTCAAAGACAAACTATGTCCTCCATGTTGTGTATTGTGTGATTTCAGTGTATTTAAACCTGACTGGTCATCCGTGGTCTCATCCCACGTATCACTGTCTTCAGTGATGTCAGATTTAGAACAGTGTGAAGAGATGAGCTGGTTATAACTAGTTGGTTGTGATGTTCCACAGTCCACTACATCAGCTTGTGTTTTCATGTGTTGAGATGAGGTGCTGGCTACAGGTTCTGTTTGTAGGCCTATCTTTGCATCATCTTCACTGACAGTAATATCTCTGTTGATCCACCATCCACCTCTGATCTTTGAAGTAGCTCATCATGTTCCTCTTTAATCTGTAGAGACTCTGGTTCCTCTTGGACCAGACTGGAGGTTCTCTCCTGCTGCTCAGGGAATACCTCCTCTTTACACACAAGGAGGTGTATGGCATCTAGACAGAATATATAAAAGAGAAACCCATTATTACATGTTTGAACATGACAGGTCTACATTCTATCATAGATAGGTCTTTGTAATGTATTAGTCAAGAGTTGGAGTGCTCAACCAGTTAGGCTATGTAGTTGTGGTTGGAGGGAATGAACTTCTGCTGTTAGTTCCATATCTGTCCTAACTTCACATATCAACAATGCTTCATTTCTAAAACAAGACCCTCATTGTTTCTCAAATGTAATTAGCTACAAATTATTGCTATCGCCCCTGCTGTTTTAGAATGCAACAAGTTTATTGAATGTCCTCCTTTAAAACAGTATGATTTTACATGATTAACAGTTTATTTACTACTTTTACTACTTGATTCCGTTGTCAACAGACATGAATGGAGGGAACTACAACTAGAATACTATTGACTATTATCAATGCAAGCGCACAAAGTTTCATTCAAGTAACATTATAGAGTTATAGTGAGTTAAAATTTAACTTGGTTTTGATACATGTTGTAGTCCTTAACTCATGCTTCCTTCATGCTTGAGTGTCCAAGTTGCTCCTTTACACCTGACAGGTTTGTTTATTATCATATATATGGCTCTAAGTGCCCAGGTCACTTGTGCAATTTTAACATGATATGTGCATGTAGTTTTAACATGGTCTGCACGTTTAATATGTCCTGGTGAAATATATTTCTGTACATGGCTGGAAATTAGGTGTGGACAGACAATCTATTCAACCCTGTCATGAGATTAAAGCATGCATGTGTGAGATGTCCATTTGGCCATGAAATAATGACTTCATATGGCTGTGTGCAGTTGGTAAGGTTGGTAAGGTTGTTTAACCTTGTAAGGTCCAAATGTAGGGATGACCAATAGCTCACGTTGTTGATCGATACATGTTCCACTCCATTCACACTATACTATAGGAGTAGGCTATATGCACTCTACTTATACTAAAAGTATCACATGCAAATTGGTTGGTCAATCCATTCAGCAATAAGGTTACACACCTGATCGTTAACAATGGGACAGATATCCCCCAAAACATTCCACAACATTCACAACCAGGGTCTAATGCTTTTTTTTTTTAACAAACAATTACACATTGTTATGTTTATTGTTTTCTATTTGCATAACAAGCAAAAAAGAACATACTGTGGAGTGTGTCAGGTCTCACCTCAGGGGGAGGGACGCGTTACCATGACAACCAGGCACGCCCACGGCCGTGTCATAGACTCAGTGTACTATCCCAGAGCAATTCTAAATCAGCTGCGCCTCATTCCGGCCGCCGCCCTGGTTAGCAATTAAGGACAGCCGCAGCCTGTCAGCCGCGCCCTTTATAAACAACCTGCGCACCTAGCAGTATCAGATCCCTGCTACACACAGACGCTCGCGCAGCATATGCCGTCCACTCGGCGTTGGATGGTAAGTCCACACTCCTCTCACTTATGGACTCTCACGTATGGACTATGTTTATTGTTTGATCGTTTGTATCACCACTCAATTGCTCTCTTATATTCTCACATCACCAGGCTTGTAGGAGTGGGGCTGGAAGCACACGCAGGAGCGTGTGCCCCCCATAGACAAATATACACGGAGAGCCGCATACATGCTGGAGACCCACCTGGCTCGTATCGGGGACGAGTGCGGAGACGGGACCCTCGTATGGAAACGGCAGCTCAACAGCTCCATAAGGTCGCAGTAAGACAAACCGTTCACTATCTATCACCCGTGTTATTAAGAAGAGGCACTCATAGTGGCAAATGAGCAGCTAAGGATAATAACGAAGATTGTGAATGAAGGAAGTCACCCTGTCGATGCTAAATGAAGACTGTGAATGAAGAGTGTCACCGTGGATAAGGGAAGAAGTTAAGAAGATGCTCGAGCTGGGGGTCATCGAGGAGTCCCACAGTGCCTGGTCGAGCCCGATCGTAATAGTCCCCAAGCCCGACGGCACCCTTCGTTTCTGCAACGACTTCCGGAAGCTAAATGAGATCTCCGTATTCGACGCGTATCCCATGGCACGCGTCGATGAGCTGATCGACCGGCTGGGGCCCGCCCGGTTCATCAGCACCCTCGACCTGACGAAAGGGTACTGGCAGGTCCCCCTCACGGAAAGAGCCAAGCAGAAAACCGCCTTTATCACCCCCGACGGACTCTTCCAGTACAGAGTGATGCCCTTCGGAGTGCACGGAGCCCCCGCCACGTTCCAGAGGTTGATGGACCGGATATTGCGACCCCACCAGGCGTTCGCGGCGGCCTATTTGGATGATGTGATCATCCACAGCGCCACCTGGGGCCAACACCTGGAGCGGGTCGACACCGTCCTAGCCACCCTCCGGGCGGCCGGCCTGACCGCCAACGCGAAGAAGTGCCGCATTGGGTGGACCGAGACCGACTATCTCGGTTACACCATCGGCCGTGGGTGCATCCGACCACAGACGAGGAAGGTGGAGAAGATCCAGACCTGGCCACGTCCGGTGACCAAGAAGCAGGTCAAGTCCTTCCTCGGCCTGATCGCCTATTATCAGAAATTCGTCAAAAATTTCGCCACGATCGCGGCCCCCCTCCACGATTTGACGAAGAAGAGCCTCCCCCACCACGTCCAATGGACAGACGAGGCGGACGAAGCCTTCCGCACCCTGAAGACCGCCCTGTGCAGTGAGCCGGTGCTCGTAGCGCCGAACTTCAACAGGCCCTTCAGCCTCGCCACGGATGCGTCCAACACCGGGGTCGGCGCCGTCCTGTCCCAGCCGGTAGACGGAGATGAGCATCCCGTTCTGTACATCAGCAGGAAGCTGCTGAAGCACGAGCGTAACTACTCCACTGTCGAGAAGGAGTGTCTGGCCGTGAAATGGGCCATCCACCACCTCCGGTACTACTTATGGGGCAGACAGTTCACCCTCGTGACCGACCACGCGCCACTCAAGTGGATGGCGGCGAACAAAGACCGCAACGACCGCGTCACCCGCTGGTTCGTCGAGCTCCAGAGCTACAAGTTCGAGATAGAGCACCGGCCCGGGACCAAGATGAAACACGCGGACGCGCTCTCAAGACTGTACGAAGACGAGGGAAGTAGTCAAGCTCCTTGCGGTAGCAAGAAACTTAGGGGGGGAGTGTGTGGAGTGTGTCAGGTCTCACCTCAGGGGGAGGGACGCGTTACCATGACAACCAGGCACGCCCACGGCCGTGTCATAGACTCAGTGTACTATCCCAGAGCAATTCTAAATCAGCTGCGCCTCATTCCGGCCGCCGCCCTGGTTAGCAATTAAGGACAGCCGCAGCCTGTCAGCCGCGCCCTTTATAAACAACCTGCGCACCTAGCAGTATCAGATCCCTGCTACACACAGACGCTCGCGCAGCATATGCCGTCCACTCGGCGTTGGATGGTAAGTCCACACTCCTCTCACTTATGGACTCTCACGTATGGACTATGTTTATTGTTTGATCGTTTGTATCACCACTCAATTGCTCTCTTATATTCTCACATCACCAGGCTTGTAGGAGTGGGGCTGGAAGCACACGCAGGAGCGTGTGCCCCCCATAGACAAATATACACGGAGAGCCGCATACATGCTGGAGACCCACCTGGCTCGTATCGGGGACGAGTGCGGAGACGGGACCCTCGTATGGAAACGGCAGCTCAACAGCTCCATAAGGTCGCAGTAAGACAAACCGTTCACTATCTATCACCCGTGTTATTAAGAAGAGGCACTCATAGTGGCAAATGAGCAGCTAAGGATAATAACGAAGATTGTGAATGAAGGAAGTCACCCTGTCGATGCTAAATGAAGACTGTGAATGAAGAGTGTCACCGTGGTGTTGTACACTGAAGATTGTTGAATGAAGATAACCCCGTAGAGACTAATGGAAGCTAGCAGGCTCTAGATAAAGTGTCACGTCCACCCTGTGAAAGAAGACAGGCCCGTGTTATGTTTATTTCACCCTTTGAAGAGACTTTAAGTTGGCTTGCGCCGCCAGGCCCGGTGAAAGAAGACCGTTAGAAACTAGAGCGCTTACTTTGTGTTAACCCCCTGACTGCCGTTGTCGTACCGACACGGCCACCCAGTAGATAGAGAGAAATAAGAATATAAATGCTTGTGTATCTTCCTGTTGGCCGAGCCTAAGGGGCCCTCCGTACCATCCCCGCCCGGTACCATACCAAGTACTTTTACTCTAATTACTCACCACCCCGTATCCGAGTACTTCTACTCTAAAGTACTCTTCTGTGCCTTGTGGATAGAGAAAGATACGCACCCCCTTACCTACCTCCGGGGGAGCCTCCTGGCCTCCTCTGGAACCTGGAAAAGAAGAAGAGAAAGAGTTATACAAAGGTCTAGTTGGTAGACTGCCTAGACCGGGTGTCTCAGGCCCCAACTTTGTACTTACCTTGTGCTCTGACCGTATGCTAACATCCCCTCTCATCCTCTGCAGTGACGACTCCCGCCTCGGAACCGGGACCTCATGCAAAGAATATTACTGTCTGAGTTCTGTTTGTGAAAACTGACTTTGTTTGAACCTGTTGGAGAAATAAAGCAAGGGGCGCCATCGTGTGTCCAGGCCAGCTCGCTCATGTCCACCGGCTCCCTGGCTATCTGAAACTCTCAGATCTGAACGAACACCTCTAAGGGCAGCCGAAAGAAAGTGGCACAAGACAAAGCTACCAGATGACCTTTCCCACTTTCACTCACTCCTCTCTGCCTTCGCCCTCTCACTAACCACTGCTAAAACCTCTTTCTACCACACCAAAATCCAATCCTGTTCTTCTAACCCCAGGAAGCTCTTCTCCACTTTCTCCTCCCTCCTTAAACCCCCTCCCCCCACTCAACCTGCATCCCTCACTGCTGAGGTTTTTGTCAACTACTTCGAGAAGAAGGTTGATGATATCAGCAGCTCCTTTCCTCCCCTCCCACATAAAGTGGCATCTGACTCAACCAACACTAACCCCAACATACCATGCATGTCCTCCTTCTCTCCTCTTTCCCCAGACGAGGTTCTACAACTAGTGACATCCTCTAGACCTACCACCTGTCCTCTTGACCCTGTCCCGTCTCCAATCTTCCAGACCATCGCACCCGATCTGCTCCCCTTCATCACCTCCATCATCAACACCTCAGTAACCTCAGGCTGTGTCCCATCTGCCCTCAAGTCAGCCAGAGTAACACCACTCCTCAAGAAACCAACTCTTGACCCCTCAGATGTCAAGAACTACAGACCGGTATCACTCCTTTCATTTATTTCTAAAACCATTGAACGTGTTGTCTCCAACCAGCTCTCTCTCCATCTCTCACAGCACAACCTGCTGGATCCCAACCAGTCCGGATTTAAGAAGGCCCACTCCACAGAAACTGCCCTGCTGGCAGTCACAGAAGCACTACATGCTGCCCAAGCTGCTTCCCACTCTGCAGTACTGATCCTCCTAGACCTATCGGCAGCATTTGACACAGTGAACCACCAGCTGCTCCTAGACACCCTAGCGGATCTAGGCATCGGTGGAACGGCACTAAAGTGGTTCTCTTCCTACCTCACCGACCGGACCTACCAGGTTTCCTGGAAAGGTCTGTTATCATCCCCCCGAACCCTCCAAACTGGGGTCCCACAGGGATCGGTTCTTGGTCCCCTCCTTTTCTCACTGTACACTAAATCCCTTGGCACTATCATCTCTGCTCACAATATATCCTATCACTGCTACGCCGATGACACACAACTGTTTCTATCCTTCCCCCCCTCTGCCACTCAGGTGGAAGAGCGCATCACCGCATGCCTGGCTGACATCTCACAGTGGATGTCCTCCAACCACCTCAAACTGAACCCAGACAAGACTGAGCTTCTCTTCTTCCCAGCTAAGTCCTGCCCTATGCGGGAGCTAACTATCTCCATAGACAACGCCCTGGTAACGTCTGTCCCAACAGCCAGGAATCTTGGTGTTGTCCTGGACAGTCAGCTCTCGTTCAAAACTCACATCACAGCTGTCACTCGATCCTGTAGGTTCACACTCTATAACATACGACGAATTAGACCGTTCCTCACCCAGGAATCAGCCCAGCTCCTAATCCAGACAACAGTCTTGTCAAAACTTGACTATTGTAACTCCCTCCTTACTGGCCTACCAGCATGTGCACTTAAGCCTCTCCAGCTGATCCAAAATGCTGCAGCTCGCTTGGTCTTCAACCAGCCAAAATTCTCACATGTCTCCCCCCTGCTCCGCTCCCTCCACTGGCTCCCGGTCGCTGCCCGCACAGAATACAAAACCCTGATGCTGGCATTCAAAGCAACCAAAGGTATGGCTCCCCCATATCTTGCAAGTATGATCGAACCCTACAAACCCTCCCGCTCACTCAGATCAGCCAACGCAGGGAAGCTGGAAGTACCCTCACTAAAAACGCCGGGACAACGCTCCACACGTCCCAAACTCTTCTCCCTTCTGGCTCCAAAACTGTGGAATGCACTTCCCATTGCAGTCAGAACTGCAGCATCACTCCCAATCTTCCGCCGTAGTCTGAAAACCCACCTTTTCAGACTCCATCATGGCCCATAGCACTTACCCCACCCCCTTAGATAGCAATTCTAGTAGTCATAGCACGTCATAGTACATATGTGTAGCATAGTAGTATAGATGTATAGCTTATATGTATAGTTTCATTATAGATATTCCACTGTTACTTTCTTAGCTACGCATGTTTCATGATAAATGTCTTTATGTGATGTATTCCCATGCTTTTGTTCTTGCTTAATGTAAGTCGCTCTGGATTAAGAGCGTCTGCTAAATGCCTAAATTGTAAATTGTAAATTGTGTGTCTAACCCCTGAAACTGCACTCTGAGTTGTATTTCCCACCCGACCTCCCACAATACAAAAAGCATCACGAACATTTGCATGACGCATTTGCGAACTCACCCCATATGGTCAGTCATATCAGACATACAGTAAGTTCTAAGTGGATTAATCACTGCCAGCACCAAGTGAGCAACAATCTCGAGTGGCAAAAAATGACATCCCCACTCCTGATTATAAATATAAATCCTCCCACCCAGCGTTATTTTTGTGTCTTTGAGTCACTATATTATATATTCCCAATATATTCCCAATTTATAACCCTATAATGGGATGTAGCAGACAGCACCATTACAGCACATTTCAACTGGAAAACAAAAAACAAGACCACATTAAAAAGCCTAAAATTCTTTACATTACAGATTTAAGTGCTTCTCCGGAACCTTTCGTGCCAAACGAGAGCTTATAAAAAGCTCAGCTTTTTTGCAATTTACTGTTAGAAAATCCAAGTGTATAAAACATAACAGATTTTGATATCCCTCAACAGGACCTCTACAGATGAGGGAATGGTTTCAGTGTATGAACATTTACTAGAAGTTTTCAAGTCTATAGAACAACAGAGTAGGAACACTACACTGATCAACATGTCAATTTATAAAACCGGTAATAAAACTTTCAGGCCCAGCTGGTCATCCTGTGCGGGTCAGAGCAGGATCTTAGGGCATGTTGTTCTCACAGGTCACCCTTATAGTTGCCAAAATGGGGTAAAGCACAAAAACTCCCCCCCCCCCCCCCCCCCACATCAACAAGCAGTTTTTCCCCATCATAAACCAGCTCTGGTGTTTGGTGCATTCATGGTGTCCATGCCATATTCGATGGTCCACAATGCGCTGGTGAAGTGTCCGATTACTGCAGGTACATTTAAGTATGTACCTGCAGGGGCCAAATTGATGATACCCATTGCCGCTCTGATCAGGTCTTGAACATACAGCCAGTCTTCCATTCTTGGAGCAAATGGTGTGCTTTGTTTTGTTTTTGGCTTTTTTCTGCAACCGCTCTCTTGAATTAAAGATCGAAAAGAAATTTAAGCCTCTAATGCTTTTAATATTAGTATTGGTTTCAAAAAATCACATGGAAACAAAACAAATACATTCTTTACAAATATATGTATCTAACAAGTTAGATCATATCAAGAGTAACTGGTCAATCTGAAAGACATGTTTCATGTAATAACACGTTCAAGGTGGCCCACAGCTAAATTATGGGGAGTTGGTAACCAAATGGACCCTTATAGATGAAACAGGTACATTTTACGCTCTCAAGAGTAAATTATTGTTTAACATCTGCATTACTTTTATGAATAAATCCAGTTTGCAGTGCACAAACTGTATGCATATTTTGTGTCTTAAGAGTGTTTACACAACAATCTGAGTGAGAGGACAATCTGCACGTTTGGAGAAGCAACTGAATCTCTACACGAAATTCGGTTACACACCGGCATTCCGACGCACCCCCGTTCCGACTCCTCCCCATTTCGACACACCCCCATTCTGACGCACCCCCATTCCGACGCACCCCCATTCCGACCCAACACACAACCCCGCCTCCCCCAGCCCCCACCAAGCACCCGACAGTGGCCCACACACACCCTCCGAAACGGCGTCCGAAAAGTAGGCTACACCGCCAACATTTTGGCACAAACTCAATACATTCAACGCACAGGCAAAGGCGCACGAGTGTGTGTGTGTGTGTGTGTGTGTGCGTGCACGCGTGCCAATTCTCACCTTTGTTGAAGCATATTAATCTGTCATTAATCCGACCATTTTATTACATTAAATAAAGATCTGTCTCGGCTGTTGATCTGTACATGAAAGCAAACGGCACGGTCAGGATGACATGTGACATGACAGCGCACGAGAGAGAAAATAATTATAACTAGAACTGCACTCTGCTGAGTGCATACTTGCTTGCTAGTAGGCCATAAATGGCCAACTAGTGCGCAAGCAGAGCGCGCAAGTACTTTCGACCGCTGGAAACTATCACATCTCAGTATCTCTGTGAAGGAACGTTTGAAATGTATAATCATTACGTGTAACTATTTGCTACCTAACTACTTTTGATCTTTGATCTTCTGATCTTTGTCCTAAAGTCCTGTTTGATCTGACAATGTGACTTGCTTAGTCAGTTCTGCCGGTTCTACAGGATATTCGAGATCACTGGTCCTCTGAATGTGTAGATCTTTGTCCTAAAGTCCTATTCAGTTTGATCTGACAATGTGACTTGCTTAGTCAGTTCTGTAGATAAATTCTCTTCTCTGAAATTGTATGGGTTTCTGTCCTTTGTCCTAAAGTCCTGTTTGGTTTAGTTAGTTATATACTTACACTACAACGACGTTAAGCTTAATGGTTAACTTTTTGACATTTGCGTTACTTTTATACACTCCAGAAACATAATGTTGTATTACTTACGTCATCAGAAATGGTCATCTGTGTAATCTGGTCCCAGCAGACCAGGCACATATTTACAAATTACAAATCACATTACAATTACATACAGAGTATGTAGTTGTAATTTGATTAGCAGTATACTGTGGTTACTTGGTTCCAAAAAGTGACAGCCAAGTTTTTTTCAACCGTTTTTATGTATATGCAAGTCTGTGCCTGGTTTGCTGGGACCAGATACCACATTACGTCATCGTTGAGAGCTGGGACCAGAGTACATGGTGTGTATATGTATGACTAGTTCTCAGTGATGACGTAAGAGAAATGGTCATCTGTGTAATCTGGTCCCACCAGATACCACATTACGTCATCGTTGAGAGCTGGGACCAGAGTACATGGTGTGTATATGTATGACTAGCTCTCAGTGATGACGTAAGAGATATGGTCATCTGTGTAGTCTGGTCCCAGCAGACCAGGCACATATTTACAAATTACAAATCACATTACAACTACATACAGAGTATGTAGTTGTAATTTGATTAGCAGTATACTGTGGTTACTTGGTTCCAAAAAGTGAAAGTTTTTTTCAACCGTAAGTCTGTGCCTGGTTTGCTGGGACCAGATACCACATTACGTCATCGTTGAGAACTGGGACCAGAGTACATGGTGTGTATACGTATGTGATGACGTAATGTGGTTGAAAAAAACTTGGCTGTCACTTTGAAGAGACCAAGCGAAATTATTACTTGCACGCTCTGCTTGCGCAAGTAATAATTGACTGCATACGGTAGGCTATATGAATGAATATGAGACCGCAGGCGTCCAGCACTGCAGGACACCTGCACCCTGAGTCAGTGTGTGTGTGTGTGTGTGTGTGTGTGTGTGTGTGTGTGTGTCAAAGTCAGAAGTTTAGTTTTTTTATATATGTACGTTTTAATACAGGTCGGGACTCGGGGAGGTCAGTTTCTTGCTTTATGTGGAAAGCTTCATCCTTAGAATTCTACCAACGACCTCAAATATCTCTTCAGCAGCAGCAGATAGTCTCTGGTTGACCAAGGATTTCAATGTTTGTAGTAATGTCATAACTCAAAACCTGCCCAAATTGATTTTAATTAGACCAAAAATCTTGTAAAATTAAGTAGGCAGAAAGGAGACATTCAGCTCTTAACAACTACCAGAGTTAAAGTGATACCAGGCAGAACAAACTCTTGTTAAATACTAACAGAGGGCCCTGATCATCCAATCAGAGTGAGGGGGGCAGGACACACCAACAATAGAACACAACTGGCCAATCACTGCTCACAACAACAAGGCAATTCAATGTGTTTTATATAAAACATTAGGAAAGAAATATGAAATTAAATGTGATGGGTAGGGGTGAATTTTGGAAATATCTTCAACTAAGAAGTAGTGTTGGAAGTGTGTTCAACCTTAATAGGGGTATAGAGGAACCTAATATGTTGAAAACAATTTTTGACTGGCCACCGACAATGCATAGGGCTTCAATAATTTACAAAAATAATTTACTGAAAATCTTAGATTAATATGGCAAAGGGATTTAGGATATTAAATAAGTGAAGAGACATGTTCAAATATAATTTCCGAAGTTGGGTGGGCCACTAGGGATATTAAAAGCAAATTTACACATTACAAAATTATACATAGATTCTATACTATATCTCTGTGAAACTTTTTAGGATGGGCTTGGTGGAAGACAAACGGTGTTGGAAATGTAAAGGGGAAAATGGTAAATTTTTACATGCCTTTTGGGAATGTCCTGTGGTTGTGCCTTTCTGGAAAGAGGTACTGGGGAAACTTGAGACTGGATGGGGCTGATACTATCAGAATGCCCAAGTTTATGTCTCTTGGGAGATTGCACGGTGCTGCCACAGGGGGTCACCAAGGCACAACATGCATTGGTGACTGCAGGCCTTATTACTGCAGCTAGGTTGATACTGAGAAACTGGAAGAGCTCTGCTACGCCAGAGATCACAGCAATTTATGACTGAAACGGCATCCTTGGCATACTCAATTGCCAGGAGGAATAACGTCAAAGGGAAGTTCCATGAGATATGGGACTACTTTTATTTATATAAACTATAAAGGATTGTTGTAGTAACATTTTGTATTTGTACATTACATATGCTATAACCACGAGTGTCAACAACAGAGTGTGGAGGGGTGTTGTCCAGGGGTTTTCTTTTTTTTGACTGCTAGTTGTGTCTTGTTTTTTCTTGTCTTTTTCTTTTGTGTAAGTCATATGAATTTTGTATGCTTTATTGAAAAACATTAAACAACTTTGATGACAAAATATATATATATATATATATAAAAGTGCAATTAGATTCAGTAAAAATATAAAGTTAAAGCTGCACTGTGTAACTTTCCTATTCTACCCTGTATTTGAACATTGTTGCCTTAATAGAAAACAAATATTCGGGACACAGAGCTGGCAATAGTACAAGAACAAAAAAACAATAAAAATTAATTAAGTAATTTAAATTAATTAAATTAAATGTCAGTGTAGAATAATAATTTCACCATCTCGATGAAAAGCAGCAGCAAACATTAGTCAGGTTCCTTATGTAATTTCGTAGGCTTAAGACGAAGATTTGTAAAACTATATATTTTTGGAAACCTTAGGGCCTAACGAATCAGAAAATGTTTGTTGCCATTTTTTTCGAGGTCGGTAAAGCAGCCATCTTGGAGCTTTAAAAATGGCTACTTTCAAAAACGAATTTCTCAATATCTCGCCTACTAAATGACCTAAAATCAAGATTGCAGTGGTTAAATCTAAATTTTTTGGGGCAAGGAATCTAATTGAGCTGATTTTCAATGTAAATGGGTGGGTATTTTGCATTTTTACATGATCAAATGGTATTATTCTGGTAATCTTGATATGTATGATGATATGTATCTCCCAAACAATGGAATTTTTCACAAACACTTTATCACATCTCTCAAAAGACAGGAGACAACTTTAATCAAGACAAAGGTACCTTTAATCAAGAACTTAACAAAAAAAATCACACCTGTGTGAAGTGAGGGGTGCTCTTATCATCGTACATCATCATGACATAGTAAAATATGACATCATCAGACACTATGAAGTAAAATTCTCCACTCAGGACAAAGTTTGTGAACATACACTAAAAGCTGGACAAGCTGGACAATCAACAATTAAAATCCAACATATCCCATAATCTCTGTACATTGAAAGTTCAATGAACTGTAACAAACAAGTCCAACATAATATCCATCAAAATTGTTTAACATAACAATATGTACAATCTCTCATTGGCTTTGTTGTTGAAAAACACAGGCTGTTGAGTCTACAATTAAGCATAATCTCCATCATTTTCATTGTCATCACTGTCACTTGCATATGTGATATCACGACAGTCTTCCTCATTCTGGCAGTCAGAGCTACACTGACAGAGTTCTGTGCAGGGGAGCCCCACTGAAGTGCACGAACATCTGTGTGAAGAGCAGTCTGCTTTACACTGACATCTGACCATCTCAATGATACATTCTGGTGCAGGGAGGAGCTCAGTTGTGACTGGTTTCAGCTGGCCGTCCTTGTCCTTGTGGTAGCCGTTCTGTAGTGGGTCAAGGAACTCTTGCTGAGCGATGTCAGCCTGACCCCACACGCTGGCCTGGATATGGGCCCTTAGGACATGTTGCTTGAGGGCACCAAGTGTGGGTGGAAGCTTCTCACTTTCTGCCATGTGTTTGCAGAAAAGATGCCACCTCACTTCAGGGATATCGGAGAGTATACAGTGCAAACAAACGTCGCTAATGCAGAATGAAGATCCTCTGTCACTTTCCTAGTCTGAGAAAGCATGTGAAGAGCCTTAACGGCATGGTCATCTGCTTTGAGGTAGATGCTCAGCCAGGTAGCTTTGCCTATTCTAGAAAAGCACCCTGTGTTGTCTGCTCCTGTAAATGCGTGAAACGCTGGCAAAGCTTTTGCTCGATCTACACCAATTCCATATTGCATTCCATATTGGCTTCACTTCCAAAATCCCAGATGCCATGGAAACATATGTATTTTTCAGCAGGATTTCGTAATTTGCAACAACCAACACAAGTACATCTGTGTCCGGAGAGAAGGGGGGTTGCGACGTGAAGCCAGAACTGCATGGTGGATTAACAAGGTGTCTGCTTCTTCGTGGTTGTTGTCTTCAATGTACAATCCACTGTTGCTCTCAGTGTGACCTGCAGCAGAAGCGATGACAAGCTTGGGGGATTCGTGGCTGTATTCAATGGTCTTTGATGCCAGATACTCTGTCAGATCCGCTTTTGTTTCGTCATGTGAAAGTAAGCGGCTCATTGGAACGTTCTTGATGCTTGTGTCGTCCCTGATTTGATATTGAATTGGATCCTTTCCTTTTCTTCTTTTCTCTCTTGTGATGTGCTTCAAAGAATCAGCCTTGTAGGTGTCAAAAACCAGAATCACCTCATCGTAGTCTCTGGTTAGGGACATCAGTCTACCGTAGAACCATACACTTAAATATTTTACTGTGACTACTGTTGGTGGCTTCTTTGTCAGCTTTTGGACAACCACCTTTCCTTCTTGACTGGTGCCCAGAGGCTGATGTCTCCATTGATTCGCTCTGACACATAGTCTTCGTACAGTTTCTGCCCAGTGTCATTGATGTTTAAGATCTGTGGGACATACTCCTGTGGGACATAAGCATGTGTGATGAAGTTGTCCAACTTGTCACCTTCAGCAGTAACCGGGTTGCCATGACTCAGAATTGCAGCCTTGATTTTGTCAACTGCCTCAAGATCTCTTCTGATGTTACTTAACCCTAGTCCTGGATGTTCTGTTTTTGCCAGCTGTTCCGATTTCAAACTGACCCTTGAACTCTCTTGACAGACATGACAATTCTGGGGTAGCCATGAAGAATCTCTGTCTAGCGTTGGCGTTGTTTGAGATACCAATCAGTCCAGAATGGACCTTCATCTGCTTGTTGAGATGCATGCGTGGTCTGCACCTATGGACACAAACGGAATGTCACTTCTGGTGACTGACAGATTACCTGCTTCAAGTTTCTTCCAGGTCTCAGGATGATTCATTTTGAGATCATACATATCAGCGATGTATCTGGGCCAGAGTCGCTTGTATTTGATCCTGTCAAAAGCAAAGAACAGCTGGCCCAGTCCTTCTGCTGCTTGCAGATGGAGTGTCAGATCAGCATTGCGAGATGCAGCTATGAAGAACAGGACTGTCTCCACTCGGTGCAGGTAGTTCATGATTGATTTGAACATGGCATTTGAGGCTCGCTGTGTTTCCCACTCGTTGAATGCTTTCACCACCTCAGCAGTAGTCAAGACATCGTGGAGGGTAGCATTAGCTTGCTTGGCAGATTCAGCTTTTGTGGATTTGTTCTCCTCAGAACAGGCTGATTCCACTTGCTCCGTTGCCTGACAGAAGTCTTCTTTCATCTGTGGGTTCTCTCTGAAGAATTCCTCCAGTACCAGTTCATACAGAGCTACGTATGAATAGATATGGGCTTGGAGAGAACGCTTGTAGTGTGAGCAGTTCAGAATCTTGTTGTTGCTGAACCATAGACGTCAGCTTCTATCCATGCATCATCTATGCCTGAATTATCTATGGATGTTCCAAGAGCTCTCAGAGCAGCCATGACAGCATGGAGTTCACCAAGTCTGGGGACAACTGTGCGCTTCAACTCAGGCCTGGCATCCAACAACTGCACAACCTTCTCATAGAGTGCCATGTCAAATGAGATGACCGTAGGATGTTCTTCACCAACTGCCAGGCGCCTCAGCTCACCTGCCTGCAAGATCACAGTGAGAAGGGTTGACCATTCATGAGCCACCTCTGGAAGCAGTGGTAGAGATCCAATCTGAGTGACGGGCAGACTTGAGGACAGTAGTGAGTTGTACCCTGCCCAACATGGAATCATGCTGGGCAGGTCTTCTGCCTGGATAATGCATAAGCTACTATCCATCCTAGGTGTGTCAGCTGATAGTTTGCAGCGATGCCGTCTTTGTTGACTGCAAACTGGTTTGTCCTTTTGTATGGCTGTGGTTTGGGTTTGTCACAATGCATCATCTGTACATGGTATGGCGTGACCGACAGTTTTCGATGGTCAGAGGGGGGGCAATAGGTTCTCCAGGAGCGTTAGCTTTCTGGTATACTGCCACGATTGTTCCGTGAGTGGTGCCTTTGCCATCAGCAGTATCTTCAGAAAAATCTGTGTTGTCTGCAGCAAAGAAGACAAACGTTCCCTTCTTCAGAAAGGGGGGTACATAGAGGCCTTGGAAGTGTTTGGTGTTTTCAACCACAGCATTGAGCTATGACTAAAACCAGCATTCAATGAGGATATTTTAGGGACCTTTTCATTACCTTTGGAGGGACCATCTAAAAAAAGCCAGAGAAAGCCCTGAATGTCCCAATAAAAACAGCTAGTGTATTTTGACCAAGAATAATGCAATTTAATCGTGTAAAAGAATGCAAGATATGAATAAAATGCAAAATACCAATCCATACATGTCTCATTTATATTGTAGTCAGCTCCATTGGATTCCTTGCTCCTTAACCACTGCAATCTTGATTTTAGGTCATTTAGTAGGCGAGATATTGAGAAATTCGTTTTTGAAAGTAGCCATTTTTAAAGCTCCAAGATGGCTGCTTTACCGACCTCGAAAAAAATGGCAACAAACATTTTCTGATTCGTTAGGCCCTAAGGTTTCCAAAAATATATAGTTTTACAAATCTTCGTCTTAAGCCTACGAACTCATATATCTGAACGTAAGGAACCTGACTACATGCACGCAATCACATTTATCAGAATTCCCACCACACCACTACATCGGGGGGTTGAACAATGAGCGGGATAAGTGGCTTTTTACCATTTTACCACCAGGCAGTAGTCTTGGTGAAAAATAATATTCAATGATCGGTTATCGGTACCCCGACTTTGATGTGTTTCAATTCATGATCGAGGTTTCTCCACAGGAGTTGAATTTTAGTACTTATTATTGTTATTAGACACTTTTAGAAACACATTGGTGAAGACATTTATTATTGAAGTAAATGGAGCAAAGTATAGACAAGCATATAAATAAACACTTTCTGAATGATTGAGACCATTGTAAAATAAACACTTCTGTAACATAACATCACACATTACTTTATACTGTCTTGAAGTCACCACCAAGTACCCAGTGGTCTAGGTTTACTGGCACCCACCTCCCCCTATTTTCACACCGTGTAAAGTACCGTGCCGAATTAAAATAGCCACTACTTTGCATAACAACAGCTTTAACTGTTTATACCTGAGTGGTGACTGTGAGCGCACGTAGCCGGTAAGCATGCCATGCACACTTGACTTACAGCAGTGTGGACTGCTATGGCTCCAGTAGGCTACTGCTGCTGTGTGGTATTCTCCTCCATCAAAGAACAGTTACAGATATATTCGTCCAAAGCAAACCTTTTAGTTTCGCTAGTGTGCAGTAAGGATGTTTGTCTGACCATTTAAGTCTACTTTTGTGTTTAGGCTTAGCTGCTGTTCTGTGTGCATGCCGCGATGCGCACATGCACGCGCGTGCGCGTCACGTTCCGTGGTACCAGTAAAATTAATTTAGCCAGTCATTCATTCATATTTAACTTGAAACTGAAAAAGGCAATGTCTGGAGTTGATAGAGCAAGCATTAACTTCTTTAAGGTATGCCTATGCCTACTGTATTTTGAGGGACACATGACACTTAAATTGTTTAATATTACCTCTACATTTCACATGCAAATATTATACTTTCACTACAATTATTAGTTATTACTAGACTACTATTACGTTGAACTACTTCAAACTACTGTTGTATTATACTAGGCGGGTTGGTCCTAAGGCTACTGTTAATTTGCATATTTATTCTTAAACTTAACCACTTGTAGAGCATATTACATTGTGATACTGCTAGGCAACTTTTACTTTTAGTGAAAAAAATAATTTCATCAAACACCACTGACGTAATATTGCAAAATTCTTTATTCTCAACATTTTTTAAGCGTTATTTAGTTTGTAATGTTGATGAATTAAAAACAATACAGGCATATGGCTTTTGAAGGCAGTATTGTGAACCCAATACTGCCACCAGCTGGCGGAGTCAGGTTAAGCCCATGCAGCCCAGAGCCGTACTCTGTGCTCTTTAAATTCCTGAATAAAATTAAACAGTTAGCAAGTCAAAAAACACCCAGTCGGAAAATAATCTGTGATATGTCTTCTATTATATCCCTGGACCGATTATATGACAAAGGTCACTATCGTTCATAAATAATGTTTGTTTACAGGATGTCCAGCGGTCTCCCATCCACTCCCATGTATTCATTGAACTTCCGATGCGAGTTTTGGCACATGGGGGCGTGGTGGGGTGTCATGGCACAGCCCCGGCGTCCAGTCACGTGACACCATGACGTTGGCGTCTTTTCCTTCTCTAAGCTTTCTTGCCTACCACCAGGATGAATTGAACAATGTGGACCCTGTTGTAAACAAGTGTAAGGCTTAATTGGGTCGTCCACTCACAGTTAACAGTCTTTGTATTGAGTTTGTGCTTGAAATGTACTGTAATTCTGCAAACTGTTAATAAAGATTTCAATCAATCAATCGAACACACAAGCCAGCCAGCTACTCTGATGGCTGGGTGTGGCTCCCTTTTATTCAGTCAGCAGCGCTGTCACGTGATTAGAAAAGCTCAACCCACTACAAGGGGGTAGATTGCTGCCTATTGTATTTTTGTTTAAACTGTAATGATTATTTATTCATATTGTCCTTTTGTTTTATTAGGAAGAGCCTCTGTATTTTTGTCCCTTTCTTTTGATTTAAGTGTATTTGTATTTTGTTTAGGTGTATTATTTATGATGCAAACCAACATTGTGGCTTTAGAGGGCGTAGTTATTAGGCTGCTATCTTCCCAGTTTCAGTTAGCGTGCCATAGACAGTCCTACAGGAGGTTGGTCACGGGCGTAGGCTGGTAATTGGGGTTAGTGCATGTTAACTATTATTTTTACTTTGCTGTGCCTGCATGCTTTTGTGTAATTATAACCATATATTTACAGTGAGTATGAATAATCTTAATCAATGGCTCTGCCAGGTTCCCCATACTAAATTCTTGGGTGTCATTATAGACGAACATTTAAATTGGAAACAACATATTGATGCTGTATGTATGAAGTCTATGAAGATGCTTGGTATATTGAGAAAAAAAATCTGCCCTTTTGTTCTTCCTTCATGTCACTCTATTATAGCTTAATTTTCCCTCATATTAATTACTGTAATATTGTCTGGGCTGCTACATATTCAACACATCTCACTAAATTACTGATCATTCAAAAAAGGTTTCTGAGAATGATTTCACATTCAAATTGGTATGAGCCGTCTGCCCGCTCTTTATTAAATACTCACTATTACCCATTGACAAAGTAAACGTTTTTCAGACCTGTTTATTTATGTTTAAATTAAAAAAATGCATTCAAGACCTTCCGTCTTCTTTTCACAATTTCCTTTGCCTTCTGGCTTCTTCCTTTCCTTGCATTGTATTTTTGTTTCTTTGATATGTTATTGTCTATTTTTTGTACTTTATGCTAAATAAATAAACCTAAACCTAAGTGTGACTGTGTGCTCATCTGGTGGCGGTGAAACTATTAGATTCCCCCTCACCTCCAGTGTTGCCAACTTAGCGGATTTGTCGTCATATTTAGCTTCTTTCCAGACCCCCCTAGCGACTGAATTAGTGAAAAGCTTCTGGCGAGAAATCTAGCTTTTTTCCCCTGGTGAATTGGGGACAAATCGTGTTGACAGGCGCCAGATATGCGCCAGAGATAAAATCTTTTTTTTTTTTTTTCTCAGCCTCAAATCCGCTAAATTGGCAAAACTAAAAGTGGTCGGCGCGTCTGGTCTGGCTCACAGGTCACAGCAGGCTCAGTGGCTTCCTCGGCTCGGTTATGTGCACACTGCACAGACTGTCTACCAGTGCTTCCTCCTTTCTTGCTCTGCCTAGGCGAGTGCGCTCCGGTGCGGTATTTCCGAACGCGCCCCTCGAGCTCGACAGAGCAAGAAAGGAGGAAGCACTGGCAGCTCAGTTTAGTCTGCTAGTAAAAATAAAATACACACTCGGATGCATAAAGTATTAACCTTCTAATTCCTGTATGGATCGGAACAAAATAGCGTTCTAAACATTAGTTGAATTGAGGTATGTTTTTTTTATATTACAATGAGTTTAAACGATGTGTTATCAAATGAAGAGATGATACAAACTAAGTGCACATAAATGACAAATGTTTTTCTGGGCTGGCTACATATTTTCGTTGCTAGGGGCGCCTAAAAGTCGCTAGGGACGCAAAAAAGTCGCTAGGGGCGGCGCGCGCTACGCGCGCGCATATCCCACCCCTGGCGACTTTTAGCGACTTTTCGAGGAGCCACTAGCTACTTCCGTCACTGGAGAGTTGGCAACACTGCTCACCTCCCTCACTCCCTGACCTCCTCCTGTGTGTGGACACCACTGCACCCCTGACTGTACTGGTAACATTAGAGTTATAGTGAATGACATTTCAACTTGTTTTTGATACATTTTGTAGTCCTCCTGTCAAATAGGTTGTTCAAGTACATAATTATAATGCTAGTGACCCTCCCTTGATGTTTTTAAGTGATTAAAGTATAAGTATTCTGCCTTGAGCCTAAATAAGATATTATGTATTTGTACTGGGGGAGGCGGTCTTTCTTTTTCTTCTTAAACACTATGTGTTCCTGTCTGTCTTGGATTATGGAGACATAATCTATAGACCTGCAGCAGCATCCACTCTTAAATCCCTAGACGATCTGTTTATCACTCATCGATTAGATTTATTACAGGTGATAGCTATGGTACCCAATGTATCTTATATAACAAGGTTGGATGGTCCTCCCTGACAGAGAGACGGAAACTGCATTGGCACCTGTTCTTGTATATAAAGCCTAGCCATGATTCATGACTCTCGTATTCATACGAGAGTCATGCCGTAACTGCACCCTGTTTTTTGTGCTTACTACATTTACAATCAAAACGTATATATAAACATTTGGAATTCAAATATAAAGTACTCACAATTTGTCCCACGGGTGTTAGTTAGTTGCTGCTCCAGCGATTAGAATTGCCCGCGTTGTTTGATAAAAAGCATTTTTATCCGAGCTGTTCCTTTGCCATTGGCTTTCAACTACGCGCCCCTATCGGTCGGGAGGCGGGTGGCACTCGGTGTGTTTGATATACGTACGCTGAACACCCTGCCAATACAGACTAATAGGCGAGTGCGCTCCCGGTGTGCAACTGTGGATTTCCCAAACGAACCCCGTTTGAAAAAAGTAGCCGGGGTGCTCGGATAAAAATGCTTTTTATTAAAGAACTGTCACGGTGAGACATGTGATGGACCAAATGCAGAACCAAGAGCAGGCAGGCAGGCAGATTAAGTAGAATGATGATTTATTCACAACTAGACAGGACATACAAGGGCAGGACACTGTGACAACAAACTATAATCTGACAAGGGAACACTGAACACTGGGAGGTATAAATAGACACAAAGACTAACTAGACACAGGTGCAACATAACTACAATCAACACATGATTGGCTGACACTAAACAGGTTACAGGACACAGGTGAATTACAATGCAGACTGGTGAGACAAGGCAGGCAACAACAAATGGAGCAGACAAGAAACACCAGGAACACAACTACACAATAAGAGTACACCACAGACAGATATCATGACAGTACCTCCCCGACAAGGGATGGGTTCCAAACATCCCAAAGAAAAAAGGAAAAAAAAACATCTCCCTGAATACTGAGTAGGGTGGGTGGAGGGGAGTCGGAAGGAGGGAAACAGGGGCACAAAACTAACATAGGACTGTCAGGACAAAAACACTAAAAAGACAGATCTACAAGCTCAAAACAAGTTGTAACAAAACAGAGGACTGGATCTAGGCAAGGCAAAACGAGGAGTCATACAGAAATGCAGGTGGGAAGACACACAGACAAGCACACAGACAAACAGACAGACACAAACTGAGACAAACCCAAAGACAAGCAAATAAACTGACAAACGGACAGACAGGCAGACAAACATGCGGTCTGACACAACAGGTGGGAAAACAGATTAGGGGGACTAAAACATGGGGAGCAGACAAACGCACAAGCATACTGGCAGACAGACACGCAGACATACAAACCGGGACACAGGTAGATAGAACGACAGGTAGAGTGGCCAAAGGACTCTCCGGCGGACCAAAAGAACCACTCACAGGATTACATTGTTCAGAGCAGGGTCGAGGGGGCTGGGGACCCAAAGTTGCTGAAGCCCCTGGCAAAAAGTTAACGGGGGGCAGCGGCGGAGCCTCAGTGGAGGCGAGCTGCAGCGGCGGAGCCTCAGTGGAGGCGAGCTGCAGCGGCGGGGCCTCAGTGGAGGCGAGCTGCAGCGGCGGAGCCTCAGTGGAGGCGAGCTGCAGCGGCGGAGCCTCAGTGGAGGCGAGCTGCAGCGGCGGAGCCTCAGTGGAGGCGAACTGCAGCGGCGGAGCCTCAGTGGAGGCGAGCTGCAGTGGCGGAGCCTCAGTGGAGGCGAGCTGCAGCGGCGGAGCCTCAGTGGAGGCGAACTGCAGCGGCGGAGCCTCAGTGGAGGCAAACTGCAGCGGCGGAGCCTCAGTGGAGGCAAACTGCAGCGGCGGAGCCTCAGTGGAGGCGAACTGCAGCGGCGGAGCCTCAGTGGAGGCGAGCTGCAGCGGCGGAGCCTCTTTTCCGGTTGTCGGTTGTCGGTTGTCACTTTTCCGGTTGTCGGTTTAATGACTGTCAGACCAATAATAGTGTCTAAACTAAAGCCTGTACCCTTCATTGTACAGTAGCGGACTCAATCGTCCATCAAGAGTACCTGGTCAATCTGACAGACATTTTAATTCATACCAATTGTCAGATAATATATCAACTCACTTCATGCCCACAACTACTATTATTCTGTCATAGTTTTACCATCATCACAGTGATGACTAAGGGATGTGTCACCATCCGTACACAGAACTGTGTGAAGCATTTCTTATTTTCCATTAGAGTTACAGGCTTAGTAAAATGGATGCACACAGTAACATTAAGACATATTCAATGTAGCAATAGTTCAAGTAAAAGGTGTGTGGTGTGTAAAATGAATAGCCTACTCCTATCATGTTCCTTATAGTATAATTGTTTGGTATGAAGGATGCAAAATGAAGCAGTTCTTGTCACTGTATTGCTCACAGTACAAGATGTCCATACTAGAGGTGAAACACATGTGTAGTGATGAGCTTCTTGTAATGAACACACATAAAGGATCTGTAGCTGTCAAACCTTTATTTGAAAAAGAATAGATTACGGACAGTGTTTTTTTACAGTACAAGTTACGGACTCATGACTCATCATGTGACGTTTAAGGCCGCAGTCACACCTATCAGACAAGCGTCTTATGGTTGTCTGATGAAAAGCATCAGACAAGACAGCTCCCAATGCATTTCTAATGGGAGTCACGTGGTTTCATCAGACAAACGTGTTTCATGGGGGGGGGGGGGGGTCTTATGATCTGAGTGCCTAATGCCTATGCTGTGTAGCCTACTTGTACGACTGTACGTGAATATACAAATGTACTAGATATTTATCGTGTACACACGCACACGCACACCCTGCATTGACAGAATGGACCGGAGCTACTTCTAAACTGCAGAAACAGTACAGTAGCATATCAAAAGAGATTGCATGCAAGCTATCAAATAATTCAGGTGTCACGTCGACTCCGTGAAGTTTCTTCAAACCATTCCATATGATTTGGTTGTTAAAATAAAATAAAACTGTTAATATCAATGAACATGTTTTCAGTTCGCATGGGCAGTGCGCATTGGACTGGAGATTATGAAAGAGTCGTAGCCATGACTTATATTTCTGAAAATGCTACTGCTCCCAAACAATCATTTTGGGCATGAAATGTTATGATTCCCCCCCTTTTATTTCTCTCATTTTTTTAAATAACATTAACATCGAGGTGTCCACTGGCCAGGTGGAGCGAGATCAATTCGTGGCGGCAGCGACTCGCCACGACCTATTTTTTTACGCCATGGCGTATTCTTCATTATCCGCCATGGCAGAACAGAATCCGCCATGGCGAGTTGATCAATTCGTGGCGGCAGCGACTCGCCACGACCTATTTTTTTACGCCATGGCGTATCCTTCATTATCCGCCATGGCAGAACAGAATCCGCCATTGTTTATTTTTTTTGCGTGCCGTGGTGCAGGTTATTTGTCCTAGTAGTACAATTCTCGGAATTATTTCATCCTCTGGTAGCGTAACGGTTAGCGCTCTCGCCCCTATAGTCAAGGCACCGTGCGGACCCGGGTTCGAATCTTGCAAAAAGCAAACTTTTTTTTTTTTAAGTTATTTTCTTAGCCGTACCGGTGTGTGTGCGTGCGTGCGTGCGTATACAGTGTGCGTGCGTGCGTGCGTGTATGCGTGCGTGCGTATACAGTGTGCGTGCGTGCGTGCTTCATCGTATTTATTATTAATATGCAGGTAATAATAATAAATACGATGAAGCACGCACGCACGCACACACACACACTGTATACGCACGCACGCACGCACACTGTATACGCACGCACGCACGCACACACACCGGTACGGCTAAAAAAATAACTTAAAAAAAAAAAAGTTTGCTTTTTGAAAGATTCGAACCCGGGTCCGCACGGTGCCTTGACTATAGGGGCGAGAGCGCTAACCGTTACGCTACCAGAGGATGAAATAATTCCGAGAATTGTACTACTAGGACAAATAACCTGCACCACGGCACGCAAAAAAAAAATAAACAATTCTGCGGATTCTGTTCTGCCATGGCGGATAATGAAGGATACGCCATGGCGTAAAAAAATAGGTCGTGGCGAGTCCCTGCCGCCACGAATTGATCAACTCGCCATGGCGGATTCTGTTCTGCCATGGCGGATAATGAAGAATACCCCATGGCATAAAAAAATAGGTCGTGGCGAGTCTCCGCCACCACGAATTGATCTCGCTGTCTCTCCCACTGGCAATGCCAAAGCAGTGGCATGCACTCTTCAATCTGTCGTCTCCTCTCCTGAAGTAACGCTGAACGGTCTGACTGCAGATAGGAGAGAGCCGTGCGCCCAGGCGCCCCATGGCTAACAGCCTGAAATGCAGCAAGTCGTGTGTTGTGGTAAAATGGATGCGCTTTATTAAAAATAATGGAGTCGTTGCTAACAGAAAATATTAATTTTCCACAATGATGCCATGCTTAGTCTGCGTACCTGGAGGCTATATACATACACACGGAATCAGTGCCAGACTTGGCACCTACTGTGGTAGTGGTACTGATAAAGTGGAGACAGCCGTGCGCCCGCGGACGCAACACGTTGACACAACCAACAAGCTACTAGCTACTGTGTCCCGCAGCTAACAGCGTAAGGACAACAACAGGCAACACGTGGATCTGTTTCCGCATGTCCTCGCACCGCCCACGCACCGCCCAGATTCCGCAAAGCATTGTGGTACATTGATGCGACAAACGACAAGACAGATGAAACCATAAAACATTGATAAGACGCTTGTCTGATACGTGTGACTGGCGCCTTAGATCACTATTTTGACTAAAGCAAGTGCCGCACACTGTGCAGGCAAATGGCTTTTCCCCTGAATGAATCACTGTGTGCTTCTTCAGATTTGCCTTGCGATTAAACATTTGACCACAATCTGCACAGCTAAAACATTTCTTACCTGTGTGACTCCTCGTGGAGTTGCTTAAAGACAAACTACTTCCTCCCATGTGTTGTGCATTGTGTGATTTCACTGTGTTTAAACTTGACTGGCCATCCATGGTCTCATCCCACTCATCACTGTCTTCAGTGATGCCAGATTCAGAACAGTGTGAAGAGGGGAGCTGATCATCACTAGTTGGTTGTGATTGTCCACAGTCCTCTACATCAGATTGTGTTTCCATGCTTTTAGATGAGGTGCTGGCTACAGGTTATGTTAGCATGTTTTCATCATCTTCATGTTTCACTAATAGTAATGTCTCTGTTGATCCACCATCCTCCTCTGGTTCCTCTTTGATAAGACTGGAGGTTATCTCCGCCTGTTCTTCTTTAATCTGTAGAGACTCTGGTTCCTCTTTGATCAGACTAGAGGTTATCTCCTCCTGTTCTTTTTTAATCTCTGTAGACACTGGTTCCTCCTGGACCAGACTGGAGGTTCTCTCCTGCTGCTGCTCAGGGAATACCTCCTCTTTACACACAAGGGGGTGTATGGAGTCTACTAGTCTAGACAGAAGATACAGAGGAGAAACACATCATTACATGTTTGAACATGAACTCTTGCTGTTAGTTCCATACCTGCCCTAATGTTGTTTTGATTTCAGTGTGAAGTGTCATGCAAATGATTTTCTTACTTCAACAATGCTTCATTTCTAAAACAAGCATCTCCTTGTTTCCACTTTGTTAGGGACTTTAGTTAGGGGTAATTTTCTTTTCTTAGATAGTAAGTTTTTCTTCAATGTAACAGACACCCTGAAGCCTTTATTTCTTTGAACCAACAAATAATTTGCACGTTTTTGTCTCTGTCAAAAGAGAAAAAAGGAGAGTAATAAACAAATCTTCTTTTGTGAAAGCTGTCTCCTCATTATTATGTCACCTCCCCTTACCCTAGACAGGGGGTCGTAACATAATTTGTAAATTCAAATGTAAATGATCATTTGCTATACAACCCTATTGCTATCAGATGTATCTTTGTTGTTTTAGAGTGCAACACGTTTAATGAGTTAGTGTACTTTAAACAGTCTATGATTATTCATTGCAACATTTAAATAAATTATTCCTTACTACTTGATTATGTTGTTAATGCTAGTTTCCCCCATTCACTAACATGAATGGGGGAAAATACAACTAGAATACTATTGACTAGTATCAATGCAACATTTTCACCAGTTCCTCTTTTATTCCAAATAGTCACCATTGCCATTTAAGATATAATGGTGAAAATAGTAATAGTACTAGAACTGCACTCTGCCGAGTGCATACTTGCTTGTTGCACACTAGTAGGCCATAAATGGCCTACTAGTGCGCAAGCAGAGCGCGCAAGTACTTTCGAGAGAGAAAGTAGTCTGCGTAGTCAGTTCTGTAGAAAAATTATCTTCTCTGAAATGGTATGGATTTCTGTCCTTTATCCTAAAGTTCTGTTTGGTTTAGTTAGTTATATACTACAACGACGTTAAGCTTAATGGTTAACTTTTTGACATTTGCGTGATTTTTATACAATCCAGAAACATAATGTTGTATGACTTACGTCATCAGAAATGGTCATCTGTGTAATCTGGTCCCACCAGATACCACATTACGTCATCGTTGAGAGCTGGGACCAGAGTACATGGTGTGTATTACCGTGGGCTCTCATACAGAGTATGTAGTTGTAATTTGATTAGCAGTATACTGTGGTTACTTGGTTCCAAAAAGTGACAGCCAAGTTTTTTTCAACGGTAAGTCTGTGCCTGGTTTGCTGGGACCAGTTACCACATTACGTCATCGTTGAGAGCTGGGACCAGAGTACATGGTGTGTATATGTATGACTAGCTCTCAGTGATGACGTAAGAGAAATGGTCATCTGTGTAATCTGGTCCCACCAGATACCACATTACGTCATCATTGAGAGCTGGGACCAGAGTACACGGTGTGTATATGTATGACTAGCTCTCAGTGATGACGTAAGAGATATGGTCATCTGTGTAGTCTGGTCCCAGCAGACCAGGCACAGATTTACAAATTACAAATCACATTACAACTACATACAGAGTATGTAGTTGTAATTTGATTAGCAGTATACTGTGGTTACTTGGTTCCAAAAAGTGAAGCCAAGTTTTTTTCAACCGTAAGTCTGTGCCTGGTTTGCTGGGACCAGTTACAACATTACGTCATCGTTGAGAACTGGGACCAGTTACATACTGGTCGCTTGTTCCCACATAATCAGGCTTGTAGGAGTGGGGCTGGAAGCACACGCAGGAGCGTGTGCCCCCCATAGACAAGTATAGACGGAGAGCCGCATGCATGCTGGAGACCCACCTGGCTCGTATCGGGGACGAGTGCGGAAGACGGGACCCTCGTATGGAAACGGCAGCTACACAGCTCCATAAGGTCGCAGTAAGACAAACCGTTCACTATCTATCACCCGTGTTATTAAGAAGAGGCACTCATAGTGGCAATGAGCAGCTAAGAATGAAGGAAGTCACCCTGTCGATGCTAAATGAAGACTGTGAATGAAGAGTGTCACCGTGGTGTTGTACACTGAAGATTGTTGAATGAAGACAACCCCGTAGAAACTAATGGAAGCTAGCAGGCTCTAGATAAAGTGTCACGTCCACCCTGTGAAAGAAGACAGGCCCGTGTTATGTTTATTTTCACCCTTGGAAGAGACTTTAAGTTGGCTTGAGCCGCCAGGCCCGGTGAAAGAAGACCGTTAGAAACTAGAGCGCTTACTTTGTGTTAACCCCCTGACTGCCGTTGTCGTACCGACACGGCCACCCAGTAGATAGAGAGAAATAAGAATATAAATGCTTGTGTATCTTCCTGTTGGCCGAGCCTAAGGGGCCCTCCGTACCATACCAAGTACTTTTACTCTAATTACTCACCACCCCGTATCCGAGTACTTCTACTCTAAAGTACTCTTCTGTGCCTTGTGGATAGAGAAAGATACGCACCCCCTTACCTACCTCCGGGGGAGCCTCCTGGCCTCCTCTGGAACCTGGAAAAGAAGAAGAGAAAGAGTTATACAAATGTCTAGTTGGTAGACTGCCTAGACCGGGAGTCTCAGGCCCCAACTTTTTACTTACCTTGTGCTCTGACCGTATGCTAACATCCCCTCTCATCCTCTGCAGTGACGACTCCCGCCTCGGAACCGGGACCTCATGCAAAGAATAATAACTGTTTGAGTTCTGTTTGTACAACTGACTTGCTTTGAACCTTTTTGGAGAAATAAAGAAATGGGCGCCCTCGTGTGTCTAACCCCTGATACTGCACTCTGAGTGATATTTCCCACCCGACCTCCCACAGTAACTTTCCTATTCTATCCCGTATTTGAACCGTGTTGCCTTAATTGAAAACATATTCAGGACACAGAGCAAAATGGAACAAATTTAAATAAATTAAATGTCAGTGTAGATTTTAGAATAATAATGACACAATCTCAATGAAAGGCAGCAGCAAACAGGCATGCATGTTTTTAGCTGTGATAAAAATAACAGAGTTGTTGCAGAGCTGCAGTTTTCAGGCAGTTTGTTCCAGATATGTTACACATTAATCTGAATACTATGTTTTAATTCTAGGGTCATAAAGCAAACCTTTACCAGGTGACCGTAGAGGTATGACCGGGTGGCACCTACGCAAGATTAAAGACTTGAGTAGAAGCGTTCTGAATGAGCTGCAATCACCTGGTATATTTTTAGGGACATCTGTAAAACACTGGTACAGTAGTTAAGACTACTATTGGACATTTTTCTAGATTCCGGTTGGATATAAACTGACTTTGACGGTGCTAATGTGGCTTGTTAAAGTTCTTAGGCCATGACTACAACAAGGTTTGAAGCTAAGCGCCTAACTTTTAATCCATTGTCCTTGACTTCAAAACAAGTACTTTAGTTTTGTCTATGTTTATTTGAGGGCAATCTTGGTATATCCATGTTCTCAGTGTTTCTATTGTACATGGCATAGTAGATTTGTGTGTCTTACTTATAGAACAATAGAGCAAAATATCATTCATCATTGTTTTTATCATATATAAAAGACAGCCCTATCCCTCTCCACAAGTGCAGCAAAGCATTATGGTCATTGTAGTAATCCACCAGTGTCCATGACTAAATGATTTAAATACAAATGATTCCCAATCCTATACATGTTCCACTCCATTCACACAATACTGTAGGAGTAGGCTATATGCACTCTACGTATCACACTAAAAGGAGCACATGCAAATTGGTTGGTCGATCCATTCAGCAACAGGGTTACACACCCTAACCCATTATCACCTGTCCATTAACAATGGGACAGACATGTTCATAAACATTCCACAACATTCACAACCCATTTCTTCTAATTAGTTAAATAAATATGGAATTCCCATAGCCTACAACCAGAAATAATGGAATAATTTGTGTTACAACTGGTATTGTACAGTGACATTATGCTTACTGTACATGTATGTAAACCACACATATCTACACACAGCAGACTCAAGACATCAAAAGTAACTGGTCAATCTGAAAGACATGTTTGACATTTTTTATTCATACCCATTGTCAGATATCAATTCACTTCATGTCCACAACTACGATTATTCTGTCATAGTTTTACCATCATCACATGACTAAGAGACATGTGACCATCCTTACACAGAACTGTTATAACACTTCTTATAATACGCTAGATGTACAATGGACAGTATGCACATTGTAACATTAAGACTTGTCATGTTCATTGTAGCAATAGTTAAATGAGTGTGGACTGTAAAATAATACTCCTATCCACTTACTGTCTGTAATTAAAGGAGATTAAACTAGTGTGTTGGTTGTGAATGTGATGAGCTTCCTGCATTGAACACACATGAAGGATAATGTAGCTGTCAACCCTTTATTTGTAAAAGAAGACATTATGGACAGTGTTTTTTTACAGGTATGACAGAGTAAATATTTACAATGCATTCAATGAAGACAAAATTGTAGAATCGAACTTAGGTCTGAATGGGTTTTAATGACAGAGCTTGGTCAGGCTTTGGAAGGAGGGAACCATACTAACTTAAGCAGTTCTTGTCACTGTATTGTTCACAGTACAAGATGTCTATACTGGAGGTGAAACACATGTGAAGTGATGAGCTTCTTGTAATGAACACACACAAGGATCTGTAGCTGTCAAACCTTTATTTGAAAAAGAAGAAATTGTGTTTTTTTACAGGTATGATATAGTAAATATGTTCCGTTACAATGCATTCTATGAACACAACATAGTAAATAATACAGATAATCAAAACAAATGATCAAACTTAGTGATTCAAATACACTATGATAATATGTTAGTCCAAACAACACACAGAGTTACAATTGCACCACTAGTGCATGCATATTGATGCATAGAAGGAATATGACATTTGACAAAATGTGGTCAAACACTGATTCTCAAGCAGGTCATTATATATTGTGTGTCTTCATGTGTGTTTTTAGATTATCAATCTGTCTAAAACCGCTTTCAAAAACGTTACAATCAAATGTTTTTTTCCCCCCTGCATGAGTCCTCATGTGTATTTTGCATTTTCCATTATGAGTGCAGCCCTTGCCACAAACTGTACACATAAAGGGTTTTCCCTTGTGTGAGTCATCATGTGTCTTTTTAGATATCTCGTTTGACTAAAGCCCTTGCCACAAACTGTACATGCAATGGGTTTTCCCCCTGTGTGAGTCATCATGTGTACTTTTAGATTACCATTATGACTACAACCCTTGCCACAAACTGTACATGTAAAGGGCTTTTCCCCTGTATGAGTCCTCATGTGTATGTTTAATTCTCCATTATGAGTGCAGCCCTTGCCACAAACTGTACACATAAAGGGGTTTTCCCCTGTGTGAGTCATCATGTTTGATTTTAGATGACCCTTTCGACTAAAGCCTGTGCCACAAACTGTACACGTAAAGGGTTTTTCCCCTGTGTGAGTCAACATGTGTCTTTTTAGATCACTCGTGTGACTACAGCCCTTGCCACACACTGTACATGTAAAGGGCTTTCCCCCTGAATGAATCACTGTGTGATTATTCAGATGATCCTTGCGATTAAACATTTTACCACAATCTGCACAACTAAAACATTGTTTACATTTTTCCCCTGTGTGAGTCAACATGTGTAATTTTAGACTACCCCTTTGATTAAAGCCTTTGTCACACACTGTACAAACAAATGGCCTTTCCCCTGAATGAATCAATGTGTGGTTCTTCAGATGTTCCTTGCGATTAAACATTTTACCACAATCTGCACAACTAAAACATTTCTTACCTATTTGACTACTCATGGAGTGACTTTGTTTGGGTGATTTTAGGCCATGGAGCAGCTTGTTGCTCAAAGACAAACTATTTCCTCCCATGTGTTGTGTATTGTGTGATTGCAGTGTGTTTAAACCTGACTGGTCATCCGTGGTCTCATCCCACTCATCACTGTCTTCAGTGATGTCAGATTCAGAACAGTGTGAAGAGAGGAGCTGATCATCACTAGTTGGTTGTGATGTTCCACAGTCCTCTACATCAGCTTGTGTTTCCATGTGTTTAGATGAGGTGCTGTCTACAGGTTCGGTTTGTATGTTTTCATCACCATCTCCGTGTTTCACTGATAGTAATGTCTCTGTTGATCCACCATCCTGAAGTAACTCATCATGTTCCTCTTTAATCTGTAGAGAAACCAGAGACTCTGGTTCCTCTTTGATCAGACTGGAGGTTATCTCCTGCTGTTCAACTTTAATCTGTAGAGACTCTGGATCCTCTTTGATCAGACTGGAGGTTTGCTCCTCCTGTTCATCTTTAATCTGTGGAGGCTCTGGATCCTCCTGGACCAGACTGGAGGTTCTCTCCTGCTGCACAGTGAATACCTCATCTTTACACACAATGAGGTGTAAGGAGTCTAGACAGAAGATAGAGAAGAGAAAAATAGTATTACTGAACATGACACTCCTGCTGTTATTTCCATATCTGTCCTAATGTTTGTTTTGATTCCAGTGTCACACAAATGATTGTTTCTTACCTCAACAATGCTTCACTTCTAAAACAAGCCTTTCCCTGTTCCTCAAATATATTTTTTCATTAGCTACAACCTATTGCTATCAGTTTAACCCTAACATGAATGGATTGAGTTCCAACTGTGTTCAAACATGTTCAAGCCTTTAACAGTTAACGTAGTAAAGGTTAACATAGTAAAGGTTTTACCAACCTGCTCTGTTTAGTTTGACGATTGGTTGTAAAACCATATCCAGTAGTCTGCGTTGGCGGTCAGTTTCTTGCTTGATGTGGAAAGCTTCATCCTCGTACTCTGTTAGAATTCTACCAACGACCCCAAATATCTCTTCAGCAGCAGCAGATAGTCTCTGGTTGACCAAGGACTTCAATGTTTGTAGTAAAGCCATAACTCAAAACCTGCCCAAATAAACAGATACAAGTTTTTTTAAGAACTAAAACTAAATGCTTCAGCTATAGTGCAGAGAGGAGAAGTTAGAAGGGGCACACCAACAATAGAACAAAACACGGCCAATCACTGCTCCCAACAGCAAGGCAATTTAATTAGTTGGTAATCAAACATTAAGCAAATTAAACATTATAAAAGGACGATCAGATTCAGCTAAAGCTACATTACGTAATTGTAGCTGCACAGAAATTCAGGTTATTCTACCCTGAATTTGAACTTTGTTGCCTTAATTGACCATTTAAATAATCACTCAGTGTAATGAAAGGAGGAATCAAAAATGCATGCATGTTTTTACAATGTGTATAGTCCTTGGGCCAAGTGCCCAGATATGACATGTCGGTACCGGAGAGGCGGCAAAGTTTAGTTGTTTATTAGTAGTTTATTCCTATACATCCCTAGATCAGGTTTTGATATGATAGACCTTGCTGACTGGCAGCTTTTTAGTGGTTATCACCTCAAACCCCCCTTTTTGGTATATGGCTCTGGCGAAATTGTGTAAAGGCAAATAAAAATTCACTAAAATTACATAAATACACATGGAAGTGTGAAATTTGGCATGGAGTATCCTGACACATAGGGGTAAGTATCAGAATAGGATTTTGGGGCTATCTACCATTGTATTCTTAAATATGACCTACATCATCCTCAGAAACACAAAAATATACACTGTCCGTTTAACAAATAACAACAAAGATGGTTATTTTCCAGCACATTAGGGTGAATATAACTGCCTCACTTGTATATAGAAAACTTCCCATATCCTTAAGCTTCAATTTAAGCCCAAGATGACCTCTCTATCTTGAAGATTACTCTTTCTGTGGCCAAAATGCTGCACTATACCTCAAATCGGAGACATTTTCATTATCAGTCACTATAGCCTTCCAGAGTCCTAGAATGTAACAATAGGTTCACATGTTCTGCAACTACTGCTGTCTGAAGTTAGAAACATGAATACTACAGCAGGAACACAAATTTATATTTATTTATTATATTATATGCACATAATAGCTTGTTTCAGTACATAGCCTATCAATATAGTCACCCAAATCAATGTGCACCCAAATGTTAATAGAAAATAGAAAAAAAAAAAAAAATGAATAGGAGAAGAGGTAGAAACCTGATTGTGTCCACCTTGATGCATTAATATAATTCAACCATCATCACTCCATGTCACCCTCAATAAATATATGTGAAGCCACAAGCCGACTATGGTCCTGCATGGTTCTCTAATAGGCACACTGGTGTAAGGGTGATATAGCCTACAACCAGCAAACCCCTTCGTACAGTATACAATTCTTTCATGGTCCTTCGAGCACGGATCACCCTGCCATCAGAGATGGACCGGAGTCCCCCTCCCCAGCTCCGCCGCCACCATCGGCGCAGCAGCGACCATGGGCCCCAGCCCCCCAGCAGCCATGGCCCTCAGCTGCTGCTGGGGAGCTGGGGGAGTGGGGGCCATGGCTGCTAGGGGGGGCTGGGGGCCATGGCTGCTGCTGGGAGCTGGGGGAGTGGGGGCCATGGCTAATGGGGAGCTGGGGGCCATGGCTGCTGTTGGGGAGCTGAGGACCCTGACATGCTGTGAATGCTGGACCCTATAGAGCCCAGACATGCTCCTATGTAAGGCTTGAATTGATACCTATTTAATTGAATCCTATAGAGCCCTGAATGCTATTTCAGAGCCCTATAGACCTACATGACGAAAGTGCTGGACCCTATAGAGCCCTGACATGCAGTGAATGCTGGACCCTATAGAAACCCTGAAATGCTGTGACTGCTGGACCCTATAGAGCCCTGACATGCTGTGAATGCTGGACCCTATAGAGCCCTGAAATGCATTGAATGCTGGACCCTATAGAGCCCTGAAATGCATTGAATGCTGGACCCTATAGAGCCCTGAAATGCTGTGAATGCTGGACCCTATAGAGCCCTGAAATGCATTGAATGCTGGACCCTATAGAGCTCTGACATGCTGTGAATGCTGGACCCTATAGAGCCCTGAAATGGCTGCTGGGGAGCTGGGGGCCATGGCTGCTGCTGGGGAGCTGGGGGAGTGGGGGCCATGGCTGCTGGGGAGTGGGGGCCATGGCTGCTGCTGGGGAGCTGGGGGAGTGGGGGCCATGGCTGCTGGGGAGCTGGGGGCCATGGCTGCTGCTGGGAGCTGGGGGAGTGGGGGCCATGGCTGATGGGGAGCTGGGGGCCATGGCTGCTGCTGGGAGCTGGGGGAGTGGGGGCCATGGCTGCTGGGGAGCTTGGGGCCATGGCTGCTGCTGGGAGCTGGGGGAGTGGGGGCCATGGCTGCTAGGGAGCTGGGGGCCATGGCTGCTGTTGGGGAGCTGAGGGCCCTGACATGCTGTGAATGCTGGACCCTAGAGATCCCAGACATGCTCCTAATGTAAGGATTGAATTCATACCTATTTAATTGAATCCTATAGAGCCCTGAATGCTATTTCAGAGCCCTATAGACCTACATGACGAAAGTGCTGGACCCTATAGAGCCCTGACATGCAGTGAATGCTGGACCCTATAGAAACCCTGAAATGCTGTGAATGCTGGACCCTATAGAGCCCTGAAATGCATTGAATGCTGGACCCTATAGAGCTCTGACATGCTGTGAATGCTGGACCCTATAGAGCCCTGAAATGGGGGCCATGGCTGCTGCTGGGGAGCTGGGGGAGTGGGGGCCATGGCTGCTGGGGGAGTGGGGGCCATGGCTGCTGGGGGAGTGGGGGCCATGGCTGCTGGGGAGCTGGGGGCCATGGCTGCTGCTGGGAGCTGGGGGAGTGGGGGCCATGGCTGCTGGGGAGCTGAGGGCCATGGCTGCTGCTGGGAGCTGGGGGAGTGGGGGCCATGGCTGCTGGGGAGCTGAGGGCCATGGCTGCTGCTGGGAGCTGGGGGAGTGGGGTCCATGGCTGCTGGGGGAGTGGGGGCCATGGCTGCTGGGGAGCTGGGGGCCATGGCTGCTGCTGGGAGCTGTGGGAGTGGGGGCCATGGCTGCTGGGGAGCTGGGGGCCATGGCTGCTGCTGGGAGCTGGGGGAGTGGGGGCCATGGCTGCTGGGGAGTGGGGGCCATGGCTGCTGCTGGGGAGCTGGGGGAGTGGGGGCCATGGCTGCTGCTGTGGACCTGAGGGCCCTGACATGCTGTGAATGCTGGACAACATAACGACATGCGACACATAATGTACTGTACAGTACGGCTCACCTTAACGACATGCAACACATAATGTACAGTACAGTACAGTACGGCTCACCTATAACGACATGCGACACATAATGTACAGTACAGTACGGCTCACCTATAACGACATGCGACACATAATGTACAGTACGGCTCACCTATAACGACATGCAACACATAATGTACAGTACAGTACGGCTCACCTATAACGTCATGCGACACATAATGTACAGTACAGTACAGTACGGCTCACCTATAACGACATGCGACACATAATGTACAGTACAGTACGGCCATGGCTGCTGGGGGGCTGAGGGCCATGGCTGCTGGGGGGCTGGGGCCCATGGTCGCTGCTGCGCCGATGGTGGCGGTGGAGCTGGGGAGGGGGACTCCGGTCCATCTCTGATGGCAGGGTGATCCGTGCTCGAAGGACCATGAAAGAATTGTATACTGTACGAAGGGGTTTGCTGGTTGTAGGCTATATCACCCTTACACCAGTGTGCCTATTAGAGAACCATGCAGGACCATAGTCGGCTTGTGGCTTCACATATATTTATTGAGGGTGACATGGAGTGATGATGGTTGAATTATATTAATGCATCAAGGTGGACACAATCATGTTTCTACCTCTTCTCCCATTCAACATTTCTATTTTTTTTTCTATTTTCTATTAACATTTGGGTGCACATTGATTTGGGTGACTATTGATAGGCTATGTACTGAAACAAGCTATTATGTGCATATAATATAATAAATAAATATAAATATAATAAAAGGCATTTGTGTTCCTGCTGTAGTATTCATGTTTCTAACTTCAGACAGCAGTAGTTGCAGAACATGTGAACCTATTGTTACATTCTAGGACTGATAATGAAAATGTCTCCGATTTGAGGTATAGTGCAGCATTTTGGCCACAGAAAGAGTAATCTTCAAGATAGAGAGGTCATCTTGGGCTTAAATTGAAGCTTAAGGATATGGGAAGTTTTCTATATACAAGTGAGGCAGTTATATTCACCCTAATGTGCTGGAAAATAACCATCTTTGTTGTTATTTGTTAAACGGACAGTGTATATTTTTGTGTTTCTGAGGATGATGTAGGTCATATTTAAGAATACAATGGTAGATAGCCCCAAAATCCTATTCTGCTACTTACCCCTATGTGTCAAGATACTACATGACAAATTTTAGACTACCAAGCCATATACCAAAAAGGGGGGTTTGAGGTCAGCAAGGTCTATCATATCAAAACCTAATCTAGGGATGTATAGGAATAAAAAAATCACAACTAAACTTTGCCGCCTTTTCGGTACCGATATCTCGTCCGGCCCAAGGACTTAGTAGGCCTATGCTGTGAGTGTATGGGTGGGGCTTATTCATTTATTATTTTGTATGCTTACGGTTGATCCTCTCAAGGCCTATTTTATAATGTGTTGTAGATTAGGAAAATAGCCGATCTAGAAGCCGAGAACATAAATGTAAATGTTCCAGTTCCACCTGTCATCAAAAGCAGGAAGAAAGTGGCTGTCGATGTCCTGCACATGTAGTTTTAACATGGTCTGTAGGCTACATGTAGTGTAACATGTCCTAGTTCAGGGCTATTCAACTGGCGGCCCGCGGGCCAGATCCGGCCCGCCAAGCAATTTGGACCGGCCCGCGGAAGATTTCCAAAAAAAAAGATTTAAAAAAGATATATTATATAAAAAAAAAGATATAATTATAATCATTACATATTTACTTATTATATCGGAATGGTCGGAACAACCACATAGTACGTTCGCCATTTGTACACAGACATAATAATCATAATTCTATATATCCGACATGTTCAGCACAATAACAAATCATTCACACCAGCAAAGCGCTGGTAAAATAGCATGTTAAACATCTTCTGGGAAGGTAGGTAGCGCCGTGGCGGTATGCAGTGCCATGCACCCAAACGACAGAAGAAAAAGAACGCTCTGAGCTCTCCTTCCTGCACGTGAAATCAAATGAAAACAAACATTGCATCCCACCCGGCTTGCTCCCACTGGTGTGGTGTGTAGTAGTGCTGTGTAACCATGTCGCTATCGAAATTGAAAAAAAGAAAAGTTGATTCAGAAAATCGCCAGTTTAATATCGAGTGGACCGAGAAATATGCATACATTGAAACTCCAGAGGGCAAACCAATGTGTTTGCTCTGCAACCAAATCAATACTGTTGCAAAGGAATATAACCTGCGGAGGCACTTCAACACAACTCATGACAAGTTTGATACAAACTATCCACCAGGTTCAGATATGCGCAAGGAAAGGATAAAAAAGCTGTCTGAAAGCTACGATAAAACACGGCGTAACTTCACTCGGGCCTGCACAGTACAGGAGAAAGCAGGCTGTGTGACAGGCTGTGTGACAGGCTGACATCGAGATGGCGGCGCGTCCAGAACGCGAGGCTCAGCGTCTAACCAGACTTTGGAATACGGTGATCATTTCACTACTACTCTTGACTCTGTGTACACAATACTGTCGTGCGTTGATATCATACAACCGACACGAACTCCTGGATATAGGACTACTCTGCACAGACGTTGTATTGGATCACAGCCAACTACCGCTGGAGATCGTGAAGGCACCGCGGGGCAGTCCTTCAGTTCTCCCGACCGGCAGCAGCCGGAGGCGGCGTAGAGACCGCAAGCAACGACGGGGGAAGCGGGGTGGGATACAGGCTAGGCTGAAGCTTTACCCCCATCGACTACCGCTACCTTCAATTTTCCTCGCCAATGTTCGATCGCTGGCGAACAAAATGGACGAGCTGCGGCTCCGAATCACTTCACAGAATAAGATGATGGACTGCAATATTTTGATTTTCACGGAAACATGGCTCAGTGACAGTATCCCCAGCAGTGTGATCGAGCTCGAAGGACGCTACGTTTTCAGAGCTGACACGCGAAACGCAATGTATCGCCACTTTGCTAAAATAATGGCCTATTTCTATCTGCAAGTAACTCTTTGGATCCTATTTTTGCAACCCTTGACACTGACAGCCCAAACAGAAAATGTAACGACATTTAATCAAACGCATAGCCTACTATGGCAGAGGAGAGGGTAGCCCCATATTATGTGCCCTCTCCCTATGGCTACGCTCATTCTGTTGCTCCGAGATGTTGCTCATCTCAGAGCTACAGAATGAGCGTAGGGAGAGGGCACATATGGGGCTAGGGAGAGGGTACCATGTAGTTGCAGTCCCACTTTTTTGGGGAACCTCTTTTTTAGGACCCTGGTGTCTAGTTAAAATGTCTTATTGTTGCCCAGATGAACTAAGAAATGGTTAAAAATGATGTTGTTCATTTTTAAACCTTTCTTAGTTCTTTCACCTATCCCCATTCCCAATAATCTGAACCATAAAAATTGAGATGAGACAACATGGGCTACAGAGAGGTTATCTCTCTCTCTCTCTCTCTCTCTCTCTCTCTCTCTCTCTCTCTCTCTCTCTCTCTCTCTGTTGGTTAAACCTGTATTCCACTGTATTCATGTGCTGTAGAAAGTAGTTTAAAATGTTTTAAGCCCTTATTAGTCTATTCATCTTTCCTGGTGCTTAAAGCTGAATTGACAGTGCCTTTTAATCATGGTGGTGTGTTAAACAATACAATACATCTCATTAACCTAAATATGTATGTACCCGCAGACAAGCCTGCAGATCCTGTGTCAGAGAGTCCACATGATGATCCTGTGTCAGAGAGTCCACATGATGATCCTGTGTCAGAGAGTCCACATGATGACCACAGTTATGCCAAAGCTCGCAAGACCTCCCACGATGTCGGCACACAGTGGTCAAACCCAGGAATGGAGGACCATAGTTATGCCAAAGCTCCATCTAGGAAGACTGTGTTGACTGAACCATCACCTGAGAGCTCACATTCTGTTGCAGACAATCTCCTAAAAGATGATGATGACTGTCTTCTGTACACAGGGATTCCTCTACTTGAATTCAACACTCTTGTGTCTTGCTTACAAAGCTTTGCCCGCACATCAGCAATGCCAGTTGTAGATCAAATCTTTATGACATTAATGAAACTCAGGCAACATTTTGTAATATTAGATTTAGCAAAACGCTTCAAAAGGTCACGTAGTCAGGTTAGTAAAACAATACAATTCTGGATAGGTGTAATGGCTGAACACACTAAGGATCTAATTCCATGGCTGCCTCGTGAAACAATAAGAGCTACTATGCCACAGGTTTTTAAGAGACATTTTCCAAACACTACTTGTGTAATTGACTGCACAGAAAGTGTCTTGCAATAAGCCAAAAATCTGGACTCAAGAACTGAATCTTACAGTCACTACTATGCCTGTAATACCATCAAATATCTGGTTGCAACTGCTCCATCTGGACTCATCATGTTCATTTCAGATGCTTATGGTGGGCAATGTAGTGACAGATACATCACAGAAGACTCAGGTTTTCTAAATGTTTTGCGTGCTGGAGATGAGGTGATGGCAGACCGTGGCTTCACAGTTCAAGACTTGCTAGATGAGCGTAAAGTACACTTGGTCATACCAGCATTTACACGAAAGAAAGCAGAGTTAACGAATGAGCAGGTCACACGCACACGACGCATTGCTAATGTCCGCATTCATGTAGAACGAGCAATAAGGCGTCTTAAGTACTGCACCGTAAATGTAACGCCTAGTTTAAAAACAATATATATGTGTAATGGGTTGAATTTCACCCGGTTTTAAAAAATTAGTCCCACATAAGTACAGTAGGCTACAATAAATAATGTGCATCTGAGTTTGTATTGTATATACACACGGATGTGTTTTTTTGTATTTATTTTCTAGTAGCGTTATTCATTAGATTGTAATTGTCCGTTCATTGATTAAAAAGGGAACATTCTGTGACCGCGACGCTGACGCGACGCAGATGCGCCCAGTGGAGCCCTGGCGTAAGACGACCCTTGACGTCAACCACGGAATCTCTTGTCGTAATTGACGGGCAGTCAATCCGGACTTTATGTGCATTGTATCGTTGCGTAAATTGCGATATTTTGGGCTTTATTATGACAAATATGATGTAGCTTAGCATCCCGGACAGCTAATAGTGTGACTCGGGGTCATGTTTATGCTATTGAACCGGAAGTGATATTCGCAAATAACAAGATTGGAAATATTGTATCATTATTTCACTATAACGTGCTTATTATTAGTTGATTTGGAATGTATTTGCCGTGAAAATTAAGGTCATAATAATGTAGTTCGCATCGATATGTAATATAGTGCGATAATGTACTATATGTCCAATGTATGGTCAAAAAACTGTGTTGCTTCATTCTGTGTCTGACTCCAACTGACTACAAGACTGTGACATCAAACAGAAATACACACAGGTGCCTCAAACGGGTCCAAATTAGCTCCCAATAACATCAAAGGACATTATTGGCTCCCATCAAATCAAAGGGCAATTAGGTCACACTCAGAACAGGTCAGCTAGACCTTTGTAAACACACACATGACACTCATGAGATGCAATCAAATAACCAGCATAGCTTTTTAACCTTTTTTTTAACCAAAATGATTATTAATCTTAATCATGAATTCACTTAAACATAAACATTGACAATTGGCACCTACACATAGAATAGACAATTTCTTGAATTTGAGTAGTCATTTATTTTTTAATTGCAGGACTGAAGTCCCATTTTCAAATTGTGGATGAACAGGTCATTTCCTTTCTCACTGAAATTAACCCCGTCTCCAAGGAAGTGGCTCTCATGGGGGAATGTGGAGATGTTTTTATGGAGAATGATCTCCCCATGGAGTTCTGGCAGGAATTTTAAAATGTACTGGTTGACACTGATCCTGGCTTTATTCAGCTGTGTCCTCTCCATTTCTGCCTTGGTGCTAGGCCCGAGAATATAATTTTGTCGCCGGGCATGTTTCCTGTATGAATTTCAGGTCCTTTTTTATGACCTGGATGAGATCCCATTTTTTGGTCTTTCCCAGGTCATTAGCCCCTGCATGGACCATGAGAATTTGTGGTGGGTGCTGGGTCAATAGTTCCTTTTTCACTTTTGGAACAACATCTAACCAAGACATCCCTCCTTTCCCCATCCATGTTATCTTGGTTCCTGCCAGGCCCAAGTTGTTGCCAAAGATTTCATGGGCTCTATGCTGAGCTCTGACTATTAAACTTGATCCTACGATCCAAACAGATCGATCTGTTAAGAAAAGAGACATCAATAACATTATTGAAAAGAATATATTCAATCTATAATTCAATATACAATTATTCTTCACAAAATGTTAAATAGATTTTAATGAACATTAACTACTGTGTTTTTTGTAGTGTATATTTTTCTTTCATGTTTATGTTTTGGCAGATATTTTAATTATTTAAATAATGTACATTTCAAACATTTTCATTTCACCAAACGTACTATTTTCTGGACAAACATTGTGTGTTGTTGGTGTAGCTGCATCCATCATGGTATCTATAGCATGTGGGGAATAGAAGTATATTGAGGTTACTTTGCCAGCACTTTTTTTAGAATCATTTAGATGATTATTATTTAGCCTATACCAAGTAAAGTGTAATCTGTTTAGGTATGTTTTTTGCAGCGTCTAAATAGTGGCATTTGCAAAACTAAACCTGGATATTTAACAAATCAGAATGACAGAATTATGTTTGTAGCTGCTGCAGACCTACTCTAGCCTGCGCAACCTACTCTATGTGCGCAACACGGCTCCGTCTTTTTGGCAAATCTAGAACTTCCTGTTTGAGAGCTAGCAAATTTAAGTCATCCGGTGCTTTCAGAATTAAAGTGTCGTTAATTAAACGATTACGTTACATTATTAGTTTTATTATTACATTACAGCTATTATGTTATTATGTGTTTGTGTAAAAATAAGTAATTAAATAACACAGAAATATAATGTGTGTCTATAGCATCATTTAAATGCTTAATTTGTAGTTTTAATGTGCAAATTAATTATTATATATATTCTTGTTTTGAAGAGATGGTCTTAAATTTGCTAGCTTAGAATTGCCACTGGGTATGCAGGCAAAGCGCGCCACGGGATGGTATATATTGTATAATACATTAGGCTACATAAACTCTGCTGCCGCGTATCATAAGGCTTTTTATTTACATCATGGTTTTACATTCACCATCGCCGATGAGCAGCACTTTGTAGGGCAGGCGAGGAGGGAGGCTTGTTCAGGAACGACATTATATCATAATTATATGGCTCTGCATCAATGTAATAAAAATATGCGCTGTGAGCCAACGTGAGCCATGATGTCATAAGTTGACAGTGAGAAGGGATAAAACGGCGTTCTGAAAGATTTCCACTCTGGAAGGTGGTTTCACTTTGTTGCGTTTTTACCTCATGAGAACACGGTTCTGGTCTAAATGACAGCAGCAAACGATACTTTATTTTTACGGTTCATATGAACACCATCCTCGTGTAAATAGCACCCCAGTCTTTGCATCGTTTCATCTGTCCATGTGAATGTACTGAGCATTAGGCAGCTATTGTGTCGCAAAGGTGGTGCTCAAAGTTTTTTTTTTATTATTGAGTGAACATTTAGTATTGCCTATGGTTATGCATCATGTTTAATCAAGTCTACTTACGTTTTAAGATGAACGAAGGCGAATAGATGAAAAGTGAGAGTTTGCGTCTGAAGAGCGAGAGAGAGAGAACTTGTATGTTCAAATTTGGCGCAATACTCATGGTTGGCTTTGTCATTGGTTGGTCACCTTTTTAACGCGATGTCACATTTTCCGTGTACTTATTCACTTCCGGGGAGAACTACAGTTGTAGTTCATTCATAGAGGAATATTATGGGATACTAGGCTATGGCTAGGCAGTATTTTCATTGATGTTTACATTTTAAATGTTGATGTTTGCAGTTCAGGTTCAGTGCAGGTTCCAGGTTAGAATCCATTCAATAGCATTTGGGCAGTTGAATGCAACTTATATCATATAGAAGCAACGTATTTTTATTCTACTTCTAAATTGTATGTTGTCCCATGCTGTTGCTATACTAGACAGTTTAACGTAAGAATGTAAACCTAGACATTAGCTTATACACAAAGAAAATGTGATTCCACAAATGAAAACGTATATTTTTTTTTATTTAGATTTTATTTATTCAAACGTATCACTGTCAAGGTTAAGACTGTGCCCCTTTAAAGAGCTGCTGGACCATCAAATCCATCACTTTAGGGTTGAGGTGATGGACAATACAAAAAAAAGAAAGAAATGAAAATTAGAACTGTAGTCCCCGATTATAATACCACCCTGTTTTTTAGGATATTTCCATGGGGGGGGGGGGGGGGGGTGTAGTCTTATATTCAGGCCAATAGTCTATAGTAAGTAAGCTGCCCATTTAAGCACCCTGACCACACCCAATGACATTAACACCTCTCCCCATCTATAGATCATTGCATGAAATTAATGATGCGTTCTTACTTCTTTGAATAGGCTAGTTATTACAGTAGCTGCCCACTTAAGCATCCTGATCCTGGCACGCACAGACAGACAGAATATTCTGTAGGCTATAATATTATTACACTGCATTGCAGTGTTTGTGTTTTCATAAGCAATTGATTAATGTACTCGTCCTCATTTCGATCAGGGCTTCAGTCTCCACTCTCCTCATTTGACCATGTCTATCCACAGTAACAGGACATATAAGCACATGAGGACTCACACAGGGGGAAAGCCCTTTACATGTACAGTTTGTGGCACATGCTTTAGTCAAAAGGGTAGTCTAAAAACACACTCAGAGTGGGGAAAAGCCCTTTATGTGTACAGTTTGTGGCAAGGGCTGTATTCATAATGGGGATTTAAAAGCACACATGAGGACTCACACAGGGGGAAAGCCCTTTACATGTACAGTTTGTGGCACATGTTTTAGTCAAAAGGGTAGTCTAAAAACACACTCACAGTGGGGAAAAGCCCTTTACGTGTACAGTTTGTGGCAAGGGCTGTATTCATAATGGGGAGTTAAAAGTACACATGTGGACTCACACAGGGGGAAAAACCTTTGAGTGTAAAATTTGCAAAAAGGGCTTTACTCATACTGGTAATCTAAAAACACACATGAAGATCAGAGAACAGCCATGGAGGTATAAGATTGTATAGAATCTATAGATCGTTCCATTTATTGAGAGGGTGGGGGTCTTATCACACTACCACAGTTATAAATTCCACAGACATGTTTGACAAAGGTTTTTTTAAACAATAATAAAAATAAATAATAAGTTAATTGCATTAAACCATGGTTGATATAGGACATAAAGATCTTCCCTCGTGAAGGACTTTGCAAATCAGGGTCCACAGGCTAACAACTGTCCATTTGGTTGTCATATAACAGCGACACAAAACTGTAAACATATTTGACTGACAAAACAACAGTCTATTGGCATGGAAGAACAGTGTCCATGAACTTGTACTGGGTTGTACTGTATGGGAAACCGTGTGTGGGGTACCCTAAGTGTGACTTTGGGTCGCTTGGTTTGGGTCACTTGGGTTCCTTGGGATGCCGCCCTCCCTGTCTGGCGCATAACGAAGCCACTTCTTCACCGTTTCACTGTAGTCCTGGTTGGTCAGTTTGGAGTCAAACTGCCGAGCAGCAGCTGAAAGACACAAAGATAAGAGTGAGGAAGATAAGAGTGTATATCCCATACAATTTCTTATTATCCTGCACCCTCCTGTCCAGCTTTTGGTGTGTGCACAAACTGTCCCACACAAACATTGCATTCCCACCGACAGTGAATGGACAAATTTGAGTGTTGGCCGGAATGATAAGAGTGCCCCTCACTTCACGTGTGTGTGTGTGTGTGTGTGTGTGTGTGTGTGTGTGTGTGTGTGTGTGTGTGTGTGTATTTTTTAGATCTGCAGGCCTACAGTAACAAAAGCTACAGTCAGCATCCAGTTAGACTGAACTGGAAAGAGGAGCAAACGCCTAGCTGGCTCCATCTAGGCAATACAATGTGTATCCATGCAACTCTAAAGCTCACCAATTGTCCTTTGTATATTTCTAATAGCTTGCACTGTCACCATCACTTCATTCCAACATATATATTTTTTTAAGATCAAGTGTTTCATTTCATGCCTCAGTCATGCCACTCCCTAAACATAATCTATGAAGTAGTTTGCACAAACCCTTCTGTCCCAATTGGTCATGTCCGTGTAAACAGTATATTTGAACAATTTCAAAACCTTTCATAAATAGCAGATCTACAAGCTCTGACAAATTTTGAGTTTGTAGACTAGAATTGTGCTCGAGTAGCTGTAGGGCTAAAAACATATTTCCCCCCTGAGGAAAAATGAGCAAGACCGCACTGAAATTATCCACATTTGATAAATTAATGCAGTTCAGTCTGTCAAATAATTTACCATCTTTTGACAGACTGATTGATCCATCAGTAACGATTCTGCCTCATTGAAGTCGTGTTCGGTGGCGATTGGCAGCTGGAAGGGGAGCATACAATTTGTGGTGGCTGGTCCCCGGGTACCACCCGCTGTCACATTGCCCTCAGCCAACTCCTTCTTCATGAACTGGACATCTCTGGACAGATCCTTTACCACCACAAGTACTTCAGCAAGCATTGAAGTCATCTTCTGTATGGCAAGATCTTCAGAAGAAAATTGAAAATCATGAATTGAAAATAACCTGCAAATGACACATTAGGAATTACACTATGTCCAATAGACTTGCCTTTCATAAGCTGCCCGTCACCGCCGGCCATCTGTGTGGTTCCATCTGTAAAACACAAACATTCATGCAACTTAAAAATCACTGCACACATTTGGAAAGGTTAGACGTTTGTGTGCGTGTGTGTATGTGTGACAGCAATTTATTTTTCTTTAGTAAACAGAAAAGGCATTTTCAGTATCCAATCAGGAGAGAGAACTCATACAGATGAATTTAATACAGGACCACAATGGAAACAAAGAAGCTCTGAGGGCTTTTAAACATTGTATAACTGTACTCAATCAATCATAGAGGTGGACAAGAAGTGAACAATGACCATCATTCGAATAGAGATCCAACCTGTCACACATGGATTGGAAAATGTCTACAAATATGTTACATGACAGTCTTGTTCACTTACCATTGCAACCGTGATCAGCCACCGACATTGGATCATACTGGTAGAAGTCTAGAGGGAAAAAATGCAAAAAAAAATTACATTTGTATAAATGGATCACGTTACATTTCAGTAGTAAATTGCAGGGTTCCTTAGTGAGGAATACAATGACATACCATTCTGTGCACGTCGTTGAAGACCAGGGGGTGTGTTGTACTCCCCTGAGCAGTATCCCGACATACCTGTAGAAACAAAATCAGTATGTTTCACTATAGCTTGACTGCATTGGATCAAACTGGTGGTAGTTTCCTCTAAAGAAGTCTAGAGGGGGAAACAAATGCTGTAACATTTACACAAAACATGACACTGACAGTGTGATTTAATTTGTATACCAATGGATCACGTTACATTTTAGTTATGGGTTCCTTAGTGATGAATACAATGACATACCATTTTGTGCACGTCGTTGAAGACCAGGGGGTGTGTTGTACTCCCCTGAGGAGTATCCCGACATACCTGTAGAAACAATTAGTTGTATTTCACTATAGTTGGAGTAGAACCTCAACCTGATGTGACAGCATATTATGTTGTCAACTATAACCCCGGATGACTGACATGTTAGTATGAATTACAATTCAGATTTATGAATTACAATTCAGATTTAGAGTATTCACTAAGGAGTTATGTGTCCCTGTCTCTCAAAACATTACCGTTACTGAAAGAGTACAGTATCATACCAGTACTTTGCTGCTGTGGCGCTTGGAGCTGTGGGGTATGCAGCTGTGGCACTTGGAGCTGTGGGGTATGCAGCTGTGGGGTATGCAGCTGTGGGGTATGCAGCTGTGGCGCTTGGAGCTGTGGGGTATGCAGCTGTGGGGTATGCAGCTGTGGCGCTTGGAGCTGTGGGGTATGCAGCTGCGAGGCCTGGAGCTGGTGGTATTGGGCATTAGGCATCCCATCTGAAACCATAGGAAATTCACAAAGCAGTGAAGTTGTTAGCATATCCTATATGTGAGAAAATGTTTGAATTCCTTTCAGCTGAATTCTCTAGATTGAATGCATTGCTCTGACCCAGGGATACAATATAGGGAATGTGAAAGCAAATGTCAAAGTAATGCAAGAATGCAAGGTAATACAGATATTATGTTAATGTGACCGCTTGCTGGTAGTTGCCAGTAGCCATTGCCAGTTGCATGCATGAGGCCAGCTAGCTCCTCACAAGATATAAGTTCACTTACTGTTATTTGGATCAGAAGACAGCAACTCTTCTAAGTAGCCGTAATCATCCAATGAATCTAAAAAAGGCAAACAAGGGTGAGAATTGAAGATGCTACAAATTGTGTTTAAGAGTTATCCAGTTGACGTTGTAACATTCATATCAACATACCATTCATTGCAGGCTCTATTGCTAGGGACCGCACAACTGAAGACTTGCCGGATTTTGGCATCTCAGACTGGCTCGATTTTGGAGTCTGTCCTACAACATAGTTTAGTTGGCATGTTATTCACAATGTATTTATTTTGGGCTATATAAAATGCAAGAAATGCACAAGTTCAATGTTGTAATCAAAATTAAAATGCTCAGTTTTAGTTGGTACAGTGTCAGACAAGGATAATTTATTTTTAGCTGTGTAGCAGTGAGTACATAAAATAAACTCATTGCATCAATACCTGGGAAACCCACATCAGGTGGTTTGGCAAAACGTTTTCTTTTAACATCGCCACTCGAGTGGTCATCAGAGTCCGAGTGCACATACTGTTGCTTTGGCCTAAAAGAAATGCAACAAACAGATGTAGAATCATACTACGCTTATTAGTCATGTTTTAAGTCTGAATACATAGGACCATAATGGAAATAAGCTGTGCTGTGTGGTTGGCTGAATGCATGTTGTAGCATAAGCCGAGCTGTGATTGCGTGGTGATGGAAATAAGGACTCTGAGGGGGCCAGCTATCTAGTGTTAGTACCTCTGACTACTAACCCTAGACAGCTGGCCCCCTCAGGGGGGGGGGGGGGGGGGGCATCACTTTGCCAAAGTGAACACTGTACCTGGATCTTCTTTTCTGGCGGAGATCTCCTTCGTCCGCAGATTCAATTTCAGAGGTTGGACACATAGTTGAGTTGTACTTGGCCTCTCGTTTTTTGGCTTCATCAAGGGTCTCTGGAAAGAGCAGAGGGGAAATGCCAATTAACATATATCTGCAGTCCAGTGTTGAAGCAAAAAAAAGAAAAAACTCACACCTGTATACATAGCTTTTAGAACAGCTGTGTATGTGTTGCACCAATTACTCACCACACGTAGTAAGGACACGTACATCCTTATAGGGGATCCATTTATCATCTGGTTGCATTCCATCTCGAAGGGCCTTTGTGAGCTTTATGTGTTTAGGGGGCCATAACAGAGTCTGTTCTTTAGCTTTAAACCAGCTCTCTAGAACTACTGCTGTCCCACCATTTGGGAACTGTACAACTGACCACACCACCTCACCATTCATCTTCAAAGGGCTAGGGATGAAATGAGAATTACTCATAATGATCTCTCCTTACAAGCCATTGGCCATACCGTCCTACAAAGCCAAAGTGCAGTAACTACACACACACACACACACACGCGCACACACACACACACACACACACACACACACACACACACACACACACACACACACACACACACACACATTACAGATTGTATTTAATTGGCCAGGCAAACATGTTATATGTGCACATGTGATATTGCACGAATTGTGTATTCATTCATGAGGTAATGTATGCCCCCGAAAACTGACCTTTGAGTCAGTGTGTTAATATAGTTAGTTACTGCACTTGGCTTGGCTTTGTAGGGCAGTATGGTTATACTGCTAAATGAAGTAGCGGTATTGCAATGGCACCATCTCTGTCTGGAGAGAGAAAACATTTGCGCTTGATATAGCGAAGTTTACCTATCCCTATATCTTCTTGCAAGCCACTAACCTTGTATGTACCAATGTATGATGATTCACAGGGATACATGTAGTATGGCTGTTTGTGTCTGTACTTTCTGTAAATTATATATACATCTTCCTCTGATTTAAGAATATTCTCTACTAATGCAAATCCATCTCCAACCTCAATACAATTGTCTCCTTTCTTTGTGGACAGAGTAAAGCGATGAGTGGAGACCTTCCTGTACTGTTGTGAATCAGTAAACTGGGGGGGGGACAGGCCCATCAGTGTGAATGTTACTCAAAATTGGATCATCAGTGGGACATGGGGACCAAACATGTGGAATTTCAGACAACCTTTTCACTACCTGTTGTAGAGGCTGATGTGGCTTGCGTAGAAGATGCTTAATTTGTCCAAGATAGTTCTCAAAAGGGAATCCTGAGATATTATCTAGAGTGCCAAACTTCCTGTATTCCTCAGCCAAATGAATAAGCTGGTGTACATTGTACACAAGTTGATCTTTTCCATACAACTCCCCAAAGTGTTCAACAAAAGAAACCATCAACTTGTGTGCAAAGGCTAACATTTCCTCAGAAATACTAGGGGACAGCAACAAGTACATTCCAACAGAAAACAACATGAAGTTGTCATACAGCTCACTGGGGAGGGAATCCTTCAAAACCACAGGACCCCAATACAACATGAAGGATCTCAACTCAGTAGCTTTCCAGCGATCTAGTTCTGACAGCTCCCTTGGTTTACGATTAAATTCACAAGGCATGCAAGGACGTAGCTTTAGCAGTTTACATGAAATGGCTTCTACAGTTTTGGAAGGAACCCTTGTTGCCAAATTCTTCCCCTTTAACCATATATTAAGCAGTTTCCTTGTAACTCCGAGACAACAGAGATGCATGTAATCAGTTGGAAACATAGAAACCATCTTCACTAAACCTGTTAAAGGGCTTGTCCCATTGTGATGGCCCTCATCAACCATGTCTGAGAAACTAGAGTCTGTCCTAAGTCTGACTTTTGTTTCAGGATATGTCATTTTATTTCTCCATACACCCTCCTGAAAACACTCGTCACAACCCGAATAGCCATTAAATGCCTTGGTCTGCTTAATATAAGCTCTAGCTGGGGCATCACAAATGAAGGAAGAAATCTGTACATCAAATTGCTTGTCATTATAAATGATGCCATTAGACAGTACATTCTGAAGATCTTTGACAAACTGTTCTAGGTACTCAGAAACACTCTTTGGCTTGCTTAGACCACAAAAAATACCAACAACAAATGGGCACTTTGTGTAGTCACATTTGAGACATCCAAGTATGGGCCAAAACTGCAGTTTAGAACTTTTGAATAAAGGAAAACCATCTATATTAAACTGTAAATTAAGAGTAGTCAGAGTTGCTGGTAAACGCAAACATGCCAACCGTGAAAGCACCCCTTTGACTAAACCAAAATGATAGTATTCTCCCCCTTCAATCTTAGTGGTAGGCACCTTTTTTTGTGTTCCAAGCAATGTTCTTCCATCTTTGGGAAGGGTGGGGTGAAATATCTTCAAAATGGACAGCAAAGAGGATAGTGCAACCAGAGAGACTGAATAGGATGTTGCCCAATATTTTAAACTTGTCATGAGGAAATCGTCATTATGCTCATCACTGTCAAAGACATGTCCAGGTTCAATTTCATCATCCCCAGCTATACTTTCAAAATGTGCATCTGGATCACCTGGTGAGTCAATATTTTCACTCTGATCACTGATAGTTAGTGGTCTGTTTAGTGGCAAGTCTGGTGTGGTTGGTAAATCTAGTGGCAAGTTTGATGTGGTCGGTAAATCTAGTGGCAAGTCTGACTTTGGTAAAACTAGCAGGCACTCAGAAGAGACTGCGACAGGATCTGCTCTCTCTGAACGGTTTGATTGTGAATTAGCAGCAATAGTTAAATTATACTCAGTGAGGATTTCCTGCTCTGTTTCTCTCACTAATTTCTTGATTTTACGTCTTTTAGCCCAATAAGACATCTTAAGAGTGATAAGGAGCTGTAGTCAGTGTACATAAATTGTGGCCATTTACTTTGCTGCAACAGGCTGAGGAGTCTTCTTCAATGCTGCTAGTCTTGAAACTGTTATGTGATTCTGGAAGAAGAAGAAAAAAGGGGGGTCCTGATTAATGTGCTGCATTCCAATGTGAAACAAGCTGAAACATTGCATAATTGTACATTTGGATCAACATCAAGCTTGTTCATGATTATAATTTAATAGTATTGTTAATTATAAAATACCAGCATAACCAAACGTCTAACTATAACAACAGGACGAATGCAGTCTGACTGAGACTTCTCTATAAAACACACGTCCAAACTTCACCGTCTTACTTCAATGGAAGTTAAGCAAGAGAGGCCATTATTTCCTAATGAATTCTTAAAACGTTATCTTTAGCAGATCAAACAATGTACAATTACTTTTTTCTCCTGTCTATCCACGCCGTCTCCTCAACTACGGCTAAGAGCCGCAATTCTTCCTGTTTTGGTATGGGTCACCCGATATGGACGGGCACAACGTCATTCAATACAAAAGCACGCGATTGGTCCGTTCGTTTTGGCGCAACGCCGGTTATAAGAAGATAAAAACGTTTCAAAAGTTTCAAAACACATCGAAATATTAAATAATGTACTGGTTATAGGTCTGAGAACAGACACAGGAACGGTTCCACTTGTACACACTCCCGAGGAGTGTGTACAAGTGGAACCGTACGGTTTGATCATAATTCAACATTGAATTAACATCTTTTGCTATCTGGGTTGGGTTTTGTACAGGTGAGTGTGGTGCTGCTGTCATTGTGTTCAGTGTGAGAAAGGGTGTTTAATGAGTCGTGTAGAGTTGGGCTTGCCTGGCCCTGCCTGTTGACATCTGCTCTGTAACTGAGCTGCAGGAGACCATTTCAGTCAGACAACTCAAGGAGGATGTAATATATATATTTATTGAATATAAGATAATCAATGCAATATATTTATTATGGTTTGGCGATGTATTGGATCTGCTTTTTTAGGTACTCAGGTCAAGCGCATCAGTCCCGACCATAGGGACTCTGAATCCCCCATACCTAAAACAGTAGATCCAAAACGACAGGTGGTAGCTGGGGTGGAGGTGGGTGAGCACTTTGTATACAGCAGCGCACAGTATACAATAAGCAGCAGCAAGCAAGCAGCAAGCAGGAGGATGAATGCAAAACCTTCAGTTAAAGTAGCCGGTATGACAGATGGGGTGAGCTGTGATTGGCTGAGTGAATCATGTGGATGATGCTGCGGTGGCCCAATTAACGGCCGGCGCCCTGACTGAGGTTCCCTGACTGAACTTGCTCTGCGCATGTCTACGACAGGCGCAAATGCTCATTTGTCTGGAGCTGAAACAGAGGGGCCATTACTGATGTGTTGATGTGGGCTGTGTATTCTGCATGGTTCCTAAACAGTTGGGGTGGTGGAGATGGAGTGGCATCTGGCTGTGGTGTTGATGGGCCTGCATTGACGTGTTGGGGTTTGTGGCGTTTGAAATTAATGTGTTTTATTTTCTTCAGCCGCTTATTCCTCTTCACACCAGAGTTCCACGTCCGCTGGACATCAGTACAGGCCTGACTGGCTGACTGCCTGCCTGCATTTTCGACCTACAATATGGAAATAATGATCAGTTATTAACAAAAGCGTTTTCAAATAATCATGCTGGAATCACCATCACCATTAACCTAAATGTTTGGTCTGAGATCTCCCCCTTCGCTAACACAGCTGATTTGTATTGTAGTGTGGCATGGACACGTTTGTACATGGAGTGGCGTTTGGAAATATCCAATTGATAATTTCATATCAATGAATCATGATACATGCAGTATCCTACAGTGCTACGCAACACCATGCAGGCGCGCGGCGTGTGCCGTGCGTAAGGATATTAATTGGATCGTTCCAAATGCACTGCACGCAGTAAATAACATGCATATGCGCGCTTTAAATCCTGCATGGTGTAGTCCAGAAAGTTTATCCACATGACCAGATCATTTGCAATTCATGTAAAACTAGAACTGCACTCTGTCGAGTGCATACTTGCTTGTTGCACACTAGTAGGCCATATATCTGTGTGAATCTTGGATGGAATAAAACAAGTATTGTAGTTGAACATATATTTATTACACAAATCAACGCAGAACACATGAAATATACAAAAACAGGAGGAACAAATGTAAAAAATAGTAGAAAAAATAGCAAAAATAGTAGAAAAATTAGTCTTTCAGTCTTTCACCGCGGCTGCGGGCTCATCTCCTTGCCAGCTTTCGAAAAGCTGTCCACCCCCCCAGCACCTCGTCGCCATCGTCAAACAGAAGCTCCATTCCGAGGTGCTGACTGCAGGCCCGCACCTCCGTCCCATCAGCTGTCTGTTCCACGATGACGGCGCGTGGATAGGTGATTTCACCGGGGGGGAACAGTGTCTCGAACGCTGGCAAGGAGACCGTCACCACCTGGTCATTGTCCAATAGCAGCTCCAGCTCTCCGCTGGCCAGCTTCATCGCTCCAAGGAGCTGATATTCCTTGGGCAGCTCCGGCTGGACAACCTGTTGAAATCAAACATTGTTTTCAGTCATTCGTTTAAGATATAATGCATACATGTAGCAAAGACCTTTCACTACGGCTAATGTTAAAATATTACACATTACAATATTGCAAATGAAATTACACAATACAGTTACAAACAGTAGCCTAATTTGTATTGACAGTAGTAGGCTTACCTCGGTTTTTGTGAACCCGGTAGAGGCGAGGGTGCCATGCTTGACCGTCAGGTGGCTCAAGCTCACCAGCTGTCCCTTTTCAAGGTGAGGGAGAAGGACGGCCTCTCGCCAGAGCTGGACCGTGGCCTCAACTCCTTTCTGCAATGACGGAATCACATGGTGTTAACAGTATGAATGAACTAACAACGTTAATGTGCATTAAACAGATCCTAATGGTATTAATATTAACTATATACACAGAGTTGGAAGTGAACATTGAAAGACAAACAGGCTATACTAAATTATAAAACGTACCTCATTTATTTTGATGTTCTGCCTGGGAACAGCCGTTGCCTTCTCCGGTTGGTGTTTGCGCACCGGCTCCATCTGTGATAGAAATGAGAAGAAATTATATCCCCATTCATATTTGCATGAGTATTTATACTGCATATTTGTACGGTGTAGGCTATGCCTATATTGGAGTACATGTTAACTTATTAGTTACTCTTTTGGCTACACCATCCAACACTCCGAGTGTTATAATAATATAATAAAGGTCGACTTACATCAGTAATGTAGCCTTGTACTGTCACCAGCCGGCCTGCTGCCGCTGTGCCAATGTTGGCAAGGGACATCGCCTTGGATGGGGGGTTCACGAGGGCCTCGCATCGCGCCTCTACGGCCTCATCGACGTGCAGAGGCGATGTGGCGTAGAAGCCGGTGTCTCCCCAGCACTGCAGACCGTGCGCAGTGACCCGGTAGTTTCTGACCATGTAGGTGGTGCCCGCCTTCACCCTGGGGGCCTGCCTTTCAAAAAGCACCATCTTCGTGATGGTCACGCCGTCCGTGAACGCCACGTGTACGTTGGTGGAGGAGAGGGCATTCTTAATGCCCCCTTCACGATCCCAGAGGAAAAAGGACAAAGGACAAAGAGGGTCTCGCGGGCCGCCACAGCCTTCAGCTTGATGGTGGGTTGGCGCGTCAGCTGGTATGGTGAGGAGGAGGATGATGCAGATGCTGTGCCGTGCCCGCTTTGTAGGATGCTCTGCAAATCCATTGTGTATGTAGCAGTTGCTGTTAGATCGAGCAGAACTTCGTCTTCAGGCAAGCAACAGAATGAGAGTGAAACGTGGCTTTATATAGGTTAGGTTAAAGTATAGGCAGGTCCAGAAGATAAGGTTAGGTTGACCTGACCTATGTTATTGTAGTCCCTCTTTGAACACGTTCGGAGTCCCACGGTCACAATACAACAACCATATAGAATTTGCAAATGTTGTTGTAGCCTATCTGGGAACTTTTCTTAACCCTTGAGGGGGTCATGTCGATCAATGTGATCGCTTTAAAATGAAAATTATTTTAACATAAAAAATAATTTGTATAGCGCTATTGTGGAAATCGACTTTAACACGATATAACCCATAGGCCTACACCACTTAATTCACCTTACATCTATATAGCTTTCATCATAATGTGTCAAAGTGAATTGGAGTATAGGACTATAACAAATTCATTGATAATCAAATGTTATACCAATGGATAATAAAACTTTGGGTCGGTGACACAGCATAAACGAATTTGTATGAAATGTGGCAAATAACTTCATGTGCTATCCTTTATAGTTTATAGTATAGCCTTTACAATTGGCTACCCCCAAGTCTGGGGTGAGCGAAATGTCATTCAAACTGTGTTGCTTCTGTTTTCCAGTCTAACCAAGAGACATGAAAAAGAGGCCGCACAAATCAAATGAACAAAATGCATGTGTTCCCACGTTACAAAATACAACAACTGTGCAACCTAACCTATAATAAAACTTTATTTGTATAGCACCTTTCATGACATGAAATGCAGCTCAAAGTGCTTTACAGAACAATGGAGAATAAAAGAAAAGCAAGGCAACGACATTAAAAAACAAGCAGTAATGCAATACAGTGAGGACATGATTAACAAAAAATAAAAGATCAATTAAAAGCAATGTTGTAGAAGTGGGTCTTGAGCTGAGCTTTAAAAATGTCTACAGAGGCTGCCTGACGAAGGTACAGTGGGAGCTTGTTCCATGCCGTCGGCCCGTAGAAGCAAAAAGCTGCTTCCCCGTATTTTTTTGTTGCCATTTTTTTGGCAAAGCCTATATGTTATTGTAGTCTCTCTTTGAACTCAAGTATGTGTTTAGAGTTTGTGTGTGCGCGCGCGCGTATTTGGGGTTATTTTATAATTTGAATCCCTTAAATCTATCAGCTTTATAATCTGCAGAATTTTCTTCACAGACAGAAACCAGAAGGCCTAACAAATGTTTCTAGCCTTGAAAAAATAATTTGCATCTATGACATTAACACCAACTATAGGAAGAAAAAAATCTGCACTTCTCGTCCAAAAACACTAACATTTGCGTAATATATAGATTGTCTAATGAACTTGCAACCATATACGTACCTATACTAATAAGTAATTAATGTCTGTGTTGGACTGCGTTTGTATAGCTGATTATTTTCGCTATTGGACGTTCACTGTGTTGCATTGCATATGCTTGCCTGCACTGACACGTTACTTTATATATTATAGCCTACTGATCTTTTATTTTATTTTATTGGGTGATATGCATATGTAACCAGGGCACTAAGGCCCGGACACAGAATACCAGACTACGCCACTCTGGGAGTTGCACCCAGAGAATATTATAATGTAATAGCCCACTGGGCAATGATAAAAAAGGGAAGCAGAGAAGTGTAGTTCCAGTTTGAAATATATATTGTTTTATTACTCTTACTACAACATGTTAAGACTTTAATCATACGGTCAATATCAAAAGGATCTAAAAAGGCAATAGCCTAATATCTTAAAACTACAAATACCAGTAGCCATGGGGTGCTAAGGTGTCCTTACTGACAGGAGGAAGGCAGGGAGTGAGGGAGTGAGGGGAAACAATCACTGCCACCAAGGACGCACACTTCACAGCACAACACTGCAAGAAAAATAGAAAAGGAATTATATACACAGCACAGGTCCAACATCAAACAAATAGCATGCACTAAACCCCAAGACAACCTACAGGACTACGTGAACCACCACCTGTCGAGACTACAACTATAGCACTCTTAGCTACTGGCACTACTATAATTAAACTGAGGCAGAGCCCAATATTACATTAACCGTTTCCGTTATATTCAATCACTTTGGGGCATCAAGTCTGAGATGCGAGGCTGTAGGTTTGCACCAAACAATAAACAGAATAAACAAAACAAAACGAAATCATAAACAAATTAAAGAGGACAAAAACAGCAGCAGCCAGGCAAACCAGGGCTTCGCCTAACAAGACAAGAACATATAATTAATAACTTGCTTAAACAATGCAACTCATTAATCCGCAGTGCAACTGCCTTACCTCAAGTCGAAGGTTTAAGCACACATAACAGCACACATAACAGGCGGAGGACACCCAGCGTGGGCCACCTAGTTCTGGAGCGTCGGCAAAAAGAAAGGATTAATGAATATAAAAACAATGACTATCAGACCACATCCAAATCTCTACTATAACGCAACGCCTCACCTCCGTCAACAGCACAGCACTACGCCTCAGGGCAGACGTGCCCACGGCACGAGCGGGCTGAATACTAACAAGAACAGCAGGGGTCTGCCGAGAGCACCTGCAGAGTTAGGTAAGTAGTAAGTATAGTAAGTAATAGTAAGTAATAGTAAAGCACGCCAAGCAGCGACAGACATTAAGTGTAGGCACCATACCTGGGTCCCGAGATGCTCCTGCCTACGACCCGCACAAACAGACAAACAATGTCACCTACACGCCAACCGCTCACGGCTCCCATAAATCGTTCTGACGCGGATGTGGGCGTGGCGTTGCTAGGGGCAACCCGTACGGCTCAACCCACTACACATATGATGCTTTTTTTTGGGATAATTTAAACCCTTAACATTAATAACACAAATCAAGGATTTACGAGGGATTGGCTTATACATTATATATTTTAGTTAGCTGTGATTTCCCCATGCACCCACGATTTTACGTCATCTTCAGCGCTCGCGCACACGCGCACACAAAAGCCTCCACCAGTCCACCAATTTGCTGACCCACAAGTCTGGGGTGAACGAAATATATATCCTAATCCAAACTCGTCTGCTTTCCAGTCTAATCATTAAGGGAACACCTGCCTTTGAAAGAGACATGAAAGAGGCCGCGCAAATCAAAATGAAGAATTCATGTAAACACTTCGGGGATCCCACGACACAAAATACAACAGAAGAGCAGAAATGTTTAAATAATACAAGTTAAACCATGAGCATTAGGCTACATATAGCGTTTCTAACCGTTTATATGAGGTTTTATTTTTCTTTTGCATAGGCCTATATTGTAATTGTGTATGTCATTGTTCCCCATGCATTCAATATGAATGACTCCAAATTATAATTATAAACAATTAACTCATAGCTTTGTTGGGTACTTTCTTGTGCTTTCTTCTGTTAAATAAAGTTAATAAAGTATTCAATGAATCAAGCAAGTCTATATTATGCTATTAAAACAGTGAAAGCTAATCATTTTAGTTGCTGTGTGAATCTTGGATGGAATAAAACAAGTATTGTAGTTGAACATATATTTATTACACAAATAAACGCAGAACACATGAAATATACAAAAACAGGAGGAACAAATGTAAAAAAATAGTAGAAAAAATAGCAAAAATAGTAGAAAAAAATTGTCTTTCAGTCTTTCACCGCGGCTGCGGGCTCATCTCCTTGCCAGCTTTCGAGAAGCTGTCCACCCCCCCAGCACCTCGTCGCCATCGTCAAACAGAAGCTCCATTCCGTGGTGCTGACTGCAGGCCCGCACCTCCGTCCCATCAGCTGTCTGTTCCACGATGACGGCGCGTGGATAGGTGATTTCACCGGGGGGGGAACAGTGTCTCGAACGCTGGCAAGGAGACCGTCACCACCTGGTCATTGTCCAATAGCAGCTCCATCTCTCCGCTGGCCAGCTTCATCGCTCCAAGGAGCTGATATTCCTTGGGCAGCTCCGGCTGGACAACCTGTTGAAATCAAACATTGTTTTCAGTTATTCGTTTAACATATAATGCATACATGTAGCAAAGACCTTTCACTACGGCTAATGTTAAAATATTACACATTACAATATTGCAAATGAAATTACACAATACAGTTACAAACAGTAGCCTAATTTGTATTGACAGTAGTAGGCTTACCTCAGTTTTTGTGAATCCGGTCGAGCCGAGGGTGCCATACTTCTTCATGGTCAGGTGGCTGAAGCTCACTAGCTGTCCTTTCTGCAGGTGCGGGAGAAGGACGGCCTCTCGCCACAGCTGGACCGGGTCCGCGTCAATATGCCGACGGTCCATTGGTCCGATCGACAACCTACCTCAAACCCTCACCCTAACCCTAACCTCCCCCGGGGCAGACACCTAAACCTAACCACCCACCCTCTCCCGACCCCCAGCGCACCTCGGACCAATGCTCCTTCGGAGCAATGGTCCGTCGGATCATAGGGTGCCTCAACTCCTTTCTGCAATGACGGAATCACATGGCGTTAACAGTATGAATGAACTAACAACGTTAATGTGCATTAAACAGATCTTAAGGATATTAACTATTTCACAGAGTTGGAAGTGAACATTGAAAGACAAACAGGCTATACTAAATTATAAAACGTACCTCATCTATTTTGATGCTGGAGCTGGTATGGTGATGCATTGTCTGGTGATGTGGTCTCGCTGTTCAGAATGCTCTGCAAATCCATTTCTGAAAACACACAAACAAGATGAATTAATTAACCAAATGAGCGTATTAATATAGTGTGATTATAAAAGAAAGAAAAGAAAGAAAACTGAAAAACTTTTACAAAAGTCAGGTACCCATGTAGATGTTCACCAACAGTATAGTTTCTTCTTATAATTAATAAACACAAACCTGCGATATGCGCGGATGTACAGTTGCTTCTCCGTCAGATTGAGAACTTCAGGCAAGCAACAGAATGAGTGAAACGTGGCTTTATATGACTCTGATGAAGACCGCAAGGTCGAAACGTTAGTCGTTTGTATACTTAGCACCTAAATAAAAGGCTCTAAATGTCCGTGCTGCTCCAGTCTCTTCTCCTTATGCAACTCCAGTCTCTTCTCCTTGCACCTGTGAAGCACCGGATCAGCCGTTTCAGGCTTGAGGCGCGTTGGTAGACTCCCTTTGTGGCTTTATATAGGTTAGGTTAAAGTATAGTAGGTGCAGAAGATAAGTTCGGAGTCCCACGGTCACAATACATCAACAACCATATAGAATTTGTAAATGTTGTTGTAGCCTATCTGGGAACTTTTCTTAACCCTTGAGGGGGTCATGTCGATCAATGTGATCGCTTTAAAAGGAAAATTAGTTTAACATAAAAATAAATTGTAGCGCTATTGTGGACTTTAACACGATATATATAACCCGTAGACCTACACCACTTAAATCACCTTACATCTATATCAGCTTTCATCATAATGTGGCAAAGTGAATTGGAGTATAGGCCGATAACAAATTTAAAAAACAAATTGATAATTAAATGTTATACCAATAGATAATAAAACTAAAGCAAGGATGGGTCGGGTCGGTGACACAGCAAAAACTAATTTGTAGGCCTAATAAATATACTTAAATCAATCAATCCATGTCTGATCCCCAACAGGTAGGTAATATGTTTGTTTCCATGCAGGCAAAAAAACTTCATGTGCTATCCCACTGCGCAAGACGTTGAAATGACGTCATTTCCTGATGTCGGTTGACGGTCTAATTCTTGTCTAGAACGTAGGTCATGATGACGTCATTTGCACGACGTCTTCGACAGGACCTCAAATCTAGTCGAAATTCGGTCGATTCGACGTCGAAGTGACGTCAACATGACCTCTTATTCTAGTCGAAATAACGTCATTTTGACATCCAATAAGCTACTTCATCACATAAACACATGCATTTAGATTTTACCAATCGTACATTGTACATCATACATTGTATCGTGTTTATAGTTGAAACGTTAACGTGGTGTTAGCTAGCCAGCATTAGCATTAGCGCTGCTACCCCACGGTGTGACTTTAGTCTAACACAACTCCATAAATCAACATTTGACAAGAGCTGGACCACGTTAAATCATTGTATTTACCCATAATGTCACACATCTATTGTTTATTCTTACCATAAGCTTGTCAAAGGATTTCATCCAACACCCACATGCAGTTGACCCATTACCACGGGTGTCCCATGTGTCCATATTAGTTGTTGTGCATAGCTATAGTAAATCAGTATCACTTCCGGTTCAAGGTTAATTTAATTTTATAGGTTACATACTTTCATTGATTCATTGATTCATCTAAATAATAAAGGTTTACATTGAGCATCAACTTTCTAACCGTTTATATGACTTTCTTTTGCATAGTATTTTGTATATATATATTTGTCATTAAATTTCCCATGAACTGAATAGGAAGGACTCCAAAATATAACCAATTAAGCCATAGCCCTTCCGTGGGTTTTAAATCCTCTTAGCAGACCTTGTATTGAACTGTGGTTAGTGTACTTTTTTTGGCCAACTGGTAATGGAGTTAATAAAGTAGGCATATTCAATAAATCAAGCAATGACATTGTCTGTATTATGTTATTAAAACAGTGAAAGAGTTGGTCTTTTCCCCCCTGAAACAATGTGTGAGTCTTGGTTGGGATAAAGAAAGCAAATATTATTTAAGTATTACATTTATTACTGAACATGAAATAATGAATAACAATTACAATTAATATAAAAAAAAATGAATTAAACGTTTCAAAAAAATTCAACATTACAATTAATATGGGAAGAAGCCCCGGCTAAAATTGGCCAAACTTCAAATGGATGGCGCAGATGGTGGCTTAGACCTGCCCAATATAAGGCATTACCAACTGGCCGCGCACCTTAGGGTGCTTACGAATTGGCTTAAATCGGATCCTAACTCGATTTGGCTTGATATTGAATCTTCACAGTCCAAATGCCCTCTTTTGTCTATTAGGAAATTCTGTTCTAACCCCATCACTCTATGTTCAGTCAAAGCCTGGAGGTCTGTGCGTAATATTGAAGGCCGTGCTAAATTGACATCTCCCCTCACTCCAGTGGTAGGCAACCCTGACTTTAGGCCGGGACACTCAGGTGCAGGCTTTAGGACCTGGCATGAGAAGGGCATTACCAAACTTGGAGACCTTTTTGATGGCCAGACCTTGAGGTCTTTCACACAATTGCAGCAGCGTCATGGGTTGCCAAATTCTGAATTCTTCAGATATTTACAAATTAGACATTTTATTACTGAGGACACTTCACTTTTAGCCAATAGTTCCGCTTCACAGGTAGAAATAGCCCTCTCTTTGAAATTATCTAAGAAACAAATTTCAATTTTCTGTGACGTATTGAATTCCCACTCATCTATATCCTCTCAGACCACTAAGCAGTCCTGGGGAAAAGATCTGGATGTCTCTATTCATGATGAGGGCTGGGCAAATATGTGGGCCTATGCGAAACAGATTTCAGTTTGTAACCGAACTAAATCCATCCAGTTCAGAATATTACATCGTATACATATAACTCCTGCTCTCAAGAACAAAATGGATGTCAGTGCGTCCCCATTTTGCTTTAAGTGCAAGACAGAGATTGGTAATTATGTTCACTGTCTTTGGTCCTGTGTGAAGCTTCAGAACTATTGGTATGACATTGTGTCAGAACTCTCTGTTATTTTTGGTGTCTCGATCGATTTAGATCCGTTGTGTCTTTTACTTGGTCTTCCGGATGATCATGTCATTGATGACAAACATAAGAGGTTGTTCAACTTATTAACGTTTGCTGCTAGAAAAAATATTCTTTTGTTTTGGATCAAGGATGTTGCTCCATCAAAGAAATCATGGCATAACATTATAATGGACTGTATTCCTTGTGAATACATTACTTGCATGCTGCATTCTAAATTGGACACTTTCTACAAAATTTGGGACCCTTATTTGAATCATATTGGAACCACACTGTCTGCCACGATACTTGGAGGTTTTCCGTACCAACCTTAGTTACTTTGTGCCTATGATAACTGTTGTCTGCCTTTTTAATATTTGTACTGTATTTCCTGAATTCAAAAGCCACTTGTCATTATGGTTCATTGTCCTTGTCATGTCTTTGTATATTCAATCTTTTTATTTATAATACTGTTGTGCCTGAGCTGTTTTTGTTTTTATTTTATTTTATTTGTTATGTTCTTGTTGTATAATGTCTGTTTGTCTTTAAAAAAAAAACCCAATAAATATACTTTATAAAAAATAAAAATAAACATTACAATTAATATTTAAAAAAAATAGTGTTGAAAAGGAGGAAGCTCCTCGTCCTCTTCCTCCTCGACCTGCAGGGCGATGTCCACGTTTCCTTGATTGTATGTGAAGCTGTAGCCCTTCGGGGGAATTCGATTTCGGGGGGGAAAATGTCTTGAAATTTGGCCAGGGAAATGTTGACGACGCTGTTGTCGTCGAGGAGCAGCTCCATCCCCTGTTCGGTCTCCATGACGCCGAGGACCACCACTTCCCTGCACTCCACCACATTCTGTAGAAATCAAACAAATTTGTTTTCAGTCATTATATCCTATGCATATAGGACCTTTCACTGTGTCTATCCCAATGTTGGAGCTGCAATGATAGATCGAGGGATTATCGAGCGGGGGAAATGCAATATATATATTGGTTTGGTTAGCTCTTTTTTTGTGTTTGGGTTGAAATGTTAATGTTTTCACAGCCTGTACATACGATAGATAGGCTATTATTATGTTCAAATCTAGACAATATAATTACACTAACATCATACTGTTACAAACATTATTATTCTAATGACAATATAGTAGCCTATTACCTCAATGTTGGTGAAGTTTGTGCTCTGGAATGTTGTTCCCGCGGCAGAGGCCTTCATTCTCATCCCCGTCAGCCGGACCATGTTGCCCATTACAAGGCATGGTGGAAGGATGGCCTCCCGCCACAGGAACACCGTCCCCTCATGTCCTTTCTGCAATGAAAGAATCACATAGCCATGGGCTTAAAGTAGGCCTACGAGTATTTATATACGGATATTAACTATTTCACGAAGTAGAAAGTTAACACTGTCACTGAAAGACAATTAAGTAAAACTTACCTCCGTTATTTTTATGGTCTGGACCGGGCAAGGCGCTCCCTTTTCCCCGACAAACTTGCGGACAGTTTCCATCTGTTATATGTGACAGAAATGAGGAGACATACGCATAGCAAAAAAATAAAATTATATCCATATTCATTCATTTGTTGCATGCACGCTTATATAGGCCTACTGTATATTTTTACGGTGTATAAAATTGGCACATATTATGTTAAGGCTACTTTTACGGGTAGTATACCGTTCAACATTCCAAATATTAAATATAATAATATTAATAATAATGATAATAATATAATGGTCGACTTACAGCTGTAATGTGGCCTGTAATGGTCACCAGGCCTGGCAGGACATTGTGGACATCTGCCAGGAAAACAGCCTGGCACGGGGGATCCAGGAGCGCCGCGCACTGCGCCTCCATTTCAGGGCTGATGGTGAGGTCTCTTGTCAAATGTTCCCCGCCTTCACCTTTGGGGCTTGCTGCTCGAAAAGGAGCATGTTCGATGCCGTAGCCCCATCGGTGAAGGCGGCATACATGTTCTTCGCGACCTTAACGGCATTCACCCCGTCGTCTGTGAAGTCCCACTGCAGAACTTTCTGGGTCTCCCTTATGCTGGCCGCCTTCAAGGTGATGGTCGGGAACCGCTGGAAGGGGTCTGCGTTTGGCCTTGCCGTGAGTGCTGCCCTCAAAGCCATGATATGCTGGGAAAAAAAATCCTCTCGTCTCCGTACGTATAAAATGTAATTGTGTCAGGCAAGCAAGCAGAATGGCAAACCCATGGACTTTTTAAAGTAGCTAGCAGTAGCAGGTGCACTCGGAGCAAACTGTTTTCTAAATACATGCATGAAAGAGGTGCCGCACCAATCAATCGATGAGTTCAGGTAAACAATCTTGGGTTCAGCAGGTATAAAAGGCATAAAGGGTCACCATTTCAGGTGAGCCTTTGAGCTTTTTTATCCTATATATAATTTAAATCGCCATAAATATATCAGCTTTTATCATCATCTGCATTATTTTTTTACAGACAGATACGATTCTTATAGTTATATGCCTAACAAATGTTTCTAGCTTTGAAAAATAAATTTGCATGACATTAACAACCAGCTAGGAAGAAAACATTCTGCACTTCTGGTCCAAAAACACTAACATTTGTAATAGATTTTCGGAATGAACTCGCATGAGACGAAAACATCAGAGCTACAAGCCTACCACACGCAGCGCATACAACGCTGCGAGGGCTTGTATGTCTGTGTTTATTAGGCGCGCACCATGAAAATGTAATTTGATTGGGTCCCAGAGGGGCACTAATAAAGTGTTGACACAGTCACACATAGATGTGGTCCGTATAGGCCAGGGCTATTCAACTGGTGGCCCACGGGCCAGATCCGGCCCGCCAAGCAATTTGGACCGGCCCGCGGAAGATAAAAAAAAAAAAAAGATTTAAAAAAAACATATTATATTAAAAAAATATTTTTTTAAATATATAATTATAATCATTACATATTTACTTATTATACCGGAATGGTCGGAAACAACCACATAGTACGTTCGCCATTTGTACACAGACATAATAATCATAATTCTATATATCCGACATGTTCAGCACAATAACAAATCATTCACACCAGCAAAGCACTGGTAAAATAGCATGTTAAACATCTTCTGGGAAGGTAGGTGGCGCCGTGGCGGTATGCAGTGCCATGCACCCAAACGACAGAAGAAAAATAACGCTCTGTTGCAAAGGAATATAACCCGCGGAGGCACTTCAACACAACAGTAGGTAGCAGTTAGTTCAAAAGTTAGTTAAAAAAAAAAAACATTTACTATTTTATTTTCTCTTTTATTATTCAAAATAAGAAACAAATTACAGTTGGGATGCCTTAAAATCACAAATATACAATATCAAATTATTGTAAAAAAAGGACATAAGAATGTAAAAATACTAGATCTACAAGCTCACAATGCTTTGCGATGCTACGCATTATGAGCTTGTAGATCAGCTATTCAATATTTTTCCCATTAACCCATTTTGGGCGGGAACCCCTTTTGGTGTTAGCATTATGCTTTAGCTATTTTTGAACAATATCAGAACCACTGACATAGAAACAGAGCTTTTTCAGAAAACTGTCAGGATGTAGAATTTTTTTTGAATTATTAGGTCAAAATGGGTTAAAGATCACTCCACATTTGCTGGGATCATGGGCTCCGTGATCTCAAATACTTCAATTATCTCCTAGGAAAAATGATAAAATAAAAATTACTATGTGTTGTCTCAAAATACAATGTTATACCAAGTGTGACAGTTATGGGCCACAGGAAAAAATAGGAATTGAGAGCACACCATTGCAATAAAAGGTGCAATTTTGAATTACTTTAGCAAACATTTTCTAAAAAGGGCATGTTGTTAAAGTCACAGTAAGGAAAGTATGCACTCTCTAGCAGCAGCTCTCATATAGTTAAAATCATTGACAGGTTCAACTGAAACGGAATTTAATTATGATAGCGATTGTTTGATACAAATTATCCACCAGGTTCAGATATGCGCAAGGAAAGGATAAGAAAGCTGTCTGAAAGCTACGATAAAACACGGCGTAACTTCACTCGGGCCTGCACAGTACAGGAGAAAGCAACTGCAGCATCTCTCCGTGTGGCATGGATCCTTGGCAAAAAGAAAAAAACATTCACAGATGCTGAGATGATAAAAGAATGCATACTGGCCGCTGTTGAGGAGGTGGTAACGGAGGATAAAGTGAGAGAGCAAGTGATGTCATCTATCAAGTCAATACCCATGTCAGTTACAACAACAGCGAGAAGGATAGATGTTTTAGCCACAGACGTTTTTGAAACTCTTTGGGGTCAATTGAGGAAAGCTGCTGTAATATCGCTGGCTGTGGACGAGTCCACAGATAACTCCGACATAGCTCAGCTGTGTTTATTTGTGCGTTTTTTCGATGGTGACGTTTTCAGAGAGGACATCCTGGGACTAATACCTCTGGAAGGACAGACAACCGGTGAAATTGTGTTCAACAAGATTGTTGCTTTTTTCAAAGACAACAAGCTTAATTTGGAGCAAGTTAACATGCTGGTTACAGACGGTGCTCCATCTATGGCGGGGAGGATCAAAGGCCTGGCTGCACGACTGTGTGCCATCGCACCGAGGATGAAATCACTCCACTGCTTGATCCACCAGAGCGTTCTGTGCGCCCGACTCAGTGGTGAGTTGAAAGACTCAATGGACTCCGTTATGGCCATGATTAACTTTGTCAGAGCGACGTCCAGTCTTCAACACAGACTGTTTCGTCAACTACTTTTGGATATGTCAGCTGATCATAGTGATTTACTGTTACATAATGACGTTTGGTGGTTAAGCAAGGGCAATGCGCTCAAGAGAGTATGTGACCTCAGGAATGAAATTATAACGTTTCTCCGTGACTCCAAGCAGAAGAAAGCCAACACGTTTCTGTCGCTAATGTTGGATGATGGATCTGTGTCCAATATGTGCTTTTTTAAGCGACATCTTTCATAATTTGAATCAACTTAATCTGGGACTGCAGGGTAGAAATAAAACAGTTGTTGATATTGTTGAAAGTCTAACTTCATTTCAAACTAAACTAGTTATTTTCTCATCTGATCTCACTGACAGAATGCTCCACTTTCCCACACTTTGTAACTTTATCAAGTCATCAACGAGTAAAGTCAAGCCAAAAGTCACTCAATTAATGACAGATTTCATTGATAAATTGAGGGAAAACTGTGCAAGTCGATTTGATGAATTTGACATGCCCAGAGAATTGATGCATTTTGTGAGCAATGCATTTGCCAATGTAGCTGCTATTTCCACAAAAGGACAAGAGTTCCTTGCATCACTTCACATTGATGAAGGTCTCCTGCAACTTGAAATAATTGACATGCAAGCATCATCTGCTCTGAAGCAGGCACTTGAGAATGAATCCACCACAACATTTTGGATAAAGTGTATTCATGTCAACACATTCCCCAAAATAAAAACGCTGGCAATATCTGTGCTAACAATGTTTGGCTCAACATACACCTGTGAATCCAGTTTCTCTCACATGAATGCCATTAAAACAAGCAACCGTGCCTCCCTGACAAATGAGCATTTGCATCACTGTTTGCGGGTAGCCCTCACTTCCTATGAACCCTCTTTCTCTGCCATTGCCCAGTCAAAGAAGTGCAATCTCTCTCATTAGATGTGTGTATGTAGGCTAGGTCTGTCTGCCCCCCACCCCCCCTGATGTTTGAGAGTTAAGTGGACAATACGTGCTAATAAGATGCTGTGAATTGCTGTTGTTGCACAGACATGAAGCACTTTTTCATAAGCTCAGCTGCACTATAAATGTTTTTGTTCAAGTGTTGATGTTAGAATGTTCAGATGCACATCATGCACTTGTTTGTTTTTTATTTTATTTTTTATATTGAAATGTTGAAGAGATGTTGCAGTTGTTGCACAGTCATAAATGAAGCACTTTTTGCAGGAAATGTTAAATAAAAGTTGTGAAAATGTGGTTGCGTGTTGTGTCAAGTGTACATATATTCATAGCACGGGGAGGCGCCGTGGCAGTCCGGCCCCTGGCCCCTTGGGTTTCTGACAATGTGGCCCCCTGAACAATTTAGTTGAATAGCCCTGGTATAGGCTACTCTGTACACAGATACAATGTCACTGTTCACTTTGTGGGCCACTTACCAAACAATTATGTTGTACTAGGGCTGTCAGAACGAATTTCATAATATGAAAGAAATTCGAATATTAAAAAATATATATATATTCGAAAGCTAAAATTGCCATTCGAATGGAGCTTTTATCATTTATTAATTCTATTTAATATTTTTATTTTGTTTTATGTTATTTCATCCGCTCACTAAATGTATTGAGTAACGACTCTACCACTGAAATCTCCCCGGCCGCTTCCACTGCGTGTGAAAAGGTGCACGTCCGGTCACGTCGCAGAAGACGTCATTGATTGGCTAACGTAGGGCCAGATTTCAGGGTAAGCCAATCAGAGACAGTCTACAGGGTGGGCGGGCTTACTGGCTGTTAGCAGTAGCACATTTATTCACAGACACACAAACCCTTGTAACACATACATAGATACTAGTATACTACGCAGACAGAAATCACCGGTAGAACGAAAATCATAATACAGTCTCACGACGCAACTTCATTGCACATCTGTGCTTGCCTTTCATCCACGCTTCTATAGCCTTTTAAATCTCATTTCCCATCCACGGGCACAAGCAAAGTGATATCAGCATCTTCCACCCGATCTGTGGTGTTGTTTCTGACGAGGGTAGCAACTAGTTAGCATGGGAGCTAACATTAGTTTAACTCTGGTCCATTAGAAGCCAAGGAGTCCTCCTTAATAACACACTCGATGCTGCGTTTACACGGGCAGACACAGACGAATGCTAATATCATTTGGAGCAGGCCGAGCAGCTACTGTACACGTCTGTTTGCATCAACATGTTGCTGGCTTGAATGATAGACTTTATCGTTGCGTCTGCCCGTGTTAATTCAGGATTAATTTCACTGTCCACAGCAGGCAGACATGTCAAAACTATGCACTTCCCAAAACTCACAAGACATGCCAGCCACGTGTATTATTATAGGCTAAATATGAGCTAAAATAAACAATGTAAATATTCGAATATTTTCGAAAATTACAAATAATTAAGCAATGAAATTCGAATTGGATTATAGAGGTGAACTGACAGCCCTATGTTGTACATGGCTAGCCAAAAATATAGGTTCTTGAAATGTAAAACCCCCAAAAGGGTTGTCCTAAAAGAGTTGGGCTTAAGGTGTTCAATAGGCCACAAAACATTAAATAAGCCACAAAACATGTGTTTTCCCCCTCTTCTCCTCCTGAATGGTCTCTGCATCAAACAAATAATACAACTTGACTGAAGGAAAGTGGTGGTGGTATGGTGGCGCGCGAGACGAAAACATCAGAGCTACAAGCCTACAGCGCGCAGGGCATACAACGCTGCGAGGGCTTGCATGTCTGTGTTTTTTAGGCGCGCAGCCTGAAAACCTCGCGAGCTTTAATATCTTTGTAAAAAAAAAAAAGGAAAACGATGTATTTAATAGAATAATTATTTAAGTCTTTCAGAAATGCTGCAGCTTCTTTGCTATTTGTGTTTGTTTTATTGTGTAGGCCTATAGGTCTAAATTTATCATAGGCCTACATTTATTTCTATGCAATATTTAGGTCTAATATTCATAACAAAAGCATGCAGCTAAAGTTTAAAGCTCAATATTGTCCGATTGTAGACTGTGAGCGCGGTCAACAAACTGTGAGCTTCCCCGTCTGTGTCACTTTCTATCTCCCAGCAGGGAGTCACCTGTCTGTCGTCAGGTGTCCTGCACCTACATATCCTTTCTCAAAAGGGGAGGGGAAACCTCCATTCAGCATGTCAAATCCATAGCATATAATTAGATAATTAAATAACCACAAAAACATACAGTTCATAAAGCAGGCAATAATAATCAGAATAAATATAAATCATCATAAATAGAAAATGGCTCTAACACTAATATTTATTATAAATGTTTGTATTTTTTTCCTATCCCTCCCAAAGTACACTATTGCGATGTACTTCACTAATTAATTCATGAACCATGTATGTAATTGTATTGGGTCGTCAGGAGGATGTGTTTTATTTTGTAGTGATATTCACGCCCTGTAGTAGCTATACGGTTAATTAGGATATTAGTTTTTACTTCACTGTTGTGTTCCTTTTGTTTTGTAGTATTGATCCTAGCAGGTTCCTGGTGTCTGCCCTATAGTTACTGTTACCTGTGTTGTCTCGCCTCCCTGTGATTATTATCAGTTATCTCCACCTGTGTCGTTGTCCCTAGAGCCAATCCCTGTGTTGATTGGCAGCTGTGTTCACCTGTGTCGTCCCTAGAGCCAATCCCTGTGTTGATTGGCAGCTGTGTTCACCTGTGTCTGGTTATCCCTGTGTCTATATAAGCCCAGTTCTTTGTCTTCTCAGTGTTTGCCACTTCTCTAATGTCCTGTTTCCAGCATTCTCCTGCAAAGTTTTATTCTCCTATGTGGGGGGATAAAATCTTTGTCGTTTCCAATTCCTGCCGTGGCTCAGACATATATTTTTTAATTATATATGTGTGAATGCTGGTGTTTCCACTTTCCAGCATTCTCCTGCAAAGTTTTATTCTCCTATGTTCGGGGGAATAAATCTTTGTTTCCAATTCCTGCCATGGCTCGGACATAGGCCTATATATTTTTTTAAATGTATATTATTTCACAATTTAATATTTAGAAAATCTCTTTGCAAGGAAGTCCTGGCCTGTACAGTATGTGTGCAGACAGTGAGTGTTCCAAGCAGCCCTTCATTCCTTTTTGTTAAAAACACTCCTACACTCCTGTCTTACAGACTGAGAGCTGTTTGCTCTAAAGCTCAGTGTTGCCACAAAAAGTAAACTAAAGGCTCATACATAGTCTGGATTTTCGGTGGTTAGGTGACCACCGAACTACAACATGACGTCACGAGCCGCGGTGAAGAGCAAACCACCACCACCGCTCCAGCCCTTCTCTCTGTTTTTACTCACCACCGCTCAACGTTATTTCAGCTCCGGTGGTCAGCTCACCACCGGAGCGGTGGTCACCTCACCACCGAAAATCCAGACTATGAATAGGCCTTAAACCAATTCAAGCCTTCTGGCAACCATCGGGACGAGGCTAAAGCGGGGGAAATGTTTACCTGTCAGACTCGCTGCTTAATTGTAATGAAATCACTTCTCCAAGATCCATGTGTTTCAGTGTTTTGTTCATTTATTAAAGTTTAATACACAACATCAGAATAAAGTGCATAGTGCGACGTGCAAATGACTCATAGGTAGCATAGCGTTGTATTTGCGTTCATAAAGCAATGCGGTCAACAAAGTTGGACTTCTCCCCGTTCACCCCCTCTCCTTCCATTCATGAAACCCGCCGGTGAACAGCTGACTTTACTACCTGAACCCCGACACCACGTGACCTGATACTGAATGACGTGCCCATTAAAACCATAGCAACCCGTCGAGCTGTCTATAGGCTACCTGTCACCAACATGCAGTATACAAAACATGGAAACGTTGCTTGCATAATTGCAGCAATTATTATTTTTCTTTTCTTTAGTAACCGTCTCTGCCAGTGATTACATTCTTACAAAAACCCTCACTCAATGTTCTATTCTCCTGCAATTCTCTGAAACCATAATATCCCGGTGGCAAACATGCCTGCCGTTGTTTTTTGCATCTTCTAGTATGGAACATTAGTCTTTTTAGCAAACATTTCAAGAAATCACTACACAGATTAGCACAATTGAAAATCTCTCACTTTATATTTAGTGTCTGATTTCACAGCCCATGTTTGCAATATTTGCAAGTATAACCATAACCAAAAAAGCAATTCAGAAAAATACATTTTTTTAAATAGTCTAATCCCCACTGCTCATGATCACTGTTGCTGTGTTAATGTGAATGCATTTTATATAATATTTTAATGCACCTGTGTGTAGAAAATAAAATAAAAAGCAAATAAATCACACCCGTGTGAAGTGAGGGGCGCTCTTAGGTGATGTAATGATGATGTGGAAACAAACGGTGTCAAAACAAACATTACATTATCTTTATTGTTAATGGTATTTAATGTTTGTTAATTGTCAATGGCATTTTTAACCCATTTAGACCTGAGTTAAAAACATTCAGTTTTAAAGATATATTCAAAGATTTGCGACACATTTTTATGATTTTTTCAAAAAATAGCAGACCTACAAGCCAGAGTGGCGTGCTATGAGCTTGTAGATCCGCTATTTTTCAATAGGTAAATTATACATTAATGTTTAAAACACCAAAAGGGGTTCCCGCCCAAAATGGGTTAAAACAAGCATTGACCTTAACACAAACATTAAACCTGTACAGGTCATACTCAAAAAATTAGAATATCATGCAAAAGTTCATTTATTTCAGTAATTCAACTTAAACAGTCAAACTAATACATTATGTAGACTCAGTACATGCAAAGTGAGATATTCCAAGCCTTTATTTGTTATAATTTTGAAGCTAGTGATGTACAGCTTCTGAAAACCCCAAATTCAAAATCTCAGAAAATTAGAATATTGTGAAAAGGTTCCATATTGTAGGCTCAAAGTGTCACATTCCAATCAGCTAATTAATCCAAAACACCTGAGAAGAGTTCCTGAGCCTTTAAATTGTCTCTCAGTCTGCTTCAGTAGAATTCACAATCATGGGGAAGACTGCTGACCTGACAGTTGTGCAGAAAACCATCATTGACACCCTCCACAAGGAGGGGAAGCCTCAGAAGGTAATTGCAAAAGAAGTTGGATGTTCACAAAGTGCTGTATCAAAGCACATTAATAGAAAGTTAAGTGGAAGGGCAAAGTGTGGAAGAAAAAGGTGCACAAGCAGCAGGGACGACCGCAGCCTGGAGAGGATTGTGCGCAAAAGGCCTTTCAAAAGTGTTGGTGAGCTTCACAAGGACTGGACTGAGGCTGGACTGAGTGCATCAAGAGCCACCACACACAGAAGAATCTGTGGAATGGGTTTTAAATGTCGTATTCCTCTTGTAAAGCCACTCCTGAACAAAAAACAACGTCAGAAGCGTCTTACCTGGGCTAAAGAAAAGAAAAACTGGTCTGTTGCTCAATGGTCCAAAGTCCTCTTTTCGGATGAGAGCAAATTTTGCATCTCATTTGGAAACCAAGGTCCCAGAGTCTGGAGAAAGACTGGAGAGGCACAGAATGCAAGATGCTTGAAGTCCAGTGTGAAGTTTCCACAATCTGTGTTGGTTTGGGGAGACATGTCATCTGCTGGTGTTGGTACACTGTGCTTTATTAAGAGTAAGATCAGAGTCAACGCAGCCGTCTATCAGGACATTTTAGAGCACTTCATGCTTTCTTCAGCGGACAATCTTTATGGGGATGCTGACTTCATTTTCCAGCAGGACTTGGCACCTGCCCACACTGCCAAAACAACCAAAACCTGGTTCAATGACCATGGGATTACTGTCCTTGATTGGCCAGCAAACTCGCCTGACCTGAACCCAATAGAGAATCTGTGGGGCATTGCCAAGAGAAAGATGAGAGACATGATGACACCCACCAATGCCAAAGAGCTGAAGGCCGCCATTGAAGCATCCTGGTCATCCATAACACCTCAGCAGTGCCACAGGCTGATAGCATCCATGCCACGCCGCATTAAGGCAGTAATTCATGCAAAAGGGGCCCCAACCAAGTACTGAGTACATATGCATGATTATACTTTTCATAGGGCCAACATATCTTTATTTAAAATCCCTTTTTTTATTGATTTCATGTAATATTCTAATTTTCTGAGATTTTCAATTTGGGGTTTTCAGAAGCTGTACATCATTAGCTTCAAAATTATAACAAATAAAGGCTTGGAATATCTCACTTTGCATGTACTGAGTCTACATAATGTATTAGTTTGACTTTTTAAGTTGAATTACTGAAATAAATTAACTTTTGCATGATATTCTAATTTTGAGTATGACATGTATATAGGATTGGCTAGCGTCCCTCAATAAAAAGAAAAAAGAGGAAGACAAACATTGTACACTGAATTAATAAAGTTATATTGGAGGGGAATATTTGCATTGGACAGGTCAATAAAGCCCTCTTCCTCTAAACTGTGGAGCACGTTGTAGTATTGGCATGTTACACTCCAAACATCTCTCCATAGGCGCTCCACTCTAAAAACAAGGGACTAGACCATGTAGTGTGAAGTCTTTCAAAACACTATTAAAAAAGCATCAAGATAGATAGATGACTCAAAGGGTTATACATTCTAATATTTTAGAAGAAAAAAAACATGTACGGACGCTTTTTCCAGCAATAAAGCTGCCACGACCTGTTCCTCGCACAGTGAACATGCATCTAGAAATGTCTAAATTTTCAACACCATGATCCCCTCGTACTCTGAAAGAGAGACAATGTACAAAATTATACTGTGTTGGAAGGAATCACCATTCTCACTTTTTCTTTATGGCACTAAAATCCATTTATAAATGCACAAAATCACTAGATGCTTTTGTGTCTGTCTGCACCTGTGTACCTCACAGATCTCAAGACCCTACTGACAGATTGACTTGAAACTTGAAAACATTGACAATCAGAATTGTGAGGAGCATCTATTTTAACAATTGTCAAGTTGGTCACGTGGGCAAAAAATGTGCGGTCCAGCCAATTAAAACCTGTTCGGAAAAAATGTGCGGTCCAGCCAATTAAAACCTGTTCGGAAAAAGATGTGCATGCCAATCAGAGTCACCAGCTCTCAGCCCACACCAGGCCCGCCCCCGGCTCACACGCCAATCAGAGTCACCAGCTCTCAGCCCAACACATCCATCTTGCTTTTTATTTATATGGGCGAGTGGAAATTTAATGCACATAAATTAATTATAGGTCCAGCAAGTAAATCATGATGGTCTGTTTGTGCTCAATAGGTCACAATAACATTCCGATTTTAGGTGTTGTGTTTTTTATGACATTTTGGCCAGTAGTTTTTTCTTTGACCAAGACAGACCATGCTAACGGTGTTAGCGCGTTAGCATCACACAGCTTACAGGCTCAGTGTTGCATGAATACTTTCAACCATGACAATGCCGACTACTTTTGCTACACACCACAACATTGCGCGGCTCTAGCCTCTCCCACACACACACACACACACACACACACACACGCACGCACGCCTGCACCCACAACCCCCCACCCACACCACACAGGAACATCGCGCGGCTCTGGCCTCTCCCACACACACACACACACACACACACACGCACGCACGCACGCACGCCTGGACCCACACCCACTCCACACGCCACCCCTTCATTCCCCACCCCCCCACACACACATACACACACACACACACAACAATGGGAACTGCGCAAACCAAAACAAGCCAGGGTTGCCACATATCGTGGATGTGAGAGTGAAACAAGCAACCAGGTCTATAAAAATGTTAATAGGCCAGTTCAAAGTAGGTAAATCAGAAATGGTCCGAAAATGAGTCTTAAAATAATCAATTATAGTGTTGACTGTCAAACTTTGTTGTCTAATGTTGTTTCAGAGCAGTGGAACTCAAACATTTCCATGTCAAGGACTACCAATATTTTAAATCAACTTTACAGATAAACAAGTCCAAAGTAGCTTATAATGATTAGACTTGGCAACATTGTCTCTAGGTTGAACGTTCTACTTTACAAGCTCACACATATGAAATATGTTTTTTTTAATCTTCAAACTGAGACATATTTTATGATAATAATGTTAGCACAGTCATCATACTCCAAGAGCATACAAATGGAACCAAATGGACCCTGATTTTAAATTGACCCTGAGTTAAATTAACACTGATGATAGTGAGTGTACTCCCAGAGAGCAAATGGTATCAAATGGGGGTCTGTGGCCTAATGCATTTCAAACTGGGGGTTCTTGGTATCAGTGGCGTGCACAGACACTTTGAGGGGCAGGTGCTCAAGTGAAACAAAAGGGCACCTTATCTGGCGCGTGGAACCATGCACCAGTACCAGTACTTCACAGATGGAGGGGTCCAATTGCCAACATAAAAATAAAATCGGTTATTTCCGATTATAAAGTCATTATTTTCGGGTCAAAAACAGGTCTGCACAGCAGAAACAGCCTAACCTACATTTTTGATGAGCCTGCTCTCTGGTCATTTTAACTTTTTTCAATATTGGCATATTGCCTATGGTACATATCATAATAACATCAACACATCAATTTAACTTGAACAACCAATGTCAATTTGAAGCATTCCCTGCTGAGAGAGAGAGAGAGAGAGAGAGAGAGAGAGAGGCATCTCTCTATCGCATGTTAAAGAGAGAGAGAGAGAGAGAGACGCGTCTCTATCGCGCATTAAAGAGAGAGAGAAAGGGGGGGGGGGTCGCGTTAGCATCAAGCTAAGCGTACGTTCCTGGCGGCGGTGGGAATGGGATCATAATATGCATTGGACTCAACAACTTACTCTGACTATTCTTTGTGCTGGATTGGAGCAGTTGAAGGAAATAAGGAAGAATATATCCATTTGAAACGCGGGCTCCGCCATGACACTCACACTATAGTCACACAGACACAGTAAACAAACTTGCGCGTCACCACGTGTAGTACACGCACACACACACACGCCAGATTTCGAGAGAGAAACCAGCAACCAGGTATGGAAAAACAAGCCCAAGCGACGTTACAGACAACACAAGCCCAGAATGACGAAGTCGCTTACAAAAAGCAAATTTGCCTGCCCTCAGTGATATACTTCTCCAGTACAGCAATGCAGAACCGAGAGAGTGACGCATTATTTTGGATGTAAACTGCAGACATACAACATCATGACAAATGTATAAATAAATATATTATAAGCTTTTAATCCAGAATTGATCGATGTCACCATGGGCCACATACTATACACGTACAAATAATACAAAACAAGGAAAGAAAAGTGTATCAAATGGACTTGACAAAAGGGCATGTTGGTCCAGAGAGGGCCACCAAGGGGTGCTCAAGCACCCCTTAGCGTCTACGTGTGCACGCCACTGCTTGGTATTATATTCTCTGCATATCTTATCAACTTGGGGTGAATATTTCACCACGATACTTTACTGAATATTTCACAAGAATATAACACAAGAGTCAAATGTACGGTCAAATGTAATCACAATATAGGCTACAGATGTAAATATATTTATGACACAGTAAAATGTCGCAAATTAGTGCTATTCCCCCCCACACACACGACAGGTATTTAAGAGTCCGTTGTTCCTATGACATTTGCTGACCACCCAAAAATACATTGACATTGACTTGAATCTTTGGTGCATTTTATTATTCCACTTGTCCAGAAGCCATGGTTGTTTGCTTTGCTGGAGAGAGAGAGATCTGTGGTGCTCTAGCATTAAAGTATATATCAACTCATGATTCAGAGCATAGTATAATAACACATAATAATATAGACAAGGGCTTACATTTGGTCAGGGACGCATGGGTCTGGAGTGGAGAGCTGTGTGAGTAGAGTGACTGTGTGTGGGGTGAGTGTGAGTGTTTGTAGTGGTGCACACCTGAGCTGACGGTGGCAATCAGCTCAGAGTGATGATGGCAGACACCTGTGGGGGATTGGTGCAGTGGTGGTGTGGAAGGGGAGTTGTGATGGATTGTGTCCACCAGAGGCTGCCATTTGTATTGTCTGGGGAAATTCTCAACAACAGGCAAGGCTGTTGTTTGCATCGTTAGCAGGCAGCAGCTACCTTGGCACTGCTCTCTGTGACTGTAGTTGTTTCACCATGTTTGCGTATTTATGAGAAATAAAAAACACTTTCTGTTATTATGCAGGGCACACTACTGAGTTTAAAAACACAGCTGAAACATGAAGTGGAGTCTGTCAACTCCCGCAATTTCCTTCTTCCCATATTGCGCTGCAACGTAACTAGGATTCGCCCCCCGAAGGGCGGCGACATTCTAGTATTTATCAAAAAGAAAAGCTCACAGCCTCACACACACTCACCTGAGCCCCAAAATGTCTACATAAATAAGTGCATTTTAACATACATAAGCACCAATAAGCAGATTAAGATATACATTTTGAATTGCATCTAAGACCTAAAACAACTTAATATGAATGTTATGTTGCTCTCCATTTAAAATGAGAAAGTACACAACCATGCTCCACCTAAATGCCCTTTAGGGTCCCGGAACACCTGTTGAAAACTTGTGTTGTGGAGAACAGAAGAGTAGCAGATGCATGTCCCAATTACATAATCACCTGATCACAATTATTTGACATTTTGCATTAACCCTCCATGCAACGCATTGCAGGCTTATAGATGCACCATTAAGATGTTAAACATGTCAGTATTATGAATACTTTGAGATATATATCTTAAGTAATTTGTCATACTGGTATGTTTTACAATGCCAATCACGTGACAATTAAGTCAGCTAAAAGTCCTGTTGGGATGCAAATAAACGATAAGAAAGTTGATTGTATTTAATACGATTATTTGTAAATGTTAGGCCGCAGTCACACCTTTGAGACAGCCGTCTTATCAATGTTTTATGGTTTCAGCTGTCTTGTCGTTTGCCGCATCAATGTACCACAATGCTTTGCGTAATCTGGGCGGTGCGTGCCTGCGTGGGCGGTGCGAGGACATGCGGAAACAGATCCACGTGTTGCGTTGTTGTTGCTGCTGTTAGCTGCCGGAGACAGTAGCTTGTTGGTTGTGTGTGGTGAAAAAATTGTTTTTTGGAGAAGAAAGAGGGCTCTTGTCCTGGCGATGTTGGTGGCGAGGAGAAAGAGGGAGAGGGAGACGCGCCAGAGAGAGCTTGTGGCTAGGAGATTGAGGCAGGAGGAGGAGGAGGAGAGAATACGAGCGAGGGAGATTCAAATGGCCCCTCCGGTCCGTAGAAGGAGGCGAGTGTGGGTCGATCCGATCTTCCGAGTTCGGAAACAACTCGGGGACGGTCACCAACTTTATTGGGAGCTACGGAGGGATGAAACCCGTTTCCACCAGGAATTCAGGATGTCTATCCAACAGTTCGATTTCCTGCTGGCGAGGGTGACTCCAGAAATCCAGAAGCAAGACACTTTCTTCAGGGAAGCTATACCTCCCGCTGAACGTCTTGCTATCTGTTTACGGTAACTACTACAGTAACTATGTTACGTTCATTTTGTTGATTACCCACCTAGTAAATGCATCGTTAGCTCGAAAACTCGCCAATCAGCTAACGTGTGCAGCAAGGAATGCCATGTTGACTTAAATATGTTACTGTAAGCTGGAAATCATAACAGCACCAGGAATGTAAATGGATGTGAGGATGAAAGATAATATTATATAGGCCAGGGGTCCCCAAACTTTTTCCTGTGAGGGCCACTACAGAGCTGCATAGTGCTTGTACTGTACATACTGTACAAAAATGAGCAGCTGCGTACGTCCGTGCTCTCATCCAGTGCTAATGAAAAATAAAAATAAAATCCTATATTTTGGCTATTTGGCTATTGCTTGAGGCAGGCGGGCAACATAAAAATTTCCAGCTCTGTTCAAATGGCTTTTTATAGCTTATATAGTTACCTACTGTAAAGCAGCAGGTCTTACACTTTAACATGTCAAACTCCATATTAATTAATATGATTTTCTGCCGAGGATCCCCATGTGAAAAGATGTGTTGGGAACCCCCTGGTCCAGTGCGTCATGACGCACTGGACCAGGGCTAGGGAACCCCCATGCAAGTAGCCCAAGTTTAGACTCGTAGCGTTTTTTCCCCCGATTCGGACGATATCACAATCATGGGCTACCATGCAAGATTTGTGTTACAAAAATGAAAACAAAAAGCAAATCGCTGGGTTAAAGGCGTTCAAGTGATTCTGATGCTATATTAACACATTTTGCAACACACTTCTCACTTTGAGAACCACCACTGTAAAAGCAATCATACAGATCATAATCCAATTCCAATTCAAAGGAGATTCATTGGCATGAGAAAACAAATGTTTACATTGCCAAAGCAAGTGTCACAATACACTAAAAAAAGGTGAAAATGGGGGAAGTATTTTGCAAACAAGAGCTATGTCATTTGCATCGTTATGCTAGAACATGGTATAAAGCTTTTTGAAACAAACTGTCACTTTGGGACAAATGACATTTATTCTCAGGACATGCCATTGTTCTCCAGAGCCACTATTAAAGCAATGCCATTATGATTATAGATCCGGTATATATGGATGCTGAGGTTCTGTAATATTAATAATGCAGAGCTAACATTATCTTATCAACATCACTTGTAACATGTCAGTTCAGATTGTGTGTTAACGTTGTGATTATTGTCTCTACCTATTTTACAGGTATCTTACCACTGGTCACAACTACCTGGCCATCTCCAACAGTTTCCGTGTTGGCCGCTCCACTGTGGTTGGCATTGTGCCCACTGTGGCAGCTGCCATCTGGAACACCATGGCTGAGGACTTCATGCCTGTGCCAAAGAAGGATGATTGGAAGGCTATATCCGATGTATTTGGTGAGAAGTGGCACTTTCCTCACTGTGTGGGTGCCATAGATGGCAAACACATTGCCATCAAGGCACCCGACAGATCAGGATCGCTCTTCCACAACTACAAAGGGCACTTTTCAATTGTCCTGCTGGCTGTGGTGGATGCTCTTGGCTTGTTCCGTGTGGTCGACGTAGGTGCGTATGGGGGTGGCAGTGACGGTGGAGTACTTGCAGTGTCTCATTTTGGGCGGGCTCTGACGAGGGGTACACTGGACCTTCCCGATGATGCCCCGCTCCAAAATGCTGAGCACCTGGGGCCACTTCCGTACGCCTTTGTGGCGGATTTGGCTTTCCCTCTGCGCCAGAACCTGCTTCGCCCATACACACGTCAGTCGCTCCGCACGGACACCCACCGTGTTTACAATTACCGGCTGTCCCGCGCACGGCATGTTGTGGAGAGTGCCTTTGGTGTGCTGGTGACGAAGTTCAGAGTGTTCCACGGAGTCATCGAGCTCAACCCTGACCACGCTGAGAAGGTTGTGAAGGCTACCACCGTCCTCCACAACTTCATCAAATGGGGCCAGCAGGACGCAGCCCACATGCCTCCAGTGGAGCCGTCGCTTGCTGCAGGGGGAGCAGTCAGGAGGAACTTTGATGGTCTCCAAGTGCAAAACACTTTCAGGGAGTACTTTAACTCTCCAGCCGGTGCGGTGCCGTGGCAAGAGCGCCATTTGTAATCCCCTGTGTCTTTATTATTATTTTTTTAGTTTGAAGATTATGGCCTGTATTTTGCGTGTCTTACCAGTGTAGTACCAGGTCTTATTCCCTAACTTGAGTAAACTAAAGACCTGGAGGCGTGATCAATGCCATTTGGCTATTCAGAGTGGCCAGAGAGCATTGATCACGCCTCCAGGTCTTTAGTTTACTCAAGTTAGGGAATAAGACCTGGTACTTAAGACACGCAAAATACAGCTCTGTGAGTTCCAATGAACCTGAGAGCGATGCCGTCCAGGGTCACCCATGGCGGTAAGGTCAAAGGGGAGGTTCCATTTTCTTCTTTTTTGTCCTTTTTAGTTAGAAGATTGTGAGTTCCAATGAACCTGAGAGCGATGCCGTCCAGGGTCACCCATGGCGGTAAGGTCAAAGGGGAGGTTCCATTTTCTTCTTTTTTGTCCTTTTTAGTTAGAAGATTGTGAGTTCCAATGAACCTGAGAGCGATGCCGTCCAGGGTCACCCATGGCGGTAAGGTCAAAGGGGAGGTTCCATTTTCTTCTTTTTTGTCCTTTTTAGTTTGAAGATTGTGAGTTCCAATGAACCTGAGAGCGATGCCGTCCAGGGTCACCCATGGCGGTAAGGTCAAAGGGGAGGTTCCATTTTCTTCTCCATTTAATTTGTCTTCTCCTTGGATCGTCACCTTGTAGTGGTGGAGAAGCTTGTGAGTTTCAATGAACCTGAGAGCTATGCCGTCGGGAGCTTTGCTCCTGGTAGGGTCACCCATGGCGGACAGCTCAAGGGGGAGGTTCCAGACGAAGTGCGATCCAACACCTCTACGGAGGACCAGACACATGCTGCCATTCCAGGAGCATCACAACAGCTGGGAATGAGGATCTGAAGGCTGCAGCAGGAATTTGAGCCCCTACTATTCTTGAACTCTATGCGACTGGATCCTGACCCACATCTGTTAATGACTGCTTAATGGCTGTCTGTGTGCCCGTCTCCCCATGTGATGCAAACGCAAAGGTATCCTCCCGAAATTGAATGTACACATGACATCCCTTATTTCACCTGACAGTGGATGACCACCACAAATGAGCTGGACATCCTGCAGTCAAAATAGACCAAATAGACCAAAATGACCAAAATCTCCATCCGGCCCGGTCAGAAGCTAACAGCACTGTTACAAGCAACTGTCTACAAGCTACAGGTCCACAGTGTCATGGAGTACGCCTCACTCCATGATGAGTGCTCCACCTACAAATCTCAGTCTACTTGAAAATATTCAGAGGAATAATAAAAATAATTTGAGTTGACCAGGAGGACACTGCCAGTACAACACTCAACATCGACAGCCATAGCCACAGAAGACACATTTCTGCTGCTACAGTCCTTTACAAAATGCCCCCCCCACTGCCCTAGGGACCTCCAGGACATGCTCCCTCCACCACAAATCAGATGGCGAAACACCCACCTTATATGGCACAGCTCCAACACCCCCCCCCTCCCCCCTAGGCTCCAATACACGCACATTGGACAGAACCTTTCTCCACACAGCTGTCTGTGGGTGGAACAGCCTACCAGAGCATGTAGTTGACTCCATCACAGCCAATGGCCTTCAAGCCTTTAAACGTGGAGTTCATAGACACCTCCTGACCACCCCCTCACACTGACTGTTGTGCTGCAGTGAACCGTAGGATTGGCCAATGGAAATATATATGCAGTGACAGATGACACTATGATCCCAGGTAAATGTCCCTGTGAAGCAGTAGTAACATGTTGTAATATGCATTATCAATCTCCCCACTGACATTATTGAACACACTGAGCTTGGACATATACTGTCTTATCACTGAAATCAGTATACACATGCTTTTTAAGTTTATATATACCTGAACTAAGTTGTTACATGTCATTTCTGATTGTGTGTTAACATTGCGATTGATTTTTCTCTTCCTCTTATCCAGACACCATGCCACTGGTAAATAATATCACTACATTTGCAAAAGCGTCCTCATACCAAAGTCCCTCATCACAGCTGAGTTGACACGAGAAGTTGATGATCAGTCTACAGTGAGCAGTGTCCCCATGAGCTACACACTATTCCTCCTACTTCCACAGCTGACCTACGTCACGCTGACAAACCAAAGGATTCCTAGTGCAGCTACAAAATAAACTACCATCCGAGGTAACGTCCCTGTTAAAGCATTAGTAACATGTAATAATCTGTATTCTCCCATTCCCCACTGTCATTGCTCAGTGCAAACATGTACATCTGCTGTCTTTGATTCATGTCCACCTATCTCTGCAGAATGTGCCAAGTGGATAAGATCTAGGCCAAGCTGCTCAAAGAGGAGGCCTTCCTGGAGGGACCAGACCACCTGATCTCTAGAGCAAAGGTCAGGAAATGATGTGTCTGCCTGTGTAACTCTGTTAGTAAGATTGGATATACTGCTGTGGTTGGATACCACCTCCCCAGCCACTGCAGATATGCTACTGTATGTCCAGAGATTATAAAAATACGTGTGAACATGTGTGCAGGTACTCTGACCTGGACCAGTGGATCTCCCAGTACCAGACGGCCTTCTCCAGGCTCTCTGACCTTGACCAGTGGATCTCCCAGTACCAGACAGCCTTCTCCAGCCTGCAGGCTATAAAGCTGCCCATGCCTCGGTGAGATACAGTGACACTGTGCTGTCATAATGTGCACTCCTTGCAAATGAACCCATTAAGACTTCAGCTCCATTCTACAAAACAGCAGATTCTTCAATAGCTAAAGTATAACAACGCTTAAAACACCAAAAGGGGTTTCCGTCCTGAATTTGTTAACAAGATCAACCTGGAATGGCACTGTGGATTGAACTATTGGTGCACAGGCCTTCGTCTGGCTGGCAGAATGTAGAACAGCAGGAATACTATTTGGGATACTAAAACATTTATCATTGTGAATATTGTTCATTGTGTAGGAAACACCACTAGCATATGGGACGCTCCTTTCAACACTATTTCACTGGCATTATATTTTTGCTCTAATCCATCCATGTACACCTGAACTATAATTATCAACCATGCTTGTTAACATTGATGATTGTGTACCTCTATTACAGATATCTTTGCACTGGAATTGTCCATCACTCCATTTCCAAAAGCTTCCTCATACCATAGCCCCTCACCGCTGCTGTCACGTAGTGAGTACGTTCATCAGAGAAAGGTGACAAGAGGATGGAACGGGGAACCTTCCAATTCCAAGACGGCCACTCCACCTCCTGAGTCACTTGGTAATCATGATATTGTAACACTTGGTGCAAATGGTCTCCCATAGTGAAGTACGTAGACAATGCTCACTTTCATGTGACCCAAAACATTAACAAATAGCCATTGAAAAACATGTCATAATCATTCATGCGAAGTCATTTAGGACGAATGGATCGGCAATGGATCAGTCGTCTACTGTGTAACCCTTTAAAAGTTTTGAAATGCGACACATTTGGAATTACTTAACTGCAGTGTATCCTGCAACCTACTCCGCAGGACTTATTTAGTTATTAATTTGTTTCAAAGTGTGACTTTAATATAGTGTAAGCTGAGCTTAGGTTGCTACCAACCGAATTTACTTTTAGACATGGTTCAAACGAAATTTGCTGGAGAGGGACCAAATGCTTAATTGTTGCTTATTTCTTTTGGTCCGGATAGCGTTCCCCACAGGACATTGTAAACGTAACCAAATATGCAAATGAGACATGGTCAGGCCATGGATCTATTGACAGAATAGGCTATTCCTGTGGAAGATTATTTAACTGACAAACTACAACAGAAGGTTGTTTTGTTTTTGGATATTATCAAATATCTGTGAAGAAAAACAGTGAGTACATTTAATAGTCACTTATAGGCTCATTAAAAAAAGGAAAAGGCATGCATTTCAGGCTACGGACAGAGGGCGTAACCCCACACACACACACACACACACACACACACACACACACACACACACACACATACATGTCTAGCCACCCCTCTGCCGTTTTTTAATTCATGACAAAAAAGTCAAATAAGGGTTACATTAACATAGGAATTGATTCTGAAAAAAACAAAAACATGGTAATACATACAAAAATAAATAAAAAATGGGCGGGAAATCTATCTAGACGCAAATGGGCGTGGCCTATATGGGGAGAGCTTCCTCCAGTGCAGCCGCCTACCCAACCTGTCCCACAAATCAGAACTATACAAACTATACAGCCTCTGTACAGGCTGAACAAACCATATAGGCTGCACAAACAAAAACAAAAGGAAATAGGAGCTGTACATACAAACTTGATACAAATCAAAACCAATACAGTTGTACCACAAAATACAAATATCAAATGTGGATTTCTAAATATTAGATCTCTACGCAAAAAAGGAACATTAGTAAATGAAATCATATCAGACAATTGTCTTGATCTATTTTTTCTGACTGAAACTTGGCTGGGTGAGCAAGAATATGTTAGTTTAAATACAGCCACCCCACCAAGTCACACCAATGCACATATACCTAGAGACAATGGGAAAACTGGAGGTGGAGTGGCTGCCATCTTCAATGCAAGCCTAACAATTAGAGCTAGAGCTACATACAAATCATTTGAAAGCTTGATTCTCAACCTTTCACACCCAAGCTGGAAATCAATACAGCCGCTGATAGTCATTACAGTGTACCGCCCCCCCCGGCGCTTACACACAATTTTTATCCGAGTTTTCAGAATTTCTATCAAGTCTAGTTCTCGAGTCTAATAAAATCATCATAATTGGTGACCTAAATATTCACGCGGACATAGGAACTGATAGCCTGAATAGAGCGTTCATCTCATTGATTGATTCAATCGGTTTCTCTCAATGTGTAGACAAACCTACACACATTCACAACCATACCCTTGACCTCATTCTGGTCTATGGTATTACAATAGAGCACCTCACAGTTTTTCCAGAAAACCGTGATCTCTCTGATCATTATCTGATCACGTTCGATTTTACATTGATCGATTATACACCACTGGACAAAAATGTCCTTGGCAGAAGTATATCCGAGAGCGCTGTAAGCAAATTCAAGGAAATAGTTCCATCAGCCATCAACTCAGTATATTTCAACAAAATAGAGGACCTTCACACATATAGTTCTCATCAACTCGATCAACTTGTTGATAGTGTCACATGCTCATTTCAAACTACGCTAGACTCTGTTGCTCCCCTGAAAAGGAAGGTAATAAAGCAACAAAGGCTAGCCCCGTGGTACAACTCGGAAACTAGAAACCTCAAGCGAACGTCTCGCAAACTCGAAAAGAAATGGCGTTCAACCAAACAGAAAGAATCATGTATAGACTGGCAGAATAGCCTCAAAATATACAAAAAGGCTCTCGACACGGCCAGAGCCACTTATTATTCATCCCTAATAGAGGGAAACAAAAGTAACCCAAAGTTTCTTTTTGATACTTTGGCAAAACTGACAAAGTTTTTCATGTCAAGGACCCCAAAAATATATGTAATTGGCCGCCGACCCCCATCTGAAAATATGTTGTTCCAGGGACCCCCCATGAAGCAAAGATTGAGTTAAAAACGATCGCTCTGACAGAATATATATTCAAAGATTTGCAACACATTTTCACGATTTTTCAAAAAAATAATACGAGGCACCGAGTGCCACGCTATGAGCTTGTAGGTCTGCTACTTTTCAATAGCTAAAGTATAACATACTTCTGGGGGAGGAGTAGTGCGGCAAAGTATCGCTCATTTACAAAAACAATAGTCTGGAACCTGGAATTGTCTGGAATTGTCATAAAAAAAATATATATGGCCGTGGCTCAGTGGTCCAGGCACCTTGGCTGGTAATCCAGTCTGGCAGTGTGCCGCGGGCTCGACTCCCGATCCTGACGGCCTTTACTGCGTGTCTTCCCCCCCATCTCTCTCCCCATTTCCTGCAATTGTGTTGCATGGCGTTGGCTGGCGTTGGTCGCAGTTTTGTGCGTCCGCCAGTGCCATGTGAATGGCCATGCGGAGTTTGTTTTTTGACGATTGAGTCAACTTGTCCATTTCATGGCCAATAAAGTACATAAAATGGTGTGTGTCGGGTTGCAGGTCCCGTCCATCCTTGAGCTGGTGCAGGACGTCCCGCTCGAAGGCGTTGGGCTGCTGCTCTGACCCTGCTCCCTCCCCAGACCCAGAGGCCGTCTGCTGCTGCTGACTGGATCCTGTTCAACAAAGGTTCAACCATGTTTATTACATTGACCTGAAATTGATTTTTTTTATTGTATTACACAATGACCCAATGTCAAATCTGACTATAGTCACACAAATATTACATTGGGGTTGAGTTGTTTTTGTCTTTGCTTTGTACACATGTTTATGGCTTTTCTGTATCTTACCACTTTCAACTTGTGATGGCTGCACCGGCATAGGTTGACCAACAGAGGCGGGTGGTCTGGCCTGATGGTTCCTGGTGGCAGGGTTCCACTCCCTGTAGGTGTGACTGCCTGATATGAAGTAAGATTTAATAGCATTATATAGAGCTTGTATTTTTTGGTGTTTGACTTGCAAATCCCAATGAGTTGTCTAAAGATCTTACCATTTCCACTAGCCGATGGCAGCACAGGCCTCTGCTCAACCACAGCAGAGGCCAGTGGTCCAGTCATCTGACTGGCTGACCCTGCAGAAGCCTGTGGTCCAGTCAGATGACTGGACTGGACTGGACTGGACCACTGCTGGTTGGCCGACCCTCCTCTGCCTCTGCCTCTGGCTCTGCCTCTGGCTGTGGCTGTTACTATGAAGTAAGTTTTAATCACAATATGAACCTTCAATTGCTTTTGGGTTAGATTCTTAAATGGAAATGGTTTCATTTGGAATGTCTTACCACTTTCAGCCATCACTGGCTGGTGACCTGCCTGGTACCCAGGTACCGTTGTTGGCAGTCTGTGGCCTGGTGACTGACTGGACCCCCTCCCTCGTCGTCTTGTGTAACAGGCTGCTAGGAAGTAAAGTTTAATCATAATATGATATTGAGCTTGAATTGTTTTTGTTGCATTTGTAAATGTCAATGACTGTCTTTTACACCTTACCACTTTCACCAGCTGGGGACTGCATATACCCGGGTCCAGGGGTTGTGGGTCTGTGGTCTGCTGCTGACCAACTCGGCCCTGCTGCTTGGCTGGTGCGAGCAGGTGTGCTGTGACTGGCAACTATGAAGAAGTTTAATCATATGATATTGAGCTTGATTTTCTTTTGTTGCATTTCTAATTGTCAATGTCTTGTCTGTACATCTTACCACGTTCAGCAGGCTGTGGACCTCTCTCCCAGGCTGGCGCTGCCAGCAGAGACTGGGACTGGCTGGGCTCGTCCTCTATTAGGTAATGTTGCAAACATGTCAGTAGACCTTTCTATTGGAATTGTAAGCCCTAAAACCTAAAACTCTAGCAAAGTGTAATTTAGTTTGGATAACTATCACAACATGTTACCTGGTACATTCAGGAACCCCAAATCGAGTGTGTACTCTGGGTCCTCCTCCACAGCCGCTGGTGACCACGTGTCAGTTGGCTCTGAAATTGTATAAAGTCTAAAGTAAGGTTTCATGTCTTAACATTTAGACTAGCAACGAAGGAATAAGAAAGCTTCTGCTGGCTCCCTTCTATGAAGTAAGGTTCAAACATTTATTGAATTTGTTGTTCTTGTAAACATTTGTTCTGATTAATATGCATGTCTTATTTTTACCCCTTTCAACAGCAAACTGACTGGAAATCTGAGTGGCATCTGTAAAGTAAGGGTTAACATGTTATTGAATACCGCTTTATGGCTTGATGTCAAATTTGTAATTAGTTGTCTTATTACTAATATACATAATTATCTTACCACTGTCATCAATGTAGGGGTGGAGGACGTGGTGAAGCTGCACACTTCTTTCTATGAAGTTAGATTGAAACATATATTGTGTACACCTGTATGGTTTGGATTGGTGTTGTTTGTAAACTGTTATGATTAACATGCATATATTACCTCTTTCAGCAGGAAACGGCGAGCTGGGCACCTGATATGGTGGCAGACTTCTGTCTATTAACAAATGGGAAAGAAAATGGAAGTTCAGAATAATTCCAAGATTCAAAAGAAAAACTAATACATGAACTACAACACATTTCCAGAAATGTCATCATAGATAAGGTAAAATCAGCACTATTAAAAGTGTACAGATGCTTAGAACTAGAATCATCCTAGGATTCTCTCATGACTTTACAAAGGTCTTCTGGAAATGCAAGTTCACAATACATTGCATGTTAACGAAAGGTGTGCGACAAATTTGATAAATCTTTAAATTCTCCAGCTCAGAAAAGAAAAACCAAGGCTCTGGATGTTAGAGATGAGGGGATGCTAATCTTTTTGATAGAACTGTGTTCAGTCAAATTCACAACCACATGGTGAATGTCTGTGTAGAGCACCACCTCAAAATAATTATATTATATATACAGATATATTAGAGAAGTTATACATATTGATATTATATAAATATTATCCCCACAATAGTATATAACTATATACTATATAACTATATAAATAATTTAGTTTTAACATTTTACATGAGGGGTTTCTGGAATAGCGATGCTGGCATGTAGACCAGGGGTGCCCAGTAGATCACAAGGGCTGTGCAGGTAGATCACATGACATGCTCTCAAGTTAAATTGTGGGCACCCCTGATATAGACAATAGTGGAATTGATGATGGAATTGTATTATTGTTATTTTGTATACAACTTTGTAATGCTACTGTTTGTGTGCAAAAGCAACACTCTTGAAAACAGTTTTGGAATGTGGGTTTGAACCTACTTATCTTTTTGATGTAAATCAATCAAGACACCTTCAAGTAGCAGATGCCAAAACATCTACCGGTATTTCTCCATATTTAAATTATATATTTTTAAGGCCATGTCGTCTACCTGAACAGCCTGTGTGATCTGCTGGGAGATTGTGATCTACCTTTTTTGCAGGCCTGGTGTAGAGTGTTATTTCATTTTATTTTTTGGCAGTGCATTTGGTGTGTTTTTGCACACACAAAAATGAAGGGACCATTGAAAAACATGCAGATACTTTATCGTATGTACAAGGACAAATAATGTAGCAGAGGGCTCTTCGGCACAAAGACTGAATAGAAAAGCAAAACACTGTAATGTGACAAGCATTTATCTGTTCTTTTCCCAAATAAAAGTAAATTACAAAAAGGAAAAAGGCTCTAAATGTGTGTTAAGTCTTGCATTTGTTAACAGTCATGAGTAATGCGCCTCACCACTGTCCGGGAAGAGGTGGCGGCTGTGACCTGCTGGGTGCTGCTGCATTCCATCTGAGAAAAGTTCCAAACATTTATTGTGTACAATTCTTTAAGGGTTGGTGTTGAATTTGGAAACCGTCACGAGTCATGTGTATTATTTATTACCTGCATTTCCAGCATAGAAGGGCCCCTGGGAGTCCTGGCTGCCGTGCTGCTGATTGCTGTCTATAAAGGTTGAAAGATATATTGTAAAACTTTGGCCTGTTGTGTGCTGCCTCAAAACGGTCATAACAAATATTTCTCTTACCATTTGGAGATGGGAAATTGGAGGATGTTTCTCTCTCCGTGACGTGGGGCTCCAGAAACGACATAATGTCATACAGATGCCATTTATGGGTGTCCCTCCCTTCACTGCCGCTCTTGGGGGTTCTCAGTGCCCTCCTTGTCCGGGTGTACTGGTTGCGGAGGCCTGTCCACCTATCAAAGCACTTTTGTGCTGAGTATGCAAGACACGGAAATGAAGCATAGCACAAATCCAAAGGGACACCTGTCCATTTGGTAGATATGTACTATAGGCCTATCAAAACGTTAAAGAATGATTCACTCAATCAACATGGTTTGTATTCTGTCCTATTCAAATTGTTGCCCAAGGCAATACACTGCAGAGGTCTGGGTTTACTCTACTCTACTCATCATACAGTGGAGTCTACTGTATGATGCCTGATCCCTACAACAAGTATCTCTCCTTCATATCGTATAGGCTTGTACCATTTCTTGTGTGTGCAGTGTATAATCACAGTATGATACATGTATCGACAGGAATACAAGCAGAGTGGGCACCTCGATCATAAATAGGCTATTTTGTCCAAAATGTTGTCCAAAAAAGTATTTGGAAAATGACATTAAGTAATATACGTCCTGATTTGGACATACAGGGCTGTATTTTGCGTGTCTTAAGTACCAGGTCTTATTCCCTAACTTCAGTAAACTAAAGACCTGGAGGCGTGGTCAATGCTCTTTGGCCACTCAGAATAGCCAAATGGCATTGATCACGCCTCCAGGTCTTTAGTTTACTCAAGTTAGGGAATAAGACCTGGTACTTAAGACACGCAAAATACAGCCCATAGTCTCAATGCTGCGTCATCTTACATCCTTCAAGGTATTGTTTATTGGGGAAATTAATTTATATAGAGGATTTGTAGCAATTACGCCCGAAATTTACGCAGAGTACGCGTGATGCACGTGCCTGCGGCCGAGCTACACCAGGCTTTTCAGCTCGCGTTTGCGCGCACACGCGAGCCCCGCATACGCGCACAGCACATATTAACTGGATGCGTGGGGTACGTGTACGCGCGCGCGCTTTGAAAAGCCGCGTGTGGCTCGACCGTATAGGGAATGCACTTGAATACGGTTTTAATTTCCTTCTGAATATATTTGAGACGACGAACAAATTTGAGACCCGGCCTCTTAGCGAGAGGCCGAGAGCCTATATAGGCTACGTGAGGCATGAAGATGTCCACAAAATACGTGAAGCCTATAGAATAATAAAGAAGTCAGATCAAATGAAGAATAAATCACAAACATCGCATCTGTGCACAGTTACACGCGTTCGGAAATAGCGCACTGAGGAAAGCGCACGGTGCAATGCAAACTAGCCTAATAGGCTAGCGCGCTCCCGGTGCGCATTTCCGAAGCACACATGTAGCAAAATGTTAGCATTACTAGACCTTATAGTCTTATTTAAGCATGTTCAAATCATTTAAACACAGTTTATGTCCTTTTTTACATTTGACATTTGGAACAAATTGCCTATATTTAATAGAGGTGCTGCAGACCCTTCCTTGCATGGTGCCAACCTATGCTGTTACCCAACCCATGCCATCTTATCCTATACGTTAGGCTATATCTCGCCTACTTACCATCTTCGTTTATCTCACGGCCAATATCTAAGAAGGTTGCCCATCTCATGTCCCTCCGGCAGTGGTAGGGATGGCTCTTGCTAAATAAAATGGGGTATTTACTAACGGAAAAAATCAATCTTTCATCAAAAGAGGCCATGATGCTGTGTCCTGTATAGTCTGCGTCCCTGGGGGGTTACCTGCACACAATCGGTACCAGATAGAATCGACAAATGTGGTACTGATTGTTGAACGAACTTAGTACCAGACTGGAGACAGCTGCGCGTAACTTGGAGACTCCAAGTTGCGTCCGCGGGCGCACGGCTGTCTCCACTTTATCAGTACCACTACCACAGTATAGGTGCCAAGTCTGGCACTGATTCCGTGTGTATGTTATGTATATAGCCTCCAGGTACGCAGACTAAGCATGGCATCATTGTGGAAAATTAATATTTTCTGTTAGCAACGACGCATCCATTTTACCACAACACACGACTTGCTGCATTTCAGGCTGTTAGCCATGACGCAGACGTCGATGGTAGGCTATAGGCGAAATATAGGATAAGAGATGACATGCGTCTCCAAGTTGGAGCCTATAGTTGCGCCTGGGCGCACGGCTCTCTCCTATCTGCAGTCAGACCGTTCAGCGTTACTTCAGGAGAGGAGACGACAGATTGCAGTGGACACCTCGATGTTAATGTTATTAAAAAAAATGAGAGAAAAAAAAGGGGGGGAATCATAACATTTCATGCCCAAAATGATTGTTTGGGAGCAGTAGCATTATATATATATATATAAGTCATGGCTACGACTCTTTCATAATCTCCAGTCCAATGCGCACTGCCCATGCGAACTGAAAACATGTTCATTCATATTAATAGTTTTATTTTATTTTAACAACCAAATCATATGGAATGGTTTGAAGAAACTTCACGGAGTCGACGTGACACCTGAATTATTTGATAGCTTGCATGCAATCTCTTTTGATATGCTACTGTACTGTTTCTGCAGTTTAGAAGTTGCTCCGGTCCATTCTGTCAATGCAGGGTGTTGTGTTTCTCTAGGTACTGGACCCTCGTCCGGTTCTGGCAGACCGGTAGTGTGCGTGTGCGTGTGTGTGCAGACTGTGCAGGCTGGGTGGTGTGTGATAATCTCTCTGAATTATTGCTTTGGTACGACCCGGGAGAACGATAATAACGGGACAGTCAGACAGTATCGCCAAGGGTTCACAATTTATTATACACATACAGAATTATACTATATACATTGGATCCTCATGTGACGTCTCCAGTGGCTAACAAGAAGTCTGTTACAGTTCAGTTCAGGCAGTACACGATACATAAGTACATTTGTATAGGCACCAGTGTTGGGACCGTTACTTTTAAAAAGTAACTAGTTACAGTTACTAGTTACATCATTTCAAAAGTAACTTAGTTACTTTACTGTTACTTAAACCAAAAAGTAAAGCGTTACTTCGAAAAGTAACTTTTTCGTTACTTTTCGGCTCGGCTCGCCGGTGCCGGCGAGCCGCCCCGCATCCAAAACACTTGGTGGAGAAAATATGCTATTTCCGTGCTCAGACCCAGGGACACAGGGACACAGCCAGCCAACCAGGGACACACATAGTTGTCTATAATAGAGTGGTTGCACCACTCAAAAAGAAAAACGGGCTCCCACTTCCAGGCCATTCATTCATGCCTTCAGTTCAGTACAGTGATAATAATAGCAATAGCAGGGGGGACTGGTGGTGATTTTGATGATGCTATGTAGGCCTATCAATACATATTTATAGCAAACAACTAAATACAAGTAGGCTACAACCAACAACATGAGGGTTCCAGTTCCACTGCTCCAGTGAATGTTGTAGGCTATACTGTGCAGATAGGCTGAGATAGCTCATAGCTGCTCTTATTGGTGGTGGTGGCAATACTAATTTGATTCTGGATTTATAAACAAAGTAAGACCAAAACCAGAATTAATATTTGATAATCAAACACACACGCGCAAAGTCTCTTTCAGTATCTGTCCGTCTCTCTCTCGCTCAAAAGTAGCTATAGGCTTCGCACACTGTCTCTCACACACACACACACACACACACACACACACGAACGCACACGCGCAGCCTCTTTCAGTGTCTGTCTCTCTCTCTCTCTCTCTCTCTCTTTTTCTCTCGCTCGCTCGCTCACATGATGTGCATACAAACACGGCGCACACGACACACACACACACACACACACACGCGCGCGCGACCGACATAAACAAACACACGGTGGTATAGCCGGTGGGAATGGTATAGACGGTGGGGATGCTGGGACTCAACAACTTACTTTGACTGTACTTTGTGCTGGATTGGAGCAGCTGAAGGAAATAAGGAGGAATATAGCCATTTGCGATATGGGCGCCACCATGACACTAGTCAGAGTAAACAAACTTGCGCATCACCACGTGTAGTACACACACACACACACACACACACACACACACACACACACTCCTCCTCCTCCCCCTTCTCTCCCGCAAGGCAAGCATGACAGTTCTTCTCATTCTCCCCCGATCGAGACTACATGAAAAATAACGGAAGAGTAACGGAATAACGCACCATGTAGTAACGGTAACAAGTTACTGAATTTAAAAAAATAACGCGTTACAGCAACCGTTACTGCCGAACGTAACGGCGTTACTGTAACGCGTTATTTACGTTACGTTACGTCCCAACACTGATAGGCACTCAGATCATAACACAGGGCAGAATCATACGCATTAGCTAGTTAGAAGTGAATGATAAAATGCATGCACCTTGAATTATAACGTTTGTTTAAATTTTCTGTTCGGCCACGACGGGCAGGGATTATATTTTCCTGTTGAATTGCTTACTGGAACAGACCAAACTACTTTACTTAACATTAAAATAATTTTCGTTACGCTCTTTCCTCTTCCGTGTCTACTCTGCACTCTGCAGAAAAAAAACAACAGTGTGAAAAGACCGCCCAGTGCAGCGTAACAAACGGACCTTCTCTCCTATTGGTTGGCGGGTAAACCCAACCCTTTTTGTCTTGTGTCCGGTGCCGCCTTGTTCTTCAGCATGTCGCCTACAAACTGTTTTATGCCTCGTGTCTTGCCCCCCCCCCCCATGAAACACGTTTGTCTGATGAAACCACGTGACTCCCATTAGAAATGCATTGGGAGCTGTCTTGTCTGATGCTTTTCATCAGACAACCATAAGACGGCTGTCTCAAAGGTGTGACTGCGGCCTAACTCAGGCTATGAGCATCGTACAGAAACCAAACGCATCTTACAGTATAGGTCAAAGGCTTGTGAATCCATAGGATACATCGGTGTCCCTTAGGGCCCTTTGGTTCGTCCACTAGGGGTGTCTGAAATTTGTAAACAATGTCGTTTTTCGGAAATTTAAAAAAAGAAAAAAACTTTAAGGGTTTTTTTCTAACCCTTACCCTCACCCTAGCCCTTTTTAGATAGTTCTTCTTAACTAATTCGGTGACGCTGAGTTGATTGGTGCAGGTCTGGAGTGGCCACGACACTTGGAAGTGGGTGAAATGGCCTTTTAACGTCCGTGCAAGAAAGCCATTAAAAAAGTGAATTCTTGAAACGTTTTCGGCTGCCGTTCGGTACAGGAAGCACCAATCGCGTCACACATGACCCCTTTGCCTAGCCACGGAAGTTTAGTTTACTCCCATATATGGTTCATTACTGTGCGACCTTCCGTTGTGGAGCTAAAGTTCTTAGACTGAGGACATGTGAAAATGGGCTTTTAGAATTAAGGTCATTACACACTGGCGAATTAGCGACGTGATTTATTCGTGCGAATAATTCGCATTTTTTTAAAACCAGTTGAAGTCAATGAAAGCTTCCACATCAGTGGCGAATGCAGGTGGAGCGAGATCAATTCGTGGCGGTGGCGACTCGCCACGACCTATTTTTTTACGCCATGACGTATTCTTCATTATCCGCCATGGCAGAACAAAATCCGCCGTGGCGAGTACAGAATCCGCCGTGGCAGCGACTCGCCACGACCTATTTTTTTACGCCATGACGTATTCTTCATTATCCGCCGTGGCGAGTACAGAATCCGCCATTGTTTATTTTTTTTTTGCGTGCCGTGGTGCAGGTTTTATTGTCCTAGTAGTACTATTCTCGGAATTATTTCATCCTCTTGTAGCGTAACGGTTAGCCCTCTCGCCCCTATAGTCAAGGGCCAAGGCACTGTGCCGGGCCAGGTTCGATTCTTGCAAAAAACAAACTTTTTTTTTTTAAAGTTATTTTTTTACCCGTACATACAGTGTGTGTGCGTGCGTGCGTATACAGTGTGCGTGCGTGTATGCGTGCGTATACAGTGTGTGTGTGTGTGCGTGCGTGCTTCATCGTATTTATTATTATTATTATTATTATTAATATGCAGGTAATAATAATAAATACGATGAAGCATGCACGCACGCACGCACACACACACTGTATACGCACGCATACACGCACGCACACTGTATACGCACGCACGCACACACACTGTATATGCGTGCGTGCGTGCTTCATCGTATTTATTATTATTACCTGCATATTAATAATAATAATAATAAATACGATGAAGCACACACACACACACACACACACTGTATACGCACGCACGCATACACGCACGCACACTGTATACGCACGCACACACACTGTATGTACGGGTAAAAAAATTACTTTAAAAAAAAAAGTTTGTTTTTTGCAAGAATCGAACCTGGCCCGGCACAGTGCCTTGACTATAGGGGCGAGAGCGCTAACCGTTACGCTACAAGAGGATGAAATAATTCCGAGAATAGTACTACTAGGACAATAAAACCTGCACCACGGCACGCAAAAAAAAAATAAACAATGGCGGATTCTGTACTCGCCACGGCGGATAATGAAGAATACGTCATGGCGTAAAAAAATAGGTCGTGGCGAGTCGCTGCCACGGCGGATTCTGTACTCGCCACGGCGGATTTTGTTCTGCCATGGCGGATAATGAAGAATACGTCATGGCGTAAAAAAATAGGTCGTGGCGAGTCGTCACCGCCACGAATTGATCTCGCTGTCTCTCGGCGAATGTGCGAAAATGCAACAGTTTTCGCTCTTTATTTGTTCGCTCTGGTGTCGAATTTTGCAGATATTCGCAGGCGAACTGCAACACCTCTGACCAATCACAATGCATGTTGTTGTCTTGTTGACATGTGGGTGATTGACGTCACAACAACAACCAGCAAGTCCCGCTGCGCATTCATCATGGTGGAAGCTTTTATTTTATGTGTGCAGGAGCACCGGGCGTTATGGGACAAGTCCCATAACGACTTTAGGGACATTCACCTTAAAGAAAACAGCTGGATAGAGATCGAGAAGGATCTCCAACTCAGTGGTGAGTATAAATATATATATATAATATATATCCTCAGCTCAAACGTATGTAACGTAGCTAGCATATGAAGCTAAGTAGCTAAACTAACCTGCTCGGCTGCCCCTGTAACTTTTTCAACGAGTCAACTAAAAGTTTGTTTATGGTTTCAAAGGTAGTTGTTTAACGATGTCAATTGTGCTATTTTATTATTGGCATGTAATATATTGTGTCTGGACTCTGGTGTTAAGTTGGCTGTATGTAATACTAGTGATTGAATGGGATACCGTCATCCCAAATACAAATAAATGATTCACTTTACAATTTATACAGGGTTCCAAAAGGGGCTAAGCAATTTATTGAGTGATATATTGAGGTAATATTTTATTAGCAGTTCACATAGGAAAAGCAAAGGGCTGTCAGGGCAGTACTGTTCTCATACAAGGTCTACTTTTGTGATGTGACAATACAGATGATTCTGATTTAAACCCAAGAAAGTACTATGGCTTGTTTACATTGGGGTCCTTATTCATTGAGACCTTGTGGTCCTTTGTACTCAATTCATTGAAAGCTACTATGCCTCTACTTCATAGTTGGTGAGGCAAAGAAGTGGTGGAATAACCTGCGGGACACCTACATCCGTAAAAACAAGGAGAAGAAAGATGAGGAGAGGAGTGGATCAGCTGCAGGCAAGCCAAAAAAGAAGTGGACACACTGGGATGTCATGCATGCCTTGTTAGAGGCGCCCACTGCATGCAGGAGGTACTGTAAGACCATGGTTCTCAACCTGTGGGTCGGGACACCCATGGGTCACTCCCCACATAATTTTAATAAATTAAAAATATTACTATTAGTACATCAAAAGCAATCATCAACAAACTGGTCAGTAGCATTGATTGGCCACATTGTCAAATAATAAAAGTTGTGAGGTATTGTGAGCTTGTAGATCTGCTATTTTCACAATAATTACCTGTTGAGCTGAGTCAAACTAAATTGAATGCCTCAACTCCTATAATTCAAAGTGCTTATCATGGTGGGGTCCCCATAGTCCTCAAATCGGTCAGTCAGTATCAGCTATACATTTGGAATGAATGACTGAGACTGAGTTTGAACTGACTCCACATCATGGAATATTTCCTACTTGAATGAGCTATGTTAAAAACCAGTTCAAACATGATCCTTGAACCACTGCTGTAGGATATAGCCATGTTGCAACTCGTAATGTCAACCTACTGTAATAAAAGGGGATAATATAAAAGTCATAACATGTCTTGTCTTTTGTAAATTGTCACTGTCATTCTGTCACTCAATGTTATTTATTTAAAACAAAGCACTCCTAAATGTCTCATTACCACATGGTGGCACAGTTATAATTAGTTCTCCCTAAATAGGACAGAGAGCAATTTGAGGATGGTGGAGGATGGTGAGGACGGTGAGGATGGTGCTGCAGGGCCATCAGACCATGCAGGGCCATCAGACCATGCTGTGCCCAGCAGTGGTTCTGCTGTAGCCTCCAGGTAGAACTGCAACTATCGATTATCTTTTTAGGAATTCTTTGATCAATTACTTACATTTTATTAGTTGCTTTATGAGCTTATCGATCAAAACAGATTAGTATACCTGTTGCACCCCTCTAGCTCTACTCCCAGACAAGCCAGGCCAAAAAGAAAGGCAAGTGACGACACCAATGTCTTGGAGGAGTACCTTCTGAGGAAGGAAGCCAGGGCAGAGCAGCATGCCAGAGAACAGCAGAGAGACGATGTTTCTCTGTTCGTGCTCAGTTTAGCACCTGCAATGAGGCGATTGCCCCCAGAAAGGCAATCCTGGCTGAAGCACAAGATTACAGGGCTGTTCCATGAGGCCGAATTTGGACCGGCCTATTCTGAGCAGCAGCATCAGCAACAGTACAGGGATTTTACCTGTCTGTAATGTGTCACCCCATTCGACCGTTCTCTGTATTGTTCTTAATGGACCACTTTTCAACTTATCTTCATATAAGTCCTTACTAATGTCCATGTTAAAATACCACAATCAGAAACCCGTCCACCAGTGACATCATCATTAGGCAGATTTTGTTTTAAACGATATTTAGATTTGTATCATCGTGAGAACGATGGCTTCCATTTTCGCATTGCAACTTTTAAGGAATAGAAAGCCTGCGGTTTCTATTAGCTTGGATTCCCCATCGATGATGTCACTGGTAGACGGGTTTCTGAACTGCCCACAGCAGTAGTAGTAGTATTTTGAGTTCTTGTTCGCTGCTATACCATTGTTGAAGCACCTTTTTAAGCACTTTTAGTTTTTGTTACATTTAATTGTTTCAATATTTTTTTATATGTAACTGTTTATTACATAAACAAAGTCAAGAAACATGGCATTTTTTATTTATGGTACAGTATATAGAATAAAGTCCTTACGGTGCAAGGCTCGAATATTCAAGTTGAAATGAAGAAAATGCCAGCACTCATTGTATGTTTTTATATGAATTTATTTACCTCTGACGTTGTTTCGGTCTGTTTGGCCTTCGTCAGCGTTATAACAGGAAGTGAGGTATTTTTTTAACAAAAAGTTCAAACTGGCATGAGACAGGGGCAGCAGTTTGAATTTAAAGATATATTGAACAGAATAAACAGCATAATGACATTCAAAGAAAATAAACAATTGGGGGGGGTTCCAGAATTAATAATGATGAATATAATAATAATAATGTAAAAATGTGTGTGTGTGTGTGTGTGTGTGTGTGTGTGTGTGTGTGTGTGTGTGTGTGTGTGTGTGTGTGTGTGATGTGTGTGTGTGTGTGTGGGGGGGTCAAGCACATGTCTTCACAACAATAAAAGCAAAACATATTAATAGTAACAATAGTAATATTAAGAATAAGAATAATGAAAAGTAAAGCAAAGAAAGAGAAAACAACAAACGGCACTGGTAAAAAAATCTTAAAAAAAAAAAAAAAATCAACAAGTCAAAAGGCCTGTCTAAAAAGGTGGGTCTTTAAAAGTTTTTTGAAAAGGTCCACTGAGGATCTGTGTGTCGTGTGTGTGTGTGTTTATGTAAAAATAGGCATAATATAATAATGTAGATATAATATAATAATAATGAAATAAATGCTTAAACATGTAGCTAGGTGTAATGTTAGAGACCACAGAGGACATGTAAATATGAAATACATGCTTAAACATGTAGCTATAGGTGTAATGTTAGAGACTTAACATTAACATTCTCGTGTCTCCTCACACGACACGAGAACCACGGCGAACATGGGCATATTGCCAAGGCACTTCTCCAGCTGGCGAATTAAAATACTGCCGAAATGTGTCCCTGGTTCTCTTGGACTCCTCCGATGCCCTGTTCCCCCGCAGGTTCCTCAGTGGTCTGAGGATGCTCTCGCCATCCTCAGAGTCGTCCTCATCTGGCTCCTCACTCTGGCCCACAGTCTTTGCAGACTGGAGGAAATTGTGGAGGATGCAGGTTGCCCTCACCACACTGTCGGCTGTTTCTGGGCCGACCTGCAGTCTGCCAGTGTAGACCCTCCAGCGTTGGGTGAGGATCCCAAAGGCGTTCTCCACAATCCGACGGGCACGAGAGAGACGGTAATTGAAGAGCCGTGAGTCTTCAGGAAGACGGCGCCCCGAATAAGGCCGGAGGAGGTACGGCTTCATGGGGAAGGCCTCGTCACCCACTGCCACATATGGCACAGGTCCCAACTCTGCTGCTGATGGTAGGAGAGATGGTGGAGGGATGTCCAGCTGGTCGGCCTGGAGATCTCTGCCCAGCTTTGAGTTGGCAAAAATTCCCCCGTCGCTGTTGCCACCATATCCCCCGATGTCGACACAGATGAACTTATAGTCTGCATCGACCATGGCCATCAACACTACAGAGAAGGTGCCCTTGTAGTTGTAGTAGAGGGATCCGGAGTTGGGAGGGGCCTGGATAACGGCATGTTTCCCATCCAGAGCCCCGATACAGTGTGGGAAGTTCCAGCGCTCCTCGAACCTCCTGGCAATGCTCAGCCACCTCTCCCTGTCTGGAACAGGCATGAGGGTGTCTTTAAGGACCTCCCAGATGGCGTCACAGGTTTCACGCACAATCTGTGCCACAGTAGCTACCCCTAGGTGAAAACTGGTGGCGATCGTGGTGAAGGTGTCACCGGTGGCTAGGAATCTGCAAAGACATGAGGAGTATTAGCTTTTCTTACTTATCTATCCTTATGGTCACACACACAAATTGGCTTGCTTATAATGTATGTATAATGTATTTATTTTCTATACAGGTAATGTTTATATCACAAGATGTAGGCTACAAATCAAAATCGGATGGAAATATATAATTTGGATGTGGTGTCATAATTAAACGTAATGTCGATATGGCACGCCGACTATCAAGAAAATAAAGACATGGCACTTCATGTCAAAAAGGTTGCAGACCCCTGATTAATAGCCTATAATTAGTATTGTTTTTGTGGGTGTGGTGCACGGTTTCCCCCAGCAGGCTGTGCCTTTGAGTAAGGTGAGGAAGTTTGACCGTCACGGTTAAGGTGTATTTTAATTTTATTATTTGTCTATTCAATGCTCAAAGTTATTTGTCTTCACAGGTTAGTGAGTGACTACTATAGGCTAGTGTGGAAATCTTTATATCATGCCCTGCCCTTCTTGGCTGGGAGTAAAATAGCCTATAGCCTGTCAATATATAAAAAGGGATTTGAAAAACAGGCTGTAGCCTATACTAGGTAGGCCTATAGCTATAGGTATTGTTGGGCAACATGAACAGTGTTGTAGTCGTGGTACACTATTAAAACATGCAGTGATGCAGATGTTATTATTTAGAATGGTTTATGAATTATTATGCTTAATCGTATCCCTAAAAGTAGGCTAAATATAACATAAAATATAACACCCCTACAAATTATTAATCTCAAAGTTAAAATATAAGTAGTAGGCTACATGGCATAGCTGATAGCTGTCTTTCTTTGGAGTGCACAGAGAGGCCAATTGAATAGAACAGATGTATGTAGGCCTGTTTATCATTTTATTAAACACGCAATAGGCCATCCCATTCAATTCCTGAATGCACACATAGGAGGCGGTCGACGCAGCCTGCATATGGACATAATGAATAAACGGGACTTTGTCTCATTCCTCATATAGAATATACTATAGCCTATATATATTATATTAATACGGTTTCTTACCTCAGACATGTGGCTAGCCTCTGTTCGGGATCAATAGGCTCCCTGAAGTTCGTCGTCTCCCTCTGGAGACGTGGAGTTAGCTGACGAAGAAGCTCTTCGAATTGTCCAAGGGACATTCGGAAATACTGATGGAATTTCTTAGGGTATTTCTTGAGCTCCTGAATTGTTGTATGGAACTCACCCATGTCCTTTCGCAATAGTAAGATAGGGTGTACCCAAAAACTTCTCTTCTTTCTTTTTTTGTTTAACATCATCAAAACTAGCTCTTCATCACTCGAGGTAGACTGACTAGACTCCATTGTTCCCAGTGGCTGTGGCGCGAAACAATTCCCGCCGCGCCAGTGACGAAACAATTAACTCCCGCCACGCAACTCCCGCCACGCCAGTGATGCCACGAAACAATGTATTTATTAATTCCCGTTTCTATATAAATAGTGGGGAGGTGCTGCGTGTTGACCGCGGGAGACAAAACTTGTAAAGGGCAGCTTGTATTCACGATACAAAACACATTTATGATTTATTAAAGACCAACGTTACATTCAGGCACTTGCAGAGGAGACACGGGGGTCCCGGGACACTAGTCCCCCGTGGTTCCGCAGAGCGGCTCACGGCCCGGTCGCGAACCGTCCGTTGGGCCGCCGGCCACGGGGAAGAGAAATGAATAAAAAAGCCTCAAATGGGGCAGGCACTTGGACCATGCGGCCGCCCATGAGCGATGTGGCTCTGTCACATTAGCCCTGGACCCATATGTGGCTAATGTGTCTCTCCGACTCGCTGTCATTTATATTGAACGAACGTACGCTTAGCTTGATGCAAACGCGACCCCCCCCCCCCCTCTCTCTTTAACGTGCGAGAGAGAGAGAGAGAGAGAGAGAGAGAGTCGCGTCTCTCTCTCTCTCTCTCTCTCTCTCTCTCTCTCTCTCTCAGCAGGGAATCATAGCTTCAAATTGACATTGGTTGTTCAAGTCAAATTGACGTGTTGATGTTATTATGGTATTTACCATAGGCAATATGCCAATATTGAAAAAAGTTAAAATGACCAGTGAACAGGCTCATCAAAAAGCTAAGATTTGCACTAGGCTATTTTAACCTATTTCTGCTGTGCAGACCCATTTTTGACCAGAAAATAAATACTTTATAACCGGAATATATGCCCACATGCACGGGCGCGGCCGGTACCAATTGTACCATGTGGGGTGGGGGCCGGTACCAATTGGACCCCCCCCTCTCTCTCTCTCTCTCTCTTTAACGTGCGATAGAGAGAGATGCGTCTCTCTCTCTCTCTCTCTCTCTCTCTCTCTCTCTCTCTCTCTCGCTCTCTCTCAGCAGGGAATCATAGCTTCAAATTGACATTGGTTGTTCAAGTCAAATTGACGTGTTGATGTTATAATGGTATTTACCATAGGCAATATAAAAAAGTTAAAATGACCAGTGAACAGGCTCATCAAAAAGCTAAGATTTGCACTAGGCTATGTTAACCTATTTCTGCTGTGCAGACCCATTTTTGACCAGAAAATAAATACTTTATAACCGGAATATATGCCCACATGCACGGGCGCGGCCGGTACCAATTGTACCATGTGGGGTGGGGGCCGGTACCAATTGGACCCCCCCCTCTCTCTCTCTCTCTCTCTTTAACGTGCGATAGAGAGAGACGCGTCTCTCTCTCTCTCTCTCTCTCTCTCTCTCTCTCTCTCTCTCGCTCTCTCTCAGCAGGGAATCATAGCTTCAAATTGACATTGGTTGTTCAAGTCAAATTGACGTGTTGATGTTATAATGGTATTTACCATAGGCAATATAAAAAAGTTAAAATGACCAGTGAACAGGCTCATCAAAAAGGTAAGATTTGCACTAGGCTATTTCTGCTGTGCAGACCCGTTTTTGACCCGAAAATAAAGACTTTATAACCGGAATATATGCCCACATGCACGGCCGCGGCCGGTACCAATTGTATACCTATGTGGGCCGGTACGAATTAATTGGACCCCTCCATCTGTGAAGTACTGGATACGGGGTTATTAAAGAAAGGATACCAAAGCAAAGCGGGAGGGGGAGGAGAGGAGAGGAGGAGGGAGAGGAGAGGAGCTATAATCGCACAATACGCGTCGCATAGATGTGTACGGTGTATAGGCAAACGCGAATAAATTCGCCGGGCAAATATTTCGCATTTTCAGATCGCTTATTCGCATCGCGTCGCTAATTCGCCAGTGTGTAATGACCTTTACGCAATAAGCATGGACTTTATTTGGAAACACATTCTATTATTTGTGCAACTTGTGGATCACTGTATTGGACAATTAGAAGTTAGGCCTTTTTAAAAAACAAAACATTTACTCCTGCTATCGTTTTTGGGCAGCTATGGCGTGCTGGAGGTGTGTAATTTGTTTTGTTTTTGTTGCCTTAACTCTGAAGTCTCTATTGAGTCACATAAACCAGGCACACAGTCGCAATCCAGATTTCCGTGTTATATGTGGAATTGAGGGGTGTACAGAAGAATACAGAGTCTTCAACTCGTTCTACTACCATATCAAACGGAGACATGGTCAGTATCTTGAGTCTGGTCTCCCACCAACTGGATGGATGAGAACAGCAACAACTGAGCCGTCTAGACTTGGTTGTGAACATTTTGATGTACCCATTTTTTCCGGAGCTGTGTCCCAAACAAGAGGGAGGACCAGCAGTGAAGCAAACACATCCTGCACTCAAATGTCACAGGTAAGTCGAGATGTAATGCCGACTGCATGATAAAAAATTAAATAAAAAAGATTATATTGTAACTTCTCATAAGATATGCACATGGTTCTTTAATGTAATTTATGAAAGACTTGCACAAATAAATAATTAAAATGGGACATGTTATGTAGCAGACTAAACATAACAAACGGCTTCCTCTAGCATAATATGAATAATAATATCCCATTATAACAAATTTAACATGTGTACAGGAGGGAACTGGTGGCAGTCATGTGATGCAGAGGACGAGCAGTGAAGTCAACACTCCTGCCACACCAAATCAAATGTCACAATTTTGGCTATATACATCCTGATCCTTATAAGATTTAATGAACTATTTGATATGGATCATGAAAATAGCAGAACTTGCTACAGAGTTGTGAACTAGTCTTAACATTTATTGTATAATATATCATGTCTACAGGAAGAAGCCGGTGCCTCCAGCAGTGAAGTCAACTCACCTGTTACACCAAATCAAATGTCACATGTAAGATTCAATTTTGCCTATGCATGATAATGCTATACAGCTATGACACCTGATATTAGAGATGTATGACTTCAAATCAATATCATGCTAATTTAAAACTTGTGTGGATTATAATTAAGGAGCTATTATATTTATATAGTGGAATATAGCAGATCTACAAACACCATATAGTACAAAGTGCTGCAGGCCTTAAGTCTGTATTGGATCTATTAGAAATAAATAAAACAAACAAATAGTTAAATACATGAGAAAGACCTGTCATTAGAGGTTATACATTTGGGTTATAATATATTTCCAGTTAAATGCCCAGCCCTATACCTGCTGTGAACACGCCAGACTACAGGAAGGACCTGGTTTAAGTGATAATCTCACTAGACGTGCAGTTGCATTCGCCATCGATATCCGGGAAAGGGGCCACCTGTCCCAGGTAATGCATTTTACCATAACTTGGTGTTTTTAAATTTCCAATAAGTCGGCACCCTTTCTATACTACAGTTAAACAGACTATTTTATAATGTATATACCTTTATAATACCAAGTAATACAGATCCGAGTAAATGAGGCTTGACCTTCTAATTACAATGTATATCACAGCAAGGGCCCAAAGTAATTAGCAACACCTTTATCCCATACATCAGTGGTGAAATCAAACCAAATGGACCCTTGTGGGTCCATTTGGTTTCATTTTACACTCAACAGGTAAAGATCTATAAGGGTCCATTTGGTTACCAGCTCTCCATCATTTAGCTAAGCTGGGGACCACCTGGAACCCCCTCAAGGGCCACTGGTGGTCCCCGGACCTCTGGTTGAAAACCACTGCCATACATTGTCTGTTTCTAAACATGATGTCTCATAATTTGTTTCAGATGAGTGTCAACAGAATTGTGTCTGGAGTCCAGCAGTACCAAAATGCTCTACTGCACAACATGAGGGACTCGATGAAGAGGATCTTTGAAAGACACTCAGACAGTGTTCACTCGGAACATGTTCAAGAGGAGGTACTAGCGACATTGGACAATTTTCAAGATCCTTTCTCCTCAATGGCCACTGCTTACATGCAAGACAAAACCATTAGTAAGCTTTTTAACCCAGTTGAACCAGAAGAGATGGTGGCGTCTCGAAAGGCTTATAGACGAAAGAAAGGACAATCGAGGGAACTCGCAATCAAAAACGATATATTTTACTATATACCCCTAATTAAGAGTCTTGAACAGTTACTGTCCAATTCCAGAGTTTTTAATATGATCAACACCACACCAAAGAGCTGTCACAAAGATGGTTTTTTGTATGACATTAATGATGGAAGCCTTTTCAAAACCCACCCACTGTTTTCAACAAGACCTTCTGCTTTGCAGGTCATACTTTATTCGGATGAGATAGAACTATGCAACCCGCTTGGGTCACATACTTCTGTAAATAAATTGCTGATGTTTTATTATACATTAGGCAATATAGACCCCAAGTTTAGGTCAAAACTGGCTGCAATCAGACTAATTGCTATAGCGAAATCTAAAGATATTCACGAGTGCGGTGTTGATGTTATATTAAACAGACTTGATGCAGACTTACAGTTGCTGTATAATGGTGTCAAAATCCAAACACCGAATGGTGACATGGATTTATTTGGGGCTGTAATTTCATTATGCGGTGACACCCTTGCACAACATGAGCTTGCGGGATTCAAGGAAGGAGTTGGTTTTGCATACAGTAAGTGTAGGCATTGTGAATGTACCTCTGAGGACATGCAGCTCAATTTTGATGACCAATGTTTTACTAAAAGGACAATGGCAAAACATGTTCGACAGTGCCTTGAAATAGAAAGAGCTAGTACAGTGTTTGTAAAGTCAGCCCTCAAAACCACTTATGGAATAAACAGAAGAAGTAAGTTGGTCGATTTTCCAGGCTTTGACCTAATTGAGCAGACGCCGCAAGATATAATGCACATAATTCTAGAGGGCGTCGCACCTATGGAAATTAAGTGTGTATTACAACACCTTGTTCTCTCTGGACAGATGCAGTTAGATATGTTCAACTCAGCCATGCAGAATTTTATTTTATCACCCATAGATGTGCGTGACAAACCCTGTCCCATCAGTGTCGTTACCGTGGCATCAAATGATAACAAACTTAAACAATCCTCTGGGCAAATGCTGATATTGTTAAAGATCATGCCTTTTCTTTTGAACATTATAGAAAAAAATGAATATGTTCAGTTTATTTTGGAGTTAATTGAGATAGTCAAGATACTTTTTGCCCCTGTTGTGTCTGTGCAGACTGTAATGAGACTGAAGAAAATGATTGAACTGCATTTAAAACAGTTTAAGCACCTTTTCCCTGAGAAAAATATTATCCCTAAGCAACATTACATGCTGCATATACCTGCTCAAATTATTTCTCTTGGCCCGTTGATGAGGCATATGTGCATGAGGTTTGAGTCAAAGCACTGTTTTTTCAAACAGTGGTCCTCTAAACTTAACTACAAAAATGTCTGTAAATCACTTGTAAACCATAATCAGCGTTATGAGTGTTGTCAAAATGCAATAGGCACTGAACATCCCATTTTTGTACACGAGAAGGAATTGGGCCCCGTCTCAGAAGTACAAAATTTTGATTATATTAAAGTAAAAATTAGAGATTTTCTGGGGATTGATGGCCTACGACATGCAGTCAGCGTTAAGTGGCTTAGTCTTAACGGTAACAAGTACATCAGTGAAAAGTCTCTCATAATTGTAAGTGCAATTGAGACCATACCTGTCTTTGCTCTTATAAAAAAGATTTATTTGGTAGACAGTTCACTGTATTGTATGGAATATCAACTTTATGAAACGCTTGGTTATAATAGAGATCTCTTGGCATATGAAGTTGCTGTGCCTAATCTTGCCCAGGCAACAGAGGTGATAGATGCTGAGAAGCTAATAGATTATACTTCATATTTTCCCATTAGTTTTAACAAAGGTGTGTATGTTTTGACAAAATATAACATTGATGATGTAATTGCATTGAGAAATGAAAATTAAGAACCCAGGAATGGGGGGGATCCGCAGCCAAATCATTTTGGGGAACCTGCATGGCATACTACTGAATTCTAAGGCATTTAGTCAGGCTCATGTCGTAATGGGTTAGTTACATGCCACTCATTATGAGCTGCATGGTGTAATTAACCCATTACGACATGAGCCTGACTAAATTCCTTAGAATTCAGTAGTATTCAAACATCATCATGCCATGGTCCCCCAAAATGATTTGGCTGCGGACCCCCCTCCCCATCTGAAGAGGTTTTGTGAGAAGATTTGTGTTGAAATAATTAATGCTAATAGGACTGGTTGTTAAAGACAAGCTCCCAGTGTGAGCTTTGTCTGCCATGTATTAACCCATTTTGACCTGAGATCAGATTCTAAAAATGTCTTCTACATCCTGACAGGTTTCTGAAAAAGCAATGTTTCTATGTCAGTTGTTCTTCGATTTTCCAAAAATAGCAGATCTGCTAAAAAAAATAAAAATGCAATATATTGTTAAAAAAAAGATTGTCATGCTTTCTTTGTCATGCATGCTATTCTTTTGTAAATATGATTTGTTCTAGTATAGCACGTGGTGCTTATATCATTGGTTCTCAAAATGTTTCATGTCAAGGACCTCAACACAAGCTCAACACAATCCAGGCCGGTCTATGCAGGCGTGTGCACGAAATGAGCATGAATGTGACAATTTCACAGGGCTGTGCCTCTCATTGAAAATGTATCACTATAGGAACGTCAGTCGCTGCCCTTCTGAAAAGGCCTTAAATTTGATGTTTGGAAACATTTCAAAATGTAATGTGAAAGCAGTTATTTGGTAGTCTTAAAATAAGTACTTAGAATAGAATAGAATAGAATGCTTTATTTGTCATTTTTTAACAACTGTGAACAACTGTGAACAACTGTGGACAGCAGAAAAAAACGAAATTGCGATGTGCTGAAGTGCACGGGCCGCTGCAACTGAGTCGCGCCGCCACAAACTTTTTCTTACATCATAGGAGAAAAGAATAGGGTGGGGGGGGGGGGAGCATGGAGTGGGTTAGGGGTATTGACAGAGAGGGAGGGAGGGTGGGGATGAGGACATCATATCACATACAGTTGCATTGTGTAGGCACGGGAACTTGGGTGGGGGTGGGGGGTTGGGTTAAGGTCAGAGGACAAAAAACACACTGCTATTCACACAACGCTTCATGGTCATCACACTTCACAAATGTTCCATGGTCATCACACCACTAGAAGCACTGTCTGAAAACAGGAAAAAAATTCTCACAACCGGGCAGCAGGTTGGGCGGGGTGCGGGGTGAGGTGGGGGTTGGGGGTGGATAGGGAGAAGGCGGAATGTGGTGCGGGATGTGTGTGAAATGTCTTGTTAGTTCATTGTATGTGTTTGTGTATCCTGAGCGGCTCCCGGATCTGTGTGTCCCAGGGTCACATAATCTCAAGTCCAGATAGTAGGAGGTAAACACAGCTAGCTGTGCAGACTGCGGCCTTGGTTCTCAGTCCAAAAACATATAGGGGTTTGACATACCCCTATATGGATATTTCCCTACTCCTACCCCCTTCGATTCACCCTATATGAGTCAGCATCCTCGACAGGACAAGCAGAGTTCAACCAAGCCATCATCAGCCCCACAACAAGTTGAACTAATACTGGAACTGGCCGGCTTTACGGAGATCCGAACCACCGCCCAACAGACCCCTGTCACGGATAGCAGAACCCCTCACTTCATCTCATACAGGCAGACATAATTGCCTTTACGGCCCAGTTATAATCATGCGGTACCATTAATACCTCCTATGCAGTGCTACTCAACCTGCGGCCCATGGTCCGCATGCTTCTCCTGCTTATTACTTACTAGTACTAGTTTCGCCCAGGGCGCGTATGCACCGTCCCAGCACTTTTGATGCGTATGCACCGTCCCAGCAAATGACCCAATGACTACTTGTGCCTGATACGGCAGTGGTGCCAGATTACATACATGTATGTATACTAGGAGCATTACCTTTAATCCTCCCGACACTAAGACACTAAAACATATCGTCATTACGTCACCACCATCGAAAACCATTGGTTTTATCAGGCACAACTAGTCATTACGTCATTTGCTGAGACGGTGCATACGCATCGAAAATGCTGGGACGGTGCATATGGCGTAAAGTAACCACAGTATACCGCTAATCAACTTACACATTACATACAGTATACATATACATAGAGGCAGTTCCTTTAATCCACCCGGCACTTATAGCTGGGATAACTAGCTCTCAATGATGACGTAATAAAGATGTGGATTAAAGGACCCAATGCCAGAGTGTAATTGGTTTTCGATGGTGACGTAATGACGATATGTTATGGTGTTGAGAGGATTAAAGGTAATTCTCCTAGGTATACATGTATGTAATCTGGCACCACTGCCGTATCAGGCACAAGTAGTCATAACGTGATTTGCTGGGACGGTGCATACGCATCGAATATGCTGGGACGGTGCATACGCATGAAAAGTGGCGCAAAGTAATTTTTTACATACATAAAGTAGGTAGGTAGCAAATAGTTAAACCTAATAATTCAACATCAAACGTTCCTTCACAGATAAACTGAGATTTGACAGTTTGTAGTGTCAAAAGTACTTCTTGCGCACTAGTATGGCCTACTAGTGTGCAACAAGAAAGTATATGCACTTGACAGAGTGCAGTTTTAGTTGTATCTGTGGCCCGTCAGGGCCGTAATGATCAATACAAATATAATTAGTTATCGTGATGGTTTTGAACATAATTGTAGGTATTTGTTCCAAAACAAAGATATGGCCCTATGTTCTCCTAACAATTTGTAAATGAGGACTCCAATGTTGTAACTTAATCATTGATCACAATGTTTTTGTTCATTGAGGTTTAAGTGTAGTCTGTTACAAAATACAAATTTTAATGTTTCAAAATAACAGATATTTTTAGTTTGCAGCCTTTGGACTTTTGGATTTCTGTTGAGTAGTCCTGTCCAAGTGGAACTGATCGGCGGTGTTTGGGAAAACCTGCTGCCAGCGATCTACCGTATACTAGAATTATACGTTCACCCCTTGAACGTGCATGACTAATGACTATCAGCCAGAAACCACTGCCTCTGGAAGGACAAATAGTGTAAATAGACAAATGTATTAAGGCTCATACATAGCCTGGATTTACGGTGGTGGGGTGACCACCGAACTACAACATGACGTCACGAGCCGCGGTGAAGAGCAAATCACCGCCACCGCTCAATCGCTTCTCCGTTTTTACTCACCACCGCTCAACGTTATTTCAGCTCTGGTGGTCACCTCACCACCGACAATCCAGACTATGAATAGGCCTTTACCATCCAATGGTCTTACCATCCACATGTCTTACCATCCCAACGCACTAACACTTGTTTTTCTCTCTGCTCGTTTGGCTTCTGTAACACACACACACACACACACACACACACACACACACACACACACACACACACACACACACACACACACAGTATAAGAAATCACTGGTTAAGGCATACCATTATTTTATTACTGTTTCTTGTCTCAGTGATGTTCAGCATAAAGACAAATTAACATGAACATTAACATTCTGTGGTGCTGATAGCCAAGTTATTATGGGGAGTACTACCGCCTGGAGAGACGGCGAGATCATTTCATGGCGGCGACGAATCGTTGCGACCTATTGTTTACGCCATGACGTATTCTTCAATATGTCGCAGCGTAAACAATAATTCGCCACAGCGTTAAGAATAAGCCGCAGCGTGAGGAACTCGCCGCAGCAGAACGCAATACGCCATGGCGTAATATGGACATTCGCCGCGGCATATGGTGAGTCGTCGATGCTATAGCCACCACAACGTAATATGGATAACCCTTCAAAATAACAGATATTTTTAGTTTGCAGCCTTTGGACTTTTGGATTTCCGTTGAGTAGTCCTGTCCAAGTGGAACTGATCGGCGGTGTTTGGGAAAACCTGCTGCCAGCGATCTACCGTATACTAGAATTATACGTTCACCCCTTGAACGTGCATGACTAATGACTATCAGCCAGAAACCACTGCCTCAGGAAGGACAAATAGTGTAAATAGACAAATGTATTAAGGCTCATACATAGCCTGGATTTACGGTGGTGGGGTGACCACCGAACTACAACATGACGTCACGAGCCGCGGTGAAGAGCAAATCACCGCCACCGCTCAATCGCTTCTCCGTTTTTACTCACCACCGCTCAACGTTATTTCAGCTCTGGTGGTCACCTCACCACCGACAATCCAGACTATGAATAGGCCTTTACCATCCAATGGTCTTACCATCCACATGTCTTACCATCCCAACGCACTAACACTTGTTTTTCTCTCTGCTCGTTTGGCTTCTGTAACACACACACACACACACACACACACACACACAGTATAAGAAATCACTGGTTAAGGCATACCATTATTTTATTACTGTTTCTTGTCTCAGTGATGTTCAGCATAAAGACAAATTAACATGAACATTAACATTCTGTGGTGCTGATAGCCAAGTTATTATGGGGAGTACTACCGCCTGGAGAGACGGCGAGATCATTTCATGGCGGCGACGAATCGTTGCGACCTATTGTTTACGCCATGACGTATTCTTCAATATGTCGCAGCGTAAACAATAATTCGCCACAGCGTTAAGAATAAGCCGCAGCGTGAGGAACTCGCCGCAGCAGAACGCAATACGCCATGGCGTAATATGGACATTCGCCGCGGCATATGGTGAGTCGTCGATGCTATAGCCACCACAACGTAATATGGACACTCGTCGCGGCATAGAACGGCACTCGTCGAGGCAAGTTACGTTTTGCGACGTAAAAGGTTGACTTTGGCATTTGCGGTGGTATTGAATGGGTCCCAGCAGGCCTTTTTCCGCGTGCATCATGCCCGGGGATCGGCCCACGGGTCAGGAGGCCTCAGCCGTCTCCGGGCGTCCGTGCGTGCCCGAGCTGTCACCTCTTTTGTGCACCGAAAAGAGCAGATCTACCGCGCGAGCGTGTGTGTGTGTGTGTGTGTGTGCGCGCAACGTTTATAAGAAAGAGAGAGAGAGATAGAGAGAGAGAGAGAGAGAGAGAGAGAGAGAGAGAAGGGGATGGGGGGGGTGAGTGACCGGCTGCCGCCACCGCGCAATAAATCAATCAATCAATCAATCAATCAATCAATTCACACCGATACTTTCCCCCTCTCTCTCTCTCTCTCTACCCCTCCGTAAGTCCGTCTGTCTCTCTCTCTCTCTCTCTCTCTCTCTCTCGTGCGCATGTGCGAGCGTGTGTGGGTGGGGGTGGTGGTGCGGAGAGTGAGTCTACAGCGGAGTGAGTGAGTTTCTTTCTTTTTCTTTTTCATGCTTTGCTGGGTTGCTCTTTAAAGAGTGTTTTCTCTTTTGTTGTTTAGCGTTTAATCCCCGCTGCAGTCAGCGGGTCTTGTTGCTCTTGTGCGCCGCAGCAGCGGCTGCTGCTGTTAGCGTCATGGTGTTTGACAAGTTGACGAGGAAACATGGCATTAAAATCTCGCCAAATTTCCCATGCTCAGTGGAGGACTGCAGCCTGGCAGTGGCCAAGGTGGTCGGAGCGGCTAGTGTTAAATCCGCCGCTAGAATGAACGGTGGGGTGGTGATTTTTGTGGACGGGGTGGAGAAGGCAAACAACGTAGTGACAAACGGTGTGGTCATAAAGGACACGTTTGTTGCCGTGACGCCTCTCGCTACACCAGCGAAAAAAGTTATGCTGTCGAACATCCCCCCGTTCATAAATGATGAACTCATTGTGAAGGAATTGTCCAGGTTTGGCAAAGTTGTGTCACCAATTAAAAAGTTGCCGTCAGGCTGCAAAGCACCTGAGCTGAGGCATGTTGTGTCGCATAGGAGGTTGCTCTTTATGCTTCTGAACGACAGGACCCATGACTTGAAAGTAAATTTCAAGCTGAAAATTGATGGTTTTGAATATACTCTTTTTGCCACTACTGAGAGTTTGAAATGTTTCGGATGCGGGGGGGAGGGGCATTTGGTTCGCTCTTGCCCAGAACGGCCGTCCACTGCTGCTGAGCCCAGCGCAGAGACGAGTGGTGTGGGTAAACGTGGCAGGGGGGCTAATCCGTGGGGGGTCCCGGCTGCTGGGGGGGAGGCGGGGGTGTCAGGAGAAGTGCGCAAAGAGGGGTCTGTGAGACAGGAGGAAGCTGATGAAACGGGTGAGGGTGACAATGGAAAGGGGGGGGGGGAGGTGGACATTAGTGAACCTGAGGGAAGCCAGCCTGTTGATGACAGTAATGTGGAGGTGTTGAACACCGTGTTGGGCACTCAGGACAGCAGTCTAAGCACCAGCCAGGTGGGGGAGGGGGTGAGTGTGGCAGGGGGTGGGGCTGGGGCAGAGGGGATGCTGGCAACAGAGGTTGACATGAGAGACGAGGAGGACAGCTTAAAAGTGGGTGGGCAGAAAAGAAAGGCAAAAAAATACCTCACTGCAGGGTCACAACCAAAGAAGGCGACAGAGAGTAATGCTGACGGTCTGATGGAACGGGGAGAGTTGGTTTGGGATGGTGGTGAAACTGGGGAGTGGGAAGGTGAGATGTCTGACTCCGAAGACGAGTCAACTCATTACAGCCTGGCGAAAATGAAACAATTTTTACAGAAAACAAAAAACGCAAAGGGAGTGAGGCTGAAGGATTCTTTCCCCCTGATAGAATCCTTCAAACAGTCAGCAAAAGAAAACAATGAAGAAAAAAGGAAGGGGGGCTTTCACAGAACAAGAGGTCTATAGAATAAAAACGTTTCTAGAGAAAGTGAATCTCGATAAAGAAAGTAATGATGGAGGGAAAACTGTCTAATTTTTTTGTTTGTTTAATTAATTGTTTTTTACTGTCCACATGGTTGGTGCCCTATTTTTCACACATGTCTGAGTTCAGAATTGCCACCTTGAACCTGAACGGAGCAAGGGATATCAGAAAGAGGGAAATGTTGTATGAGTTGACAAAAGTGAAAGGCATTGATGTAATGATGGTGCAGGAGACACATACTGATGGAAAAAATGAAACTGATTGGAGAGTAGAATGGGAGGGCGAAGTTTGCCTGAGCTCTTTGAGCTCAAACAGTGGGGGGGTTGCAATCCTGTTCTCCAAGAGCTTTTCTCCTATTTCATATGAAGTTCAGGTCAAGGTGGAGGGGAGGCTATTAATCGTCAAAGCAAAGTATGAGAAATACACAGTTGTTTTCATTAATGTCTATGCACCTGTCGTTGGACAAGACAGAGTGATGTTTTTGAATACTTTGAATGATTTTTTGATGACATGTAATTCAGATGATTTCTTGTACCTCGGGGGTGATTTTAACTGTACTCAGAATGACAAAATTGATCGCAATCATGCTGAGCCTCACAGGCAGTCACAAAGAGCAATGAACAACATTATTGAGACACATGACTTAGTAGACATATGGAGAGAGCTACATGAAACCAAGAGACAGTACACATGGGCTCACGTAAGGGACAATGTTATCTCGCTAGCCAGGCTGGACAGGCTTCACTGTTTTAAACACCAGTTCACTGTCGTTAGGAGGTGTGGCATTGTGCCAGTGGGTTTTACTGACCACTCTTTGGTGGTGGGGGACTTTTTCATCACCAATGTAAAACCAAGGAGCGCTTACTGGCATTTCAACTCCGCTCTGCTCTTAGATGAGAACTTTAAGGAGACTTTTACGTTTTTTTTGGAAGGGCTACAGAACCGAGAAACATAGCTTTGAGTCTTTAAGGCAGTGGTGGGACTATGGAAAGGTTCAGATTAGACAGCTTTGCCAGCAGTACACTCTCAATGTCACAAGGGATATTGCCAGATCAATGAGGGACCTGGAGATTGAGTTAGTGGAACTGCAGAGCTCGTGGGAGTCCACAGGAAATCGAGGACATTTTGAAGTCCTCAAATCCAAAACAAGCATGCTTGAAGACCTACTGGGCATGAAAGCGCAGGGGGCATTGGTGCGGTCTAGGTTCCAGGGCGTTAACCAGATGGATGCACCTTCCAGTTTCTTTTTTGGTCTAGAGAAAAAGAATGGGCAGAGCAGGTTCCTGCACACGCTACGGTCACCGGGGGGGCAGGAGCTTACAGATGCTGGAGAGCTCCGGCGCACGGCAGTGGAGTTTTATGCTGATCTGTACAAGAGCGAGTATAAAGACAATGAACTGTTGTTTGAATCATTCTGTGATGGACTTCCCCAGATTCCCCCAAACGAAAATCGTGGTCAGGGGGGACCTCTGACACTGGCTGAGCTGAGTGCTGCTTTACAAGGCATGGAGGGGAGCAAGGCCCCTGGCATCGACGGGCTGACAGTGGAGTTTTATAAAGCTTTCTGGGAGGAGTTGAAAGAGGACTTGTTGGGGGTGCTGAGCGAAAGCTTCGAAGAAACGTGTTTGCCGCAAAGCTGCAGGAGAGCGGTGCTAACTTTGCTGCCCAAGAAAGGTGACCTTAAAGACATTAAGAACTGGCGTCCAGTGTCCCTCCTGTGCACGGACTATAAGGTTCTGTCCAAGGCTCTGGCCAATAGACTCAGGGAGGTGCTAGACCAGGTCATACACCTAGACCAAACCTACTGCGTGCCTGGTAGGTCTATTGTAGACAATGTGTCTCTCATTCGTGATGTTTTGGACGTCTCTGGCTCATTGGGGTTAGATGTTGGTCTTATTTCACTCGACCAACTCAAAGCTTTTGATAGGGTGGAGCATCAATACCTGTGGAAGATCCTAGAGCGGTTTGTTCTACACCCTGGTCTTACAGCTATGATCAAGGTTCTATACCAAGACATTGAGAGTGTGCTGAAGGTGAACGGAGGACTGAGCGCTCCTTTTAGAGCAGAGCGTGGGGTCCGTCAAGGTTGCTCGTTGTCGGGCATGTTGTACGCCTTGTCCATAGAACCATTGCTACATAGATTACGGTCTGGCCTTGGTGGTCTGACCCTACCTGGCTTTAGCACAGCACATGTGTTATCAGCATACGCAGACGATGTCGCAATCCTGGTCACCGGACAAGGAGACGTCGACGAGTTAGGGAGGATTGTGAATGATTTTTGCTTTCTAACCAAGGCAGGGGTAAACTGGCAAAAGAGTGAAGCCTTGGCAGTAGGTAGGTGGGGAGGCGGTCTCCCAAAGCTCCCGGGAGGCTTAGAGTGGAAACAGGGGGGTATAAAGTATTTGGGTATTTATATTGGCGATGAGGTAACCATGAACAAGAATTGGGAGGGGGTAGTGGACAAAGTGCAAGCTTTATTGAACAAATGGAAATGGCTGCTGCCAAAAATGTCATTCAGGGGGAGAGCACTAGTAATTAACAATCTGGTGGCCTGTACTTTGTGGCACCGTCTGGCATGCATGGAGCCACCAAGTGGCCTAATGAGAAAAATCCAGGGTTTAATGGTCGATTTTTTCTGGGACAGAATGCACTGGGTACCCCAAGCAGTTTTGTTCTTGCCAAAGGAAGAGGGGGGGCAGGGACTGGTTCATATCGAAAGTAGAATTGCGGCTTTCCGGGTGCAGTTCGCACAGAAGTACCTTACAATTGGGTATGAGTACCTCACCTGGAAGGACGTGGCAAGCACAATATTGAGGAGGGTGGATGGACTGGGGATGGATGCTGCATTGTTTTTACTGAATGTCAATGTGTTTGATGTGACTGAACTGTCGCCTTTTTACAAGGCTGTTTTCAAGGCTTGGTCTCTTTATAAGTGGACGGTAGAGGAGCCGAGAGACAGCGAGATCAATTCGTGGCGGCAGCGACTCGCCACGACCTATTGTTTTACGCCATGGCGTATTCTTCATTATCCGCCATGGCAGAACAGAATCCGCCATGGCGAGTTGATCAATTCGTGGCGGCGGGGACTCGCCACGACCTATTGTTTTACGCCATGGCGTATTCTTCATTATCCGCCATGGCAGAACAGAATCCGCCATGGCGAGTTCTTCATACGTCGCAGCGTTAATAATTAGCCCTGGCGAGAGGGATACGCCAGGCGTAATATGGATTTTGCCGTGGCAAGAACGGAATCCGCCATTATTATTTTTTTGCGTGCCGTGGTGCAGGTTATTTGTCCTAGTAGTACAATTCTCGGAATTATTCCATCCTCTGCTAGTGTAACGGTTAGCGCTCTCGCCCCTATAGTCAAGGCACCGTGCGGACCCGGTTCGAACCTTGCAAATAGCAAACTATTTTTTTTTAAAGTTCTTTTTTTACCCGTACCGGTATGTATACAGTGTGTGTGCGTGCGTGCGTATACAGTGTGTGTGTGTGTGTGCGTGCGTGCGTGCGTGTGTGCGTGCTTCATCGTATTTATTATTATTACCTGCATATTAATAATAATAATAATAATAATAAATACGATGAAGCACGCACGCACACACACACACACACACACACACACACACACACACTGTATACGCACGCACGCATACACGCACGCACACTGTATTCGCACGCACGCACACACACTGTATACATACCGGTACGGCTAAAAAAATAACTTAAAAAAAAAAAAAGTTTGCTTTTTGAAAGGTTCGAACCGGGTCCGCACGGTGCCTTGACTATAGGGGCGAGAGCGCTAAACGTTACACTAGCAGAGGATGGAATAATTCCGAGATCTGTGTGTGTGTGTGTGTGTGTGTGTGTGTGTGTGTGTGTGTGTGTGTGTGTGTGTGTGTGTGTGTGTGTGTGTGTGTGTGTGTGTGTGTGTGTGTGTGTGTGTGTGTGTGTGTGTGTGTGTGTGTGTGTGCGCGCGCAACGTTTATAAGAAAGAGAGAGAGAGAGAGAGAGAGAGAGAGGGGGAAAGTATCGGTGTGGAGTGATTGATTGATTGATTGATTGCGCGGTGGCGGCAGCCGGTCACTCACCCCCCCCATCCCCTCTCTCTCTCTCTCTCTCTCTCTCTCTCTCTCTCTTTCTTATAAACGTTGCGCGCGCACACACACACACACACACACACACACAGATCTCGGAATTATTCCATCCTCTGCTAGTGTAACGTTTAGCGCTCTCGCCCCTATAGTCAAGGCACCGTGCGGACCCGGTTCGAACCTTTCAAAAAGCAAACTTTTTTTTTTTTTAAGTTCTTTTTTTAGCCGTACCGGTATGTATACAGTGTGTGTGCGTGCGTGCGTATACAGTGTGCGTGCGTGTATGCGTGCGTGCGTATACAGTGTGTGTGTGTGTGTGTGTGTGTGTGCGTGCGTGCTTCATCGTATTTATTATTATTATTATTAATATGCAGGTAATAATAATAAATACGATGAAGCACGCACGCATGCACACACACACACACACACACACTGTATACGCACGCATACACGCACGCACACTGTATACGCACGCACGCACACACACTGTATACATATCGGTACGGGTAAAAAAAGAACTTTAAAAAAAAATAGTTTGCTATTTGAAAGGTTCAAACCTGGTCCGCACGGTGCCTTGACTATAGGGGCGAGAGCGCTAACCGTTACACTAGCAGAGGATGGAATAATTCCGAGAATTGTACTACTAGGACAAATAACCTGCACCACGGCACGCAAAAAAATAATAATGGCGGATTCCGTTCTTGCCACGGCAAAATCCATATTACGCCTGGCGTATCCCTCGCGCCAGGGCTAATTATTAACGCTGCGACGTATGAAGAACTCGCCATGGCGGATTCTTGGGGCGATGGGCTGAGAGACTGTCCGAGGACGATTTCGATCTGTTGAGGATTTACAGCGAGGGGGAGGAAACCCCGGATGGAGAGGACCCTTTTCCGGAGTTGGAGATCTGGCCTGACTTGAAGGGCTGCTCAGGACCTTTGCTGGGGGAAAAAGAGGGTCAAGGTGTCGATTTGTACACAGTGACTGGAAAGGGGTTGTACAAGTGCTGTGTTAAAGCTCTCAACAGGGATAAATTAAACGGGAGAGAGGACACAACGTGGAGAAAGTACTTTGATAAATCCGATGGAAGTAAACCAGGGTGGAGGGCCTTGTACAAACTTCCCTCAAAGAAAAAGACGGGGGACTTACAATAGAGGATTCTCCATGGGGCGGTGGCTGTTAACTCTTGTGTCAAAAGTGAACCCAGCTATTACAAACGAGTGTCCGTTTTGTGGGAAGGTGGAGACCATTGCTCACTGTTTTCTGGAATGTGGTAGGATCAATGCTTTATTTGGTGTGTTAGAGAGCCTGTTTTTTTGTTTTGAAGAAAATTGGTCTAAAGTTGGGTTTATTTATGGAGCGGGGTATAGGAGGAACAACGCTGACAAGTGGCAGTTACTAAATTTTCTGCTAGGGGAAGCAAAGATGGCAATCTACTTGACAAGGAGAAACCAGGTTGAAAGGGCAGTAACACAAGACCTGGTCAGTGTGTTTATCTCACTGGTCAGGGCGAGGGTGTGGATTGATTTCAGATTTCACCAGGGGATGAAAAATCTTGACACTTTTATACAGCAATGGTGTTTAAATGATGTCATTTGCTCAGTTGTTGAGGAGACTCTTCGTTTTGGTTTGGCTTTTGTGTAAAAATGCCCGTGCTTTTTGAACTTCAAATGTCTGTTTGAAAACAACTTAAGTGTCACTGGTTTTTAGTTTGTAAATAAAAGGGTTTTAGAAAAGTCAAAAGTCTCTCTCTCTCTCTCTCTCTCTCTCTCTCTCTCTCTCTCTCTCTCTCTCTCTCTCTCTCTCTCTCTCTCTCTCTCTCTCTCTCTCTCTCTCTCTCTCTCTCTCTCTCTCTCTCTCTCTCTCTCTCTCTCTCTCTCTCTCTCCCCCCTACGGAGAACGGTGTTCTCGTGAGGTGTTTGAGTGAACTCGTGTTCTACTGTATTTATGACCATTAATAATGACCATGGCATTTTATTATTACACACTGGTGTTTAGGTTTGTGTCACATGTTCCAGGGATTTACAGTGATAGCCTATACGCACTGATATAGGCCGTGTGACCCACGTGAGCAAGATGATTGTATTTTCCTTAAGTTTCACTGCAAATAAAACCATATTTCGTATGGAAAAAATTTGTGTAATTCTTCTTCTTTCTCGTTGTAATATTGTTATGTTTAATAGTTAATAGTGCGCATTGTATTATGGAAAAAATAACTGTGTATTTGAGACTTTTTAATTTAATTTTTAATGCGTAAAATAATTTCACCAACATACTTTATGCTCCATTTTACCGATCTAGCCGTCTGTCTGTCTGTCGGCATCTGATCTACAAGCTGCACGCATCGCATGCGGACAGCAGCGGGTCTATACCCCCCCCCCCCCCCCCTCCTGCAGACGTCATATATGATATAGCTAATAGCTTGCCATAATTCTAATGATCATTTGCCGTCTGATTGATATCACAGCACAGAGAGAGAGAGAGAGAGAGAGAGCTGAAATAAACATAATATTCAACTATGCGACACTGCGACCCCGTTAGTTCTTAACGGGTAGCGCACCTATACAGTGGGCGACCCCCCAACACAATAGATAACAAGGACATATGAATTTATATACAAGGCTATATTAATTTAGCCGAACATCAAAGCTCACCGCGCTCGTAGCGCATTGACAGGTCGGTCGGTCTGTCTGTCTGTCTGTCTGTCTGTCTGTCTGTCTGTCTGTCTGTCTGTCGCGTCCTGGGGGGGGGGGGGGTCACGGGGGTCCGCATAGGAGCGACGAGTGAGTGAGTGTGTGTGTGTGTGTGTGTGTGTGTGTGTGTGCGTGTGTGTGTGCGCGCGTGCGTGCGACAGATAAATGCTACATTTCTTGTGCACACTCATATTTAATATAATAAATATGATTCTGATTCATGATATACACTGCTTTGCCCGTCACCACTGTACTTTCTTTCTGTCTGTCTGTCTGTCTCTCAAAACATCAAAGTCCAGTAGGCCTTATAGCCCTTGTCCATTTATCGACGATCCAGCAGCACATGATGCAGTTAGCATACAGTATAGGCCTATTATCCCTATCTGTCTATCTGCATGCGCTACGTCGCACAGAACGCAACACATGCACTATAGCCGAGAACTCACTCTTTTAGGCCTATGTCTGAGTGCGATTACTTTTATAAAGGTTGTACAAGTGTAGCCTATATTATCCGCTATAGGGCGAGTCATTGAGACACAGACAGACAGACAGACAGACAGACAGACAGACAGACAGACAGACAGACAGACAGAAAGTACAGTGGTGACGGGCAGTGTATATCATGAATCAGAATCATATTTATTATATTAAATATTAGTGTGCACAAGAAATGTAGCATTTATCTGTCGCACACACACACACACACACACACACACACACACACACACACGTCGCTCCTATGCGGACCCCGTGATCCCCAAGGGTCCACCCCCCACGTATGTATAGGAAGGCCGACCGGGAGTCCCCGGACCCGTTTGGGCGGCCCGTCAGGTGGTTTTCGAGCTTTCTGCTTGTGGATCGTAAAGTAAAGTTAGTAACTAATCAGAAGCAAACGTTAAACGTTTGACAAGCAATATTCAAAAACTCGTTAATAATAACTTATGCTAATTATTACTGAACCATTTTAGATGTTTATATTTCACCAACAGGCATGATATGCATTTATAGGCATAATAGGCCAGTGGCCACCGGCCGACTCCATTTTGCGCAGTACAGCGTCCCCCCCTAGGACGCGACAGACAGACAGACAGACAGACAGACAGACAGACAGACCGACCTGTCAATGCGCTACGAACGCGGTGAGCTTTTAATATAGCCCTAGGGCCGCTTTTAGGGTAGATCGAATGGTGCCGTCGCGAGGCCTCGCGCATGGCAGCGTTTTTTTTTAATAAATAAAAATAAACACTTTCCATCTCAGATATTTCACATGACAGATTTGAGTGCCTCCCTCCCAGCCCCAGGCTCCTCTATTCTATACTCTTCTATAGGCTCAGCCGCTCAGTCTGCGTGAATGTCTTTGCACACCGGCCATCATTTGGTTACATACAGTTCCATGCAGTAATCCTTTTTTAGTATGGTAAACAATAAACATTGCAGGCAATGCATTTTGATTTAATTGTAAGAGGGAGCGTATCAACACACAGGTGTTGTTCTGATTGAGCATGGGGAAGCAGCGGACAAATACATGATTTCATATTAAACTGTAGGCCTATGTACCGGTAGATTTTCACCCAATGAAAATTTACACTTCACAGATTATAGGCCATTTGGAATTAGAACAATCGGTTAAAGATTGACCGAGAATAACACAATTTAAATATCAACCTTTTTGTTGCCGAGGTGTTTTATAGTAGGCTACTATACTTGTGAGGACCTGGCTGCACGCCCCGCCGCGCACCGAAAATGGATGATCTGCAAACTCAACATGGTGAACACGCATATAATAATATAAATGAGGGCTGAGGCTGATTAAGTTTGCATATAACGGCCCATGGGCCGTTATATGTATAGGTATGTATAGGTATAGGTATTACTTTTGCTGCGAGCGCAGGGCCTCGCACAGAAATCTCGCACAGGGCCTCGCATTTATCCCAGACGCCCCTTGTATATAAATTCATATGTCCTTGTTATCTATTGTGTTGGGGGGTCGCCCACTGTATAGGTGCGCTACCCGTTAAGAACTAACGGGGTCGCAGTGTCGCATAGTTGAATATTATGTTTATTTCAGCGCTCTCTCTCTCTCTCTCTCTCTCTCTCTCTTTTTCTTATAAACGTTGCGCGCACGCACACACACACACACACACACACACACACACGTGGTAGATCTGCTCTTTTCGGTGCACAAAAGAGGTGACAGCTCGGGCACGCACGGACGCCCAGAGACGGCTGAGGCCTCCTCAGAACCGGACCGGCAAGGCGCACCCATTCAATACCACCGCAAATACCAAAGTCAACGTTTTACGTCGCAAACGGGTAGCTTGCCGCGACGAGTACCGCGACGAGTACATGAATTATTGGTGGCTATAGCACCGACGACGAGTCCATATTAGGTCGTGGCGTATTCGTTCTTGCCATGGCGTATTCCGTTCTTGCCATGGCGTATTCCGTTCTTGCCACGGCAAGTCCATATTACGTCTGGCGTATCCCTCTCGCCGCGGCTAATTCTTAACGCTGTGGCGAATTATTGTTTAAGCTGCGACGTATGAAGAATAAGCCATGGCGTAATGAAGAATATGCCATGGCGTAAAACAATAGGTCGCAACGATTCAACAATACGTCGCAACGATTCGTCGCCGCCACGAATTGATCTCGCCCCACCTGACCGCCTGACAGTCAGTCCCCAGGTTGATTCCAGGGCAGGTCAGACCTTAATTTGCTACATGTCATTCCCATACTCAATCTCTCTGCTTCCTGTATCTATACACTGTGAGACTATTAGGCTTTGACAATATTAAATTGCCTTGGGCGGATACGGAAATGGCCTCTTTTTGTGGATATTTGGTACTTTAAACAGATTATGAACCGTGCTGAGCAGTAAAATGGCCTCACAGTTCCTCACACTATTGCAATGCAGAAAACCTGGTGATGTGAAATTAATTTAACTGTGGATTGTATTAATTAACCCAATTAGATCTGAGCCACGTGTTTTTGCAGAGTATGTTTACTTTATTGATCAATCGAACGTGTCCAGGTTGAGGACCAATGAGATAGATATATAGGAACTTTGAACCTTCTCAAGGACCACTGTTTGAAAACCACTTGTATATACAGTCAGTGTGTGGGTGTAAGCACACTAATGGCTCGTACACGAGAGACAGCGAGATCAATTCGTGGCGGTGGCGACTCGCCACGACCTATTTTTTTACGCCATGGCGTATTCTTCATTATCCGCCATGGCAGAACAGAATCCGCCATGTCGAGTTGATCAATTCGTGGCAGCAGCGACTCGCCACGACCTATTTTTTTACGCCATGGCGTATTCTTCATTATCCGCCATGGCAGAACAGAATCCGCCATGGCGAGTTGATCAATTCGCCATGGCAGAACAGAATCCGCCATGGCGAGTTGATCAATTCGTGGCGGCAGCGACTCGCCACGACCTATTGTTTTACGCCATGGCGTATTCTTCATTATCCGCCATGGCAGAACAGAATCCGCCATGGCGAGTTCTTCATACGTCGCAGCGTTATAGTAGTTATAGGCGTAATAGTAGTTTTGTTTATTATTTTTTTGCGTGCCGTGGTGCAGGTTATTTGTCCTAGTAGTACAATTCTCGGAATTATTTCATCCTCTGCTAGCGTAACGGTTAGCGCTCTCGCCCCTATAGTCAAGGCACCGTGCGGACCCGGGTTCGAATCTTGCAAAAAGCAAACTATTTTTTTTTAAAGTTCTTTTTTTACCCGTACATACAGTGTGTGTGCGTGCGTGCGTATACAGTGTGCGTGCGTGTATGCGTGCGTATACAGTGTGTGTGTGTGTGCGTGCGTGCGTGCGTGCTTCATCATATTTATTATTATTACCTGCATATTAATAATAATAATAATAATAATAATAATAATAAATACGATGAAGCACGCACGCACACAGAATCCTAATCACGGAACGTGATTAAAGTCAAAAACAGGATTCAGACGATCGGACAGCTTATATGACACCTTACTCTGATAGGACCTTTCAACCTATTGAAATGTGACAGCTGAATTCTGAATCTATGACATATTTTTCAGTATATATATATATATATATATATATATATATATGTTTGTGCAAAATTATGTGAGCACTTAGAGCACTTAATAGGAGAATTCTCTCTCCTCTATTCTTTACATTTGTACACGCTCTGGATCTGAAGAAAACTAAAGATAACTTAGAAATACTTTAAGAACTTGTGTCTTGTGTCAAAATCCTTTCAGCTCTTTTGCACTACTCTAAGTTTCATCTTTTGACGTTTTGATACTTTGGGTTCTCACTTTTCCAGTGAAGATTTACACGGTTGAGGTATCTGGTCGTTTTGGCTATTTGAATAGCCTCACTCAGATTTATATCTGTCAACTTGGTACTGTAATTCTGCAAACTGTTAATACATATTTCAATCAATCAATCAAAAGCACCCCTGTCCCCTGGACTTGCAGCCATTAAGGCACCCACCTTACATCATATAAACTAAAGTGTACATGATGTGAACATGCACGGTTGACATTATCAGGCTAAATACATTCTTAAACTTTTTGTTTATGCACCCAAAAGACTGGATTGTGAATGTGCAGGTAGCAACTTTTGTAGCAATGGTAGAAATAATAGACCCCAATTGTCAGATGAGCATGTTCTAATCATGCATAATTTACTGTACTTAAAAACATACATTTTCCAAATAGACCCATTTCACTTTTTGTCCACTCTTCCTTGGTGCTCACCTATCTGTTACCTCATCAAGTACTGATTGTGCCCCCCCTTCCCCCCATATGCTATAAAACAGCCTAATCAATATATATCAGAGAGCAGCAAGCATGTCACAGGAGCAGGACATACAACCAGAGGCAACCGATGAGGCGCTCATCATGAGTGTCAGCCGGCATGAAATTATTTATCACTTGGGTCATGCAGAATATAAGAATATTATTAAAAGAGAACAAGCTTGTCGTAAAATAAGTGCAGATTCAGGTTGACATTATCAGGCTAAATACATTCTTAAACTTTTTGTTTATGCACCCAAAAGACTGGATTGTGAATGTGCAGGTAGCAACTTTTGTAGCAATGGTAGAAATAATAGACCCCAATTGTCAGATGAGCATGTTCTAATCATGCATAATTTACTGTACTTAAAAACATACATTTTCCAAATAGACCCATTTCACTTTTTGTCCACTCTTCCTTGGTGCTCACCTATCTGTTACCTCATCAAGTACTGATTGTGCCCCCCCTTCCCCCCATATGCTATAAAACAGCCTAATCAATATATATCAGAGAGCAGCAAGCATGTCACAGGAGCAGGAGATGCAAGCAGAGGCAAACGATGAGGCGCTCATCATGAGTGTCAGCCGGCATGAAATAGTTTATAATTTGGGTCATGCCGATTACAAAAGTAATATTAAAAGAGAACAAGCTTGGCGTAAAATAAGCGCAGATTCAGGCCTTGAAAGTAAGTATTATGTAACATTTACCAAAGACTTTGATCCATATTCCATAGACCATGTGGCTGCACCTATGTTGGTTGAATGTGCTATTCCCATCTAACCTCCCAATATTGCTATTGTTTGGTAATTGTCATTGCTGCAATGTCAAGGAGTGAATCATGTAACAATAATTATACCCAGCATTACAAAGTTGCAAGTACACATGCATATAAACAACTATCATGTACTGTCAATGTTCTTCCTACTCATGAAACCAGAACACACAAATTACAATGATGTGAAGACTTTTATTTTCGATACAGCAGCAGATGATGAATCCCAAATACCACCAGTTAATTTATACTGTAGTCAAAGACTGACCAAAGATAATACATTATACAATTATATAAAATATTGGACCAAATATTTGTGGCCACTATACATACAGAATACTGCCAACATACACTGCAGTGTAGCTTGAAAACAACCAACGTGTACATGACTTCATCCTGTCAAGATATGAAGCAGAGATGGTTACTGTTGAAGGGTTCAGGTTTCCCAAAATAGAATCTCAAACTAAGAATCTCCATGGTATTGCCTTAGCCCATAAATGAACAATTTGAATAGGACAGAACAAAAACTATTTCTACTTCATCTCAAAATGCTTTTGGTGTCCGCCACATACAGTTAACAGGTGCAAATCACGATGGAAGTCCATCAAGGATTACTATTGTAAACTCAGGATGAAGGAGCAGAAGATGGCAAGCGGAAGTGCAGGGGGAGCCCCGAAACCAAAGTGGATTTATTATGGGATCCTAGGATTCCTTGTCCCATTCCTAGAGCCTAGGAAAACCACCTCCAATTTCAGCCGGACGTCTTCAACTGCAGGTCAGCATGTGCTTACTGAAAGATTGATTGAATGACATCGTCATTGCCATTGTGGAGGACATCAGTTGTCATAGCTGTACCTAACAAATGTTTGTACCTAACTTTAAAGGGAGCAGCCAGCAGCAGGCGGAGGAGCAGCACATTGATTCCAGCCCTGCTCAAAGTGGTAAGAGATACATATCAGTCAGACTGTTTACAAATACAACAACAACATCTTTGTGAGATATGTTCAACAGTTGCTCTATAATCCAGAATAGTCTCCCCCTTTACACTGCACAAATAAAGAGGAATGATTATGCCAATGTCTAATATTACAAATCCCCAACTGTTTTATATTGGACTTCCAACATGGCAAGGTAAACTACACAACCCAAACCTCTACTCAAGTCTAGTTGTGCTTTACAGTTTACAAATCTAACAAAACGATTGAACCCAGTGTAAGACGTTTGATTATTACCCAATAGTATTCGTGACCACGTGTGCCACGGTGGCACACTGGGGGAGTACTGGTGTACACCATGTGAGACCACCCACTCCCATAAGTGCTGATTTCTATATTTGGCCCAAACTTTTTGAAATGCAATATAAATCCACTCCTGCTCAATATAACACATCATTCAATCTTACTTCATAGACCACCCGGTGAGTCCAGCTGCAGCCCCGGGTCCCTCTGGTCTTCAGTGTCCTCCTCCAGCATTTTCTGCAAGTGGTAAGACATTCAGATTTGACATGAAAGTTCTGAAATACAATCCAAATCCACTCCTGCTCAATATAACACATCATTCAATCTTACTTCATAGACCACCCGGTGAGTCCAGCTGCAGTGCTGGGAGCCCCGGGTCCCTCATCCCCAGCGGCCATGTCGCCATGGTCTCTTGGCAAAAGAATAAGACCAAACATTTCCCCAAGTGGTGAGACATTCAGATTTGACATGGTACAGTAGTTCTGAAATACAAGACAAATCCACTCCTGCTCAATATAACACATCATTCAATCTTACTTCATAGACCGCCCGGTGAGTCCAGCTGCAGTGCTGGGAGCCCCGGGTCCCTCATCCCCAGCGGCCATGTCGCAATGGTCTCTTGGCAAAAGAATAAGACCAAACATTTCCCCAAGTGGTGAGACATTCAGATTTGACATGGTAGTTCTGAAATACAAGACAAATCCACTCCTGCTCAATATAACACATCATTCAATCTTACTTCATAGTCCGCCCGGTGAGTCCAGCTGCAGCCCCGGGTCCCTCTGGTCTTCAGTGTCCTCCTCCAGCATTTTCTGCAAGTGGTAAGACATTCAGATTTGACATGAAAGTTCTGAAATACAATCCAAATCCACTCCTGCTCAATATAACACATCATTCAATCTTACTTCATAGACCACCCGGTGAGTCCAGCTGCAGCCCCGGGTCCCTCTGGTCTTCAGTGTCCTCCTCCAGCATTTTCTGCAAGTGGTAAGACATTCAGATTTGACATGAAAGTTCTGAAATACAATACAAATCCACTCCTGCTCAATATAACACGTAATTTACTTACTTTATAGTCCACCGCGGGGCAAATTCAAATCTGGGGGTAGCAGCACGGGGACCCAGAGGTCCCCCACCACCAGCTGCTCGCCCTATGGCAGGGCCCCCCACTTCTAGAAGTGGTAAGAATTCAGACCTTACATGAACGTTGTGTGTAATACCATCCTAAATCAAGCTCTGTAATACAATACAAAATCCAGTGCAGCTCAATATTGCAATATTGCTCAATGTTCAATGCTTTAACCTTACTAAATAGCATCCGGTCGAAGGAGGGCCAGGAGCGCTGGACTGGAGGAGGCCCAGCCACATGCCGCCCCAGCCCCAGAACCAGCCCCAGCCCCAGACGCCTTTGAGCAGTGGGCCATGGCAGAGCTCCAAAACAGAGATGGGGCAGCCCATTTTGGACTGTATATAGCCCACCAGCTCCGGGAAATGGATCCTGAAACACAAATGAGGACGGAGATGGAACTCATGCGGGTGGTGTTCAGGGCCAAATTCCCTGGCGCATTATAGTTTTCTTTTTTTTTTTGGTTGTGGCAGGCCAAGTCAATGGCCTAAGGTCCCTTTATTTTTTTCATTTTTCATTTCAGCTAGCTTCAATAAAGACAATACAAATATTTGAAGACTAGACTGTTTCAGTTTGATTTGCTTGTGTGAAGATTGACAGATGTTACAAAACAGTTTTAAAGGTTATTTTTGTATGCCTCTGGTCTTGTATGCCGATTAAAACCCAGAAGAAAGCAGATTGCCTTGAACAATAGTGGGTGTCAACTATTTCAATACTCTCACGTCATGTTTGTTGCTCAACTTAGTGCTTAACCACTTAAACCCTAGTCTAGTCTTTGCCAAAAAATAGCCGCTCTACAAGCTCACAATGCGTTGCATTGTAAACTTGTAGATGGGCTATTTTTGTCTAATGTTCCCCCAGGCTATAGACTACTATGGGTTCAAGTGGTTCAAAAAAGGACTGTTATTCAAAGGCTAGGATCAGGATAATCTAGGATAATCAGACGCCACCACAGTGGCGTCTGATTAGAACCTGAGCCGGGATGTTTAACACGTGTCATTGGAAAGATGGTGTAAGGAATCTAGTAAAGGTACCTGGAGTGGTCAGATACGTTGGCTCGTATGGGCTGAGGTGTGCTTGATCGTGATTGTCTACTGAAGGTCAAAGGTCTTTAATGTAGTCTTGAAGAGGTCGGTGTCCTGTCTTGGACAGTCCCCAAGATCCTGGGACTGTTGTTGGCTATCTAAATGGATGGATGGTCTTGTAGATTCTTGAGTGTGTTGGTTGAAATCTTTTATACAAGGGGAGTTCTCTATCGTGTTCGAGACTGGCTCTCCACTACATATTATTCAATATGTACGGGAACTGACCCCACGGGGCAGTGTACATGGATATCTCTTTAAGACACATCCTCTATGGTGGCCCTGCCCAGATGCCAATCAGCGGGCTATTTAAGCCCCATCTGTGCAGAGCCACTTCGATCTTTTGATTTCCACGAGAGCAGACGTTACGTAGGCTATCTCAGCAGTTTGGAAACGCATCAATAAAAACTATATTAGAACAGCTGCGTGGCACAGTCCACTTACCTAGGTAAGAAGAGAGCCGGTCGTCGCGACTCCTCTCAGGGCGCCGCGTAGCTCCATCAAAAAAACAGCAACAGCAACAAGCTGCAGGCCTAATCCGCTAGACAGTGGAGGAAGCCTCAGCTTGTCCGTGCGTCCGTTCCCTGGTGAAACCCGACCACGTTGGGGGAAACCTTGAGACGGCGTTCGGTCCGTGCGTCCGTTCCCTAGTGAAACCCGACCACGTTGGGGGAAACTAGGAGACGGCGTTCGGTGTGGCCAAAGCCAAGTGCGAAGCCGACCACGTTGGCGGAGCCTTGGTCCCCTGGCTGCAGAAGCGGTGAGACCTCCGGGTCTATCATCGCGGCTGTACACCGCGGCGGCGATCGGCGGGGTAGAACCCAGAGGAGCTGACCCAGTCGGCGTACTCTGAGGCCATCTACGGCCGTTGTTCGTTGCACCGCGGCCCGGTCAGACCACACGGCAGAGGGTAAACAATAACAAACTCCCAACTTCCGCGTCGACGTCATCACGTCGGCGGGGGGGAGGGGTTCTAGTGCAAATACAACACTGCACCCACTCTCGTCGTACAGTCTGCCCGGCCGTCTATATAAGTGGGTTTATACACACAACACACTCTTATATATATATATATATATAGATAGTATACTTGTGATACTTATCTATATACCTATCCAGGTACTAAATAAATAGTTGTACATTCATATTATATGTTTATATATATATATATACGTATAGATTGTATATGTATAGATTAAATATATGAAGTTATAATACATGTCTATATACTTAAATAATAATTAAATAAGTATATGGACATATATGTGTATATGTATATATGAATATACGTATATGTAGATTATAACACACAGCTATATATATTTAGGTACATAGGGGAAACAGATAAACATGGCAAGTCCAGTGCACACCTGTTCGGTGTGTGGGGTGAAAATGCCCATGGAGGACGGCCATGACAGGTGCATGCTGTGCTTGGGTCTGGACCATGCGCACACGGCCAGTTTGGACCCGGCATTCTGTATGAACTGTTTCATCCTGCCGGCTAGAGTGAGGGAGGCCAGGGCTCGGTCATTCTCTCTGGTACCGGCAGAGGCTATTTTAGCCCAGCAGCCTCGGGCCAAGCGGCTAAAGACTGCCGTTGGGGGCAACCAGCGGCAGAGGCAACTGCCGTCAGCCTCAGCTTCGTCAGCCCCACCAGCTCCGCTAGATCTGACGACCCCGGGGCGTCCTGCAGCCACAGTCGTGGCTCCTCCGGCTCTACGGCGTCTTATAACCCTGCGGCGCCCTACGGCCACAATATCGGCCCCACCGGCTCCACAGCACCCTGCTGCCATTGTAGGCCAGGAGGAGGTGCATCTGGAGGCTGGGTCGGAGGAGGAGGATGTTGATGTTCTGGGGGATGACCCCGATGATCTCGGGGAAGAAGACCCCCCCCCCTGGCAGCAGGAGGGGGAGGAGGCACAGGCGGACGAGGAGCAGGAACAAGAGCAGTACCCCTCCCCCCTTCTTGAGCTTATAGCTCGGGCCGCACAGGCCTTGGGGGTGGAGCTGCCCTCAGGGCGGACACAGAGAACCTCCCGGTTCGACGAGGAAGTGGGGGACCAGCCCCTATCGGTGCCGTTACTTCCAGATGTGGAGGACCTAGTGCTCCAGCAGTTCCAAAAGCCGACGGAGGCCCATCGCTGGTCAGGCCTAGTTAGGCGACTGGGGAATGTGCAAGGCCGGGAGAGGATCGGCTGTGGCCCACCACCGGCCTTGGATCAGGCCCTGGGGGCGTTGATCGCCCCTGCCACTTCAGTTCTGGGGAAGCCAGCCGGTGCCACAAAGGACACCAAGGCCATGGACACCATGCTGACCAAAGTGCATGGAGCCTTGTCAGTTCAGGGCCAACTGGCCAATACAGCATCGATCCTAGCCCTGTACCAACGCGGTCTGGCCAGACAGCTGGACGGCGGAGGCCCCGACCTCGCGGCTGAGTTGCAGCAGGTGTCGGCGCTTGTGGCCAAATTAATGAAGGAGCAAGCGGTGGCATCAGGCAGGGCGCTTGCCTCGCTCTGCGTGGCAAGGCGCCACCTCTGGCTGTCACAGTCGAAGCTGGAAGCGGCTGACAGGAAATGTCTGACGGAGCTACCCGTGGTACCATCGGCCATGTTCGGGCCAAGTGCCATGACATTGCTCCAGCAGGCCCAGGAGGCCCGCAAGTGTGCTAGGGAGGTGTCGGGGGCTATCCAGGAGGGCCGCAGCCAGCGTGGCACGACCCCACGGGCAGAGCCACCCCGACCGACTTATGACGCTCCAGGGGACCTAAGGGGTCAGTTGGACTCCTTCCGGCGCGGCAGGTCCGGCCGAGGCCAGAGGCGTGCACGGGTGCGGGGCAGAGGGCCCCGGGCGCCCCATGCGCGCTCCTGACGGTGGGGGGGGCTCAGCCCCCTCTTGCCGCCCCCTGGAACAGACATTGTTCCGGGGGACAATTGGGGCGGACCCCTGGGTGTATTCCACCATGACCCAGGGGTATCGGCAGGCCACTCAGCAGACACAGAGAGACCTGCAGGCCATAGTATTGGCTCATCCCTTTCCCCAGGGACTCAAGCTCTGGGCCTGGCCCCTGAGAGGGCCGAGTTCCTAGCCATGGGGTTGCCTCCATCGGTGGTTGGGACTCTGCAGGAAGCCCGGGCTCCATCTACAAGGAGGGTGTACGCATACCGCTGGGAAAGTTTCCGAGTATGGTGCACTGCGAGGCAGGTGGATCCCCTCTCTTGTGGGGCTTGCGACATCCTCTCGTTTCTCCAGGAAATGTTGGAGGCAGGCAAGTCTCCCACGACTTTGAGAGGCATGGTGGCGGCCATAAAGGCGAACCGGGTTGGGCCCCGTAAACTGGAAGACGGTTGTTGCGACCTGATTAATCAGTTCCTTAAAGGCGCCACAAGGTCTCATCCCTCGCAGGGTAGGCCGACAGCCCCCCCTTGGGATCTGGAGGTGGTACTGACGGCCTTGCGGCACGGGCCGTTCGAGCCCCTGGAAACGGTGGAGCTGGAATGGCTCTCCCGCAAGACCGCATTTTTGCTGGCAATGGCATCCGCAAAAAGAATAGGTGAGCTACATGCCCTGTCAGTGCATGAGGAGTGCTGCCACTTCTTGCCCGAGGAGGCGGGGGTGATATTGCGACCGAACCCTGCGTTCCACCCTAAGGTTTGGTCTGGGTCTCGAGCCAGTCAGTCCCTTGAGTTGCGCCCGCTCAACCCCTCACAAGGAGAAGGGGGATCGGGCGGGCAGGCTCTGTTATGCCCCCTCAGGGCCCTGAGGACGTACCATCAGCGGACGCAGGACCTCAGGACAACGGACCAGCTGTTCGTCTGTTATAGACAGAACTGCCTCGGGAAGCCGGTCTCGAAGGCTAGGCTTTCTCACTGGGTAGTGGAAACCATCCAGGAGGCATATAGACAGGCAGGCAAGCCAGCCCCGTCAGGGGTGCGGGCACACTCGACTCGGGGCCTCGCGGCCTCATGGGCTCTGTGGCGAGGCGCGACCTTGTCCGAGATTTGCACAGCAGCATCTTGGTCGACGCCCTCCACATTCACAAGGTTCTACTGTGTGAACGTGGCAGCCAGCACCCAGTTCACAGAGCGTGTACTGGGCTCCAGGCAGTAGCTTTGGACTGGCCTTAGCGTCTATGAGTTGTTGACTGGCCTCACTATCTGTCAGGGCCAGCTGGTCCTAGGGGCGGCTCGCACCTAGGTCACGAGTTTTGTTGACTGGCCGCAGCGTCTGGCTGGGCCAGCTGGGCCTAGGTGGCGGCTCGCACCTAGGCCACGAGTTTGTTGACTGGCCTCAGTGTCTGGGGGCCAGCTGGGCCTAGGTGGCGGCTTGCACCTAGGCCACGAGTTTGTTGACTGGCCTCAGGGTCTGGGGGCCAGCTGGGCCTAGGTGGCGGCTCGCACCTAGGCCACGAGTTTGTTGACTGGCCTCAGTGTCTGGGGGCCAGCTGGGCCTAGGTTGCGTCTTGCACCTAGGCCACGAGTTTTATTGACTGGCCACAGCGTCTGGCTGGGCCAGCTGGGCCTAGGTTGCGTCTTGCACCTAGGCCACGAGCATCATATTCTTATCCAAGGGTTTTGGAGCACATTGGTGAGCTGGCGCCAGGGATGGCTACGGCCTGGGCACTCACCACTTATAGGCTCTGATTTAATTCAGGGTAAACTGCCTCGGGCTGCCGCGGGGGCAGCTGGTCTGCTTATTTCCTCGCGGTGTGTCTTAGAGAGTTCCCGTACATATTGAATAATATGTAGTGGAGAGCCAGTCTCGAACACGATAGAGAACGGAGCGTTACACTGTAACCCAGGTTCTCTGAGTGGAGAGACTGGCTCTCCACAAAAGAGCCGCTCCGAAATTCGTGTCAATCAAGTTAATCGAAGTGGCTCTGCACAGATGGGGCTTAAATAGCCCGCTGATTGGCATCTGGGCAGGGCCACCATAGAGGATGTGTCTTAAAGAGATATCCATGTACACTGCCCCGTGGGGTCAGTTCCCGTACATATTGAATAATATGTAGTGGAGAGCCAGTCTCTCCACTCAGAGAACCTGGGTTACAGTGTAACCCTCCGGTCTGCTCCTTTTATACTATTCTGCTGAAGTTGTTTACTCATCCTGTTGATGTGAGAGGATGTGTTGTCTTCTCTATGTATGGAGATCCAGCTGATGAACAGTCAGTAATGTCGAGGGTTAGTCAGCAGTTGGTACTTTAAGGTAGCTAAATTCACACTGACATGACTAAGAAGATGACAGAATTAAATTGTTACAGCGGGAGAAAATAGCCAATCCCACTGCAGTCATGGAAATCCAAATGTGTTGCATTGGACTTTTTATTGGGCAGCCCTTTGAAGCAGTCGGAAGATTAGAATGGTGCTGTATGATTGTAGTCTTGAACAGAACCTTGACTTGCAGGAGGGAAGCCAGGCGGTGAGGGCAAATGTCTGTCGCTCTCACTAAATTCCTTCTGGGGGGTGAGGAATGAGGATGCTTGCTCAGTGGGGTGTGGAACTAGGATGAATAGTGTGGAGCCTCCCAAATGTGTTACTTCCTCATGGGGACACTGCTCACTGTCAGTTAAAGAGGTTTAGACTGGTGCAGGATCACCAATGTGTCCGTACTAGGGCTGTCAACGTTGATTAATTGCAATTAACTCACTGTTATGTTAATCGCATAATTAGCCTATTTGTTTTAGATATATGGCCTACATATAGTTTAGGACACAGCTCTCCATGTCCGTCAGCATGCTCCTTCCCAGCAAGCACGTTCAGGCCCAGAATAGATCACCTGATTTCAACCTATCCGTCTGTATATAAAATATTTTTTTTCCATTGCCCACCAGACCTTGTTACTTCTGGAGAGTATTTGTCATTGTTCCAATTGTTGGAACAATGTTACAGGTAAAATGGGCCCAACTTTAAAATACATAAAACAAGTTGGTGATGAATACCTGGAATCAGTCCAGGTTCATTGCATGTTATGCTCAGCACATCTTATTTTGTTTGTTTCTTGTCAATTACATTTTCACTACATATTTTAGGGGTGGATTGATTAGTTAGTACTAGTAGTGCCCATTGTTGTGGACAGACAAGTTGTAGACTACTTATTTTACTGTTTGGGGGAGGCAAGATTCATGTACTTATTGGCCAGTTTGTGACTGAGTATTCCAGATCTTTGCCTTTTATGTTATTTGCAATCTCGCAATATATAGAACATCGTGATATCGTTATCGAGGGTCCAATATCACCACAGTATCGTGAGGTACCCATATCACCACCCCTAGTTGATGAGAGCATTAACAACTTGAAATAATATGCGATTCATGTGTGATTAATCAGATTAACCCATTCAGGACGGGAACCCCTTTTGGTATTTTAAGCATTATGTTATACTTTAGCTGTTGAAAAATAGCAGATCTACAAGCTCATAGCACGGCACTCGAAAAATCATGAAAATGTGGCACAAAGCTTTGAATATATATTCTTTCAGAGCGAACGTTTTTAACTCAAATCTTTGCTTCTGGGTGGTCTCTGGAACAACATATTTTCAGATGGGGGTCAGCGGCCAATTACATATACAGTAATTTTTGGGGTACTTGACATGAAATAGTTATATATAGGAACATTGTTTTTTCAGAAAATTGTCTGATTTAGAAGCCTTTTTTTTCTTTAATCGGCCTCAGGTGGGTTAAATATGTTTATCAATTGACAGCCCTAGTACTTCATACACAGACAAATGTGGCTATGGCAAGACTTCTCCATGTCCGTGGCAAATATTTGAGCAAAGCCAGTGTAGTTACCGACTTGCCAGTCTCAAGGTATTTTTTGGAATGGGTAGGACATGGATGTATTTTTTGTGGAAATAGACTACCGTAAATCCTCTTTTAGGAACCCGGGCTATTATTTGTCTCAACCGATCCCGATACCGGGCTTTTATTGGAAGGAGGCAGCTATAAGAAGGAGGAATTTTATTTCTAATTTTCAAACTGATGATAATGAACAAATCACATTTTGGGTCAGTTAGAACACAGTAAAATGTATTGGGCTCATAGCCTATTGAAACCAAGTCCTCGTGAAATATTGAACAGTGCAGTTGCAGGTGCTCAATGGTCATTTTAACTGTTTTTCCATTATTGGCATATTGCCTATGGTAAATACCATAATAACATCAACACATCAATTTAACTTGAATAACCAATGTCATTTGAAGCTATATGATTCCCTGCTATGTCATTTGAACTTTGAAGCTATATGATTCCCTGCTTTCATATGACATGAAACAAATAAAAATACAATGGCAGTCCCTCAGTCAAATCTGGTCACATTCAATATACCGGCATATAACTTCAACTGAGATAGACTACCACAGTACTGTGGTAAAGGCCTACAGTTAGGCTACTGACAAGTTCAGATGCAAATAATAACATAAAAATAAAATGTATGATAGGCTATTTCATATACCGGTAATATCAAATCAGAACAGTGCAACACTGCAGTGCTTCAACGGGAGGGAGAGAGAGAGAGAGAGAGACGTGTTAGAGAGAGTGTCTCTCTCTAACGCGCGCGCGAGAGAGAGACGTGTTAGAGAGAGCGTCTCTCTCTAACGCGCGCGAGAGAGAGAGAGAGAGAGAGAGAGACACGTAGAGAACGTCTGAGAGAGAGAGACTTGTTGCTAACGGTGTCCCGTTAGCGTGCGTTAGCAACAAGCTAACAGCATACCGGTGGTAGGCTACGTTCGTTCCATAAAATGAGAGATCCAAAAGGCGCATGGGGCTGCGCCAGGCTGCAAAACCCCCCATGCGCTCATCGATCTGCCGTTTATAGAACCAATACGTTCGTTGCATGAAGGGCAGATCTGTGGGGGCTCTCTCCCGAAGTTATTAACTTTGTTGTATTGTGTGCGAGCCGAGCACCGCGGCCACGGCATCTGGACAGTGGACGCTGACGTGACAGGCAGGCACAGCCAGCCAGAGCAGCGAAAGTAACAGATACGGCACTTGGAAAAAAAAAACAACACAAAAAACCCCGGCTCATAAAAGGAGGCCGGAATTTATTTACTTAATTCAACGCCATCACCGGTGATTAATAGGGGCTCGGTAATTAATAGAAAGGAGGAGTTTATTGGAGGATTTACGGTACTATTGTTTGAAAAAGGTAGCTGCTTTTGTATGTTGCATGTTAATAAATGTTGAAGTGACAAAGTTACTGGGAAGGTGGAAGAACTTGGGATGAGGGAAGATTTCAAATAAACAGGTAAAATGAGGGATGTCATAGTGGCTAGATTTCCTTCATGGAGGACGCCTGTGCGTTTGTGTAATGTGGGGAGACACTGTCATTAACAGATGTGGGTCAGGAGGGTCCAGTCACATGGAGTCCAACAGAACTAGGGGCCCAGTGGTGGAAATAGGTTTTCAATGTAATGGGTCCTGGGACCCAGGGGTGGGTTCCAAAGACATTTTATGAGTCCTTCTTCAACAACATTAGAGTCTGGCATCCCAGAACCCCCAGAGGGTGACAGGATTTGGTCCTTTCTCAATTTAGTGAGTCGCAGGATGCAGGCTAATTGCAACACTGCGTGAAGTATGCTGCAGCTTTCATTTGCTGTGGTTGGATCGCACTTTGTCTGGAACCTCCCCCTTGAGCTTTCCGCCATGGGTGACCCTACCAGGAGCAAAGCTCCAGACGGCATAGCTCTCAGGTTCATTGGAACACACAAGCTTCTCCACCACTACAAGGTGGCGATCCGAGGAGAAGAAAAATTAAATAGAGAAGGAAAATTAAATGAGGGTAATGGGTAGGTGAGGATTAAACATGGCTGTCCTGCCACGATACAGCACCGGCTGGTGAGTTGAAGTACTCCACAAAGTTACTTCTCACAGCGCGAGCCTCTTCATCTGGATTATTGTTCCCAACAACCATTCCAGTTGGGCGGAGGGAATCTGGAATCGCCTCTGCCACGTCGGAAGCAGATGAGTGCCGGTGCCATCTGAGAAGGTTATGGAGGACAGTGATGGCTCTCACAACCTTCTCCGCATTCTCCGGGTTCAGATTAATCACCGTGTGCAAGAGACGGAACTGTGAAGCCATCAATCCAAAGGTCATCTCCACCATCATCCGTGCACGGGACAGACGATAGTTGAAAATGCTTTGGGAGTAGGTCTGGCGGAACCTTCCAGGGACTGGACGCATCATGTCCCGCCGCAGAGGAAAGGCTTCATCTGCCACGAAAACATATGGGACCGGTCCCAGGTCTTCAGCGTTTGGGAGTGGTTCATCCTCAGGGAGGTTCAGTGTTCCGTCCCTTAGAGCTTCACCAAACGCTGATGCCCAGAGGATGCCGCTGTCGTTGGAACCGCCATAACCTCCCACATCGACCATGCGGAGCAGGTAATTGGCATCCACAACAGCCAGAAGGACGATGGAATACTGGCCTTTGTAGTTGTAGAAACGGGCCCCCGAATGTATGGGTGCCTGTATGACAATATGTTTGCCATCCAGTGCACCCACACAGTGAGGGAAGTTCCACTTCTGATCAAAAACATTGGCTACAGCTTTCCACTCGTCCTTCGTTGGCACGGGCATCAACTCTGGTACCAAACACTCCCAGATGGCTTCAGCAACAGTAGGCACAATCTCAGCCACAGTGGATCTTCCCACGCGGAAATTGTAGGCTATGGTGGCAATAGAATCCCCATGGGTAAGGTATCTGAAATAGAGGTATAGACAACAATCATCATGTTATAACACAAGCTAAACTCACATGTTACAAGTTGTATTGGTAATGGGATTAAGGTTTATGACACACAACTCCACTACATCTCTGAGGCAATTAATGTACTTTTTGATGGCAATTATTTTACAAGTTAATAACCACTTGAACCCAGCATCCCTATTCAGAGAAAAAGGTTTTCCAAAACAGAGTTGATCTACAAGCTCAGTCACAATATCACGTGGTGTGAGTTTGGATAACGGCTATAAAAGACATTTTGTGTAGTTGGGATAAAGAACGCGTATAGTTGCAACTAAATAAATCTGGCCCTATATACAGCTTTTTGGCTTTAACTCGTGTCACATTTGCCAACTTAATTCAGCTCGGGGCTTATATATATATATATATAGGCTATCACATAAATGCAGTTGTCATCTTACATGATCATGGTGAAAAGATGCATTTTAAACTATGTATCATGGTAAAAGGTGTGATTTTTAGGTTTCAATTGGTTAATGTATTTCTTGTTACTTGTAACAAGAACTACTATACTATACTATACTAATACTATACTATACTAATGTAAATCTTCAAAGTAGTAGTAAGTAAGTATATTATAACAACAACAAGAAATACATTAACCAATTTAAACCTAAAAATCACACCTTTTAAAAAATAGCCATGCAGGCTACAGGCTCACAATGCGCTGTAATGCGACAAGCTTGTAGATCTGCCATTTTCAAATAGGTGATAGACACATTTAGACATATTTGAGTACTCTTACTTAGGTATTATAATACATGATGTATATTTGGAAGCCAAGTAAAGTTACTAAACCTTTACTCAAGTTGAGTAAAGTTGAGTTAGTGCTTTCATGTGAAATGTTAATGTACCAATTCTGCAAACTGTTAATAATTACTTCAATCAAGCAATCTGTGGAAACATGACTTTTACGTGTGACTTAATATTTTCTACATTGTGCTATTGCTACATTTATTGAAGTAAGGAATCTGAAACAAAATAAGGAAGGCTAAAGAGCTGAATGACAGTGTGGAAACATTAAATACATGCACCATGCCTCACAGTCAGGGTTGGTGCGGAGGCATTTGCCATTTACAGTCTCTCCACCAGTGTCTTGATACAAGACGGTTAGATTATAATGACAGTCTTCGATGATCTTCAAAATAGTGTTTGCACTTTCTCCGTTTTTGCGCCATACATCTGCATAAACATACACATTTCCAATATAAAAGGGCTAACTCTATGGCCACGGATGTTACAATCGTACACGACCCCTTAGATGTACCCGTATATTCCATATTATTCAATAAAAAGGATTGGAATCCGATTGGTGTTCATGTTTGCTCATAGAGTTATAATGCAACAGAGTGCAATACACCCCCAACCGATAGGGTCGCGTAGTTGAAAGCATACGGAGAAAATGGCCACCGATCGGATTAGAATGCTTTTTATATAACAATACGGAACATATGGGTACTTACGAGGGGCCGTACACAATTGTAACATTCTTGGTCATGGGGCAAGCAGGTTATATTTGAAATCTGAAAGTGCAAACACTATTTTGGAGCTCAAGACGTAGACGGGCATGGCAGATGTCCGTCTTGTGATCCAAGGCTACTAGCGACGGATCACAGTAGAAATGTAAACAACAATGAACATGGTAGTTACCGTAAACAGATGGCAAGACGTTCGCCCGGACTGATGGCTTGCCGGTAAAAAGTGTCTTGCTTCCTGATCTGTTCCTTCACCTTGTCCAGCACCCAGTCGAACTGCTCCACAGAGAGCCGGAAGTACTCTTGGAAGCGTTGTTCGTCCTGGCGTAGCTCCATGAACAGGTGCAGGTACTCCCCTTGTTCTGCTCTTCCCATACCGATCGGATGAACCCAAAACCTCCTCCTGGGTCTGGCCCTGTTCTCTTCAGCCTCCGCTGCCCTCCTCATCCTCATCCTCATCATCATCAACCTCCTTCTCCTTCTCCTTCTCAACACCACCAACGCCAGAATTTGCCTGTTTGTCAACATCTTGTCAATGTCACTCCCACTTCACCAACCAAGAACTAGAGGACTACATGCCATTAAATAGGCTTCCGGGTGCGTCCCCTCTCGGGACCGCCCAACTGTAACCTGATCTGGTCTGTAGTCTTTTCATCAATGGCACCCCTGGCTGAATTACATTGTCATTTACTGTAACCCTGATCCATGATGACATTGAAAATAACTTTATACTTTATAAAATAGCGCGTTCTCTTCAGCCTCCACAGCCCTTCTCATCATCAATATCCTCCTTCTCCGTGGTGGTCTAGTGGTTAGGATTCTGCGCTCTCACCGCCGCGGCCCGGGTTCGATTCCAGGTCAGGGAACACTGTTTTATGATGAATTCCTGTTCTGTTCTTTAACTATATAGAAGTGTCTATTTGTACGTCTCTAAATGTTTTGAACCATGTGGACCCTGTTGTAAACAAGTGTAATGCTTAATTGGGTCGTTCACTCACAGTTAACAGTATTTGTATTGAGTCTGTGCTTGAAATGTATTGTAATTCTGCAAACTGTTAATAAATATTTAAATCAATAAATCAAAAATATCCTTCTCCTTCTCACCGCCGGGTGACACACTTCATTTTTATGCTTGTCGGCAGCTTACATCTGACTCCGGAGAGCATCAGATGTAAACTGGCCGTCGCGCAAGTCGTCGGAAAACAAAACTATTGTAGGCCTCGGCAGGGAGGCGAACCCGGGTTGCCAATTCCAAAGGCACGTACGTTAACCAGTCTACTAGAGAGTCATAACTTGACAGCCTTGTAGCAACGCAGCACCATATAGCCTACACTAGAATGCGCCTTTGTCTGTCAACATCTTGTCACTCACTCACTTGTCACTCTCACGCCCACTTCGCCAACCAAGAAATAGAAGACTACATGCCATTGAATAGGCTTCCGGGTGCGTCCCCTCTCGGGACCGCCCACTTTCCGCAGAGTAGAGCGGAGACGTCTGCTGCCTACGATTTATTTAGGCTATGGTGTGTCTGCAGTGTCTGTGTGTGCGTGCGTGCATGCGTGCGTGCACTTGCATGTGTCTAGCCTAATTGCACAAATAGCAGACCTACAAGCTCACAAGGTATCGCAGAGCAACTCATTGAGATCTTGTAACTTTAATGTCAAGCCCTGTAATTAAGCCCTTATATGTCTCAGCTGTGGAAGTAAAAAGAGTTCTACTACTTGCCAGCACTATGACTGGGAGATTTCAATGGTCCTGGATGGAGAAAACTATGCCCGAACAAATTGCTCTATCGCAAAAAGTAAAAGTCGAATGCAAATATTTTTTTCGCTGTGAGTGGCCTGAGATATTGAGGTACACCATGTGCGATTGTGGTGTTGGTACGATTGAAAATGTGGTTATAAGAGCGAGTTAAGAATTGTCAGCGCGATAATTTCCTCGTAAGAATTATACAATGGAGGTCAATGAGCAGATTGACTGTTTTTGTGTCACTTAAAAGGCTGTAGTTCACATTCTGTATGTCTCTGTGCTTTGGTGGTCACATTGTGTGAAAGATGTGTGGCTACAAAATGACCAAAGAACATGCGTGTAAAATGAATACTTTGGCCGGGACGACAATTTGTTTGGTAAATTTTCAAGGAAAGAATTTCAGTCTCCACACTCTAGTCAAAGAAGCTCCGCACTCTAAAATGGCACTAATTATGCGAAACGGCCTGCGATTGAACTGCGATTTCGGAAAAACCGTTTAACGTATTCGAATACGGTTTGAACCGTCCAGAGTCCAGAGTCGTGTGAGCGTTCTAAAGTTTAAATCACGTTTCTACGACAAAGTATGCCAGGGTAATGAGGCTGCAAAAGTGAGCTTGATTTAGAGATAAATCCCATACATTGTCAATGGGAGGAAAAAACTATAAATAAAGTTAAATATTTTAAAAAGTATAAACTTTTTCAAAACACCAATGAAAGTTCAAAGATAGATGAACATTATAAAGTTTGAATGAAGTTTCAAAGTGAAAGTATGACGGAGTAATAAGAGCTCAAAAAAGTTAACTGTGAAAAATGGGACCTTTCTTCCATCGACTCTCATTATAAAGGATGTTAAAAAAAGTTAAAAAGTTAAAAAGTATAAAAAGTATAAAACTTTGTAAAAATAAAAATACAAGCCACAATCACTTCAAAGAGCTGAACAGTTTGAAGTTTGAACTAAATTTCTAGCATAAAGTATGTGGAAGTAGTAGGGTGTCAAAAAAAAGGGTGGAATAAATAAATAAACAAACAAATAAATATAGGCTGGCAAGTTCTAGTGTGTGCTCGCTGTAGCGAGCCCACAATAACTAGTGTGTGCTCGCTGTAGCGAGCCCACAATAATAATAAAGTGTTACAATTACAAGAGTCTGGTTGCCCTGTTGGGCAACCACACTAATAAGTTACAGTTTATTTATCAGTGCTGTACAAAGAACTTATAAATAAAAGTTTGCTCTGTAGATTAACTGCTGTGGTCTCTTTTCTTTTTCTACTGTAAAGTGTAAACCCTCTTTGAGGCGCATATTCATAAGGTCAGCGCAACTTAATACAAATTAAGCCAAATCTTAAATGAGTTTGAGTTCAAAAATGCATTTGTATGTCAAGAAGCCTTCAGCCTATAGCCTTCTTTTTTCTGAGCCACTGTTGTGTATGTGTAATTGTGTATATATTATATATAAAAGAAATCCCCCCCCAAGGTTTTGGGGGGTGCTCAGTCGACTATCAGTCGACTAACAGCTAATTTATTCATCTACCAGTCGACTATACAAATCCTTAGTCGGGGACAGCCCTAATAACCTGTACTGTTGGACTCCTAATATGCCATAGGCATAGTGTCATATAATAGTACATCTGTGTCATACATATTCTGAAGAAAACCTGGAGACTCACAACACGCCCACGTTCTTTCTTTTTTTATGGCAAACATTCCCTCTAGAAAAGAAAATGTTTCAACAGAAAATGTAGTTAATTTGTACTTATTAGGGATGTGCAGATGAGCAGTGATGGAAAAAGTACTCAAATGTTTTACTTTTAGTAAAAGTATAAATACTGTAATGTAGATGTGCAGTTACAAGTATGGACCTGTATTCAAAATACTCAAGTAAAAGTACCACAGTGGTGCTGTACTGTACTTATACTGTAGGCTACTGTACTGTATAAGTCCCTGGCCTGTCTGTCTGTGTGTTAGGCTGTGCAACAGTTACACTTGGTGGTGAACAAACTCTTTTTCCGTGCTTGGACAGACGGACCCAGGGACAGACAGACCCACGGACACTCAAAAACTTTTTGTCCTCACAGCCTCAGTGCGCACCAATTCCCTTAGGTTGGATTACTTCACACTGCACAGGGGGACCCGACAGGGATGCAGCCTTTCCCCATATTTATTTGATTTAGCTATTGAGCCTTTAGCCGTGGCTTTAAGAAAACAAAACAACATAACAGGCATCACAAGAGGTCCCTCATCACATAAGGTATCTCTGTATGCGGATGACCTCCTACTATACATATCGAATCCCTCAACGTCTATCCCGGAACTCATACATCTCCTACAACACTTCGGGAGATTGTCGGGCTACAAATTAAACTTCTCCAAAAGCCTGCTCTTCCCTATAAACGTATTGGCAACGCCCTTGGACTATAGCAACTTCCCCTTTAAAGTTGAGCATCAATCCTTCACCTATTTAGGTGTCAAAGTCACCCAATCATTCAAGGATCTATATGATCTCAACTTTAAGTCGATGCTAGAACGAACTAAACAGGATCTCCAACGGTGGTCACTCCTTCCTATTACACTGGCTGGTCGGGTGAATACGATTAAAATGACAGTGCTGCCGCGCTTCTTGTATTTATTTCAAATGATACCCATACTACTTACTAAAGCCTGGTTTAAAAAATTAGACAGCAACATCACTACTTTTATCTGGAACAAGTCAACTCCAAGGATAAAAAGGGCTAGCCTAGAGATGCCCAAGTGTGATGGGGGGATGGGCCTGCCAAACGTTTTATTCTATTACTGGGCAGCTAACATGTCCAAGTTGACATATTGGCTCTCCATGCACGAGACGGGTGGGGGTCCAACTTGGGTCTCAATGGAGCTTAACTCCAATCCACAGGTTCCCTTGATTTCTGCCCTGACCTGCCCCTTGCCCTTTGGCTCCGACCTAAAAAATCTGAACCCAGTGGTCAAAAACTCCATACAAATTTGGTTCCAATTCAGAAAACATTTTGGCCTCAAGGAGGCAAACACACTCCTTCCATTGGTTGGTAACCACCTATTCCCCCCATCACAGAACGACGCAGCCTTTAAGGTTTGGCACAGATCTGGTCTGGTCTACTTTGAAGACCTCTTCACTGAGGGCTCATTTGCCTCGTTTGAATTCCTGAAACAAGACAATGACATCCCAAATAACCATTTCTTTAGATACCTGCAGGTGTGCAGTTTCGCTCAAAAACACTTCCCTTTCCCATCCCCGCCGTCTAAGACTGCTATAAACACAATACTTGAACTCCATCCCTTGAGGAAAAAGAATATATCAAAAATGTACGAAGTACTACAAAATATCAAACCCCCTTCATTTGATAACACTAAATTGGCTTGGGAAACAGATCTGGACGTCACGTTATCGGACGAGTCTTGGCTTAACTGTCTAAGAAGAATTCACACCACCTCCTTGTGTATAAGACACGGCCTCATCCAATTCAAGGTTGTACATAGACTCCACTACTCTAATGAAAAACTAGCCAAGATTTACCCTGGTTTTGATGCTGGCTGTCCGAGATGCCAGCACAAGCCTGCCACGCTGGGTCACATGTTCTGGTCATGCCAATCTTTAGTCAGGTTTTGGGAGAAAATTTTCGAGGCGGTGTCTTATGTATGTGGTGGAACGGTGGCTCCCTGCCCAGTGATTGCTGTTTTTGGGGTGTCGCCAACCGAGGAACGGCTCACGGGTCTTCAGGCAAACGCTGTGGCATTCACAACGCTTTTGGCTCGTAGATTGATACTTCGACAATGGAAGTCGGGGACACCTCCCTCATTCAAACAGTGGGTCAAAGAGGTTCTCTCCATGATTCCCCTAGAGAAACTAAGGTACAACCGTAGTGGTTCTAAAGATAGATACATTATGACTTGGACCCCTTTCATAGAGTTTGTAGAAAGTATAACTTTCACTTAAACCCATATTCCCCTGTACAATCTGATACCTCATACCAAACCTGACGTTGTCCGACCTCTGGTTAGAGGCCCTCAGTAAGTAGACAGTTGGATACAGAGCAACTTACTATCTAAACTGAAAGATGGATACAATGTATGTAACCTAGATACCATACCCTGATGGAAAATACTATTTCTCTTATTATTATTATTTTATTTTAATTTTATTTTTTGTTCATTAGTACTTTCAAAACTAGTTTACTAATTACTTTTACTGTCTTGTACTGTCTGTCTTTGTTTTATTTGTCTTGTTCTGACCTTGATTTGGGGGGAGGGGGGGATATTTACATGTCGGATACAACAAAATGTACACATATGTTTTTTCATTTATTCAACAATAAAAATCAAAATAAAGTGTTAAAAAAAAATAAAAAATAAAAAAAATACATGAAACGGGGTTAGGGGGTTAGTACCCTTGTGTACATTAATTTTGAAGCAATGTCTTATGTGTTTCATGTTCATATGTTGCTTCATGGTTGAGTTCACTGACTAGTAAGTAATTAAATCCTAACTTATTTATTTTCCCCTCACATTTGTAGAGCGGTAACACATCTCACCAAGACGGTGCTATGCCGTCAAGGAGTTGTCCAGCACCGTCAAGGAGGGCTTCGCAGTGGTGACAGAGAGGCTGGACAGGATGGAGGCATCCATCCTGCAAACGCCTCCTCCTGCCAGCCAAAAAATCCCCCCAGAGTTGTCAGTATGTACTTAATCTACCTATTTATCTTTATCCTCAACATTTTTCAGGCCATGAACGACCCCTAATATCTGAGAGAAATTAAGCATGGACGCCCCACTACATATTGTGTTGCAGATTAAACTTCCATAAAGTCCTGCTCTTTTCTTATTTTATTAGACGATCTACAAGCTTGTAAAACTCTAGAACCCCTTGTATAAATGTATGGCCGTGACCCTACCCAGAATATTCATATTTTACCTGACAAGCACTTGGAATTGTAGGCGTTACATTTAGTTTGACTCTGTTCCTCAAATGTTTGAAAGTAGCTGATCTACAAGCTAGCCACAACGCCTCAAACTGGGAGTCGTTGTGAGCTTGTAGATCGTCTTTTTTCATGTTTTCTGCTTTCTTATGTGGGTATTGAAAAGGTCTTGAAAGTCATTAAATTGTGACTTATGCAAATACCCTGTATACACTTACTGTATAGGCTACTGTACGTTGGTTTGTTTACTGTTGAGTGAGAAAACGATGTGTGCACATTGAGCTGATCTATATTACTGTTAGTATAACAGTATGTCCAATATTATCCATGTATTATGGCATTAAGCATGTACCAATATCTATGCCCTCTCCATGAAGCATGATTAGACACCACTGTATTAATGTCCCTAAAGGCCGCTGTCCGGGACACATACAGAGAGCTGGGGGTGTTCTGGCAAGTCCAGCCAACTGACTTTTCTTTTTACCTCTGAAATGTGAAATAACAAAACCTATAGCCAATGGCAATTTGTATTTAAATTATATTTCTGTATGAGCGTTAAAAGTGTCATTATCCACAGCTTCAGGAAGGAGCACAACGAGAATATCACCAAGGCGGTCGTCCTAGCGATCAGAGATACAGAGCCCGGCTGGGGCAACAGCTTGATCAGGAGTAAGTCTAAAGCTCCGTTCACACTGAAGAAGCAGAAGCTAGCTTCTGCTTCGTGGTCCCATGTTATCTCTATGCAGAACAGCTTCTGCGTTTAAAAGCTGGAAGAATAGCTTTTTTTTGTTTTTGCGTTTTTTTTTTCTCACCGAACCTTAACTTTAAAGCAGCTTTTAAAAGCTGGAGCTTTAAAAATCTGCGTGTAGCCAATCAGAGCACAGCGTGGTTTGAGGAGGCGGAGTTGAGCTCATTTTACAAAACCAAAAAGCTTTGGAAAAGCTGTCCGAGCCAATTGTCCGCATTAAAAAATAAACTTTTTAAATATGGGCTGTATATGAAATATGAATGGATATTTGGCAAGACCATAGCATATTTAGTGATAGAAATTAAAGTTTATATGAGAAACAAGTTGTCGAAGCGGTGAAAACAGGTTGTGTTCCGTGTTCCGTCGCGAGTGTCACGTTTCTGGGGACAAGTGATCGTGCATTCACCCCCCCCTCCGGTTCTCATCGAAGCTATGGATGGACTACTGAACTGAACTCTCCAGAACGCTATCCGTCGCTTGTGGACTGTTTGTGGACTAAACAGTGCACACACACACGGTTGATAAATTAGCAGATATAGATAGATAGACAAACAACTAAACAATATAGTTGTGTCGGAGTTTTCCCCAAAACCTTCCCCGAGAAGAGTGGAGGAGCAGCCCGCTCTCAGCGCGTTTCTGTGCCGGTCCTCGTGTGTTTTGCTGGACGTTTCCTCGCACTAAAATTAATTGCCCTTGTCGCGGGACCTCGCCCTGAGCACAGGGAGTTGACCACTGGTGTACGCTCCTCGACACCCAGTCTCAATTTAGGGGTCCTCCGCGGGCCGGGCCACAGGGTCCAGAAGTCGGTCCACTTTCGCTCGAGGTTTCTCCTCGACGACGGGGTCTGGCCGCAGGTCACCCGAGGCACTATCACCGTGGTACAGTGGCGCTAGTAATGTACTACAGGAGTGGGGCCTTGATCATACCTTATATCAGTTGTATGTACCCCCTCTATTTATGCAATATGTTGCCCATGTTTTGTGATTGGTTTGCTGCGTTCTGAATCGATAAACCAATCGCATATAAGATTTATTTGAGGGAATCATTTAAATTGGTCTATTGCGTTCATGTAGGCCTATCGATGAACCTCATACCAAAAGTTGAAAGATAGTAGATAGCCTATATTTATAGATAGATAGAACACGTGTGTGTGTGTGTGAGAGATATTGAGCACCGTGGAGGAGCCGACACGGGGCTCACTTGCGAGCCAGTTCTCTCTCAGTGCCCCTGCAGTAATTACCCCCTCCCGGTTCCCACCGAGGTGAACAACTGAACCCCGTAGCTGTCTCTGACCGTGGACTAAACACACACACGGTTTATAAATGAGCATATATATATATATATAGTCTATAGACAAGGAACTAAAGTCCAGAGTCCCCAGCGCGTCGTATGCACCGCGTGTGTGTGTGTGTGTGTGTGCGCGAGAGAGATCAATAATTAATAGCCTTTATTATAAAGGCTATTAATTATTGATCTCTCTATGCACATGCATATCATACAACTGATATAAAGTTTATATCAGTTGTATGATATGCATGTGCACAGGTCCGTTGCACTGGACTCCGTTCCGGTGATAATATCACCGTGATATTGATTATTAATTAAGTAATTAAAGTATGCATAGCCGGCTACTACTAGTTGGCACAATGTTTCACATCATCTGCTAATTAAAAGCAAACTTTAAATGTGCTGATGCTGTAGTGTAAACGGTGAGGGTCCGTGGGGGTGGTGGAGGAGCGGTCTCCTACTGCCACATATAGCCAACCGAGGTCAGTGACAGACAGACAGCGCCGAGATAGGGGCTCACTTCCACGGGAGACTTGGGACTGAATGTCCGGAAACCGCACGTAAACATAAGCTGTTTTAATTGCTTTTACGACGTGCTGGATATATACAATTGTATTTCTACGGTATGCTCTTTCTAAATCAACATTAACATTACATACAGAGCCGCCATTTAAAAAAATGCCCGGAGGGTTTCGCTCGTGGCCAGCTGGGGGAGAGGAGAGCGGAGTGGGGGGGAGACATGAGCGCTGAAGACGGGGAGGATTGAGATCCGGTCCGTTCGGTTATTTACAAACAAGTTTACCAAGATTATATTATTTATTCATCGATGAATGGTTATGATGTAACTAAATATATAATTATTTCTCCTCTACAGTCGCTATTTTACATTTTAGACTTTCAAATGCGCATCTGCTCAAACTGCCCGTCTCTCGTCTCAAAGCCAGACAGCCAGTCCAGGCAGCTTGAGTGACAGGTACCTTGTACACGCCCACTTTCTCAAAAAAAAGCTGCGTTTTCCAGAGTTTTGCTTTTGCTTTTTAAAGCAGCTTCTTCAATGTGAATGGGGCTTTACATCACATTTATTTGGGGACTCATGCTGCATTCACATGGGATCAGGCAGACGGCAAGTTTGGCAAGTCATTTTAGTGGATGGTAGCAGAACGGTAAACGGAACAGGACGGCACGGCAGCCAGAACTGGCCACGGTAACGGCAGACTGCATCAATGTTAAAATATTTTGCTGTCTACCGCTTTCTTGATCCTGTGTGACTGCAGCATCATTAAAGTGGTAATTTTAACAATTTGGTCACCTGGCTTACCATGACATGGTAAGCCAGGTGACCAAATTGTGATCCTAGTCTACTGAGGCACTACACTGTCTCTGCATTCTATGTATGTATGCTTACTGTAAATCACTCTTGATAAAGTGTCAGCTGCTAAATGCCTAAATTGTAGATTAGTGTTGATTTGACACAGTTAAAATTAACAGATGGCACACTGACCATCAAATATTGCAAAATGTAATATTGGTGTGTTTTTTTGTTAAATAGGTTAGTTTTCTATTCAAATAGTAATCATGTCTGTATGCGTTTGCTAAATAATAGGGGTCTCCCTGTCTCTTCTTGCTCTCAATAAACAGAAAATGTTCGTCAGAGTAACCCCATTTAGTTTGACAGTTTACATTTTGGCTGCTACTTTCTATCAGCATCCTTTTGAGATGCCTTAATATAATACATTTAGAGATCATAATGCATTTTTGTTGTCATTTGTCATTCACTAGAAGCCTGTAACAGGGCCTTTGAACATTTAAAGAGCCAGAATAAAATGGAGTTGGCCGGGACACAGGAGGAGATTAAACGGAGGAAGCTCCTGAACAGCCGACGGGATCGGGTGAGTTATTGACTTGCTCTGCTGCAGGACACAATTCAATTCAAAGTACAATACAATAAAAACAGTTGAAAATGAGGAAAGAATATACAGATGGAGGGGGTACAGCATTTTGTAAACAGAGCCATGTTGCATTGTTATATAAAGTACATAAAGCTTTTTTCTTTAAACAAATAGAAGCAATTATTTGCAGTCACTTTGGGACAAATGGCAGCATTCTTTTCTCAGAACTATTTAAATAGTATACAGGAAAAAAAATCGGATTTAAGCTCTGTTTAAAGGTAGCAGCTCTGTTTACATGTACAAGCTGGTCCAGCGGTCTACTTGGCAAATTACGTTATATTCCTCCATATTTCCGCGTGCTGCTGAAAATAGCCCACAACTTGTTGCGGAGGTGACACGTTGTGAGCTTGCAGATCATCCATTTGTAAAACGATTTGTTGGGGGGGGGGGGGGAATTTAAATTGATTAATCGTGCCGCCCTAGTGGCAATTTGAACTATTTGGGCATAATGGAGTACCCCATGCAGTATTTAACCCATTTTAGGCGGGAACCCATTTTGGTGTTAACATCATGTCGTGCTTTAGCTATTGAAAAATAGCAGATCTACAAGCTACCAGCTTGTACGTCTGCTATTTTTGAAAAATCAAAGAGCGACTGACATAGAAGACATTTTTAGAATCTGATCTCAGGTCAGAATGGAAAACTGTCAGGATGTAGAAGACATTTGTAGAATCTAATCTCAGGTCAGAATGGGTTAAGCTTCATTCAGTATTTAGATATTTGATCATTTGATCAGAACCACCCCCTCCCTATGCCAACACGTAACTAAAACTATCTTAAAGAACCACTTCATCACTTTTCAACCTATCTTTATGTAATAGGTCCTCAGTAATCATGATAAAATGGCACTTTTTCCCCCTACTCAGTCTGTCTCATAGGAGGGCTGTGGGCAGTTCAGAAACCCGTCCACCAGGCAGTGACATCGACAGGGAATCCAAGCTAATAGAAACGGCAGGCTTTCTAGTCATTAAACGTTGCAATGCGAAAATGGAAGCCATCGTTCTAATGATAAGAGAAACAAAAGTGAAATATTGTTTAAAAAACAGACCAGTTTGAAGCGAGTGGTGCAACAGCACCCCCTATTGGTACTCTAAACATAGTAACATGGTCCCAAAGCTGTTCCTTGGAGTGGTTTCACCACTCAAAAAGAAAATCTGCCTAACGATGTCACTGGTGGATGGGGTTTTGAACTGCCCACAGCCCTCATATGAGCATTTAAAAAAAGAAAAATCATGATTATTAGTGAGGACCTATTATATCAAGATAGGTTGTGAAGTGGCCCTTTAACAATGTTGGATTCATTGAAAACACCGTCCTTGGTTCTGGTGACTGATTGTTCTGCCCTGGCAAATGCGTCCTAGCAAGGCTTAGACAGACGGATAACAAAATTAAGGTCCAGTCAACCGTTTTCCTCAAAGTATGGCTTTACTGGGAGGTTCTTCATAAAATTTTAAAACTGTAACACATAAACAGAAAATACATATCACTGACATTTTTACCATAATAAAATATAGTAAGTAATTTGGCATGAGTGGGAATAATGTAATTACAAATCCAGTACTGTTCTACATTATATTTTCAAGAGTCCAGAAAGGACATCCACCATAGGTTATCATTACCAGCAGCAATGATGAAACAAATGGAGTAACTGTGAGATGTGGCAACATAAACAACAAGAATTCTCTTCAGTGAAACTCAATAACTAATATTTTACACTCTGAAACAATCCACATGTGCACATGTGTATCACTGTATCACACTCACGAATAAATCTGCTTCAAGGTTGGGATGCAGAAAACAACTCTGGGACCTTGTACACATTGCTTGTATTCACACCATGACTCAGAAGTTAATGGAGGATAAACGGGAAGTAAACGTGTCACCTCTAGTGCAGTGAGGTCTATGAGGGAGGTATTTGTGACTGACTGCCATCTATTGACAGGATTTGGAACTGCAGTAAGAGTGTCAATATGTACACAATAATGCTTGTCAATGGATTAATTATTGCACCAAACACCAGAATGATTCAAACATAATACATATTTCGTCCCTTTATCTGTTTCTCCTTTTTTGGAGACGGAACACTGATATTGTCCTAATACGTATGGGGCTGTGTTTGTTTTTTTTTCAATTTCTGTTCAATGATTTTATTTTATTTCCCCCAAAAAAGGATGTTTTCAATTATTAATCTAAGATGGTTAAAATAAAAAGTGTCTGATAAGCACAAAGGCTAAAATGTGTAATTTACCTAGCACATTATGTAGACAGCAGTTAGTTTACTTATAGTATCACTGTACAGATTATACTCTTGGCTCTTAGAAATAGTAATTGATGATCAAAAGTTAATTTGTATTTATGAGGTTTCTAGTTTACTGTAAATTGCTCTGGATTAAGTGTCCTAAATGTCTCAATTTGAAAATTGCTGAATCAAGAAGTCTGGGTTTCTATTTTATGCCTGAGTAAATGTTAAAATGACTAACCTGACTAAAATGACTAAAAGTCTAACCTGCTCTTTTCCTTATGTTTACCCAGCTCTACAAAAAGAGAAAGGAGGTGGGAGAGACCTTTCTGAGTGTGGAGGACCTGATCTTCCTAAAAGGAGCGGATGCGAGCTTTGTCAGTGACGAAGAAAGTGACGAGGAAAAGACGTCATTCAAGGCCATCAAGCCCAAGTGGCGCTCTACACGCCTGACAGCAATCATGCAGCGCTGTCAGGAAAAGCTTGAATACAACAGAAAGCATCAGAAAGAGCCCAAAGAGACGCACCTCCGAATCCAATCTGGAGCCTTCACGCTCAGACCCCCCCCTTCTGCAGAGAACAAACTCATCTATATAAAGGAAGCCCAGCAGGAGGGTGAAGAGGAAGAGACTGTAGGAGGAGGGAGTGACAGAGGGAGTGACAGAGGGAGTGACAGAGTGAGTGACAGAGTGAGTGACATAGTGAGTGACACTGACTGAGTGAGTGACATGGTGTGTGTGTGTGTGTGTGTGTGTGAGCCCTATATATCACAAGTCAGGGAGGGCATGGAGTGCAGGAGGGGAAACCTCACTCAGACACTGTGGGCTCCATCTTGCGCCACTTATTTACCCCTTATCCCTAAACTTATTTGCCATTTTTAACTATTTTAAAATAGTACAAATAGCCCATCTACTGACAAGCTAACAACGTGTAGATGTAGCTAGTTGAACTATTTTTAAATGTTTTAAAATAGTAAAAAATGGCAAATAAATTTAGGGATAAGGGGTAAGTGGCGCAAGATGGAGCCCACAGTGTCTGAGTGAGGTTTCCCCTCCTGCACTCCATGCCCTCCCTGACTTGTGTGCGTGTGTGTGTGACTGCCTGGTGACTAGTGTTGACCTTGTTCAGGAGGGTTAGGAGATCAGGCCTTTGTTTGTTTTTCTTTAGGACAAAAACCTGTGGTATGTATCGATCTGTCATTTTTATTCGTTTGTGTGGTATGTATCGATCTGTCGTTTTTATTGTTTTATTCAGCTAGCCATCCTGTCGTTTTATTCTTTTATTTCTTATGTGAAAAAAGGTTGTTCAGTTTGACCCACCAGTTTGAGATGGCTTATAGAGTAATGTCTTGCAGAGAAACGGCGAGTTGAGAAAACAGGCTTGGAAGGTTCATTTCACCTAGTTACATGTTTAAGCATTTATTTCATATTTGCATGTCTTCTGTGGTCTCTAACATTACACCTAGCTACATGCTTAAGCATGTCATATGTGGATGATGATAATAATAAAAAAAAAATCTCCTGACCTGACCAATTAGTTGTGAGCCTTTTTTGATGATATGTGTTGTACAGGAAAAAGGAGCTGTACTGGGCCTAGTATAAAGTTTTGGGTACACTGATCAATTTGTGTGTGGTCATATTCTGACACAGGATACAATTAGTGTTTGGACTTGGGGCATGGTTACAGGTCATATTCAGATCATATTCTGACACAAGATCCAACTAGTGTTTGGACATGGTTACAGGTCATATTCGGATCATATTCTGACACAAGATCCAACTAGTGTTTGGACATGGTTACAGGTCATATTCGGATCATATTCTGACACAAGATCCAACTAGTGTTTGGATTTGGGACATGGTTACAGGTCATATCCGGACAAAAATGCACCTTGTGTTAGGACTTGAAATATGGTTATCGATTCTACATGAATAAAAGTGGTCCCATCTCGGGAGTTTGATATTCTCCGAACATGAAATCTATTATGTTAAGAATCCGGAGAGTATCCATATGGATATCACCAGATTTGAATCATATCTGGTGATATTCGGGCAATGGATTCTAGGGATTCTTGGGTTTTTCGCCCAGTGCAATTACAAGGCAGACTGGTGAGACAAGGCAGGAGACACAAAACAAGGCAGACAGGAAATCACAGAACACTACTACAAAATAAGGTACAGAACACAAATACAAGTAATAAGTCCTAAAACACAGACAAAGTCCAAGGGCAGAGGAGCGTACCGTGACACAGCCAAAGCCAATCCAAAGATCTGTGATCTTTAATGCATCCAAAAAGAGGATTGCAAGAATGACAACATCACTGTCAACTGTACGGACAAAAGCCTTTTTATGGCCATTGGCCCCAGCATGGGCCAAGTGCAGAACCATTCTCGTGTCTGCTTCAGGATGGTTACAAGGCTTAAGTGTAAACAAATTGAATCCAGGCCTGTTGCAGAGAACATCATCATTAATCGTACACAGCAGTAGTTTACCCTGCATGTCATCCTTCGTGAGCTCGACACAAGTCTAAACAGTTCTTTCTTATTGTCTTCATTTTTCAGGAACTCACTGTTCCAATTACGCTTTGGAATAGGAGTTCTGCCTTCCCCTATTTTAGTTATTTTCCCCATTCCTCTGCGTTGGTGAGTTTGTGCTTTTAGTTTCTCCTCTGGATATGTGTCAAACACAATATCCAAGCGCTCAACAGAGTCATGGCTCATGTATAACCTAACAAACCCTGCAATATTGGTGTTTATGTATTCATGGAATGTATTTGCAGCGAGGGGCCGGACCATTGGGCCATTACTGCTCCATCAAGCACAACTACAGTGGCCTTCTTAGCTGCTGCTATGCAGACTTTTTGGACATTCAAGCATTCAAGTATGTCCGCCTTTGTGCCGCAGCGTAAAAGCTCTTGGTTGGAAATGCTGGGTGGCTCTCTCTGGTTTTCATACTTGGGTAGTTGGGTGATGAGATTCATGTTTTGCTTCTGAATGCTGTTATTGCGTTTGGCTTTTCGGTCTGGTCGATTTGCAAAAGTCAAGATTTTTGTCCGTGGAATTATATCCGAAATGGGCTTTGTGGCCTTCTCAAGTCGCTCCTCTACATAAGCTAAATGTATTGCTGTAGCAACTTTGTGAACGGTTGTGAGTGATTCAGATACTTCTGTTTCCACAATTTCCTGCGTGTCAAGTGCTGTGAGTTCATGATCTACTGATAGAAAAGGATTCCTGTGACTTTCCATAATGGCTGTGAAGGATTTGACATCTTTCATGAACTTGACCTGCAAGCTATGTGCCTCTTCATGATGAGAAGTTGAGGATGGTGAGCTGATGTTACTATACACAGCTTCAAACTCTTGCACCAACCTGGCACTGTCTGACCCTGCAAGCATGAATAGTGTGAGAGCTTCAGGCTTTTCATAGAGTCCAGCTGCTCCACCATAGGACTGCAGAATTTTGTTTGACTGCTCATGTGATTGATCCTTTGCAATCAAGCTGCACTTGTGTTCTGAACGTTGCACTACAAAATTCCCCTTCAAAAACTCTTCATAAATTGCCGGATGTTTTTTCCGGTAGTTCAACCATGTCTCGTACATGGATAGGTAACCAGCGGGCATAGTTTGTGTGATCCATCACATGAAACCAAGCACACATTTCATCACAAACTTGAACATACAAATTGAAGTTTCCTTCACGAAGTGACCGAATTAATCGACACAGTAGTAGCTCTAGCTCCATGATGGTGGACCAGTACTTGAACTGTGGAAACTCTGCTTGAGCTCGTTGGTCCCACATCTCAAATGACTCAGGTGGACCAAGAACATCTGCACAATAGGCAGAGTATGCATTTTGTTTGAGAATCTGAAGGGACATGAGAGTGACTTGATGGGCATAGCGTGTCCGTTTTATATGGTGCTCATTGAGGGCAGACTGAGCTCGTCCTGAAGTTAACACCTGGGCCTGGGAGAGGACGGTGGTCCAACCTGAATTATGGAGAAGTCTTCCTACCATAAGATGAGCTTTGTCTTCAATATGCAATATGCTCCCATCATTAAAACCAATTTATCCTCACCAAGTGTAAGATACAGCTTTACATTCTATCTGTGTGAAAATATATGTGCAATACATTTTGGTGGATAATGGCTGTTGTTAATATGGAAGATAAAGTGCGCTAGATACATTTAATCATAAATCTGATCATTCCAGTAGGTTTCTGATGCTCAAAAAACCTAAAATAGTTTGCCAAAAGTATCAAAAGTTAAGGTACACCTATTTTTTACATGGCCGCCATCTTGGAAATATGCTAATTAGGTGTCCAGACACACCCAATCATAAAGATGATTTTTCCATCATATTTCTAATTGTCAAAAAACATGAAATAGACACCAAGTTTGGATTTGTAGCTCATCTGGTTCAAATGTAGAGGCAAAAGCGTGTTCAGGTGGCGGCCATATTGGATCAGCCGCTGTGGCGACCCCAAAGGTCACCGGCGCGGGCGCCCTAGCCAAATCAATGCTCAATGCCCTGAGCCACCTGTGCCAAATTTGGCGCTTTTAGACAAAAGTGAACGAACATACCCTAAAATCTCCCTAAGGGCCCCAACTACGTGTCTTTTTTACAGACCTTATCTCCTCAGGGCATGGCTTCCTTACGGGAATTATTGACTATAGTGGGCAATGAGTTGTACCCCCCGGGCAGGCCAGGTCACAGGTCACAGCCAGTCGTGGCAGGAGTCGGCTCTGAAGTCTCTACAGGTAGGAACCCTGTAAATATGTAGGAACAATGCACTACAGCTAATTAAACCCACTTTACTTCTGTAAAACTGTGATAATAATATAATATAATATAATATAATAATAACTATGAACTTTTTTAGAAACCAACAACAGAGTAGACCACCCAGCCACTGCGGCCAGGGCAGGCCACAGCCAGTCAGTGGCGGGAGTTGGCTCACAAGTCTCAGGTAAGGAACCATGTAAAATGTGAACGATGCAAGTGCTACTAATTGTACTAAAGCTATCCAACTTCTGTAAACCTGTGATATAATGATGATGATTTTTATTTGTATAGCACCTTCAGGACATGAAATGCAGCTCAAAGTGCTTTACAGAGCAAAAGTGTAGCACAAGTGCTTACCGATGTGACTATAAAACTGATTCTTCTCCTGACAGTGGCCAGAGTGCTGGACATTCCTCAAGCCCTGTCAAGGCAGGGCCTGCAGAGGGGCAGCTTGCTCCAGACCACCCTACCATGTAGCAGTGTTCCTGAGGTGGGGCAGGCCATGAAAAGGTGATGCATTTCAAACTAAAGTTGGCAAGCCAAGATCAAAAGATTGCTTACTGTTTTAATCCAATACACCGTAATCATACCGCTAGATGTGCTCTTTTAGTTTTAACTTCCACTTTGACCGACCAATAGGTTTACATCTTGTCTCAATGATGTAGCTTGTGTTCTGTTGATTATTTGAAATTCTACATACAATTCATAATGTAGCAGTTACCAAACTTGTGTTTTAGATGAGATGCAGCCTCATTTCACAGATCTAAGTTTGTTATGACAAGCATACAGTATCATATCATATGGAAAACGGAAACGTGTATATTTATACATTTGTTCCTATCTGGTTTGGCTCACAAATGTTATCATTCCCACATCAGGCCATCTAAACATCTTTATACAAGAGCCGAGCAGCCAGAAAAGAAGAAACGGTTATCCGCCGCCACTACTTCTGTGGTGAAGTTGATAAACTTCAACATGTATGTCCTTCCGGGACCTGCTGAGTTCACCCTCAAAGGACCAGAAGAGGAACTTCAGCTTGCATTAGCTGGGCTTGGAAAAAGGCTTATTAGTCTGCCAGATAAATGTGACCATGATGAGGTATCTGTCTATGCTAAATGATGAATACATATTGATAATTTGCTGTATAGTGGGTTGTTTGATTTTTTTGTCATACAGATGGAAACTCGAATTTTCTACGAGTTTCCCAAGCTGCAGACATTGAAAGGAGGCTGGATGTTATACAAGTCTTCAGGTAACATTGTTCACCATTGTCAATGATAAAAATCCCCAGAGAAAATCCTTCGCATGAACCATTAACATCACGCTTCAAATAGTTTTACAGTCTTATTTGCCTGATATTAATTGATGTATCATCTAGGTTTTTATGGACATGCTTTCATTTTTAAATTAGGTGGTAGCGGACGTCGGAAGTTGTCAGTCATTTTACAGGCCCCTGGCGGGTACACCACCAACGCCCTCAAGACTGTATCCAACAATGGAAAGATCACAATATATCTTGCTCCACTGCAAGAGGAGATGTCAACTGAGCCACTGCCCTACGACGCTCCTGAGTTTGCCAGGATGCTAAAGGCGAACTGCATAAAGTGTGCATGTCTATTCCCTGTGTAGATGTTACATTTACACCGGCAGGGATGCACTGCCAATTAAATGTAAGCCCTTTTATTTTGATTGGGGGGGGGGGGGGTTCTGTGTGAATGACAGTCTACAGCTATAACTCTCTTGTATTTTCTTAAGGAGATCGAATGTGACCCATCTGCTGAGGAAGACTGCGAAAGCGAGCCATCGGCTGAAGACTGGACTGTCATTGAGGAGCCAGTACGTGCTGCAGCAGTCGGAGACCTTCCTACAGCTGAGCTTGAAGTCTCCACAGACTTGACAGGATCCTGTGAGGTAATCGAGGCAGTAATGAAGGCTTAATCCATCTACTAGTATAATATGACGCCACTAAGCAATATTTTGATTTTGGGTTGCCAAATCAAGTGTAATTAAAGGCTTATTCATTATCCCGCATAGGAAGTAAGGTAGCATGACTTTTCAACCCATCTTCATATTAATCATAAAAAATGGCACATTTTTGGCAGGAGGGCTGTGGGCAGTTCAGAAACCGTCCTCCATTGACATCATTAATGGGAATACAAGCTAATAGAAACTGCAGGCTTTCTAGTCCTGAAAGGTTGCAATGCGATAATGGAAGCCATCGTTCTGACGATAATAAATCTAAACATTTTTGTAAAAATAAATGTTGTTCAAAGAAGTGGTCCTTTAACGTTTTTCTATGGGACACACAATGTACTTATTTTGTATCTCAGAACTGTATTTACTATTGCCTTAATTTTTTCCCCCTGTTTTATAGGTTTGCCCAATCTGTCAGCAAACATTCCCGGCTGCTGTGCTTCCCTTCCATGCGAGCATTTGTGGTGAAGGGTAAGTTGACAGAAGTTATCTGGATATGTGCACACACACTTTGACAATGCAATTACTGTACTTGACAATGTTATGTACAGATTTAGTTTTTGGGACAAGTTAGTACTTATTTCGAATCGATCTGGAAAATGGCATAACTAGGTCTTGACATTTTTGTTAAATATGTTAAAGATGTGTTAAAATAAATAAATTAGTCTTCCACAACAAAGCTGTGGGTGTAAACGATAAAGAATCATGTTTTGCTTGTAATTCTGTTTTTATTGTTTTACTCAAGACTTGACACTGCATGGCACAGGGAAGCAGCCAGCCCAACAGGTGGAGAGGAACTGGCCGGACCTTCAGTCCAAAGAGCGTCTTGGGATCAATCATCACCTGGTAATTTATCCAGAACAATTACTATGGTGTAGTTTGAAACCAGTTTTCAAACTTGTTTCTAATTGGTTTAAGCAAATTAATATATCTACAAGTGATGTCAAAAAAGTGGTATATCAACATTTAACCAATTCTACAAACATATTTGAGTGATAAATAAACCTTAAAGTCATGTTTCTTCACAGTACCCGCCATTAATATGTGGCTGTAGTGTATTGGAGCCCAGACTTTAACAATAATACACATAAAATATAGATGAAATATACGATGACGTAACTTCCGGTGGCATGCACTGATTTGTTTGACTCGCACATGTCGCTCCTCAAATTCTTAAACTAATTCAAGTCTGGCGGCATCAAAGTTACATTCATGCAGCGCAATATTTACTACAGTGTAGGCACTAAGCAAGTGTAAAGAGAGAGAGAGAAAAAAAAAGACGTTACTGAAGAGGACTCCATGGCACCGCCGACGCGCAACACACCCGTGCCAACAATGGATGCAGAGACAATCAGCAAATTAATCAGAGACGTTGTCCGTGCAGAATTTATTATTGCACTAAAACCCATTCAGACAAGTTTGAACCGTCTGGAAAACTCACTTAAAGATTGCGCCTCAAAAGTGGAGGCGTTGGAAGAGACGGCAAATCAGACGGATACACGCCTAGACCAGCTAGAGAAAGATTACAGTGTATTGGAAAAAAAGCATGAGCTGTTGAAAATGAAGACGGTAATGCTAGAAAATCACAGCCGCAAATTCAACGTAAGAATCCTTGGGCTGGAAAGCGGAGTTGAAGAAGGCAAACCAACAGCGTTTGTGCAGAAACTACTTTATAATCTGTTTGGAGAGGAGACGCTGGGTCCACCCCCCCTCGTAAGCATAGCACACCGCACCGGGCCAAAAGACAAAGGGAACCGCTGCATGATTGTTAGAATGCACAGCACGGAAACCAAGATGATAATACAACGCCTGGCAACAACAAATGTAGGAAAACTCAACTACAATCGCAAAAAGCTGAGTATATTTCCAGATATACCTGCAGAGCTGCGCGAACAACAAGCCAAATTCAACGAAATCCGAGGCTTGCTACGCAACACCACCTTAAGATACGGGGTAGTCCACCCCGCAAAACTACTCATCACCTTTAACGAGGAGACCCACAGCTTCCTCAAAGCAGAGGACGCCATGAAGTTCTACATGGAAAGGATTAAACCAACGCTGGAACCAGCCGAAGGACGCGACGAAAATATACCTGCAGAGGAGGAGCAGTCCGACCCTACAGACGAGAAGCAGGCCAGCGCTGGAGAGGAAAAACAAGCCGAGGCTGGAGCACCCGCAGACGGAAGCGACAGCACCTAGACCCGTGGACGCGGAGATCGGTAGGCTATCATTGTGTGGAGAAACTACGTTTTAAGATTATTGCAAGATCTAGTCAGCCTACACCGCTACTCCATGATCAACGAATGTTGGACAGAGTGTGTGGAGTTACACACGATCACTTTATCATACAGTACACGCTGCGTGACAGAAAGAATGAACTTGAATTACTGCAGAGAATGCTGCCAGATGAACTTTAAACAATTATATAATGTCGAAAAAGGAGTGCAACAAGTGAGAGTCAGTTGTCTGTTGCTGCCCCAGCTCCACTAAATAGTGTGGAGAGATGGGGGTTAAAGAAGGGATTTATAAGTTATGTTTAAAGACTATTGTGACCTATTTATTTATTTCCTTTTTGGGGGTTGAGGGAAGTGGGAGGGAGAGGGGAGGGAGGGCAAGGTTCCATGAAGGATGCAACAATATAGACAAAGGTATAATTTATAAAATGATGAAGAAAGAAAAACAAAACGAAACTTTATTCTACTTATAGTTTGTTTAAGAATTGCGGCTGGACTTATCAATGGCTAAGCTAGTTATTTTTTCATGGAATGTGCGAGGCCTTAATACAGCATTAAATATTTCTAGTTGTTTAGATGTTATTCATAGAAAGGGGGCAGATGTTGCTTTACTTCAAGAAACACATGTTATGGAACAAGATATATTTAGAATTGAAAACTCTAATTACAATGTGGTCTCTTACTCATCAGCCAACAATAAATCAAAAGGTGTTATCATAATTGCACGTAAAGGCCTTAAATTGAATATTTTGGATAAGGGTGGAGACCAAGAGGGTAGAATAACATGTAAAAGGAACATTTGGTGGTCAGAAAATCGCGTTGGTGAATGTGTATGCCCCAAACTCTTATGAACCTCTATTTTATGAATCACTATCCAACTATATGGTAGACATGACAGGTTACCAAATTATTCTCGGTTCAGACTTCAATGCTGTATTTAATTATAGGTGGGACAGATCCAACAACACTACCAATAACTCACTCTCCAATACAGCACTATGCAATCTAGCTCAACATTTTAATCTAACAGATGTTTGGAGATCTAAAAACCCTGATAAAAAGAGTACACATATTTTTCGGCAAGACACCAGACTTTTAGTAGGATCGATGTCATTTTAGTGTCCTCAGGTCTACTACATTTCGTAAAAAGCGTTAGAATCATACATATGTCTCTTTCAGACCACCACGCTAATAAATGTTAATTTAACTTCCCGACCAACTCACCTAAAAGGGCACCCCGGTGGAGACTTAATGGAACACTATTACAAAACCCTCAGTTCTGTGAACAATTTAAACAGGGACTAGCAGAATTTGTAGAGATAAATAGGGACTCGGTCACAGATATAAGATACGTTTGGATTGCCATCAAAGGGTTCATTAGGAATAATTCTATAGCATTTTCTTCAGGCGTGAATAAAAGACAATTAAAAACTATATCAGACTTGGAACACATTCAATCAAAATTAATTGAGGAACAACAGAATAGCTTTAATAGAGAAAGAGAACGACAATTAGTTAAGACCACATCTGAATTAAATACATTAATCACAAAACGCTCAGAATTTCTGGTGCATAGAGCTAAACAGTCTGATTATTTGGATGGAAGCAAACCAAGCTTTCTACTCGCTAGTAAGATTCGTTATAATGAAGGATTAGCTGATATAACTGAAATTTTCAATGAAACTGGCACACTGTTGAATGACCCCGCTCTTATAAATGCAGAATTTCAAAAGTACTACAAGAAGCTATATACAGCCAACACTACCAACACAATAGAAATGGAAACCTTTTTCACAGGACTAGACCTTCCTCATTTATCCCCCACCGAGGTAGAATGTTTAGAAGCCCCTATAACACTTAATGAAATTTATGACGCACTGAAATCTATGAATTCCGGAAAATCCCCTGGGTTAGACGGCATCCCTCCAGAGCTATACCAGACGTTCTGGCCTGAAATCGGACCTATATTACTAGAAATGTTTCAAAAAGCTACCAGGGAAGGAAATTTCCACAGAGATGTAAATATTGCCATTATATCTTTACTACATAAGAAAGGGAAAGACCCTAACCATTGTTCCAACTATAGAGCAATATCATTATTAAATGCAGATTATTAATTAATTGTACGCTAAGGTCATAGCAAGACGGCTAGAGACGGTACTTCAGACCTTGGTAAATCCGGATCAGACAGGGTTTGTGAAACATAGATTAGCTTCAGACAACATACTGTAGCGGCCAGCTATGGCTGCAGCCAATAGGACTGTCTTGGGGGTGGGACTTCTAGAGTGAGTGACGGGGGTCCTAGGGAGAGGCTCTCTGTGCCGGGTAGTTAGGTTGAGAGTGCACGTTTACCTAAGAGGAATATCAATGCTGTTGTTGTGACATGAGTGTGCTAAAAGGAATAAAGAGGGATCTTTATCGTTGGTAACTACGTCTCTGCCTCCTGTTCCTGGGATCGTTACACTGGTGTCTGAAGAAAACTAAAACTAAAGACGGATTGTCATATGGAGACGTAAGTTGCGCGCACTGTTTACTAGCTAGCTTAGCTTCAGTTAGCGTGTTAGCTAGACCGGCCGTTAGCATGGAAAGCTCCGGTGGAGTGAAAATAAAGAAAGAGCCGCGGAACGGAGCAGATTATGGGCTGCCTGGACCGTCGGACGTCATGCCCCAGCTAGAGTTGGCCACGGAGGCTGACCACCGCGGAGGTCGCGCCGCGGGGGACGCCACGGACAGCAAACAGCCGCCGCCGCCGCCTCCTCCTCCCGCCTTTTCTCCCGCGTCTGCTGCCTCGGTGAAGACGCCCAAGTACAATGGTGGCTCGGACTGGGAGGCGTTTCATGCTCAATTTGAACTGCTTGCAGACGCTAGAAGGTGGGAATCAAGGGACAAGGCACTGCAGTTGGCTTTGTGCCTTGAGGGGGACGCTCTGTCATGTCTCCTGCTTCTGGACCCTGTGCAGCGGCGGTGCTACGATGCCCTGGTGGGGGCCCTCAAGAGGCGGTTTGGAACGTGGTCCCAGCCAGCGCTCTTGAAAAATGAACTGAGGGGGAGATGCAGGAAGCCTGGTGAGTCGCTCCGGGGGCTGGCTAATGACATTGAGGGCCAGGTGCGGCGGGCATACAGTCACATGCCCGCCGATGCACGGAGTGAATTGGCTACTGATCTGTTCATCGGGGCCATCTCCCCCCCTGATCTGCGTGTACAAGTACAGCTCCAGCACCCGAAGTCTCTGCTAGAGGCACTGGAGGCGGCTATAGAGAGAGAGAGCCTGCAGGGTGCTGCTGCCAGCGGTGGGCAGGAAGTGAGCTCCCATGCGGTGAGGGCTGCGTCAGGATGCCCCGCCAGGGAGGAGGTGCCAGCATGGGCGGCTGAGATGACTGAGCTGCTACGGGCGGTGACTCTACAGGTACCGCCGCCGCGTGGCCCGCAGGTCTGCTGGGGGTGTGGCCAGCCCGGCCACATACTACGGAGGTGCCCTGCTGCTCTCCAGAAGCGGGGAAACTCCTCGGGGTCCGCATAGACGGGGATATGCGGGCCCCCATTTCCACCGCTGCCCCAACATCGTCAGCCCAGGCCTGTTGTCCAGCGGAGGGAGCCCAACGGTGCAGCGAGGGGGGAGGGGCTCCATCCCCCCAAGAAGTAGATGACAGCACGCCGCCACCTTCTCAGCCTCGTCCGTCAGCAGGAGGAGCCCAACGGTGCAGCGAGGGGGGAGGGGCTCCATCCCCCCAAGAAGTAGATGACAGCGGTGCTCCACCGGTCGTGGTGGGGTGGATCCGTGGGAGCTCCGGGGGTGGGAGCTCCTGCCATGTCGCTGTCACGGTCCAAGGGGTGCCTACTGCTGGCCTGGTGGACACCGGGTCGTCGGTGACGCTGGTGAGGCCGGACGTCCTGCCCGGCGGGACAATCCGCACGGCCACAGGTCAGCTGGCTCCCATGTTGGGGAAGGGGCTGATGTGGTTGTGTGTGGGAGGCAGACGTGTTCGCCATCTGGTTTGGGTGGCGGACGTGCAGGACTGCTTCATCCTGGGACTGGACTTCCTCCAGGACACGGGGTGTCTGCTGGACATGGGGAGGGGTACGCTTAGCTTCCCAGGGGGTCCTACAGTTGCCATGGGCCCCCTAGCTACCGTCCCCCTGCCCCCTGCCCAGCCCATCGTCCAGTCTCTGTCTCCGCTGGCCCCTGTGTTCATCCCGCCACCCTCCACCAGCTTTACCCCGTGCCCAGCGTGGCCTCCCCAGGGGGGGGAGGAGACGTCGATCGACGCTGGGCACCTCCAGTGCCAGTCAGCAGCCACGGCCCTGCCCGACGAGGGGGGCGGGGGGGGGCTCCCTTCAGGTGTGTGGAGAGAGGAGTACGGGGACTTGGAGGAGCAGCAGCAGGGACAGCTGAGACAGCTGCTTGTGGAGTTCCAGGACTGTTTTGCGATGAGTGAGAGCGAGGTGGGGAGGACTACCATGGCAGAGCACGTGATAGACACTGGACTTGCGGCGCCCATAAAGTGCCGGCCACGCCGCCTCTCTCTCGCTCGTCAGCAGGCATGTGACAAGGCCTTGGAAGACCTACTGCAGGCGGACTTCGTTGAGCCGTCAGAAAGCCCCTGGGCGGCGCCCGTGGTCATGGTCGCAAAGAAGAACGGAGACTGGCGGTTCTGCGTCGACTACAGGCGGTTGAACGACGTGACCACGAAGGACTCGTATCCCCTCCCCCGCATCGACGAGTCCTTGGACCTAGTCTCCGGGTCCTCGTGGTTCACCACACTGGACCTCAAGAGCGGCTACTATCAGGTTCCCCTCTCCCCTGAATCTCGCTCCAAGTCTGCGTTCTGCACCGGGCGGGGGCTATGGCAGTTCAAGGTCCTTAGCTTCGGTCTTTGTAATGCCCCTGCCACCTTCGCCCGGCTCATGGACAAAGTGTTGGCTGGTATCCCCCGCCAGGAGTGCCTGGTGTTTCTCGATGACTTTTTGGTCACGGCCGCTCCTTCGAGGTGGCCCTGGAGTCCCTGAGGCGTGTTATGGAGAGGATAAGAGCTGCGGGGCTGACGTTGCACCCTGAGAAATGCCACTTCATGCGCAGAGAGGTAACTTTCTTGGGACATGAGTTGGACGCGGAGGGCATCGGCACCATGAATGACAAGGTGCGGGCGGTGGAGGAGTGGCCCACCCCCCGTGACCAGAGTCAGTTGAAGAGTTTCATCGGTCTGGCCTCGTACTACAGGAGACATGTGAAGGGCTTCGCCACCATTGCATCACCCTTGTACCGGCTGCTGGAAAAGGACAGAGACTTCATGTGGACTGAGAGGTGCGAGGAGGCGTTCCTCGGTCTGAAGCAGGCACTGTGCGAGGCTCCGGTACTCGCTCCACCTGACCCCACACTGCCCTTCATACTAGACACTGACGCTAGCGGTGTGGGGGTGGGGGGCGTCCTATCCCAGCTGTGGCCGGAGGGAGAGAGAGCAGTGGCGTACTTTAGCCAAAAGCTCAACAAGGCTGAGCGGAACTACTGCGTCACCCGCCGGGAGCTCTTGGCAGTAGTAGTTTCTACCAGACACTTTGAATACTACCTGTGCGGTCTTCCCTTCGTGGTGAGGACGGACCACTCAGCTCTCCAGTGGTTATTGACTTTCAAGGAGCCAGAGGGGCAGGTTGCCAGGTGGTTGGAGGAGCTGCAGGAATACGACTTCAAGATAGAACACCGGCCAGGGGCTCGTCACACCAACGCGGATGCCCTATCACGCCGGCCGTGTGCGACGGAAGGTTGCCGCTACTGCGAGAGGAGAGCTGGAACGGCGTACGGAGGGGGAGGAGTGTGCAGCCGTCAGAAGGATCGAGGAGGTCGTCTGCAAGGAGCTGCAAACTGTGACGGACACCCAATGGAGAGACAAACAGGAAGAAGACCCGGACCTGCAGCCCGCCTTGCGGTGGGTGGAGGCTCAGCAGCGCGTGCCATGGGAGGCGGTGGCGCCCCTCTCCAAGGCGACCAAGGGTCTGTGGACTATGTTCGACTCACTGCGGCTGTCCGGAGGAGTACTACAGCGGGCGTTCAAGACGGCGGCCACCGGGGAGGAGCAGTGGCAAGTGGTGGTTCCTAAGGACCTGCAGGAGACTGTACTGAAAGCCATGCACGGAGCAGGTGGGTCAGGTCACTTTGGAGTCACCAAAACACTCCGCCGCCTTCGACAGAACTTCTACTGGGGGCGGCAGAAGAGGGACGTCGCTGACTTCTGCCGTCGCTGTGACCTCTGAGTTGCCCGCAAAGGCCCTGCCGGGCGCTCGCAAGCGCCACTCCAACAGTTCCCGGTGGGGTGTCCGATGGAGAGGGTGGGGATAGACATTACGGGGCCGTACCCACGCTCCGAGGGGGGCAACTGTTATGTCCTCTCCGCCATAGACTACTTTACTAAGTGGCCAGAGGCCTACGCCATCCCAAACCAGGAGGCAGTAACGGTCGCTGATGCCCTGGTGGAGGGCATGATTAGCCGGTTCGGTGCCATGCGATAGGGGGACGAACTTTGAATCCCGGGTGTTCGCTGCCATGTGCGAGCGCCTGGGCATACACAAGACTCGCACTACCCCGTTGCACCCCCAGAGCGACGGGTTGGTAGAGAGGTTTCACCGGAACATGGGAGATCAGCTTGCCATCGTCACCTCCCGACACCAGCGGGACTGGGACAAACACCTGCCCCTGGTGCTCATGGCATGCCGCTCGGCAGTACAGGAGTCGACGGAGTGCACGCCGGCTCTCCTCATGCTGGGACGGGAGCTACGCACCCCGGCTGAGCTGGTCTTCGGTCTTCCGCCGGATGCCCCGGCCGTCCCTGCAGGGCCGGAGTACGCCAGGAAACTGCAGGACCGCCTGGACTCTGCCCACAGCTTCGCCCGGGTGCAGCTACAGGGGGCCGCAGTGAAGCAGAAGCGCTACTACGACGTGAAGTCCCGGGGCCGAGACTTCGCACCAGACGAGCTAGTCTGGGTCTACAATCCGTTGCGGAAGAAGGGATGGAGCCCCAAGCTGGACAGCAAGTGGACGGGACCCTGCAAGGTGTTAGAGAGGCTGGGAGAGGTTGTTTACCGTGTGCAGATGCCTCCTCGGGGAAGGAAGGTAGCCCTCCACAGAGACAGACTGGCCCCCTACAGGGGGGGTCCCCCCTCCCCCGACACGAACGCACCGGCGACCTCTCCCTCTCCTCCGGCAGCCCAACTCCCCCCCGGGTCTCCACCCATGCCACAAGGATAAACTGTTTTCCCTGCTCCTACACCCTTGTCCCGTTCCCCCCCTGACCCGCCCCCCCGGGCGCCCTTCCCTCCTCCCCTGCCCCTGTCCCCCTACCCCCGACCCCCACGAGGTCTCGGCCGAGGAGGCGGACAAGACCTCCGGGCCGTCTGGGAGACTATGGTGTCTTCTGGGGCACTGGTCTGACAAGGACGTTGTGAATTGTGAAAAAAAAAAAAAGAAAACAAGAGTTGTGAACTGTATTTGGGATGTGGGGGATGTATTTGATTTCTTGCTTTGATTTCTAGGCTGTTGCCGTGGTGTACGTTGGCTGTTTATCTTGCCTGTTGGCCCGGTCCTCGGGGTCGAGGACTTTTGTGAGGGGGGGGTAGTGTAGCGGCCAGCTATGGCTGCAGCCAATAGGACTGTCTTGGGGGTGGGACTTCTAGAGTGAGTGACGGGGGTCCTAGGGAGAGGCTCTCTGTGCCGGGTAGTTAGGTTGAGAGTGCACGTTTACCTAAGAGGAATATCAATGCTGTTGTTGTGACATGAGTGTGCTAAAAGGAATAAAGAGGGATCTTTATCGTTGGTAACTACGTCTCTGCCTCCTGTTCCTGGGATCGTTACAATACGTAGATTACTTCACATTATACACCTTGCCCCAAATATAATATCTCCATGTGCCATACTTTCAATTGACTGCGAAAAAGCATTCGATAGTTTACAGTGGCCATACTTATGGTATACATTTTAAAAAAATGGGATTTATAGATGGGTTTATAGGCATGCTACAGACACTCTATAATAACCCAACTGCAATTGTCCTTACTGGAAACCAATGCTCAACACCACTCAGTATTGCAAGAGGCTGCCGCCAAGGTTGCCCAATCTCCGGATTATTATTTATCATCTCTTTAGAAGTTTTAGCACAAAAAATTAGACAATCAGAGAATGTGAAACCAATAGTAGTACAAAATACATATCATAAAATATCAGTATATGCAGACGATTTATTGCTTTATATGAATGATGTGTCCTCCACACTACCTGCTGCATTAGAGATATTTGAACAATTTAGTAAGATATCCGGTTACAAGATCAATGCAAACAAATCAGCCCTTTTACCATTAAATAAGGCAATGATGGAGACCCAAATAGACACTACAATCCCCATAGTGCATTATTTTAGATATTTAGGCATTGATATATATGCAAATTTAGAAACGATAATATAAAAAACTATAAACGACTGCATAACGCAATCAAAGACGACTATGATAAATGGGGTAAACTAAATCTTTCAATAGCAAGCCGTATATCAATTGTGCGGATGAATACACTACCCAAAGTAAATTTTTACGTGAGCATGTTACCCTTAGAAATACCCCACAGGTTTTGGGACAAGATAAAAACAGCAGTATCAAAATTCATCTGGAACAAAAAGAAACCAAGAATAAGTACAGCCATATTAGAACATAATAAGGAGTGTGGAGGACAAAATCTACCCAATTTTGAACTGTATTACATATCTTTTACTCTACGTCCTTTGCAACATTGGTTTTCAGATGAAGGCCAGACGCCTTGGGTTCAGATAGAAAAAAATATTGTGTTACCATTTTTACTGAAAGATACCTTGCTCTGTAACCTGACTGAAGAATACTGTATAGAAAGGTTTGGTCCTATTATTGCTCATGCTGTCCGAACATGGAAACGTACAGAAAACATACTTAAATGGCAAAACCCATGGCACAAGAATACGCCAATATTTAGGAACAACAATTTACTCATAGGCCAAAGACCCATCATATTCCGTCAATGGCAACGGTGTGGCATTAACATACTTCCGGACATGATGAGCAATGATGGACTTATGTCATTCCAAGAACTCAAATCCAAGTATAATCTGCCTGGCTCCTCCTTTTTCTTTTATTTGCAGTTACGTACTGCAATGCGTACATATGGAGTACCTTGGAATAGCATTCCCAAACACCCAGTTATCGAAATGATTACCTCAGATATTAGCAAAGGCTTTGTTTCTCACGTATATGGAGAATTACAAAAAGTGTCAAATACCTTTATGGGAATTACCACAATATGGAATATAGACCTGAAAGATTATGGACATGTAGATTGGAAGAGAGTGTGGAACAACACTACTATAACTTCTCGTAATTATAACCATCAGATGATGCACTATAAACTAATACACAGATTCTATCTAACTCCAAGAAAACGCTGTCAACTCCAATTAGTACCAAACCCATTATGTAATTTGTGCTCATTGAGAACAGTGGGCACATGTACATATGTTCTGGGAGTGTCCCAGAGTCAAGAAATTCTGGTCTCGGGTAGCTAGGACCTTATCTGAAATATTTACAATCGAGATACCATGTCTCCCTCAGATTTTTTTGTTAAACGATGATTCCACACTCTCAATACCAGTCATTAAAAAAAAAGTATTCTTTGCTGGAACTACTGCTGCAAAAAATCTCCTTGTGTCTAGATGGAAACCTCCTCATAGTCTTTCTGTAAAAAAATGGAAAATGCTATTTCTGAATGTATTAGGGTTGGAAATATCAATTGCAAGAACGAATGGAGCAAAAAGGCAATCTATTGAAGCACTTACAGAGGCTGTAGAAAAGGTCAAAGCACAACTATAATGCCATAATGTAACTATGTATGTATGTATGTATGTATGTATGTACACATGCCTACTTTTCAATCTTTATTTATAAGTCTACCAGCCAAGATTTCTATATATTTTTAAATGTCAAACTAACTGATGAAATGTCTGTTCTTGTATGTACGCATGCCTACCTTTCAATCTTTATTTATAAGTCTACCAGCCAAGATTTCTATATATTTTTAAATGTCAAACTAACTGATGAAATGTCTGTTCTTGTACGTACACATACCTACCTTTCAATCCTTATTTATAAGTCTACCAGCCAAGATTTCTATATTTTTCTTAGATTTCTATATTTTTCCTAAATGTCAAACTAATTGATGAAATGTCTGTTCTTGTTGCAATGATAATTGGAGCCTTGGGGAGGGTGGGGCGATGGGGGAATTGGAATGAAAATGAAAAATGCTTAATAAAAACTTGGTCACAAAAAAAAAAAAATAGAATAGTGGTAAAAGGCCACAGAGCCTTTGTCTATGTGAGACTGAGTGAAAGATGCCCTGGTTACCCAAAATATGTGGGGTGAGACCATTAGTGAACGCATCTGGGCTGCCTTAAGTTGGTATGCAGAAGAGACCATGACCACCCACTGCCCTTTTCCCCTTTGGAGAGAGAGAGAGAGAGCCTTTCATCTTTAGTATGTTATAATTGTTTAATCAAGTCATGAATACACATATAGGACACCTGTACTTACATCCACAACATAAGACCTGATTGATATGACATGTATTTCACATCTAGTAGAAGTTGGGGGTTAGGTGAAGAGTATGCATGTTACATTGAATAAGCCATGATGTAAGAAGCTGATATTAGGGCGTCTACTGACATCTGGTCAGAAAGTCCGGAGAGGGCTAAAACAAAGGTCTGTTGTGGGCTAGGTGAATTATTAATAGTGACCCGACAGAAGGACCATACAAGAAGGTTTATGATGGCCTTCTGCCATTGACCAGGTCATAGCAGGGCATGGGAGAGAAGATTCTCTTTGATGGACCCCATCTGGGTGTCATAGGATCTAGGAAACACACACACACATACATCTGAACACACACACACTCTGGCACACACATTAACACCTATGCAAGTCTACAAACATGCACGCACATGCACGAAGTGAAACAGAACAAAGAGAATTGTATGTTATATGAAGTGCCTCGTGGAAGAAGGACTTCACTTTCAGGATACCATCCCTCCTGTCTGTCACGACGATTTTGGCTGCTCACTAAATACCATAATCACTAAATCACTAAATCATAATCCATAATCACTAAATCACTAAATACCATAAGGTACTTTTTTCCTCGCAACTTGTGTTGTCTCCATTTATTTGCACCTTTTTATGCTTGGTATCCCATTCAAATTATGTTATGTTACTCTAGCCTCTAGACTCCGCTAACATAAGGGTTTCGTAACATAAAATTGGGGGCTCGTCCGGGATCACTTTTTCTTCCACCACCTCCTCCTCCTCGGGGAATGACTATCCCAGCGGCTTTCACATGGATTGTCTTGTCATTCAGACTGTGTCCGTCCATTTCCATCGCACGCTTTGCATGTTCTGGATTTTCTAACTTCACAAAGGCGCAGCGTCTAGACATGCCCTGGTTCTTGACGAAATGAACTTCGCAAATGGGTCCGTATTTTCCGAAGGCCTTCTCCAACGACCCTTCGTCTGTCTTGGAGCTCAGCCCTCCGATGAACAGCTTGCCCGTGTTTTCGCCTTTTTCACCACCTACGTTTCCGTTGATGTCGTTCCATTCGTCGTACACCTTGCTTGCTATATGTTCGCCCCTTCGTTCCCATTTAACCCTGGCCTCAAAAAACTCCACAGTGATCAGCCCGTGAGAAACCAATGTCGGAACGTTTTTATCCATTTTGTCCTTCGCATGCTGTGCGTCCTCAAAGTTTGCGAACTCTACAAATCCGTACAACTGATGACGTCCCTTTGAGTCGAAAAATACATCAGCTCTGATGGGCCCGTAACGCTTGAAGGCATCGCACAGTGTCTGTTGGTCCACTGTTCCGGACAGGTTTCCGATATACCCCACGTTCGACATGATTACGTCTCTTGGGAGACCATACTATTCGCCTCCACTGCCGTCATCCTCGTCCAGGGACTTGGACAGGGAGCAGGCAACCTCCAAGGGAGGTGCCAGCTCGAAGCCGTCTCTACCGTCGTTCGACATGGTTTGTCTTCAGTTTGTTGGGTGATGATTGATATTAAGGTCTTGCTGGCAGCTGCTGCTTGGTGAGATGAGAAGCACATCCATCCTTAGGATGGATGTGCTTCTCATCATCTGTAAGGATGGATGTGCTTCTCATCATCTGTAAGGATGGATGTGCTTCGCATCATCTAAGGATGGATGTGCATAAGAAAGGCTTGGACAATGTCATGGCCGATGCGTTGTCCCGCGCCTAAGAGTACAGTGTTTGTTTGTTTTTTGTTGCTTGTGGATCAAGCTACTGTATACTATAGATATGAACAAACTTAGGGTAAGTTTGTTCTTGTTGGTGGGCGTGTTACGTGCCACGTAGGTATGGTTGTCTGTAGGGTCTGTATTCCTTCCCTGTCTCTCCTTCCCTCTCCCCTCAAGTCCATAATGCATTCTCTACAGGTCTGAAGTCCATAACCAGTGTGGCTGACTCCAGCAGCCCTCATTGGCCAGGCTCTGATTCCCTGGCTCCGCCTTCAACCAATCACACACACCTGTGCCCTATAAAAGGGCTGTGTTGGGCTCATTGCAGCAGATCTCTCTTCAACAACAGCAGTCATTGTTTGCTAGACCACAGACACCAACAAGTTTTTCTACTACTGTATGTCTAGCGCATATGCCCTGCCTTGTGATAGGTATAGATGGGGGCCTCTATACATAGACCACACGTAGGCAGAATCTATGTTAAACCACACTAGGTAAGGGATGGTTGCCACTTTTGTATTTATCCTCATTGGACAGTGTAGCAGTCAGGCTTTTGTTTTCATGTCACTCAGTTAGACAGCATTGTGTTCACCTTTGCTGCTTAGTTTATTATTTTGGCAACATCCGTGTCCCCTGACACATTAAAATGCCCCCCCCACCCCCTTTTAAAGCTGTTAAAGTAGGAAAGGAGGCCTTTCTGTTTTCGATAGATAGACAGCCTCTACACAAACATTGAAACAGAAGCAGGGCTACAAGCAGTTAGATAAGTCTTTAGTAAATACCCAGACACAAATCGACCAGAGGAGGAATTACTCCAATTACTAGACTTAAATCTAACCCAGAATGATTTTTCCTTTAACAGCAAGTTCTATTTACAAATCAAAGGCACAGCCATGGGAAAGAGATTTGCACCATCTTATCTTATGCACTAGAAAAATGCAGACTTAAACCGACACATTACTATAGATTTCTGGATGATACATTTGGAATATGGGAACATAGCAAAGAAGAATTCCAGGAATTTATTGATGTTTTAAATAGCCATCATAGATCCATAACGATAAAATATGTGACACACACAGAAAGGATTGACTTTCTTGATGTAACAATCTTCAAGGGCCCAAACTTTAACACAAATGGGAAACTAGACTTAACCCTTGGACTACCAAACCCGGAATAAACGGAATTAATCGAAAAATATAAACATGCCACAAACGGAATAAACGGAATTGGGGGCTTTTTGGCGCATAGGCTAGGTGGTGTTGCGCCATCCTGTGAGAGGGTTATCTAATAGTCCAATAAACAGGCTGTACACTCAAAATCATGGATTCACACGATCTGGCATTTATTGATTGCCCATAATTATCTCAAATTGAATGGTAATGTGATATACATATGAACAGCAAATACACATATGAAAGCAGATACGACCTGTATACATCACGAATCAGATTCGATCATATCAGTCCGCAGATCGAAGGGCCCCTCGAAGCACAGTTCCGACGCGTGTCGTTCCCGGAGAATTCTGACGTGTCACTCTTTTTCCCAAAGCTATATACTAACAATCTTTCTTGTCACTCCGTGACCTTGCTGCATGAGCACAGCCCCTGCACACTCTTAAAGTAATGGTGCTTATTTAAGAGGTGCGAAATATCCCAACAGCCTCCCTTGGTCAAGACCTGTCATTGACCACACCAATCAGGTCAGGGATAATTGCCTACCCCACTAAGGTTATATCATTCGAAGGGCGCGCCGCATAATCAATTACCACACGAACTTTGAAGTAGCCAATTAACCTAATGTTATCATACGTACGTTCGAGGGGCACACCAATCTAGGGACTGTAGACTGTATTTAAGGGTTAGTGGTGGGCAGACATTGAATTCCAAAAGATGAAAAATAAAAAAGTTGACACTTAATAATCAGTTCAATCATACGAATAGAAGTACATTGCGTCACTTATGAAAATCAACTCAGTCATGAATCACATTGTACATGTCAAACTTCTTGTAGTATTGCCAGTCATCATTTTTGAAGCCTCGTGCCAGTGGACACTGGTGAATAGGAAAACCTGTGGAAAAAACTGTGAAACAGTAAAACCACTTATTTCTAGGCGAAACCTTCACTAGGGAATTCATTTTGTCCCTGCCATTTAGCTCTGGTCCATTTCCTCCACAATGAATGACATTTGTGAACAAGTATGGGCATTTTTACATTCCCCAATGGGAAATCTGAAAAGAAAACCTGTTATCAAAAATTGTTCTCCTGGTTGCCCTTGGGGGGCAGTGTTCACGCGCAAAAGTGGGATGGGCAATTGTTTTTTTTTATTTGCCCCTCCCTCCTGTTGGGTGCAATTGTTATGATCATCGCGAGTCACAACGCGATGTATCGGCCATAGTGTTCCCGCCTGTGAGGGGAAGACATGGGGGGTTTGTTCTAACCTTCCAGCCCGAAACTGGGCTCGCGTCACGCATTCGAAACAGAGAGATGCATGTTCTAGCCTTCCAGCCAGAAAACAGGCTCGCGTCACGCATTCGAAACAGAGAGATGTCCGTCTCTGCTCCGAGGTTGAAGAGCTCTATCGAGCTCTGATGCTGGAACGCTTCTCGTCCCGCAGCGTCCCGCAGCGTCCCGCAGGTCCGCAAGCCTGCAAGCCTTTCCAGGTGGAAGTTGTTATGGAAGCACCCCTGGTGTTTGCGTATAGGAACTCTGCATGGCATACTCTCTGATTCCCATTCATCTGTGTGGAAACAAACTCAAAGAAAAGTTCCCCTCCCCCTTCCTCGACCGTATATCTCCTTTTTCCCTAAACATAATATTCTATAACTCCTGGTGTGTCTAATATTTGAATATTTGAATTTATAACTCCTGGTGTGTCTAATATTTGAATATTTGAATTTCAACACTCGGTGCACAACCCTGGTGTGACTGTGTTTGTTTTCCTACTTACCCTTTTGTTGAGGGACACACAACAAGGACAACAGAGATAACAGAAGCACACAACATTCTTTTTGCAGTATAATCATTCAAGACAGTTACGGTGATTGGGTTTTTTGCATATGTTAGTAAGTTAGTTATTTAAGTCGACTTCGGTTTGATTGACATACACCCAGAATCACATATTTAAATCAACTTCGGTTTGATTGACATTACACAGAATCACATATGAATGTATTTCGTATCAATAAAACAGAACCTTCCTGTGCCAGGCCAATTGACATTATACTTGGCCTTCTTCCAAGGATGTCCCCTTGGAACAGATCGGTCATCCTACCCAATGACTTGTTGAACCCAACCAGGTGTCCCTCCTGGATATGAACTTGACCCTTTGTGGTCCATGGGGGGGTCTTAATTTGGTCTGTAGTCCCCTTAAGTAACATTTGGACAGTCTGGGTCTGGTGTTGCATACTGACCTTGTATGTGAGTGTCGTCCGTGCTGTTGCCCTGTGGGACTGTTATGTTTTACACTTCACACACACTCAGACATTGACATCCAAAAGTCCCTGCTCCTGTAGAGAATTATTAGGGAATTTATTAGGGTTATGCTCTCTCCCTCCTTCATGTGACATTTTGTATGACACATTAAAACATATTATTGACATTTAAGTCTTTCAGACCTCCCTCCTAGTCCGTGGACACTTCCTGTGGGCAAATTTGTTAGTTACTTTTGATTATACATTTTGGCAAGTAATTCATCTGTTGGGGGGAATTGGTTATTTGATTCAACCCAAACCTTGAAAACCAATTGAGCTTCCTGCATGCTCTCTGTCCCTCCTAGTGCCCAGTGTAGGCCAGAATGGCCCTTGATTTTGTTCATTCTTTTATTGTGTGACATCCTATATATTAATTTTTATAGTTGGTCTTTCACTGATATACCCTTTTATTGGTCATTTTTTAACTGTCACTTATTTATATTGACCCCGTGTTTTGTGCTTTTATTTTAGTTTCCCCTTGTTTTTATAATGACCCACCCCATACCAATCGGCTTCCACCCCATTTTCCCGCTTGGTCTGCTGCAGACCCTTAAATGTATTTGTTGTAGTCAACAACTGTTTGTATTTGTATTCAGGCAATTATTCTCATTAATTAATTATCCGTATTTTGGATCCCCAGAGGGAACATTTTCTTCCCCGGAAATAGCCGCTCTACCTGCTGCCGTGTTAACATGGCATTCCCTGTTACGCCCCAGTTGCGCATCCTTGGTCGTTAATGGTTCGACGTGCATTCATACCACACACAAACACTCCTAGTTGTTACTAGTATGAAAGTCTATGGTGCTGCTCCTGCCGCAGCCTCCCCCGTAACCTCTACGGCTTTGTGCCCAAAGTTCACAGGTGTCGTATATTATAAGTAGCCCACAACTAATCTAATTAAACCATAGAGAAATGAGCTCTCTAAAGCAAACTTCCGACTGTACTGTAGTGAAAACCCTTGTCAAAGCATTAGATCGGTACTGACCACTGGACGCAGCCAGCCAAGACTCCCTACTTCTTTGACAACATGACACATTCAAGACTCCAGACACAACATTACAGTACAGAATTCTTCCCCAAAATGGTTCAGCTCCATTGCTACGAGAGCATTTTTGATATGCAATAACCTACATGTTTTTTCACTTAAACTCTGCTATTCCAATGCCAGTACATAATAACTTGACATAATCACACTCTGTGATTCACTTAAGTCCTTCGGACCTCCCTCCAGCTCTCTTTTGAGGGCGCAGTCCTGGGCTAGACCCCTTTCCTCTTGAAGTCCACCACCCAGGCTACCCTGGAGGGAAGACTTCAAGTCTTTGCTTCCCGGCGGCTCCTTTTCAGAGCCCACCGATCACAAAGAGCACTGCTCGCCTACTAACTCATTCGCTTTTGGCTCACAGTGGCCTGACTGTACATTGAGCGGAACGCGACGGCCAACAGTTCCATCTGAATGGACTTACTGTCATTGCGACTCCACCGACCGGTGACGCAGTCGATAGCGAGCTCCTGACCCCGTAATGATGGTTGGTCACCCAGGAGGAACCCGACGGTCTGATCCGGACCCCAATTAGCTATGGGATATCCGAACTTTGACCGTTTTCACCAGCCTTGCCTGTTCACAGAGTCCGTCACTTCCTAACGGCATCTCTGCTAGGTGTGGACTGTCATCCACGTACCACGCGTTTACCCCCAACATCATATACATGTGACAAAGGCTTTTTCTCTTTGACCTCTTGTCATTTGACCTCTTGTCTAAGGACATGTTGCATTCACCTCTTGTGCTACAATCCCTGTCCCCTCACACGTTTGTCCGATGTATACAATGCGGCAAAGGCGCCGACTAGGGGATACCACAGTAGGGTGTACTCACCCTTCACTAGACACGGAGGCCTTCAGTTCTCTCCCCTGCACTATATCGTTGATTTAACGTGCCCTCGGAACCTCGCGGTCCCACTGTCCCCTGTTATTGGGACGGTTTGGGGAGCCCAATCCCCTTCCCTCCCAATAAACGATAAAAATAAAAAACATTGATCCGCCAGAGTTTAACTACAATAACACATATCTCTTGATATCTCTAGGAAACTACCTCATTGACTCTTAATCAGGCTACTTATGGCTCAATTGATCTCTAACTACACGACAACCCCACCTGAGGCCTACCAATTCATGTTGAAAACAAACGCGATTCCCCACTGCTCCCAGAACAGTATCACCGGACAACCACTAATCTCCCGGTCAGGGCGCCTGTACATACAAAACCATGTTTGACTCACTCCACCGTACCACCATACAACTAGAACGGGCACTTACTTTTGAAATTTGGCATTTTTTTTCCATTCATGTCAATGGGGAAATTTTTATTCACTCATAATTTTAATCTCAATTGAACTATAGCACATTTCTCTTAACAAAATACAAGCATACCATTCCTTTTGAAGCCGGCCAATTGCCTCCTGTCTGCTTATAAGTCAACTTTCTCCCAGAAGCATCCTCACAGATTGTGCGTAAGCACCTACTTATTTATTCAATATTTTCGTTTATTCACTTATAATTGTCCTCTTCGCATGTGGTGACTGACCTCATTTTATACTATACTGATTAAACTAGAGAAGAGTTCTCTAAAACAAGCCAGAGACTGTAGACCAGGGTGCCCCAATTAGCGACCCCCGGGCCATCTTCTTAATGTGTCCGTGGACACTTGTGGGACATTAATTTGAGATCGTTATTTTGTGCCTCCTCTTGTTGCTTACTTGGGAAATTATTAATCTTTATATCAACAAGTACTCTGTGCTAATTGCTAACTGACTCCTAAACAAAAACACAACACATTTAAATTTTACAGGGCTAGTCCTTTCTAATTCACTTTATCTATTTCAGAAGGTTAAAAAAATTATATAAAAAAAAAATCACACCCATGTGAAATGAGGGGCGCACTCATTGTCCAAATTGTCCATACATGGCCATTTACTGTTTTTTATATAAGAATTTAGGTTCAGCCTTATGTCCCGGCCCTCCAAAATAGTGAACGCATAATTTATATATTTTTTCCTTTTTTTTTTTTCCCTGCTCCAATATCTATATATGAAGCAACCTCCCTGGCTGGCTGGCTGCAACCCTAACCATAGTGTTCCTCGTTCCCATGCCCTGTGACCCCATGCCGCCCCAATCAGTTACAGCTGTCAATGGACCATACTTTGAACAGACAAGCCTAAACCCCTGGTCAATCATTGGAGCGTGACACCGCTCAAAACTGGTCGAAGTGGTTTTTACTACGTGCTACACAGTGTACTACGTTATTACAATACTTGTGGCCCTGGACCGAAACTACTATTAAACTTATGTAATCAAAACAAATGGTTGGCACAGTTGACGGAACGAACCTGACAGGGCTTTACTCTCTCCAGATACCTTAATTATTTCTAATTTATTAGTCTTATTCTAGTGTTATGCAAAAATTGTACTCCTCCATTTAATATTTATATGACTTCCCTTAGGTGTGGTTACTTATTAATTATGTCAAATTGTCACTGAAATAGCCTAATCGAGACAACTACACTATAAGTGTATGACCTTATGAGCCTATAGCCCTTTCCAATTGTTTCCAGTTCATGACTATTATATGAAATCCTTACTCAAAGTAAATGTAGATCAATGTAGTATTTGCTTTTGCTTAATATTTCCTCTTATTTGATTTGGCGTTTCTCCTCACTTAAGTATTAGACACTTTGGAGTTCTGTTGAACTAATTTTGGACCCCTACATTTGTTATGTTATGTTATCTCCTTTATTGTTTTCTGTTTGCTTAACTATAATCTTTAACACTTATTAAGAGATTGGTGAAACACTACCTTGACACAACTCGTGTAATTTTTAATATCACTTAATTAATATTTATTTTGCTGAACGTACCCCCACTCAGTTCCATAAATGTATTTTCATGAAGTACGTGTATCTCTCCTAGATACTGTATAGGCCTACAACGGGGAGGGATAGGGGGATGATTCTCTGTTCAAACAATTACTCTACACTATATTTTTACACAATTACATCAATTCCTTTTGAAAATATATATATATTTTTGATTGTGGTACTTTAATTACACATTACTAGCCTTTTTCACCACTTATTTAGTTGTCTTCTCACTATTACATAAGCTCTTCAATGGGGTGTATTGTTTAGAAACTTCCGCTTTCTGCATAATCCACTATTTTACTATATGATTTCCTCATTAAAATAATTAACTTAATATATATATTCTATATATGGCATTTTCCTTTGCTGGAGGGTTGGATGACACAAGGTGTGAGTATTGTATCTGTACTAATGTTGCCCATACATACGCAATCTCGCCTCATTTACAATTTGTTATGCTAGTGTGTAATTCCACACACAACTGCGGCAGGTCCAATATTTGATTTTAAATGGCTTTGGGCCTATAATTTGGGCAGAGGGGTGCGGGCATCGCACCCCTGGCCCATGACCTTGAGCAGTGTGGTCAGTGTCTTTGTGAGTGACTCCCCAGCACCCGGAACAGTTCTTTTTCTCCATAGCAGGTGGCATAGCAGTCTGGCGGCTGTGTGTGGCTGCCCCTTTTTACCCCGTGCAGCACGGCCAATTCAATGTCTCTCGGCAAGTGGCCCCCCCAACTCTGGAGCAGCGGTGGTGGTCTTGTGCTGGCTGGTTGCTGCAGTAACATTCGGCAACAATGTCTCTTTGGTGGAACTGAGTGTACAACTGTCTCTGGAGATACGATAGGCTCGTGCATATGGAATCAAATATCCTCCCACCTTTGTTGTTGATGATTTTGGACTAAAACATTCATGCAGCTTCCTTCCTGGTCCCATGTTTTTTTTTTGCTGGCTTGCAACATTTCTATGCTACATTAGTACAACTACAAATCACACTCTGTCTTTCCTATAATTTGAGCTTCTCACCTTGATGGTGGAATGGGGGGTTTACTAGCAGATAGCGTCTAATACCACATCAATCAATTGGATTCGGGGGAGATTAATCACTTAGTTCGATCAACCTCCTGATGAAAAGAAACTAAAATAATAAACTGGAGAGGGCGATGTTCCTATATTAACTCAATTTAAGGTCAAATGGTGAACTGTTTACAGGGAGGGATATTCCAACTTAGGGGAACTATGAATCAATTATGAAATTAAATTTTAAATTTCACTTAAAATGGGATACTTCCGTTTAAGTAATATATGTAATGGGCCCAGATCTTATTATGGAATGGAATGGATAAAACCTTTTTATTAAAAGTAAAATAAAAGTCAATTGAGTCATATGTCACCTACCTACCCGTCAGGGTAAGCGAGCAATCAGTCCATGTCCTGTAGCTATCATTTTCCTACCGTCAGGGCTGAGGGAATAGCTGGTCAACATATCTGTCTACTGTTAGTAGAGGAACATGGTCTATGTTTCAGTCAGTCAAAATAAAATTAGTAAATATTAACTCAAATCAAATCAAAATTCCCTATATTTTATTCACTATAGGGGAGAAGGGATGATTAATCTGACCTTATGTGTCTTCATTTGAAACTAATCACCATTTGGTGCATTGGTTGCCCATTATATTTCACTTGTGGAAAGTAAACGCGTATATTTCCTTAGCTCAATTAAGTACAATCCTGGGATAATTTGAAACACTTCACTTATTTTTTCAAATATACTTATATATACATATACTGGCCGTCCGAGCTTGTAGATCATCTCACTTAACACTAATTTTAAATATATCTCTCCACTTGATCACTTAGGCATTCTACACAATAAGTCTTACTTTTACTTTGAGTATATTTGATTACCGAACAGGGCAGGGCACTTCTACTCTAGTGCATTTAATTCGCTTACTTGTATACTTTTATTAAGTATTTTGAATTCTGGACTTATATATATATATATATTTTTTTTCCCTAGTGGCTGCACCTATGGTGAAATTTGACTCGCTACAATCTTACAACATGCATGTGAGCAATGCCTCCAAAGTAGTTTTTCTGGGTGGTGTAACACCCATATTCTAATCAGGGTACCAGCACCTAATCTAATTGAGTAGGGCTAAAATATGCTGTACATGGACATACAGTTTTTTATCACATCTAATCGCCTCCATCCGGAAACATTACTAACACGTTTTTTCTAAATTATGATAACGGCCAATTGCCATTTTGTCCTGATATTCAATTCATTCAATTCTATTCAAGGGGGAGTTTCACTTTTTTACTGGGGGCAAGTGTCTGTCACATAAGTAGTGTCATCTTTTGGGACAAAGTGTAACTTTATTATCAATTTTTTCTACTTAATATTCTATATTCCCTGTGGACACAATTTACAGGGAAGGCCAAAATCAGTCCCTGTATTTTCCACAGTGACCTACACTTCAAAGACAACCCCACGACCCTGCCCACTTTTACTGACCCACAATATCCCCTTATTGAACAAACGACAGGCCTTCAGTCAAGGCCTCCCATCTTCTGCCTAAAAGTTCACTTTCTCACCACTGCCCAGACACAATACAATGATCATATGTCTAGTCTATGACATGAGAACATTTAAACTATATAACATAACAACCCCAACAGTGCTCAGTTAACAACTCTCACCAAACAACCAAACTATGACATGAGTCTCCCTCAAACCTCATCCACACACACCCACGCACGCAGCGACCAAGCGTGAGAGTTGGCGACCCAGCGTTCTGTCCCCTTTTAAATACTCTAACCTAATCATACGTCACACCCCCCTTTACCTCTCTCTTATGGAGGGAGGTATTACCAATATTAAACACTTACAATATAAATTTTAATGTAAACCCCGCTTCTTAGGCTACAGTGTTTTATTTTATTTTAGTCCGGTTTAAATGTATTGAATCCCCTGGGGTTTTCCCCTGACCTGAATTAAACCACCCTCTTTATTCTTGACCTTTTGTGATTTGTTCACAAAACTACAACGCAACTTCGACCTTCCGCTTGATAGTATTGCTACCCCCAGGCTGTATTACCTATTATGGTTTCACGTAAAAGGTCTATTTCACATTGGTCAACACCTAATTACCTACAGGAATAAAATTTAAAGCAGTGGGCTGTTATCGGGCCACTATGTGCCATTATTTTTCCTAATTATTATTATTATTATTATTATATATTTTCCAATTGTAGCAACCTTTGTTTACACAACATTACCCCCTTCCCTGGACCTCCGTTATCTGACTCCATTTCCTCTCTCTCTCTCTCTTGAGTAATTTGTGTTCCTCATGTCACTATCTCCTGTCTGCCACACGGAGTATTTTTATTATTATTATTATTATTATTATTTTTACCTAATTACCAAATATTTTTGTGCTTCCACATATGCGCGTGCGTGCACACACGCACACATGCTTGGCCAATATTATAAACGACATTCACCAGCAACCATAATAATTATATGTGCAAGTAAGTTTACAAAAGAAAATAATCAAAAATGTACAGTTATTTTTATATATATTTTTATATTTTTTATGGATCCTTTTTCTCTTTTGGTCATGACCATCCGTGCTACAATAATGTCTGTTAAGGACATATTGAATTCACCTCTTATCTCGTGCTACAATAATGTCTGATAAGGACATATTGAATTCACCACTATCTCGTGCCATAGCCGTGGGAACTACTTGTACAACATTGCTTTTCATTGAGTTTTAATTTACACGTTCCCACCCTTCCCTGATCAATGTGGTGTTTTTATTATTATTTTATTTGTTTTTATTTATTTTATGTTCTTATATTCAATTTTGTTCTTTGCCATTGTTTTATAATTTTAACTATTTATGTTTTATTGTATTCTATTTTAGCAAATAAAGTTTATTATTAATATTATTATATAAAATCCAAACAATTCCCCTACAAACCACTGCACCCCTATACTTCCCACGGCTATGTCTCGTGCTACAATGATGTCTGTTAAGGACATATTGAATTCACCACAATCTCGTGCTACAATAATTTTTTGTCTGATCAGGACATATTGCATTCACCTCTTATCTCGTGCTACAATCCCTGTCCCCTAAGGACATGTTGCATTCACCTCTTATCTCGTGCGCGCACCAACTATTTACATAATATACATTTCACATTTTCACACATTTCACATTTTCACACATTCACACATTTCACATTTTCACACATTTCACATTTTCACACATTCACACATTCACATTTTCACATTTTCACACATTTCACATTTTCACACATTTCACATTTCACATTTTCACACATTCACACATTTCACATTTTCACATTTTCACACATTTCACATTTTCACACATTCACACATTTCACATTTTCACACATTGACACATTTCACATTTTCACACATTTCACACATTGATTATGTTCAGATATTGATTATGTCAAAATATTACTGTGTGAATCACACTCAATTAAGTGGTATCAGACACACTATATACACTGATTTATGTCAAACACCATCGGCGAACCACTGCATGTTCTCTCATAGATATATCCCAAAAATACACACTCAGGACCTTGAGGTTCAATTATGGAGTCCTAAGGGTCCATCCTTGAACCACAGTTCCCCTAGTGGACTCCATCAGTAACTCTAATCACCATACCCATTGTAGGTGGTTGGGAATTTATTAATAATATTATAATTTTTTCCTATCCTTGTTATTGTTATTTATTCTATTATCATGACTATTTATTATATTATATTTATTATATTTTGTTATTTATCTAGTTCCCCACTGGCCAGGTGGGAAATATTGTGGATATTATTATTATTTCACAGCACACACCTTTTTATATATTTGTATATGGGTATATATATATATTATATTTTTAAACCACCTTATAACCTCTTTTTTGTAGAGGCGCACAAAAGTGCACAAAGCGCTGTCTTTTTGAAGAAAAATCCAGAAGTATTCTGTATGCATGTGGGCGTGGCTTATCTGGGGAAACGCCCAGGGAACACTTGAGAAAAGGAATTTATGATTTTATACCTCCTGGTTCAACAGTTGTAAAGCAAACACTTGAAGTAAGCTGTTATCCGGCCACCGTGTGGCCACCTTGTGCAGTTTCCTTTCAATTAATTTCCTGAATTATTATTAGTCTCCTTTCCAATGTTTGTAGTTATGGTGCTTACCCGGCAATAGTTATAGCGCAAACCGTAAAGTGGGCTGTTATAGTGCCACCATGTGGCCAACTTGTGTAATACTTTTTCAATTAATTTTCATAATTATTATGACACTCCTACTATATTTTTGTAACCATGGTGCTTACGGTTTCCAAAGGAAAAATGTTTGTTGCATTTGAAGACGGTCTCGTCTGGAGCTGGCAATGTGTTAAATGGCAATAGTGAAATCTCATGTTTGACATGTTTGTAGGGTTAAGCAATGGCTTCCTGTTTTTTCCAATCCGCACCACTCAGCAACGTTGAACATATGGAGGGGGATGGTAAGGTATGGTGTATGTGGGGGGGGGGGGGTTTAGGGGGGGTATTTAACCAACATTTATACAACATTAGACAATTGACTGGACTTCGCTCTGACTCTCTCTGACTTTCTGACCTCTCTAATTTGTGTTCCTAACAAGTAAAAATCTAGGGGGGGGGGGGGGTTTATATTTTCTGATTTGTTTTAAATTATTCCACAAAGGGACAAGGGACCTCCTTGTCCCAGGTTGGTTTCTTGACCCACTCAATGTCGCAGACCTATTATCTGAGCTGCATAACAGTGTGTTCTTTCGAATATGTAAACATCTTGACACAGCCGCCAAGCATAGACACAACAAACGATGTTCCCATCGCATTCCGGCACACGCACACACACACACACACACAAATACGCTCCCCTGCACAAACACTGGCCGCACACCCCCACACAGACGCACACACGCACACACACTGACGCTGCGCACACACACTTCACATGTACCAAGGCACACGCACGCACACACACATACACTCTAGCACAGACATACATGAAAACACGCCCATGTTTGCGCACACACCTTGCACCCAGCCGTGCACGCCTGCACACACACGTATGGGAATTAATAAACAACAGAAATCTTCTCCTGACTGCCCCACTGAGTACTTTTACTTAATTACAAGATACTTTGAGTATCTCGATGGGTGTTGGATCTACGTGGCAGTCAGGGTATATTTCCACTGTCTCACTGAAACATATGTCTGTGGTGAACACCCACACACTGCATGTACAGAGGCACACGCGCGCACGCACACACACACACATACTCTCGCACAGACACTCAAACGTGCACGCACGCCCGCACACACGTATGGCAATCAACAACAACGCTACAGCAAGCTCTAAGCAGCTACATTTTCCAACAATCGCCATATCGTTTGCCCAGCACAGCATCAAACATCAAAAGAGCCACACCAGCGGTAAAGCAGACAAGCCATTATTTCATTATGTAAACACAGTACAGTTGGCACCAAGCAGAATATAGGCCTGTCGCTGGCAGCGCCCTTTACTCTCCTAAAGCATGTTCATCTGATATCACATCCCGCTTTCTCACTAACATTTGGTTGTCCCCTTTTGGTTGCCCCATTTAGTCAAACTACAGGACAAGATAACCGCTTCTCACTAAACGTCGGGAAGTCACCAGCTGTTGCGCCATCCTGTGAGAGGGTTATCTAATAGTCCAATAAACAGGCTGTACACTCAAAATCATGGATTCACACGATCTGGCATTTATTGATTGCCCATAATTATCTCAAATTGAATGGTAATGTGATATACATATGAACAGCAAATACACATATGAAAGCAGATACGACCTGTATACATCACGAATCAGATTCGATCATATCAGTCCGCAGATCGAAGGGCCCCTCGAAGCACAGTTCCGACGCGTGTCGTTCCCGGAGAATTCTGACGTGTCACTCTTTTTCCCAAAGCTATATACTAACAATCTTTCTTGTCACTCCGTGACCTTGCTGCATGAGCACAGCCCCTGCACACTCTTAAAGTAATGGTGCTTATTTAAGAGGTGCGAAATATCCCAACAGTGGTCTAATGCAACTTGTGACAAAGTTTCGTCTAGCTGTGATCAATGGTTGGTTCACAATTAATTGTTCAACCACTAGAGGACAGCATGGTCTAACCAAAAAGAGAGAGAGACAGAGCATAATAGCATTATAGCATGCGGCAGCCTCCAAAAGTGACGCAAATCACCTCATTGTTGCCTGCGTGAAACATGATCCTCAGCCGGTTCAGCGTGAACCGTGGATAGCATATCACAGTCATTCAACACTTCCACCTCCTTTCATCTGTGTCGGAATGACCTCGATGTTCCAAGCCAACAATCAAAACAAAAACACACACGACACGACAGCAGCTCCGGGGGAGGGGAGGGGAGGGGGCAGCCGCGGCTCGGTAATCCATTCCACAACCAAAACAAACAGACAACTTTATCCCTCAATTTATTTTATTTGTGTCACTCTGACCCCAGCTATATGTTTATCAAAGTTATACGTTTGCCGACTTTGGACACAAGACATCATCACAGCATCACATCAAAAGAAAAAAGAAACAACATGGCTCTAGCCGCCCCGTAATCCAAAACAAGCGCCCGCATCGCCTAAACAACGCCTAAAATCAAAGGAAACCAATCAAAACAAACAGTGGCATATATAAAGGCGTAATATTTTCTCACGGTTTTGTGGGAGTAGGTAGATTTGAAGTGAAGAGTGAAGACGTGTTTGGAGAGAGCGATCTGAATCTGTATCTGTATTTGTATCTGTAGCTGTGTAGTTTGTGTGATCATGTCGGGTCGTAAGCGCGCATCTCGCGGTGGAGGAGTAGGCGAGGATGAGTGCGACGAGCCTAGTGTTGCTGTACGACTAGGAAAGGTCCCGAGGCGCTGCCGCGGTGGTTCTCCTGGCGACGAGGCTGCTACAACCAGTCGCGGTGCTGCTGCTGCTGCTGGAGGAAATGCTGCTCGCGGTGAGGCTAAACCTGGCCCCAGTGGTTTGAGTGGACCGGGTCGCGGTGTTAGAGGAGATGGCAATGCTGCTCACGGTGCCGGTGAGGCTAGACCTGGCCCCAGTGGTTTATCGAGTGGATCCAGCGACACTCGTTTGGGTCGCCCTGCAGCCCGTGGTCGGTCAAGCCGTGGCCGTGGCGGGCGCAAACATCCTGCAGCTCCGGGCCGTGGTCAGTCGACGCTGGATGCCTTTTTCCGTGCCATACCTAAAGCTGAGACGGGTTCCGAGTTGGAGTCTGATGAAGAGGAAGATCGAAAGATAAAGTTTTCACAGTCTTCTTGTGCCATCGATAATCCGATCGATCCTGGTTCCGTCCCTGCTTCATCCCAGTCATCTCATGTGTCGGGTTCGGGTGCGTCGACTCCACGATCATTTCACACCCGCGCATGGTTGGAAAGACAGCGAATAGAGTCTCCATTCAGCTCTCAAACTAGTGTGAGATCTCTGAATTCTGCTGCAGGGATCGATTCTGGGGACGAAAGCTCGGGTCAGTCGTGGTCACCGACTCGTGAACGACGCAGACGCAGCGATCGGGACAAGCGCCGATATACTGATGGTATGTATAATTATAATTTATTTATGTAATTATTTGAATCGCTAAAATGTAAGTTGTTAGTCTGGATAGTGTAACTAATTCATGCCTATTTTGTGTTGTCTTTTTTTTAACCTTTTTTGTAGAGCGATTCGACTCTGACGAGTTCACTTGGACTTCTGACGAGTCTGACCAATACGGCTCGTCAGAGTATGAAGACGACGAGTCGTCCATTTACTCTGGAGGCAAGATTTGTTTTATTCATTTTCAGAACTAACTAAATGGCAACTGTCTGGGACTGTCTGAATTATGTCATTCAAGCAAAAAAAAGAGAAGAATCCTATAAAATAGTGCATATCATCCTAGATTGTTATCTGACTAAAATATATAATTTACTCTGCCATTTTCAGATGTGGAGATAAGTAGGCCTAGGCCTAATGCAGCTCTCACGTCACCAGATTCCTCTGTTGGTGCTGATGGCAGGGCAGGCAGAGGTAAACATACATGTCTTCACACAAATAAAATGCATTTATTGTATTGGTAAACTTGAGACTCATGTGGGCTCCATAATATGTAAATGGTGTGTGTTTATGGTAAATAATTATGCATTTCTTTATAAAATTCTAGGTCGGGGAAGTGGAAGAGGAAGGCCTGCACCTGGCCAGCCCACTGATCCAGAGGCTGCTGTTGGCAGCACAGGCAGGGGTACGTTTATTTTTCTGTATATCACACTTGCACACACAATGTCCATCCATCTTCAACCGCTTATCCGTAGTCTGGTTGCGGGGGCAACAGCTCTAGAGAGCTCTAGATTTCCCTCTCCAATTCACAATGTATTATATATGTACTTGCATATCACACACTCAGCTCCAATACAATAAAATGCATTTATTGTATTGGTAAACTTGAGACTCATGTGGGCTCCATTTTATCTCATATATTGTATTGTCGGCTTGTACATTTTCAGGTCGGAAGAGGTCTGACTCACTGAGGTCTCTCAGGTCTGCATCTGCATACATGTAGTGCCCAGCCCAGTGAGGGTCCAGTTGATTTGGAAGGTAACCTATAGTTATGTCATTTCAGAACTAAATGGCAACAGACTGTGGGCTCATATCATGTGTTGTATTGCAGAGCTTGTAGATTGGCTATTTGAATAGTATATTCTATTTCAGAACTAAATGGCAACAGACTGTGGGCTCATATCATGTGTTGTATTGCAGAGCTTGTAGATTGGCTATTTGAATAGTATATTCTATTTCAGAACTAAATGGCAACAGACTGGGCTCATATCATGTGTTGTATTGCAGAGCTTGTAGATTGGCTATTTGAATAGTATATTCTATTCAGTTTTCAGCTAAGAAGCCCAGGGAAGAAACCCCACAACCACCTGCTGCTGTTGGCAGGGCAGGCAGAGGTAAACATTACATTTCTTCACACAAATAAAATGCATTTATTGTATTGTATATAATAACAGTGGTGGAAAATAACGAAGTACAATTACTTCGTTACTGTACTTAAGTACACGTTTTGAGAATTTGTACTTTTATTTACTATTTTTATTTTTCTGTATTTTTACTTTTACTTCGTTACATTTACAAGTCAAAAATCGTACTTTTTATCCGCTACATTAAAATTGGACACCTTTCGTTACTCGCTACACATTTCCACGCGAAATATGCGCAATCTCCGCATTTTCCACATAAAGTTTATAAAGTCATCGCCTCACTCATTCGTTCACATTCACACAGAAGCATGGTGGTGCAGTGCGTTGAAAAAGCTGGACAAGAAGCGCCCGTCTCTCTCTCTCTCTCTCTCTCTCTCTGGTGCGGTGAATAAATAACAGCGAGCCGCGCTGTGTGTGTGTGTGTGTGTCTGACGTGCGCTGCATCTGTTGGTTATTGCAGCAGATGCAGCGCATGTGTATGGGACTCACATACACATCTTAACGTCAGGAACGTTACACGACTCACCCATCCAGGTGATTGCAATAATAATCACTGTAGGCCGTCTTTACCGTGCATTGCATGTAAACGTCTGTCGAACTGGATGGTCGTTAAAGTTGATATCGGTTTCAACTTTATCCCCCAATAATGAAATCCACATTTGTGCATAGGCCTATAGCCTACTGTAGGCTTTTTTTACTCTATTTAGAAGACATTTTCAAGCTCTTGCTAATGAAATGATCGATTATTTTTATGGAGAAATCATTTTACATGCATCTCAATGGGAGACAGTTTGCCCTGTGGGTGGGGCTTAATTAGTGAAGGGCTAATTATAATGCGTGAATTTTAAGCAATTATAATGTCTGTTTTGCAAATTGCAATGGCTCTCCCCTAAATCTGAAATATATTTTTGTGTGAGCTTGCTTGCACCCTGAGTTGTTTGTAATGTTTGTAATGATAATGAGTGGCCAGTTTAGTTTCTAGTGTTTATCCCAACACAAACATTAAATGCCATTGATAATGAATGGCCAGTTTCGAGACGAGTGTTGAAATAAAGCCACTTTTGGACTTCATTTCTTTGTAGGCATTTTGAAAAGCATGTTGTACTTTTTACTTGTACTTTTTACTTGTACTTTGTAATTTTTACTTTTATACTTAAAGTACATTTTTACACCGGGTACTTTTTGTACTTAAGTACATTTAATTTGAGGTACTTTTATACTTTTACTTAAGTAACTTTCTTAATGGGTACTTTGTACTTTTACTTAAGTAATTTTCAAGTAGAGAATCAGTACTTCTACTTAAGTAAAATATTTTTGTACTTTTTCCACCACTGTATAATAATAATAATGAATTGCATTTTTATGGCGCTTTTCTATGCACTACGTGCCTACTCAAAGCGCTTACAATGGTTCATTCATACATTGGGAGGTTGCGGGGGCAACAGCAAGCTCTGTTGCCCCCGCAACGACTACGGATAAGCGGTTGAAGATGGATGGACATTGTGTGTGTGTGTGATATGCAAGTACATATATAAAATACATACTTTGTGAATTGGAGAGGGAAATCTAGAGCTCTCGAGCTGTTGCCCCCGCAACCAGACTACGGATAAGCGGTTGAACATGGATGGACATTGTGTGTGTGTGATATGAAAGTACATATACAACCGCTTATCCGTAGTCTGGTTGCGGGGGAAACAGCTCTAGAGAGCACTAGATTTCCCTCTCCAATTCACAAAGTATGTATTGTATATGTACTAGAACAGGGTTCCCCAATTAGCGGCCTGCGGGCCATCTGCGGCCCGCGGAGCGCCCCCTTGTGGCCCACGGAAGATTTTTTTTCCTTTTTAAGTTTATTTTGAAGTTTATTTTTTCTCGATTTTTTTCCTTTTTTTTTTTGGGCTGTTTACCTCTAGCGCTGATGTTTATTGTAAGTAATTATATATTTCAATTTTTTCAGGTCGAGGCAAACCACAGCGTGTTCAGCCAGAGTGGCGTCACCTGGATGCCAGTGGTTGGCAGCCCCAGTCGTTCCCGTTCACTGGAACATCAGGTCCTCGCGGCCAGGCAGCGGCCCTGCAGTCTGTAGAGCCTTCTGACTTTTTAGAACTGTTCCTCACAGAGGAGTTACTGACTATGATGGTGACGCAGACCAATTTGTATGCAGCGCGGACCATAGCAGCGGTATCACCAACGGCTCAGTCCAGGATGAATGCGTGGAAGGATGTGGACGTCAAGGAGCTGAAGGACTTTTTTGGACTGGTCTTCCTCACCGGGCTCATCCACAAGACAGATCTGGCCGACTACTGGTCAACCGACGAAGCCTTGGCAACGCCGTACTTCGGGTTGGTAATGAGTCGGAACCGGTTCCAACTGATCCTCAAGTTCCTTCATTACACTGATCGGCGGGAGGATAAAGACGACCGCATCTTCAAGATCCGCCCCATCCTGGACTACCTCGTAAAGCGATGGAAGGAGATGTTCCAGCCGGGTCAGAACATCGCAATCGATGAAGGTACGTTGCTATGGCCATTTTTTTTCATTTTATTTTTTTTATTTTTTTTAAGTTTATTTTGAAGGTTTTTTTTGGGCTGTTTACCTCTAGCGCTGATGTTTATTGTAAGTAATTATATATTTCTATTTTTTCAAGGTACGTTGCTATGGAAAGGCCGCCTTTCCTTCCGCGTGTACAACCCGCTGAAACCAGTTCACTACGGCATAAAGTCCTACATTCTTGCCGATAGTGCTTCAGCCTACTGTCACAACCTGCAACCGTACATTGGAGTGTACAGTTCATTGATGGACACCGTCACCTCTCTGCTTGGAGACTTGGCAGGGAAAGGTCATGTTCTATACATGGACAATTACTAAAATAGTGTGTCTTTGTGTGAGCACCTTCTGGAACTGAAGACTCATACGTGTGGCACCATTCGGGGTAACAGAGGCCTACCCCGAGAGGTCCAGGAGGCCAGCCTGACCACCCTGAAAAACCCTGACCGAATAGCCATGACCACAGAAAAAGTCATGGCTGTTGCATGGAGGGACAGCAAGGTGGTGAGAATTGTTTCGACCTTCCACCAGGACACTGTGGTCAATGTGCAGAAGTGGCAGAAAGGCGGGACCCAGATAGCATATGAAAAGCCTCAGTCGGCAGTAGACTACAACCAGTGGATGAACGGGGTGGATAAGCTGGATCAGCACATCACGTATTATCCCTGGACACGGAAGACCTCCAAGTGGACGACAAAGTTCTTGATGTACCTTTTTCAAATTAGCATGTACAATGCCTTTGTCCTGTACAGCATGCAGAACCCCGACGGTTGCTGTAAGAACATGAAGAGCTTCATCCACAACGTCATCGTAAAGTGGTCTACGCCCAGACAAGAGACCCGGAGAGCGCCTCACAAAAACCCAAGGGTCAGGCTAACGGCCAACATTGCACCCCTGCCAACACGCCATGTCCTGGAAAAGCTTCCCCCCACTAAAAAGAAGCTAAACCCTGGCAAACGGTGCAGGGTGTGTAGCCCACCGGGGGGTCCACGCCATGAGTCCTGTTATCAGTGTGCGGTGTGCTTCGTCCCTCTGCACAAAGGTGCATGTCACATCCGGTACCACACGGAACAAGAACTACCCTATGCATGATGTGACATGCACCTTTGTGCAGAGGGACGAAGTAATGTTTTTTTTATTTTTATGTCCTGTTTCTTATGTTTTTTTTAGGTGCTGTACTGAAATTTTAGTTTGTCATAGTCTCTTGAATAGTTTTCAGTTAGTTTTAGTCACATTTTAGTCACCTGGAATGTTTTAGTGTTAGTCTAGTTTTAGTCTACTAAATCTACAGTTGATTTAGTAGACTAAAATGTATTTTGGCGGGCCTTGATGCCGTATTAGTACAGGTCACCTAAAAACACACATGATGACTCATACAGGTGAAAAGCCCTTCTCTTGTACAGTGTGTGGTAAAGGCTTTACGGAGAAAGGTAGTCTAAAATCACACATGATGACTCATACAGGTGAAAAGCCCTTCTCTTGTACAGTGTGTGGTAAAGGCTTTACTGAGAAAGATAGTCTAAAAACTCACATGATGATTCATACAGGTGAAAAACCCTGTACTTGTACAGTATGTGGCAAAGACTTTACTCAGACGAGTAATCTAAAAACACACATGACTCATACAGGCGAAAAGCCCTTTTCTTGTACAGTATGTGGTAAAGGCTGTGTTCCGAACATTTACTTGCTGAAAATAGCAGATCTACAAACTCACATGTCATGTTTCTTATGTTTTTGAAGAGTGAAATATTCTTGGTTATTCACTTGGTTGAGTGCTGAAAATAGCAGATGTACAAACTCACAACGCGTCGCGACGCGTTGAGCTTGTAGATCGGCTATTTACTTGCTGAAAATAGCCGATCTACAAGCTCGCGTCGCGACGCATGTATACTCTGTAACATGGCATGTATACTCTGTAACTACAGTATTTATCTGAAAAATAAATTTATGGTGGAGAGATGATTCAAAAGTGGCTGTTCTTTTCTCAAACCAAGGTGTATGCAACTGCCTAGAAGTAAAGCACTGAATATGCTAGACACTTATATATATTTTTTTCTGGGTAAAGTAGAGTCCTTGATGTTTCATTTGAGTTATTTCATGTCTTGGTCATCATATCACATAAGTTTATATTGGCCTTGAAAGAGAAATGCCTGGATTTCTCAAAGGGCCTTTTTGCTCAAACTATCGTGTATTCAACTGCCTAGTAAGTAAAGAACACAACATTCTAGAAACATATTTTGTAAAGTAGAGACTTAGAGCTTCCAAATGAGCTACTGTGTGTCACTGTAGTCATATCACACAGTTTTTTATGGAGCTTCGAAGATTAGTGTAAATGGCCTAAAAGCAGGGCCTACTTTAGTCAGCGCATGGTGCTTTGACTGCTTTCAACGGCCCATAAATATAGAATGCAACATGCTGAAACTTTTTGTCGTCTTTCTGGGTAAAGTAGAGATTTAAAGCTTTGAAATTAGCTATTGTGTGTCACTGTAGTCAAATCACACAGTGTTATATGGGGCTATAAACATTATCAAACTAAAACGGCTTGTAACTCAAAATGGGTTCTCAGAATGGAACCTTTTTCACTCAAACCAAGGTGTAATAAAATGCTTATAAGTCAACCATGGAACATGCTACAAACATTATTTTATTTATTTTATTTATTTTATTTATTTTATTTATTTTATTTATTTTATTTTTAAAGTAGAGACTTGCAGCTTTAAAATGAGATTTCTTGACATTGAGGTCATATCACACATTTTTCTATTGGCATTCAAATATCTTTTGAATAGCTGGCATAAGTCACCATAAGCTGATATTAAGGGTGGCAGTCCAAGTATTCTTTAAAGAAACAGACACTCACGCCCTATTACACAAAACGTCATTCCACCCGACACACTCCTACACAGGAATAGTCAAATTACAACTACTAAGATTCCATAGGATTTGCATGCAAAGAAGTGATTTCAAAATAGCTTGTAAAACTCTATTTAATGCTCTCAGACTAAGAGGATACACTAGGACATTCCTCCGGAAAGCCCAAAATACCTTCTTAGAAATGAGAGTGTGGGATCCAGGCCCCAAATTGGCTCTGATAACCAGTTATTCAACACAGAGCACACTAGCCAACAACAGAATAAAAAGGAATTTTGAGAACCGAACGGATGATCTTCTAAAAGATTATAAAATTATATCGGCCTACAGAAAAAATGTAAACCTTAAAGATTATCTAGTACACAGCAAGCTAAAAGAAATCAACACACCAGCACGCCAGGGGCCAGAATACTTCAAACCCAAACAATTAGTAAAACATAGAACCACAAAACGCGTTTTAGAGATTAAACAACAAATAACAGCCAGAACCAGCAACTGCATTTACTTAATCACATGTGAAAAATGTGGTTTACAATATGTTGGAGAAACAGGTAAAACAAAAGGTACTAGGCTGGGACGACACAGATACAATATTAACGCCAAAAAGACAACCACAAGATTTGTGCAACATTTCATGGCTCACGGCATTGAAGCTCTAAAATGCGCTGGACTTCAACACAGCCCCAACTGGACAGAAGGACAAAGACGTTTTAATGAAAAACAGTGGATTAAGAACCTCAACACGGATTTTCCTGGAGGCTTAAACATGCCTAAAATCAGATCTTGAACACTACAAAACTTAAACTCAGGATTAAACTGGAGAAATCTAAAAGTGATTGGATCAGACTTCCTTCGGATACATGGCGAATGCATTTATTCCTTGCATTGTGCCTACAAATGTTGCAACATGTGTAGGCACAGTGCACTGAAGTTTTTTAATTCCCCCCCCCCAAAAAAGTGCCAAACCAACTGCAGGGCATTGGAGCAACAGAAAATATGTGACAGGTGCCAGCTGAAAGTGCCTTTTTTTATGTGATTTTCTTTTTTTTTCATATTAAGACAGTTTGAATGTTGAAGAAGGTTTTTATTCCAACAGATTGTTCATTTGGGCAAATTAAACGTATACATTTATATGTCAAAGTAGGCTTGTTTTTTAACAATGTTTTGGGGCCGGAGAAGCGCAGTTCTGAGATTTGCATGTTGTTTTCGATTGGTCCTGAGATCTCTTTGTTCTGAGGTTTCACGCTCTGGTCACCGCCCATTAGCGTGCTTGTGTGTTTATAAACACAGAATTATTCTACATGGCTATAGTATGGAGGAGCTTTTGGGTTATACTTTACAGGAAAATAAACAAAACCACGTAGCTACACGCTCAAATACGCTTCCCAGCCTGGAGAATAGACTTCCACCATCACACAACAACAGGCTAAAAGCTAGCTAGCCTAGTTAGCTAGCTGTCTGTGTGTCGTGTCGTGTGTTAACAGAGGGACATTGTCTTAACTGCTGAGATGTTGTCATAAGCATCTAAACACATGTTTTCACTCCTAAAATGTATAAAACTAATAATACATGTGCTATATTGCTTCATAGCCATGGTGGTCCCATGGAAGAGTGTTGCTGCTTATTCTTGTTCTTTTCCTCCAGCCGCAAAGAGCCAAAATAACTCGTCTTTTCTTTAAATCATAACTCGCTCATTTTTTGCTCATTTAAAAAAAATCAAAATACTATATAAAGTACGAAATTCGGGCTTTCATTTTGTATATAGATCGTTTGTGTAGGCCGTCTCTACGAAACGGTATCAAGTGAAAAGGAAATGTCGGAAAATCGTTTTGTGTAAAAGATCGTCAAATATATGGCCGTTAGTACTGTTAATTCAACATCCGGTGAGGAGAGGATACGGATTGTGTATGGAAATCAGCGCATACAGTGGGTGGGCTTTAGACCGGATGTAAGCCACATCCACTAAATGTACACTAAATAGAAATAGTAGACCTGCATAAAATGGTGTTCCTACTGCAGCTATTTACAACCAGGTAGTGTATAAGTGAAATTGAACACTTAAATTAGTATTTAATACTTGAATACTTATACTTAGTATTTAATACTTAGTACTTTCAAAAGGGTTTATTGGGGCACCTTACAAATTGCATTGTTTGTTTAAACATGTCAGTGTTTCTATATTGCACTGTTGACAGCTAAAACGTTCTAAGGTGGTCATTGTGGGTGGAGTTAAGTACCTATTGTCCCTCCCATTGTCACACCCACTTTCTATCCAGCTCTAAGGTGTTAAAAATGTTGTGAATATTGAAAGGGACTTTTCTCAGCTTTGGGTGAAAGGCCCCAATCATTTTAAAATGGTTATATCTCCTTCAATTATTGTCCAATTTCATTGAATGATACATCATATGAAAGCTTACATTCTGTACTTTAATAATCTGTAATAATCTGTAATCTGTAAAAATCGAGTTGAGGCTCTTTTTGCTGGCACCTGTCACATATTAGCAAAGTAATTAAGCAAACCCATTTTCTTATTTTCTTTATTAACAGTTAAAACTGGCAGAATTATTATAGATTTCATATACCGGTACAATAATATGAAATATCATGTAGAGCATTATTTTTATTCAAATTTATTTTGCTAGCTTTAGTTAACATGATAACAATTTCTTTCTAACCATATACAATGAAATGGGAGTTAAATGCTAAAATTTGTAAAATAAATTTGCAAAATATGACTCCTAACGTCGTTGAAGTGGGACTCATACAATCTCCCTGGGACTCATTCTAAAAGACCACCCCTGCATCCCGGGACTCATTACATTGAAAACCTATTTAAAACCTTCTGCATACTGTATAAACAAGAACAACCCCACCACCATCAAAACAACACAACACCAACTGCATGAGGCCATCTCTTCTCAATGCCACTCATCATCATCCTCCTCCTCCTCCTCCTCCTCCACCTCCTCTCCCCCCTCCTCCTCCTCCCCCTCTGCCTCATCATCATCATCATCATCCTCTATCACAAGTTCATTGCGGAACTCTTGTTCCTCATCGCTCTCATGAACTTCCTCAGCCACCACAGCAGCTTCCTCTCTAGCCCTCACAAGCTGCTTTTTACCCGCCTGGCATGGCTGTCCCTCCTTGAGGCAATGAATTAGCTGGTCTTCGCTCCCATCAACTGCCACAGTCAGCCCACACACCTTGTGAGGATAACAAAAATCAGCAATTAGCCATGGCTACACCACTCTCGGTCACTCACTCACTCACTCTCACACACACACACACACACACACACACACACACACACACACACACACACACACACACACACACACACACACTTTAAATGAGTTGACGAGTGTGTCCCGATCCAGGGCGTCCCAGGCTCTCAGGACCCAGTCGACCAGGAGGCGGCGAGAAGGGGGTCTCAGGTTCCCTGACTTGGTGTAGGTCTTATCTGTATCACCTGACATCCAGCTGTCGTAAGCGTCGCGGAGGTGTGCTTTGAAGGGGCCGTTCCACACCACATCAGGGGCCCAAAGGTACTTTGTACAACCTCCAGGTATTACAGCCATTGTAACGCTGTACCCCCTCTTCAGCTCTGCCTTGGTGGCCTCGCTGATATGGCAACGGTAGGAGTCCCATGCGAGCAGCCTGGGTCCGAAGTGGAATTTCCCCACCACCTTCTGGAGCCATTCCATGGTCAGGTCGTCATTGAACCACCCATTCTTTGAGGAAGTTATCACGGCCCCAGGGATGTTCTGCATAGCCTTTACATCACGGACGGCCCCCTTAAACACGACAAAAGGTTTCAACTTTGTCCCGTCCGCTTTTGCTGCCAGAGCCACAGTGACATGTGCCTTCTCGTGACCGGTGGTTTTGAGTGAGACGGTGCGGGCTCCTCTTGCGTTGACTGTGCTGGCACCCACCATGTCAAACCAGACAGCTGTTTCATCCATGGCAATGATATTCTTGGCATGGATCTTTTTGCTCTCTATCTGGCGACCAGAGAAGACGATGAAGTTTACAATCTTCTCAATGGGAGCGTCTTTCTGAGCAACAGTTGTTCTCCTCCTGAGTGAAAAATTGTTACGTCGGAGGAATCTATGAAGCCACCCAGTAGTCGCCAAAAACACCTCCCCGTGTCTCTTATCTCCCACCATGGAGTACAAGGACTTGGACTTCAGTCGAATCATTTTCCGAGAGACTCGCAGGTTCTTTCCACGTGTGTGGTGTATCCATTGACACAAGGTAGTTTCCAGCTCCTCACTCACTTTCTTCCTCCCTCCACCCATCAAACGAGCCCTTTTGCCATTCGTGTCGGCTTGAAAGGACATTTCATCTTTATTTTTCTTCCATTCTCTCACGCGCTTCGGATCCACGTTAAACTGTCTGGCAGCTGCTAGTCCAGAGTTTTGCTCCGCATATTTCACCACCGCTAGTTTGAACGATAAGTCAAACTTCCTTTGTTTCTTTTTTTTTACATTTCCGTCCCTCTCCTGAGTAGTATTCACCTCCACGTTTCCTTCTAAAGCCACCTGTTCGTTGTCCGCCATGCTCAACAATGTACAATATCACTCGTTCTGTTTCTGTCTGTTTTATGTCACTTAAAACACGAGGCCCACGTCGCCGATTTATACTTTGTTTCATGACAGTGTCAGGCACTGAATACATCAGACCTACAAGCTCACAACGCGCCGAGGCTCGACGCGTTGTGAGCTTATAGATCTGCTATTTCTTTGAACACCGGCCACGGCACCGTGCAGCAGGCTTTTTGCACCGGTCATTTGGTTACATTACATACAGTTCCATGCAGTGTTCTTTTTTATTATGGTATTAACAATAAACATCGCAGGCAATGCATTTTGATTTAATTGTAAGAGGGAGCGTATCAACACACAGGTGTAACCACTACATGTTCTGATTGAGCAAGGGGAAGCACTAAGCAGCGGACAAATACATTATTTAATTATAAACTGCATGTAGGCCTATACGTACCGGTAGATTGCAATTGAATAAAACCATAATTTATTGGCCTACACTATACACATAGCCTACTGTAGTACTGTGTGTAGTCAAGTGGCTAAACCCCACAGGTTAGGTTACAGGCGATAGAAAATGTAATGTCAAGCAGAGCAACATGCGCTGCACGTGAACTATATGCCGATAGCATCTGACTCCATATAATTTAAATAAATAAAAGCATATAAAAAACATGAATTATACACCCAATGGAAATTTACACTTCACGGATTATAGGCCATTTGGAATTAGAACAATCGGTTGAATATTGGCCGAGAATTGCACAATTTAAATATCAACCTTGTGTTTTATAGTACTATACTTGTGAGGACCTGCGCTGGCGCACGCCGCGCACCGAAAAGGCTTCATCTGCAAGCTCACAAAGCGCTGTCATGTAACACTTGGAGCTTGTAGATAGTGATACACGGATGACAATAAACATTACACAGAATATACACCACTGTGCATTAAAACAATTGGTTGTGCATAGGAGGCACTTGTGAAACTATAGCCGATTGATTTTATGGATGTGGAGGACTGCATGGTGTTGCGCTGTCGCTGTTGTGAAATGATCGAGTGGCATGCAGAGATTTGCAAACTCAACATGGTGAACGCGCATATAATTATATAAATGAGGGCTGAGGCTGATTACGTTTGCAAATAACGGCCCATGGGCCGTTATATAGAGGAGGGCGGTTATTTGATGGAGGCGGTTATTACGCAAAATGGTGTCGGAACCTGGGCCGTTATTTGGTGCTGGGCGGTTATTTGCGCATGGGCTGTTATTTGGTAATATACGGTATTTAGTCTTAGTTTTAGTCATCATAGCTTAGTTTCCTTTAGTTTCCATTTAGTTTTCATCAGTGAAAAAAGTTAGTCAAGGAACATTTTTCGTCTCAGTCGACGAAATCAACACTGGTGGAGACGACGCTGGTGTGCCTGCAGAGTACCTGACTGACTGAAACTCTTGTCACAATGTTTGCAGTGGTAAGGTTTTTCCCCAGTGTGGATATGCAGGTGTGTCCGTAAACAACATATGTCAATGAAACTCTTGTCACAATGTTTGCAGTGGCAAGGTTTTTCTCCAGTGTGGATACGTAGGTGTTTCCGCAAACAACCTATATCAATGAAACTCTTGTAACACTGTTTACAGCAATAAGGTCTTTCTCCGGTGTGTAGACGCGGGTGTCTTGTCAGCGTAGCATCTGGGAGAAGCTCTTGTCACATTGTTCACAATGGAAAGGTTTTTCAGAATCAAAGGTGTTATATATATGGTCGTGATTCACCAGAATGGTTGGATTCTATAGGCTTAAAATAATTTATATCAATATTTCTTTTGTAAATCTCTATGGGGAAAAATGGCAGATTGTTCAGTGGGTCCATAAAACCAAGCCCACTGTCCATCCATAGGGTTGAAGCGGTTCATTTTGAAGTGCTTCTGGACAAGACTTGTTTAATGGACGTCACATGGACGTAAATACACGGGATATAGCACAGTTGCTAATTTTCATCCACAGTCCTCACAAGAAACACAAAACTAAGACAAAAAAAAATTCGCGACCTTATTCTTTTCCGGTCATCACCCACATCTTCGCGAAACGTATAAAAGGTTAATCCATGTTGACCTGGTTAACCATTCTACAAAATGTTTTCTAAATCCTGACAGTAATCTGAAAAACGCTATGTTTCAAACATTTTCACGTCAAGGACCCCCAAGATTATATGTAATTGGCCGCCGTAGTTGCAGGGACCCCCCCCCCCCCCCCCCCAGAAGCAAAGATTTGAGTTAAAAACGTTAACTCTGAAAGAATATATATTCAAAAATTTGCGCCACATTTTCTTTTTTTTCTATTAAATTTTATCCCACGATTTTGTAACCCAGTTTTCTTTTTTCACCCAGTGCCAATTATCTAATGTAATCCTGGGCGCTACACTTCCTCTGCCAACCTGGGGGGGCAGCGGACTGACCTCATGCCTCCTTCTATGCATGAGGAGTCCAAGCTGCTTCTTTTCACCTGACAGAGGGGAATTTCCCCGGCCGGACGTAGCGTGTGGAAGGGACACGTTATTCCGACCAGTTCCTTTCCCCTCCATCAGGCGCCCCGGCTGGCCAGGGGGAGGTGCGCCACATTTTCACGATTAAAAACAAAATAGCAGACCTACAAGCTCGTAGTGCAGCACCAAGTGCCGCGCTATGAGCTTGTAGATCTGCTATTTGTCAATGGCTAAAGTATAATATAATGCTTAAAAGACCAAACGGGGTTCCCGCCCCAAGATGGGTTAATGTCTGAAACATCCGACGGTATAATTAAACAGAGCTACAATAGAGAAATAATCTACCAAAGACAACAACTTTTTGTGCCATGTGTATATAGGTTTTACATACAAAAGTGTCGACCAGTTGAGTGCATCACCGCAAAAATCTCTCCCTGCTATAGGTTCAAGTTCCGATGATCACACCCCTTGTCGGTTATATTGAGAAATACAGGTATATGCTCTGATGCAGTCAGATCTTAGGCCCCTACCGCAACTCGCCGATAGGGCCCAGGAAATGCACTGTTCAGGTGTTCTGAGAGTGCACAACCCGGCTATCATATAGAGCGGGGTATAGCACCTCTTCAACAGGAAAAAAAAACAGCAATAGTTCCCAGCGACTCGCCTGAGGATTCTATTGGCTGCCAACTCCCGGTGTGATTCCTCTGATTTCTTGTCCACTGTTCTACAGGAAAAACAGCAATAGTTCCCAGCGACTCGCCTGTGGATACTACAACTCCCGGTGTAATCCTTCTGATTCCCTGACCACTGTGCATCTGTCCAAAATGTACCAACCGTAATATGATGACAGTAATAGGACATACAATGAGGCAGGGATTAAATCTGCCTCATACAAACATATAAACATACACTTATACAAACACACAAATATTTACTCACCGCCCGGCATAGATGAATGGAAAGTAGAAGTTGTTTGTTAATCCAAAATGCGTTTATTTCTTCAGATAATCAGCGGATATACGGTTTACAGCAATAAATGATTAATATGACAAAAAATGGTCAAAACTACAACCAAAATGTTAGAAAAGCTATAGGTTACAGAAAAATACCCGGTGAAAAGAAAATATCAAATAGGTAAAAAAAACCTAATCTAAAACTAAAAGGAAATAATACAATGTTCAACGGGAGCACAAAACAGAGTACTGTTCTCTCCAGAGGACACTCTAGCAAGCCCCAAAAAAAGTTCCCCTTCTCCTCTAGCCTACCTCCTCAAATACCCTCGTCCCAAATCCTTATCTTCTTTGACCATTTGGCTCTGGACTGTTCCATGAATTTGTTATTACAAACACTTCAAAATGTTAAACCCTCTTTCAAAATGATGACCCTCTTATTCACCTCCCACCTTTCAACATCATGAGTTAGAAACCCTTAGTACACACATTTAAAACAATATTCCTATTATGCACATCTAGAAGCTTAAAACTACCAAAGGCATAGACTATCCACAATAAAATACTCACTACTCTATCATTTTCTCTTTATTTTTGGCAGGGAGGCGAAAAAATCTTCCCCTTTTCTTTTGTAATCACACTTTTAAGCCATTAAAATACAAAATGAAATAATAAACCGTTCCATGAGTAAAACTTTGACTGTGTATGTTACGCTAAAACTTTGTCTAACGGAACATCATACTGCTACACCCATTAACCCGAACTAAATCCTAATATGCGACACAATAAATGAAAATAAAAACACATAACCTTAATGCTCTCTGCTTTGAGAGGGGCTTGGGTACAACCCCTCCCTTAAACTTCTGACCGTCAGGGAGGGGGTGGGGGGGAGCAGAGAGGGGGACAGTTAACAACTAGGTCAGTCACACACACACACACACACACACACACACACACACACACACTTATCTTTCCATCTCTCCCTCTTATCTCTAGAATCAAACACAGCAAAACAAAACAAATTAAAACAAAAAACCAAGGCATGTTTATACACACATAAAAGTAATCATGGTTCTATACCAAAACAAATCATTTAACTGAACTACAAAAAAGATCTCATTTACTTCAACAGTTTTTCAATACTAAAAACGTCCCCTTCTTAGTGGGCCTGTTTGTGGATTATCAAAAATCCTCGACCCTGCAGTAAGGTCTCACACTGGCTCCGCCCCGGCCTCACACGTCCCACCCTGAATCCTGCTTCAACTCTGTCACCTTCGACCCTTCTCCCCTGTTGCACCACTGGACCCCTCTGGTCGGGTCTCATATCCCTGTCCCTTGCTCCGACTCCTCCACTGTAACCCTCCATAGATGGAGGAGAAGATTTACGGGCCCTGCCATCCTGGCCAGAACGTGTCTCCTGCACATGAAAGGTGGGAGATAACTCGCCAGCCCTGGTGTACTTATTGTAAGCCCCGCGACCCCACTGTTGTTGTGTGCTTTTATCATTCTGGGGTCGCCCAGTATACAACCTGGGAAAGCTCTCTTCATAACCGGAAGGCTGTGCCACTAGCTGGCGCCGTGACCCTTTCCTCAACTGTGAGCTGTCCTGAAAACTCACCCACCCCTGCTCTGTGACCAGCGCTTGATTTTCGCGCCTTCCTTCATCCCTGGCGTCTTGCCGCCCGCCCCTTTTGACCTGACCCCAAGCAACTTCATCGAGGCCTACTGCTGGCCTGTTAACAAAAAGATACTAAATAGTGGTGGTCTGTGGTCATGTTGATAGTGTCAGATTATGTGATTCCACGACTTTAGTATCTACCACTTGTCATTGTCATCCTGGAATAGAATGAATGATCATTCGATTGTATGTTATATTATGTGTCAACTCAAATGGGGGAAATGTGGATTTATTACTATTACAACTAACTACTTCTTCCCTGTATGATTCCTCCTCATTATCCTCAGATGTGCATTTTGACCCAAGCATTTGCCATTAACAGGAACTAAATGATTTTTCCCCTGTATGAGTCTTCATGTGTGATTTTAGATGTTCACTCCGAGCAAAGCCTTTACCACAAACAGTACAAGTGAAGGGCTTTTCCCCTGTATGAGTCCTCATGTGTGTTTTTAGATAACCACTCTGAGCAAAGCCTTTACCACACACGTTACAAGTAAAGGGCTTTTCACCTGTATGAGTCCTCGTGTGTGATTTTAGAGTAACACTCTGAGTAAAGCCTTTACCACAGACGTTACAAGTAAAGGGCTTTTCACCTGTATGAGTCCTCGTGTGTAATTTTAGAGTAACACTCTGAGCAAAGCCTTTACCACAAACTGTACAAGTAAAGGGTTTTTCCCCTGTATGAGTCCTCATGTGTATTTTAAGTTCACCACTGTGTGTACAGCCTTTACCACACACAATACAAGTAAAGGGCTTCTCTCCTGTATGAGTCCTCATGTGTGTTTTAAGTTTATAACTGTGTGTACAGCCTTTACCACACACGTTACAAGTAAAGGGCTTTTCCCCTGTATGAGTCCTCGTGTGTGATTTTAGAGTAACACTCTGAGCAAAGCCTTTACCACAGACGTTACAAGTAAAGGGCTTTTCACCTGTATGAGTCCTTGTGTGTTTTAGAGTAACACTCTGAGCAAAGCCTTTACCACAAACTGTACAAGTAAAGGGTTTTTCCCCTGTATGAGTCCTCATGTGTATTTTAAGTTCACCACTGTGTGTACAGCCTTTACCACACACGTTACAAGTAAAGGGCTTCTCTCCTGTATGAGTCCTCATGTGTGTTTTAAGTTTACAACTGTGTGTACAGCCTTTACCACACACGTTACAAGTAAAGGGCTTTTCCCCTGTATGAGTCCTCGTGTGTGATTTTAGAGTAACACTCTGAGCAAAGCCTTTACCACAGACGTTACAAGTAAAGGGCTTTTCCCCTGTATGAGTCTTCATGTGTGTTTTTTGAACACCACTCCGAGCAAAGCTTTTACCACAAACTGTACAATTGAAGGGCTTTTCCCCTGTATGAGTCCTCGTGTGTGATTTCATATGATCATTTGAAATAAAACCTTTACCAAAAACTGTACAAGTGAAGGGCTTTTCCCCTGTATGAATCCTTGTGTGCATCGTCAGGTTATACGTCTGATTAAAACATTTGCCACACTCTGTACAACTAAAGCGTTTCTTCCCTGTGTGGTTCCTCATGGAGTGAGTTTGTTTTGATGATTTCAGGTCCTTGGACAGCTTGCTGCTCAAAGACAATCTTTGTCCTTCCACATTTGTCTTGTGTGATTTCAGTGTGTTTAAAGTTGACTGACCTTCACTGGGCTCCTGCCACTCATCACTGTCTTCAGTGTCAGATTCAGAAAAGTGTGAAGAGAGGAGCTGGTCGTCACTAGTTGGTGGTGATGTTCCACAGTCCTCTACATCAGCTTGTGTTTCCATGTGTTCAGTTGAGGTGCCGGCTACAGGCTCTGTCTCTCTGTTTTCACTTTTCACTTTTTCACATTCCACTGGTCTTTGAAGTATCTCCTCTTGTTCCTCTTTAATCTGTGGTGGTTGTGGTTCCTCCTGGACCAGACTGGAGCTCCTCTCCTGTTGTTCAGTAAAAACCTCCACTTTAAACATAGGGAGGTGCGAGACGGCTAGAAAAAAGACACGAAGAGAGAAAAACATTTAATGTTTGAACTTTGCATTTTTAGAGGAACATCATCTTCTCCATTTCTAATCAAAGACAGTTTTCAGGGCTTGACATTACATTTTTGAGCCACTTGTCATTTGGACAAGAACATTTACTTACTTGTCCAAGTAAAGATTTTAGAAGACATCTTGTGTTTGTATTGATTATAATGTTGCATTTGCATAATGTTTAAAGAAAACTGTAAACAATTGACACAAACTCAATGTTCCAATAATACAATGATGTTTGAGTGTGTCTTACATATAGTGTGTAGTGGTGACTCCATGTCTTAATCTTTAGTTGATGCATGATTTGTATAAATGAAATAATATCAAACAATTACAATTAAAAAATACCATTTTAATTAAGACTCCCATGTCTTTTGGAGGCCATCTCTCTAGATACGGTGGTGCTCTGTGGTGCTCTGTGGAAATCACCAGTAGAAACAACTTGTACTTATCATTCAATAAGGGTTTACTGAACAACCAGGAGTAGTCTGGTGACCACCGGAGAGACACGTGCCAGCCGGAATGTAGACGGCACCCGGGAGCAGTATGTTGGTTGGCCCCTAGCCTGTGTCTTCCGTGAGGAGGAAGCTCAACAACCCCACGGTGAACCCCAGGTGGAGCCTGCAGCACCACCGTTGCCCAGGTGGAGCCTGCAGCACCACCGTTGCCCAGGTGGAGCCTGCAGCACCATTGTGGCTCAAGAATCCACCACTCCTGAATGCAGTGTCTGGTGCTGATTGATGACCATTTCTTTATCGTTAGTTGCTGAATGACCCTTTAGTCATAGATGCACCTGGTATCCTCAGTGATGTATCCCAAGGTCATCGGGGTTCAGGGTCTCGCGAACATCATACCCCTCACTCAGGTGACCCAGCCGAGTGAGCCGAGTAAGTCCCGACTTACGTCCCAGTAGCTACCCTCAATCTAGACTGGAACTCAGCTATGCTTTCTATGGCATAGGCAGCTCCCGGCAGTATCCGCCGGGAGAAACTAGACTGCAGGACATGAGACTAATTAATTAGAGACAGACAGGAGAGTGTGTGTGTGTGTGTGTGTGTGTACGTGTGTGCGTCAATTTAACAAAGGTGCAGAAGATCAGAAATCAGCAGAGAGAGACCGACGTTTGCGCTACTGTATGCCGAATTGAAGTAGACTCTGCCCCAACCTTTTTTTTCTCCCTGGAAATAAAAACGTCTGGGTTTCCGAGGCTACCCTCGATCAGACCCACTAGGGAAAGACCAGGTGGAGGGACTAGGCCCTGTGGGTTGACTCCAGTCCGGGCCCCTCCTACGTCTCACCAGGTCCACTCCTGCTCTCACCACGAGTACAGCCAGGACCTGTGCGTTGGACCAGACTCCCAGCACCAGACACTTCATTCAGGAGTAGTGGATTCTGAGAATAATACTAATAAAAATATAAATTTGTTTTACTTGAGAGAGTATCGCACATCTTCCTACGTAGTAATGTTAAAGTTGACTCACCAGTCTCCTCTTCCTGTTCTTCTTTAATCTGTGGAGGTTGTGGTTCCTCCAGGACCAGACTGGATCTCCTCTCCTGATGTTCCTCTTTAATCTGTGGAGGTTGTGGTTCCTCCTGGACCAGACTGGATCTCCTCTCCTCATATTCAGATGAAATCTCTTTACACACAGACAGGAGGAGAGAGAAGGTAGCATCAGCAGAGCAACTCAAAGATGACATTTATTCTCCTATTTGTTTTGTCAGGATAACCCTCGTTTTAAAAAATAAGTGTCACGCCTTGCTCTGTGAGAGCAAGGCGTTTCGAATAGAGCCTGACATCGGTCTCACCGATGTATCCATCATTTTAGGCTCCGATGCCCGATATCGGACATTATTTCACTGATGTGGCCGAAGTATTTTTGTTTCTTATGAAACACTCTTTTGATTTGATATTAATTCATTTCTAACAGCTGCAGAGAATGGAACACACTGTGCGCGTCGTGCCTGCAGACTCTGGAGCCTAGTCTGCAGCAGAAAACTCTGCCCTGCGAGTGACTGTCATAATTGGAAGTCCAGCTGTCATTCCGGACCCCTCGCCCTGAGAAAATGTCGTTTGTGTACAGGCCCGTGAAAATATATGAGAGATGTTTGAAAGGATGAGATATTTGAATAAACAAATAAACAAAGGAAATAGAGCATGCACCTCCACTCTAGCCCAGGTGCTAGAGAAAAAGGCAGTACAAGATGAAAAATAGAGTCTGCAACACTGGTATGAAACTCAGCTCCACTGGTTTATTAGATTCGACGTTTCGATCCCTTATAGGATCTTCTTCAGGAATGATGTGACAGGGAATGGGTGTGCACCTATATACAGGAAGGGGTAGGGGTACAACTGATTGGCTCTAACGATGGGTGGTGACTACTGCCACCTAAGCCCAAACCAATCAACCAATTTCCAATTTTTGAATATACACAAATACAAAAATATATAACAGGTACAGAATGTGTACAAAATATGCAAAATCTAAGCACAATAATACACATTGATTTCAGGATAGGACACAAAAAGGTTGTCATGGATAAAAAAAATCAATCTAATTTTAAATTCCAGATGACTCATTTAATTAATTGTTTGGTGTTGAAAATAAAAAAGACCCAAAGCTCCTAGTGAGGAAGCTGAGACCATTACTTTGATTATCAACAATTGTGTCCGATGCTGAGAACAAAATGAGGATGAGGACTAGTAGTTCTTCAGGAGGGGCACTCCATCAGAGTACATCATCCGACAACCTACAGATAAGAAAGAGAACATGTGAGATACAAATAGTACAACAGGTGAGTACCTAAACATAATAAAGTGTGGGACATGCCATGCACACTGTACTACTGCAAGAGTTAAAATCAAGTTAAAAACAAGTTAGAAACCTCCAGTAAAAAGGGGGATAAATTCACCACAAAAGTACTTAAAGGGATACTGGATTAAGAGACTCATAATAAATGTACAGTACAATTATAGGAATGGTCTGATGTCGAAAGACTCATTCAAGCCCTTATTAACAGTATTGAGGGTTGACATCCAAAATGTTTCACGCTGCAGGAGTAGAACATCAATGTCTCCACCCCTAGGTGGCAGTTGGACCCTTTCAATACCAATATACCTCAAGGAGGAAATACAATGTTGGGCTTGGTGGAAATGTAGGGCTACAGGATTTTTGAAATTTTTGTTTCTTACTTATGTCACTCCTATGTTCTGAAATTCAGGTTTTAAGGGGTCTTAGAGTTTTGCCTATGTAGGCAAGCCCACACACACACACTTAAGCATATAGACCACATTGTTTGTCGTACAGCTGATAATGCCCTTGACTTTGAAAGTCTTGCCTGAAGTGGGGTGATTAAATGTATGACATTTAGATGTGAAACCACATTGTGCACATCTGCCACACTTGTAATTACCATCTGGAATATCAGACAAAAAATGTGTGGGTGTCTCCTGAGGTAAATGTGACCTGACCAAGAGGTTCTTAAGATTAGGTGGTCTTTTGTACACTATGCGAGGAGGGGCAGAGAAGGTTCTTCCTTGGGTGGGATCTGACCTCAAGATATGCCAATGCTTTCTGATCGTTGCTTCGAATTGTGTACCTAATGGAGAATACTGTGTATAACAGTTAATTTGTTGGGCTTTATCAGTCTTCTCCTTTGTTTTAAGACAATCTAATTGGGTACATTCACTGAATTTGTCTATGGCAGGTTTGATCCATTCATCTGGGTACCCACGTTGTTCAAAACGATTTGAGGTAATTTGCATGTGTAGTGAATGATTGATCTGAGCTGCAGATCCTACGTACCCGTTTGAACTGACCCATAGGGATGCCCTTCTTCAATGGGGTCGGGTGATAACTTTCACCATGCAACAGGGCATTTCGGTCTGTCGGTTTCCTATACAGATCCATGTTTAGTCTGTTATTTTCTTTAATGACAAGAATGTCAAGAAAATTAATTCGGCAACGATCAGAGGCCATGGTGAACCTTAAAGAATGACTGCTGTCATTTAAAAAGATGTGGAAGGCTGTCAACTCTGTAGAAGAACCAGTCCAGATAAGGAAGATATCATCTATATAACGTTTCCACAACTGAATGTGTGTCAAAAATAAAATCAGTTTCAAGGAGCCCAACAAAAAGGTTAGCGTAATTGGGTGCCATCTTACTACCCATAGCCGTACCACATTTTTGTAAATAAAAGTCATTTTCAAACAAGAAAACGTTTTTAGTAAGCACTATTTCAGTGAGATCTTTCAAACATTTAGTGCTGGGGATAACTTCAACCCTTTGATTGAGAAAGTGTTCAATTCCCTCTAGACCACCTTGGTGTGGGATGTTCGTATATAAACTTTCCACATCTAGTGTAACAAGAAAATACTCATTGTTAACTGATTCTATGGTTTGTAGGACCTGAATGAAATCACTTGAGTCCCTTAAGTAAGAGGGTAGTGCAAAAACATGTGGCTTAAGGAAATAATCAATAAATGAAGAAATCTTCTCTGTAAGAGAGCCTATCCCTGAAACAATAGGTCTGCCTGGAGGTACATCAGTAAAGTTTCTATGAATTTTGGGCAGGGTATATATCACTGGTGTAACAGGGCAGTCAACCTTCATATAGTTAAATTCATTCTTATTGAGATCTCCTGTTTCTAAATAGTGCTCAAGAATTCAGTGAATATAGTTCTTGAACTCTATAGTGGGGTTGCCATTCAATTTTTGGTAAAACACATCATTATTGAGCTGTCTATGTATTTCACCAGCATATGCCACTCTGTCCAAGAGGACAATAGCGCCCCCTTTGTCAGCAGACTGCACAACAACAGATTTATCATTTTTTAATTCTAACAAAGCATCACGTTGTGACTTGGCCATGTTATTAGTGACCTTATACTGTTGTTTCTTAGGTAGATAGGAGTTGTGACACTTCACTTTCAACCAATCTGCAATATGCGTCTATGGATGAGTTCCTATGTTTAGGTGGAATAAATGTAGATCTTTTCTGAAACGGTTTCAAAGGCCCTATATTGGGCTCAGCAATGTCATCAGGGTTAACTAATGGAGGCTGTGTATTATCTGAGCTAGCCTCCTGTACCCTGTTACCATTTACATTAGAAAATAATTCCCTCAGTCTAAGATTGCGGAAGAATTTTTGAAAGTCTACTAAAGTGTCAAAATCATTACATTGGGTAGTAGATACAAAAGACAAGCCCCTTACTAAGCTGCTAATCATGTGTCTGTAATGGACCTACTTGACAAGTTGATTACATTGCACTCCGTTTGTGGCTGCGAGTCCAGTGAGGGTCTCTTTGACTTCTTCCCCTGGCCCCTCCTGCACCTCTTCCTCCTCGGAGGGGGGGGGGGGGGGGGGGTGGGGGGGTCGTGTGTCGCCGTGTGGATGGTCGTCTAAAAAAGGGCCACTCTGGGACTGGGTGTTGTGACTGCTGGAGTCGGAGTCGATCCCAATGGAGGAGGCTGAAGAGTAGTCAGTCACCTGATGCCTGGGGCCACGCTGCTTTTGTTTCCTGTATCGGTGCGGTCTATATAATAGTTGTTGTTGTGGTATCCTCTTCCTGGACCTGGGGCGGTTGTAGCCGGGGCATCTGTAGCTGGGACAGCTTGGTCCTTGATTCTCCATTTGTACACCAGATTGTTGGCATAATCAAATGTTCTCAATTTCTTGTTTGTGGTGTCTCTTTCCACATACAGTTTGTGTTCTTCAAAGGCTTTAAAAATAGTCTAATTTCTCATGAGTGATTATCTCTGAAATTGAATCTTTTCTTAAGATCTCAATTTCTGCCCTGACTTTCTTAAGTTGCCCGGACAGCTCTTCAATAGTAAGAACCATGAGATCAAAAGAGCATTTGTTCGTAATCTCACACCATTTATCACAGAAAGCCTCATTGTCCTTACCAAATTGAGGTACTATCTGTATGCGCAGCCCGTGCGGGATCACTTTGTTGCGGACATGGTCACTCAGAGAGACGGCATGTAGGTATGTGCATGCTTCTCTGGCTTGTAGTTTAGTAATGGTTCTTCTCAGTGTCTCTGTGTCCATCACGTTGGAAACACTGGAGCCGGTGAGCAGTGAGTCCGTCAACATGATGCGAGAGTAGTCAGCACTGCTGAATTCAAAAGTACCTGATAGGTATCCGTGTGTCCCAGTTAAGGGTTGACTGGGATCCATTGTCAAACTGTCGGGTCCCTCTCAAAGGATGGGACAGGAGTCTGGTCTGTGGAGTGCTATGCAGCAAACTAACAAAGGAAATAGAGCATGCACCTCCACTCTAGCCCAGGTGCTAGACAAAAAGGCAGTACAAGATGAAAAATAGAGTCTGCAACACTGGTATGAAACTCAGCTCCACTGGTTTATTAGATTCAACGTTTCGATCCCTTATAGGATCTTCTTCAGGAATGATGTGACAGGGAATGGGTGTGCACCTATATACAGGAAGGGGTAGGGGTACAACTGATTGGCTCTAACGGTGGGTTAGAGCCCAAACCAATCAACCAATTTCCCATGTCACAATACAGGTACAGAATTTGTACAAAATATGCAAAATCTAAGCACAATAATACACATTGATTTCAGGATAGGACACAAAAAGGTTGTCATGGATAAAAAAAATCAATCTAATTTTAAATTCCAGATGAATCATTTATGAATTGTTTGGTGTTGAAAATAAAAAAGACCCAAAGCTCCTAGTGAGGAAGCTGAGACCATTACTTTGATTATCAACAATTTTGTCCGATGCTGAGAACAAATGTGGATGAGGACTAGTAGTTCTGTACCCCTACCCCTTCCTGTATATAGGTGCACACCCATTTCCTGTCACATCATTCCTGAAGAAGATCCTATAAGGGATCGAAACGTCAAATCTAATAAACCAGTGGAGCTGAGTTTCATACCAGTGTTGCAGACTCTATTTTTCATATCTGAATAAACAAGCATTTTCTAGCAGACCTTTTACATGGATAACTAGAGGTCAGTATCTCACTCCACGTCTTTGGACATATTTATTGGGTGAGTACAAATGGAGCGCGGAGCACAATTTATTGAAAAGATTTCCAGCACAGGATGAAATCCTCTACGCCAGACTCATAAACAGACATAATATACATCAATTGAGTGTAAAATCTGCCCCAAATTAGATTGTTGGTTTTGTAGTAGGCCTACACTCACGTCGCCACGGCATTTATAAAGTGATAGCAAGCAGCTGATCGTTCCTTAATTTTGTTGCCTTGCTGTCATGTCCACGCACACATGCACGCACGCACGCACCTCAAGGCTACATGACACATCGCCATGAATGGAATGCTACAATGTCGTCAAGGCAGTCATAATCAATGTTTATGGAGTGATTTGATCATTGATGAACGAATCATAAACGTATGGATGAAGGCTTGCATGTGTGCTGGGATGTGCTGGCGACGCACGCCGCGGTCCCGACTTCCCGACTCCCGCTTTTATCTGAACTGTCAAAGCACTTATTTAAATGGTGAATGATTAAGCCCTTTACACTTATAGCCTACAATTGCAAATAGGCAAGCTGTATGCTTGTTATTGTCACTTGGAAATAAAGGCGTGCAGTCCATTTATGCCTAAATATTTGTTTTATAATATCAGTGATTATATAGGCTTCTGATGTCACACTCATGCGCTCCCAAATCATCTCACCAGTGCACTCACATAACAAGGCCAGTAAAGCGCTGTTTGATTAAGCACAAACTAATACATTGTAAACATGTTATATTGTTTTTATTATTGATGTATCCGTTATTTTAGGTGCCAATAACCGATATCGGACATTATTTCACTGATGTGGCCGAAGTCTTTTTTTATCATCATTAATGTAACCTACACTTGTCTTTTAGAATGTAATACGCCCTTATGAAACACGCTCTTCTACATCCTGACAGTTTTCTGAAAAAGCTGTTTCTATGTCAGTCGTTCTTCGATTTTTCAAAAATAGCAGATCTACAAGCTCAAGGCACGACACCGAGTGGTACGCTACGAGCTTGTAGATCTGCTATTTTTCAATAGCTAAAGCATAACATAATGCTAACACCAAAAGGGGTTCCCACCCTAAATGGGTTAAGCACAAACTAATACATTGTAAACATGTTATATTGTTTTTAATTAATGCGTGATTTTAATTGCTTGTAAAGTTGGAAATCTACCTTTTTCTTCTTTTTTACATGCATATACATACAGTTTTATATTAACATTTTAGGAGTGAATACATATGCTTAGATGCCTGTGACAGCATGTCAGCCGTTCAGACAATGCTGCTCCGCTTGTGTACGACAGAAAAACAGGTGAGGACAAAGCGTACGACAGCTCCCGACTCAACATGATTTTTGTCCTGGCACACGTTAAGTTAAAGATTTTGCGGAAATGGTAAATGCCTGAGAGAGTATTGCACCACATCTTCCTACGTAGTAATGTCAAAGTTGACTCACCAGTCTCCTCTTCCTGTTCCTCTTTACTCTGTGGAGGTTGTGGTTCCTCCAGGACCAGACTGGATCTCCTCTCCTCATATTCAGATGAAACCTCTTTACGCACAGACAGGAGGAGAGAGAAGGTAGCATCAGCAGAGCAACTCAAAGATTACATTTATTCTCCTATTTGTTTTGTCAGGATAACCCTCGTTTCAAAAAATAAGTGTCTCGCCTTAAAGGCGCAGTGAAATGAAAAATAAGTTTTTCACACTTTTAGACCATATCCGTGGTCATCATATGGGCATACCTAACAATGGATGCCAAAACAATGGGAAAATTCTCATTTCTGTGTGTTTTTATATCAAAGGTCCATAAAAACGATTGTATTATTTATTTATTAAAACGAAAACGTCCTGCGTGATGACGTGTAGAGGTACACATCGATAAAAGCCAATAAAAATGAAGCTCACATGTTTAATTCCCCATGTCTGCGCATCCATGCAACACAGCTGCTTCTGATTACAGATTTCTCCGTTTTTATTTCCATTCAAGATAACATTCAGACAGTGTATTACTCGGTTTCAACTTAATCATCACACTAAAATATGTTTCTGAAAACATTATAGGGTAGAAATAAGCCACATAACAGTAAACTGGTTGTGCTGGGCGACCGTCTGATTTATAAACAAACAACACCACGCTGTTGCGCATAGCATTAGCCACCGTCCCTAGCTACCGTCCCATCGCCTGAAGGGATGCGACACTCTGATTGGTTCAGAAACTTCAGACCGGTGTTTCATGTGGAAACACCATTTTCATGTTGTTCACCATATCCGTTTCACTGCGCCTTTAAGGCGTTTCGAATAGAGCCTGACATCGGTCTCACCGATGTATCCGTCATTTTAGGCGCCGATGCCTGATATCGGAAATTATTTCACTGATGTGGCCGAAGTCTTTTTTTATCATCATTAATGTAACCTACACATGTAAAATGAGGCACCCTTATGAAACACTCTTTTGGTTTGATAATAATTAATTTCTAACAGCTGCAGAGAATGGAATTCCTAAATTCGATTGTTGGTTTTGTAGTACACTCACGTCGCAACAGAATTTATAAAGTGATCGCAAACAGCTGATCCTTCCTTAATTTCGTTCTGACGTTAATAAAAGTGACGGCTGAAATCTATCTGACACGCCTTATGAAATCAAGCCTCGCCCTCATTTTTGCGACATGAACAACTGCAATAGAACCTGGAAACCATGGCTACAGGGGGAAAAAAGTTTCCTTGCTGCCCGCCTCACCCCTCTCTCATACACACACACACATACAGAGGCACGCACGCACGCACACGCAACTTGCAAGCCCAACTTTGTATCTTAAATAAATAAAGAACGAACACTTGCATGAATTAAATAAAGCTGTAGCCCTACCCTGTCTGTTTCCCTCTCACCTCAATTGCCTTGCTGTCATGTCCACGCACACATGCACGCACGCAACCATCTCAAGGCTACATGACACATCGCATCGCCATGAATGGAATACGCTTGTAGGCTAGGCCTATATTCATTTTACCCATTTGTGCGCAGTGCACGGCGAAGGCGATCAGTGAGACTGCGCACTGCTGTGATAAGTGTTGTGGGTGAGTGATGCCTGCATGAGAGATAGGCTACTACAATGTCGTCAAGGCAGTCATAATCAACGTTTATGGAGTGATTTGATCATTGATGAACGAATCATAAACATACGGATGAAGGCTTGCATGTGTGCTGGTATGTGCTGGCGACGCACGCCGCGGTCCCGACCTCCCGACTCCCGCTTTTATCTGAACTGTCAAAGCACTTATTTAAATGGTGAATGATTAAGCCCTTTATACTTATAGCCTACAATTGCAAATAGGCAAGCTGTATGCTTGTCATTGTCACTTGGAAATAAAGGCGTGCAGTCCATTTATGCCTAAATATTAATTTTATAATATCAGTGATTATATAGGCATCTGATGTCTCATGCGCTCCCAAATCATCTCACCAGTGCGCTCGCATAACAAGGCCAGTAAAGCACTGTTTGATTATACACAAACTAATACATTGTAAACATGTTATATTGTTTTTAATTATTGATGTATCCGTTATTTTAGGTGCCAAAAACTTTTAGAATCGATTTTTCAAAAATAGCAGATCTACAAGCTCGCCACTCGGTGGCGTGCTACGAGCTTGTAGATCTGCTATTTTTCAATAGCTAAAGCATAACATAATGCTAACATCAAAAGGGGTTCTCGCCCAAAATGGGTTAAGCACAAACTAATACATTGTGAACATGTTATATTGTTTTTAATTATTGCGTGATTTTAATTGCTTCTAAAGTTGGAAATCTACCTTTTTCTTCTTTTTTTTTTACATGCATATACATACAGTTTTATATTAACATTTTAGGAGTGAATACATATGCTTAGATGCCTGTGACAGCATGTCAGCAGTTCAGACAATGCTGCTCCGCCTGTGTACGACAGAAAAACAGGCGAAGCGTACGACAGCTCCCGACCCAACATGATTTTTGTCCTGGCACACGTTCAAGTTAAGGATTTTGCGGAAATGGTAAATGCCTGAGAGAGTATTGCACCACACCTTCCTACATAGTAATGTCAAAGTTTACTCACCAGTCTCCTCTTCCTGTTCCTCTTTAATCTGTGGAGGTTGTGGTTCCTCCTGGACCAGACTGGATCTCCTCTCCTCATATTCAGATGAAACCTCTTTACACACAGACAGGAGGGGGGGAGAGAAGGTAGCATCAGCAGGGCAACTCAAAGTGCTTTTATCAACTCAAAGATGACATTTATTCTCCTATTCGTTTTGTCAGCATAACCATTGTTTAAAAGATGTCTCGAGTCTCTTCACAACGCCTCACAGAGCAAGGTGTTGTGAGTAGAGCCCAACATCGGTCTCACCTATGTATCCGTCATTTTTGGCACAGATGCAGACATTATTTCACTGATGTGTTTTTCATTAATGTAACCTACACTTTTAGAATGTAATACATACTTATGAAATTAATTAATGAATGTATTACAGCTGCAGAGAATGGATTTAAAAAGGCACTCCCCGCACTGTGCCTCTGACTCTGGAGCCTAGGCTGCAGCAGAAAACACTGCCCTGCGAGTGACTGTAATAAATGGAAGTCCAGCTGTCATTCCGGACCCCTCGCCCTGAGAACTTTTACATGGATGTAAAACTAGAGGACAATATCTCACTGACCACGTCTTTGGAATTATATATTGGGTGAGTACAAACTGAGCGTGGAGCACATTTATGCTGCCCATGTCTCCTTGCTTACTGGGAGCGGAGGCATCGATCTATGGCTGTGTATACAGGAATATATGTAATTTATGTATGATCACAGACATTCTAGGGCTAGTACCACTACTGGGAGATGTAGTTCCGTTCAGTTAGCTTAATGATACTTGTAGCTAAACTGGTGTTGTTCAGAATCTACTAACCTGCAGTGTGTAGATCGATGTCCATATCAAAATCAATGTCCAGCAGTTTGTTTTGTGTCTCCAGCAGAGTTTGTAGTGTCTCCATCTCTCTCTGGAAGAGGTTGACCATGAACTCTCCCACCGCGCTGAGGCGCTCCAAAACAAACACTCTGACGCTAAGCTCCACACTACAAACATCAGCAGCGCCACGCTGTTTGTCCACAACAAACAATATCTCCTCTCCCACCGACGCTAGCTGTTCATTTATCTTCAGCCGTACAGACTCCATTTGACGCTTTTCACCTCCTTTAGGAGACATTTCCACCAAGCTTTCTGTTCCTACTGTAATATAGAATGTGTAATAAAGGCAAAATCATCAACAATTCCCCAAAGACACGACTTGTTCAACAAGCAACGCCATCGCCGATTCGCCGTAATGGAAAACTTGACGCAGCCACGTTACGTTGTGCAAACAAGCACTTCCGGGTCAAATGTTTCCACGCATGCGCACCAAAATAATCCAGGCACTGTTGCCTTAATGCTTTCGCCCTCTGCTGGTGGAGGTGTGTAACTGTGATAGATAGATAGATAGATAGATAGATAGATAGATTGATAGATTGATAGATAGATAGATGATTGAAATTATTTATTTCGAATACCCCTTGAGATACAATATCTCGTTTTCGAGAGGGTCCACAAGCATACAATCAATACAAGATAATTAACAGAAAAAATAAAAAAGGAAAACAAAACAAAACACAAAACACAAAACAAACAGTTACAAAACACAAAACAGGGTATTGAACTAGACAAGCAGAATAGCAACAAGATGGAAAAGTTGTTTCGTCAGTATCACTGTCACTATAGGTCAGCATTAAGATACATTTCATTTGGTTTCCAGCATTGGATAACTTTTGGTGAAGAGAAGCATTAAGTTAATCTTATTGATTGCAAATGAGCGTATAGAAATATATTAGTAAAGTATAAAACTACAATGAACAAACCTATTGAAGCCTTATGTCCGATTGGGAACAAGAGGAGTAAGTAATATTAAGTAATGCATAATAGATCAAATGGAGTGAGATGGTCATGGGCATGTACATGAGGTCGTGAAATAGGAAGACACTGCATTTTTGAACATAGTAAAGGATGAGATGGTTCGAATATGTGTTGGTAAATTGTTCCAATCAGAGGGGGCTTTAAATATGAATGCTTTCCTACCCAATGCATTGGAGACTGCTGGAACAGAAAAATAGGGTTGGGCGGAGTGCCTCAACTGCAAATTGGTGGTGGATGGTACTAGAAACTGTTTAAGATATTGTGGATAGTTGAAGCTACATTTAAAAATAAATTGGGTCCAATGAAGCTGTCTTCTTACAGTGAGAGAGGGCAATTCAAGATTATCATACATAGTGCAATGGTGAGTTGTAAAAGGACAACCTAGGATAAATCTGCAGAGTTTGTTGTAAGCTATATTGAGACTGTTCAAGTTGGATTTGGATGCGGTTTGATACACGACATCAGAATAATCAAATATGGGTAAGTAAGTAAGTAAGTTGTAGAACTAGTCTTTTTCTGACAGAGAATGAGAAGCAGTTTCTAGATCGATAGAGTACTCCAATGCTGAAATTAGCTTTTCTTATAATGTGGTCAATGTGACATTTAAATGAGAGTTCAGTGTCAAGCCACATGCCCAAATATTTATTTGTTCAACTCCTTGCAATGGAGTACCATCCAGGCTGGTAATAGAACAGGAGTGATTTAAAGATTTAGATTTAATATTTTGTTCCAAAGATCATTGTGAAAGATTTGTTTTTGTTGAGTTGTAGTTTGTTGGCTGCTAGCCAGTTTTGTAAAGTGTTAAAGTCTGATTGTAGGGCTGATTCAATCTCTGGTATAGTGGTTTTGGAGGTGTATAGTACCGTATCATCGGCATAGAGTTGAACATTACATGCGGAACAGATTGAAGGCAGATCATTGATAAATATAGTGAATAGAAGTGGTCCAAGGGATGAACCTTGAGGCACGCCTCGTTCCTGAACTGTCAAATCCGATTTACAACCTTGTATAACGACACATTGCTTTCTATTATGAAGATATGAATTGAACCATAGCAAGGCATTACGAGATAAACCAACAGAGTACAGTTTGTCTAAAATGAGGTAGTGGTCTACCAAATCAAAAGCCTTGGAAAGGTCAATGAAAATTGCTCCAGTTAATTTTTAATTGGCGGATGCTGATGTAATATCGCTTGTAAGTTTCATTAAAGCAGTAGTTGTGGAATAATTTGACCTAAATCCAGATTGATAGGGTGATAAGATATTGTTCATGTTAAGGTAGTGTGATAGTTCATTATAGATTAGCTTTTCAAAAGTCTTTACAATTGAACAGATGATTGAGATGGGTCTATAATTGTTGGGTTCAAGTGCATCGCCTCCTTTGTGCAAGGGAGTGACACGAGCACATTTCCATACAGCAGGTAGTGACATGTTGAAAAGATCACAAAGGGGGTACATAAGAATATGAGGTGCTAATTTGAGAAATTTAGTTTCGATATTGTCTAACCCAGGTCCACTGCTCTCCTTTAAGTCATTGATTGCATCATATACGTGAGTTGGTGTTATTTTCCTAAAGGAGAAGGAACTATTTGACTGTAAGTTATTAAAAGCAAAAGGCAGGTCAGGCGTTGGTGGAGGACAAACTGAGGAGAAGTGCTGATTGAAAGCTTGAGCAATTAGCTGCGGATTATGTAATATCACATTATTCACTTTTATTTGATTAGAGGATGTGGTTTTAGCAGATGGATTTGTTAGGGATTTTACTTTGCTCCAAAATTGTTTTGGATTTATAAGGTCACGCTGTAGCGATTCCTTATAATAATTAGATTCTGCATTTCTAGTCAAAGTTTTGCTTTTATTCCTCAGTTGTCTGTACTTCTCCCAGTCATCAGGAAGCTTGGTCCTGCGAAATGAAGCCCAGGCATTGTCTCTCTGTCTAAATAGACTTATGAGTTCAGATGTGATCCAAGAGAGATGTCTTCCCTTCACTCTTGTCATTTTATGAGGAGCATGTTTATCTATGACTTTATTAAATTCAGAGTATAAGAAATCCCAGGCATTATGAACATCTGGTATTAGCAGTGGTGGAAAAAGTACAAAAATATTTTACTTAAGTAGAAGTACTGATTCTCTACTTGAAAATTACTTAAGTAAAAGTACAAAGTGCCCATTAAGAAATTTACTTAAGTAAAAGTATAAAAGTACCTCAAATAAAATGTACTTAAGTACAAAAATTTACCCGGCGTAAAATGTACTTAAGTATAAAAGTAAAAATTACAAAGTACAAGTACAAAGTACAAAATACAAAATTATTTTCAAAATGAATACAAAGAAATGAATTTCCATAATTGTCATCCTGTCAAAAGTGGCTTTATTCCAAAAAATTAAATAGCATACAAATACTGAAAATACAGAACCCCCAACAGCATACATCGTGTTGGGAAAGTTCTTTTTTTTTAGGAACTATAGTTCAGTTCACAGTTCAACATTTTTAAAATGAACTAGTTCCGTTCATAGTTCATCATTCCAAATTTTGAACTAAAGTTCATCGTTTGAAAAATGAACTATTATAGTTATTTTTCGTTCTTTTTTTGCTTTCATTTTTATATATTTTTTACATTTTACAAAAATTGCTCTTTTGCAATGTGAAATGCCACCGAATTATTTTTCCTTCTCTATATGGGCTTTTGCATGCTTTTATTGTGAAGGCAAAAGTTTCTGAACGTTCTCAGAGCCTGCATCTCCGCATGCTGGGGTTGGCTGATCTACAAGCTCACAACGTGTCCGGACGCGACGAGTTGTGAGCTTGTATATCAGCTATTTTCAGCACGGAACACTTTGTACGGCGAAGAATAAATTAGGCATCACTGCGCTTCATTCACTGTGGAAGAGAGATGTCTTTTGTTGGCCGTTCGTGGCGATATTATGGACTCGTACCTCCTCGAAGCGATAATAACCAACTAAGCTATTGGAAGCTATTTTTCGTGGCACATTATGTGTGTACAACAACAAGTTCCCTCAGTGTTTGTGTTAGGAGTTGGGACAGTGTCTGCTGTCTGTCAGCGTGCATGATCATCATGCAGTAGCTAGATGCGCGCTCCAGTGACGGCTGAGAAAGATTAGTTAATTTGTGTCGGATAGGGACTTATTGGTTGGTTTTCCGCTAAATATTAAGGCATGTTTAGAGTGTGTTTTAGTGCCGGGGATTTCGCCTGGAAGGCTCTATTGAAACACTCACTCTTGAACGAAAGTTGAACGTGAAAAAGTGACGTTCACACACGCCAGAAATGAACGTGTTCACAATGACGTTCATCAAACAGAAATACAGTACGTTCACTTCACGTTCACCCTAAATATGAACGAGTTCGTGAACGATCGTTCTTTGAACGCGTTCGGGTACAACATCAATAGCATACAGGACCCCCAATAACATGCATAATTAACACAAGACCTCCATGTTGCGTTGCCAAACAGACCATGCAGAGGTTCAACCAGCACTGGGGCACCCAGTTCCCCATTGCTAGTTGAACCTCTTCATTGTTGTTTATGCAATGTGCAACTTTAATGCATTTGGGTTTGAACGAAACATGTCTCCGGACAAAGTGGTCTCCGGACAACACTTTGAGAAACACTGCTGTACTATAATCACATGGGGGGGAAAATAAATAAGGACAAAAATAAAAAATCCTTCTGCTAAGACTGTGTCTCGGTCATCCATGTTGAATGCGTGTGACAAAACACAGTGTGTGCGTCTTGCCGTCTTCAAAGCAGGCCAGGCAGCAGAACACAACTCCGCCCCCCTATGATCTGAGAGTGGCGCAGCCCTGTTCAATTCTCAACTGCGCATTCCTCCAGTAAGACAAATATAAGATTTTATTATTTAATTTGTAGCGAGTAACGAGGTGTCCGATTTTAAATATAGCGCATTAAAAGTACGATTTTTTCCTTGTAAATGTAACGAAGTAAAAGTAAAAATACAGCAAAAGAAAAGTAGTCAATAAAAGTACAAATTCTCCAAACTTGTACTTAATGTAACCCCTAGAGGGTAGTAGAGTCCTAAGTGAGACGTATATTTAAAGAGGTTCTGGACAGGCAGATGACAGGACGTCAGTTGTGGGTCTCACAAACGCCGTAACGTTCATGCGTTGTGAGAGGTACGCTCAGCTGCGTACTTGTCAGTTGGTAAGCCTATATGCTCCTTTTGTAAGCCTATATGCTCGTTAAATATGTTTTGTATGATCTATTCTAAAAATGAGAGTATTGTCATTGTCAGGTCTACACCACACTGCTGCAGTGCGCTGTAGTGTATAGCCTGGGAGGTTCACAGAGTAATGTTTGGGGTGTGGCTTCTCCATTCGGTGTAGGACATTAACGTGAGGAATGTGAGTAGCCTACTGCCGTATGTGTGTTTGTGCAGGGCAGAACGATGGAATAATGTGCAGCGTTCTGTTTAATGGTCTAACGCATGTGTATCATTGTAACAGCTACAGGTCGAGAGGTTGGCCTGTATGACGCCAGTGAAAGACAGTGCGTGTGGTTAGAGTTACGAGACCTGGTAAGGCGATACTTTTGGTTGTGTTGCCTAGTATTATGATTTCTGTTCTGTATTATTATTGTTGTTATTATCATATATTATGCTGCTTGAAATGGTGACTGTTGGGCATTATATGGGATATATTGTAATCAGTAGAGTTCAGCTGTTTGGTCAATGCATAATGGATGTAGCTATTCTGTGCACATTACTGACTCTGGTTTGTCCATAGGTTCAAGTTGAAACAGCCCTGTAAAGGACTGTTGTCCCTTTTCCTTGTTATTTATTCATGATGTATTGTGTGAAACTACCATTCTTCCACCTTTTATAAGTCTACTCAAACACTACGTTTTAATACTTTTTGATATCCAAATAAAAGCCTTTTTGTACCATATTTATAAATAAAACTATTATGCTTGTACCATACTCCTGTATCCTGTCCGATCTATCTATTTAGCGGGGTTACATTAAGTACAGTAACGAAGTAATTGTACTCCGTTATTTTCCACCACTGGGTATTAGTTGATACCTATCCCAGTTAATCAAAATCAAGTCATTAATAAATTGATCAGTATTCATTTTTTTGTATTATCTGATTTTAATTAGTTTTGGTGGTAATTTCGGTAGTTTGATTTTCCAAATACAATAAAAAATTGAGTGGTCGCTGAAGCAGTCAGACATAACCCCTGATTTTAGAACTCTATTTGGGTGTGATACTAATATCCAATCGAGTAAAGATTGACATGTGGGCGTGATACGAGTAGGCTCGGTGATAAGCTGGGTAAGGTTCAAATTGCCAATGATGCCCTTGACTTTACTGGAGGATCTATCCATCCAGTTTTTATTAAAATCTCCCATTATTATTAATTCATTTTTATTGTTAATATAATTTATAGTAGAGGCCAAACAGTTGAATGAGTCAGCAGGTGCAGAGGGAGGTCTGTAAATATTTCCTATTATAATAGATTTATTTTCATGTAGAGTTATTTTTACAAAGATGCTCTCAAAATGGGAAGGCTCAACAGCAGGTGTGACCAGTTCAGAAGCCAAATTATTTGACACATATGTAACTAGACCACCACCCTTGGATCCCCTGTCAGCCCTAAAAAGAGTATAATTTGTGAGTTTGATCTCGTTATCGGCAATTCTGTCGGAGAGCCATGTCTCTGACAGAGTGATGATATTAGGCTTGTGATGTTCAACCCATGCTCGAAGTAAGGTGATTTTGGGGCGAAGGCTTCTGATATTCAGATGAATTGTCTTTAAACCTTTTACATCATCCATTATAATAAGCAGTGCTTATGTAGATATTACAGCTGACCAGACATAACAGTAATAGAGCAGAACAGATCCAAAAAGTACATTGTAATTCATACCCAGCCAAGACAAACAAGACAGACACACAATCAGGTGGTAAACAAACAAAATGAAAAAGTAACGAATAAAACAAAAAACAAAAATAACCCCAGGCCACCCCATGTACCCTTAACCCCATAGGCCCAAGGATTTGGATGAGTAGCCCACAGTTAACCACGGAGCTGCGCCAGTGCGCCAGGCTGCAAAACCCCCCATGCGCTCATCGACGTTGCATGAAGGGCAGATCTGCATGTGGGGGCTCTCTTCCGAAGTTAACTTTGTTGTTGTATTGTGTGCGAGCCGAGCAGCGCGGCCACGGCATCTGGACAGTGAACGCTGACGTGACAGGCACAGCCAGCCAGAGCAGCGAAAGTAACAGATACGGCACGTGAAAAAAAAAAACAACACAAAAAACCCCGGCTCATAAAAGGAGGCCGGAATTTATTACTTAATTCAACGCCATTCCCGGTGATTAATAGGGGCTCGGTAATTAATAGAAAGGAGGAGTTTATTTGAGGATTTACGGTATATACGAAATACCGGCAGGTGAATGAAGGAAAGGAAGTATCCAATCCAATCCAAGGTAAGACTTGTATGCGACGTTCTGCATACAGTGTTTTATTCAGATGCGCACCGGGTCGTCATGGCAATGAAGACGCGCTGCTGACGTCATCAACGAGCGTCAATGTTTACAGCAGCTGGGGAAGCATGCTGGAGAGTGAGAGTCGATGGGTCCGGGTCCTCCTGAGCATCATGAAAAATGTCATCGCATCCATTCAGCCAGGATGTGATGCGGGGATTCCTGTACAGATTACCATCGATGTAGAGTTTATCAATGAATAAGCGAGCCTTCCTGTCGTTTTTCCTCGCCTCCGCCATGATCGGATAAAGCAACCTGCGTCTGTTCATGATCTCAGCTGGAAACTGGTCACTGACGGCATACTTGGTTCCCTTCAGTTCTCTTCCATTTGACATGACAGCATACTTCATCTTGATGACTTTGGCCACGATGGGACGGGGCCTCTGCTGGCCAACTTTGGCTTTACCCAGGCGATGGACTCTGGAAAAGCGGATTGCTTCGATTTCATCCGACTCCATTTTCAGATTAACTGACAGGAATGACTTTAGGAGTTAGGAGTTAATAAATATTTCAATCAATCAATCAAAAGCCTGATTCCATGTGAATGCAGCATTAGCCAGGGTCAGAGGTCAAAAGTCAGAACACAAAGTTATCAGGAGACGCATATGTCTATCCAAGTTTTAGTGTTGGTTCAGTCGGTTCATGAGCTATACCTGTTTAAATGCATTTTCGATTGAGTGCTATAGCGCCACCCTTTGGCCAATGGCCGTAGGCTTTGCGTTCTCACCCTTTGGCACCCCTCTACCATATTGCCAAGTTTCACGATAACCGACTGCACGGTTAAGCCAGAAATGCAATTTATATATTTTTTATCCCACGATTTTTGTAACCCATTTTCACCCCTGTGTCAATGATCTAATGTGATCCTGGGCTCTACACACCCTCCGCCAACCTGGGGAGAGCAACGGACTTGAACTCATGCTTCCTTCATGCCTTTGTGTCCAAGTTGCTCCTTTACACCTTGACAGGGGGGAGTTTCCCCTGGTTGTACGTAGCACGTGGAAGGAACACGTTATTCCAACCAGTTCCTTTCCCCTCCATCAGGCGCCCCGGCTGGCCAGGGGGAGGTAGTTTAGACCAGGATTACTGCATGTTTTTAGTGAGGGTACCTACCCTAGGGGACACGGGGAGAACATGTGAGGGTACCTACCCTAGGGAGTACGGGGAGAACAGACTCCACACAGAAAGGCCCTTTTGCCTACCCCGCCTCGGGTATGGGCACTGATGACGTGGAGGAGGGAACACGCCCCCAGCACCCACAGCGTCCCCAGCGGGAATCGAACCCAGGACCTTCTAGCTGTCAGGCGACAGCACTACCAACTGTGTCATCATGTCCCGAACGCAGCATTTTTGTGGACAGCTATTTCTTATCACACCGTATATGGTGCTTAAGTTTCCCCCAGGTGTGGTGGAGAAAAGTGTTTTTGGCAGCAAATTTAGATTTTAGTTTTACTCAAGCCCACCACACACCGGCTGCGTCCGCGCGGCCACACACCGGCTGCGTCCGACACGGCCTCCATTATTTTCAATGAACCTATCGCACACCGGCTCCGTCCGCCGCGTCGCGCCGCGCCGATAGAACACAGTTCTATTTTCCAGGCGGCGCCGCGCGGCAGAAGGTCGCAGACGGTGTGCGATGGGCTTCAGTCACCTGGAATGTCTTAGTTCTGGAATGTCTAGTTTTAGTCAACTAAATCTACAGTTGATTTAGTCGAACATGACTGTAATTATTGTATTTTAGTTACACTTGCTGAAAATAGCCAATCTACAAGCCCACAACGCGTCGCGCATGAGCTTGCAGATTGTCTATTTTCAGCCTGCAACTAATTGTAAAATGACTTATACTGGAAATATATTGGTATATTTAGTCTTCGTTTTAGTCATCATAGCTTAGTTTTCCTTTAGTGAAAAAAGGTAGTCAACGAACATTTTTCGTCTTAGTCGACGAAATCAACACTGGTGGAGACGACGCTGGTGTGCCTGCAGAGTACCTGACTGACTGAAACTCTTGTCACAATGTTTGCAGTGGTAAGGTTTTTCTCCAGTGTGGATACGCAGGTGTGTCCGCAAACAACCTATATCAATGATACTCTTGTAACACTGTTTACAGCAATAAGGTATTTCTCCGGTGTGTAGACACTGGTGTCTTGTCAGCGTTGCATCTGGGAGAAGCTCTAGTCACATTGTTCACAATGGAAAGGTTTTTCAGAATTATATATATGGTCGTGATTCACCAGGATCTTAAATGGTTGGATTATATAGGCTTAAAATAATTTATATCAATATTTATTTTGTAAATCTCTATGGGGGAAAATGGCAGATTTTTCAGTGGGTCCATAAAACCAAGCCCACTGTCCATCCATAGGGTTGAAGCGGTTCATTTTGAATGCTTCTGGACAAGACTTGTTTCAGCGTTATTTGGCATGACCCTCTAGTCTACACCATATAATGCAACGTTTCATAAACACTTGACTCTGCATGGATGTATTAGGGACAGAAGTTTTCATAAAACTGCAATTTTCATTGGCTCATAAAACCTTTTTTTTTTTTTACTTTGAAGTACTCCCAATGTTTTACTTTTACTTTATTTGTTTATTTGGACAGGACAATGCATATTAATGGACGTCACATGGACGTAAATACACGGGATATAGCACAGTTGCTAATTTTCATCCACAGTCCTCACATTTTTTTTTTATTCGCGACCTTATTCTTCCGGTCATCACCCACAGCTTCGCGGAACGTATAAAAGGTTAACCCATGTTGACCTGGTTAACCCGTTGACCTGGGAACCATTCTACAAAATGCTTTCTAAATCCTGACAGTAATCTGAAAAACCCTATGTTTCAAACATTTTCACGTCAAGGACCCCCAAGATTATATGTAATTGGCCGCCGTAGTTGCAAATATTTTAGTTAAAAACGTTCACTCTGAAAGAATATATATTCAAAAATTTGCGCCACATTTTCACGATTAAAAACAAAATAGCAGACCTACAAGCTCGTAGCGCGGCACTTATGAGCTTGTAGATCTGATATTTGTTAATGGCTAAAGTATAATAAAATGCTTAAAAGACCAAACGGGGTTCCCACCCCAAGATGGGTTAAAGTCTGAAACATCCGACGGTATAATTATACAGAGTTACAATAGAGAAATAATCTATCAAAGACAACAACTTTTTGTGCCATGTGTATATAGGTTTTACATACAAAAGATACTTAAGAAACTAAATTGTGGTGGTCATGTTGATAGTGTCAGATTATGTGATTCCACGGCTTTAGTATCTACCACTTGTCGTTGTCATCCTGGAATAGAATGAATGATCATTCGATTGTATGTTATATCATGTGTCAACTCAAATGGGGAAAATGTGGATTTAACTAACAGGAACTAAAGGGTTTTCCCCCTGTATGAGTCTTCATGTGTGATTTTAGATGTTCACTCCGAGCAAAGCCTTTACCACACACGTTACAAGTGAAGGGCTTTTCCCCTGTATGAGTCCTCATGTGTGATTTTAAATTAACACTCTGAGCAAAGCCTTTACCACAGACGTTACAAGTAAAGGGCTTTTCCCCTGTATGAGTCCTCATGTGTGATTTTAGATCACCACTCTGAGCAAAGCCTTTACCACACACGTTACAAGTAAAGGGCTTCTCTCCTGTATGAGTCCTCATGTGTGTTTTTAGATAACCACTATGAGCAAAGCCTTTACCACACACGTTACAAGTAAAGGGCTTCTCTCCTGTATGAGTCCTCATGTGTGTTTTAAGTTCACCACTGTGTGTACAGCCTTTACCACACACGTTACAAGTAAAGGGCTTTTCCCCTGTATGAGTCCTCGTGTGTGATTTTAATTCACCACTCTGAGCAAAGCCTTTACCACACACGTTACAAATAAAGGGCTTTTCCCCTGTATGAGTCATCATGTGTGATTTTAAATTAACACTCTGAGCAAAGCCTTTACCACAGACGTTACAAGTAAAGGGCTTTTCCCCTGTATGAGTCCTCGTGTGTGATTTTAGAGTAACACTCTGAGCAAAGCCTTTACCACAGACGTTACAAGTAAAGGGCTTTTCCCCTGTATGAGTCCTCGTGTGTGATTTTAGATGTTCACTCTGAGCAAAGCCTTTACCACAGACGTTACAAGTAAAGGGCTTTTCCCCTGTATGAGTCCTCATGTGTATTTTAAGTTCACCACTGTGTGTACAGCCTTTACCACACACGTTACAAGTAAAGGGCTTTTCCCCTGTATGAGTCTTCATGTGTGTTTTTACAACACCACTCCGAGCAAAGCCTTTACCACAAACTGTACAAGTAAAGGGCTTTTCCCCTGTATGAGTCCTCGTGTGTGATTTTAGAACACCACTCCGAGCAAAGCCTTTACCACAAACTGTACAAGTAAAGGGCTTTTCCCCTGTATGAGTCTTCATGTGTGTTTTTAGAACACCACTCCGAGCAAAGCTTTTACCACAAACTGTACAAGTGAAGGGCTTTTCCCCTGTATGAGTCCTCGTGTGTGATTTCAGATGATCGTTTGAAATAAAACCTTTACCACAAACTGTACAAGTGAAGGGCTTTTCCCCTGTATGAATCCTTGTGTGCATCGTCAGATTATACGTCTGATTAAAACATTTGCCACACTCTGTACAACTAAAGCGTTTCTTCCCTGTGTGGCTCCTCATGGAGTGAGTTTGTTTTGATGATTTCAGGTCCTTGGACAGCTTGCTGCTCAAAGACAATCTTTGTCCTTCCACATTTGTCTTGTGTGATTTCAGTGTGTTTAAAGTTGACTGACCTTCACTGGGCTCCTGCCACTCATCACTGTCTTCAGTGTCAGATTCAGAACAGTGTGAAGAGAGGAGCTGGTCATCACTAGTTGGTGGTGATGTTCCACAGTCCTCTACATCAGCTTGTGTTTTCATGTGTTCAGTTGAGGTGCCGGCTACAGGCTCTGTCTCTCTGTTTTCACTTTTCACTTTTTCACATTCCACTGGTCTTTGAAGTATCTCCTCTTGTTCCTCTTTAATCTGTGGTGGTTGTGGTTCCTCCTGGACCAGACTGGAGCTCCTCTCCTGTTGTTCAGTAAAAACCTCCTCTTTAAACATAGGGAGGTGCGAGACGGCTAGAAAAAAGACACGAAGAGAGAAAAACATTTAATGTTTGAACTTTGCATTTTTAGAGGAACATCATCTTCTCCATTTCTAATCAAAGACAGTTTTCAGGGCTTGACATTACATTTTTGAGCCACTTGTAATTTGGACAAGAACATTTACTTACTTGTCCAAGTAAAGATTTTAGAAGACATCTTGTGTTTGTATTGATTATAATGTTGCATTTGCATAATGTTTAAAGAAAACTGTAAACAATTGACACAAACTCAATGTTCCAATAATACAATGATGTTTGAGTGTGTCTTACATATAGTGTGTAGTGGTGACTCCATGTCTTAATCTTTAGTTGATGCATGATTTGTATAAATGAAATAATATCAAACAATTACAATTTCTAAAAAAATACCATTTTAATTAAGACTCCCACCCGTGGGTCCTGGGACCCACTGCAGACCTAACAACATCACTGTTGTACATTCCGTTTCCTAGACGGGCTCTCTGCCCATTCAGCTATGGCTGTCCCTCTCTAAGGAAGGACAATATCAGTCACTAGAACCAGGGATGGGTGTTTTCTGTGTATCTACAATGGTTAAAATGGAGTTTGAAGTTACAATGGGCTGGTCTGATAAAAATGAATATAAAATATCTAAATACTGAATCGAGCAAATAAAAAACTGTCCAGAGTGTTCACAAAAAGCCAGAGTAGACGATAACATTACCCACAATGAAAGTGAAATATCCCTTTATGTAAGTAAGTAAACAAAACAGCACATACCTATACGGTACAACTTTACTACAGGTTGCATCTTCGCATCAAACAGTCCACGTCTCTGGTTCATCTCTGGCTGTTCCTCTGACAACGTTGAATGTCTTTTGGAGGCCATCTCTCTAGATACGGTAGACCTCTCCCTGTGGTGCTCTGTGGAAATCACCAGTAGAAACAACTTGTACTTATCATTCAATAAGGGTTTACTGAACAACCAGGAGTAGTCTGGTGACCACCGGAGAGACACGTGCCAGCCGGAATGTAGACGGCACCCGGGAGCAGTATGTTGGTTGGCCCCTAGCCTGTGTCTTCCGTGAGGAGGAAGCTCAACAACCCCACGGTGAACCCCAGGTGGAGCCTGCAGCACCACCGTTGCCCAGGTGGAGCCTGCAGCACCACCGTTGCCCAGGTGGAGCCTGCAGCACCACCGTTGCCCAGGTGGAGCCTGCAGCACCACCGTTGCCCAGGTGGAGCCTGCAGCACCACCGTTGCCCAGGTGGAGCCTGCAGCACCATTGTGGCTCAAGAATCCACCACTCCTGAATGCAGTGTCTGGTGCTGATTGATGACCATTTCTTTATCGTTAGTTGCTGAATGACCCTTTAGTCATAGATGCACCTGGTATCCTCAGTGATGTATCCCAATGTCATCGGGGTTCAGGGTCTCGCGAACATCATACCCCTCACTCAGGTGACCCAGCCGAGTGAGCCGAGTAAGTCCCGACTTACGTCCCAGTAGCTACCCTCAATCTAGACTGGAACTCAGCTATGCTTTCTATGGCATAGGCAGCTCCCGGCAGTATCCGCCGGGAGAAACTAGACTGCAGGACATGAGACTAATTAATTAGAGCGACAGACAGGAGAGTGTGTGTGTGTGTGTGTGTGTACGTGTGTGCGTCAATTTAACAAAGGTGCAGAAGATCAGAAATCAGCAGAGAGAGACCGACGTTTGCGCTACTGTATGCCGAATTGAAGTAGACTCTGCCCCAACCTTTTTTTTCTCCCTGGAAATAAAAACGTCTGGGTTTCCGAGGCTACCCTCGATCAGACCCACTAGGGAAAGACCAGGTGGAGGGACTAGGCCCTGTGGGTTGACTCCAGTCCGGGCCCCTCCTACGTCTCACCAGGTCCACTCCTGCTCTCACCACGAGTACAGCCAGGACCTGTGCGTTGGACCAGACTCCCAGCACCAGACACTTCATTCAGGAGTAGTGGATTCTGAGAATAATACTAATAAAAATATAAATTTGTTTTACCTGAGAGAGTATCGCACCACATCTTCCTACGTAGTAATGTTAAAGTTGACTCACCAGTCTCCTCTTCCTGTTCTTCTTTAATCTGTGGAGGTTGTGGTTCCTCCAGGACCAGACTGGATCTCCTCTCCTGATGTTCCTCTTTAATCTGTGGAGGTTGTGGTTCCTCCTGGACCAGACTGGATCTCCTCTCCTCATATTCAGATGAAACCTCTTTACACACAGACAGGAGGAGAGAGAAGGTAGCATCAGCAGAGCAACTCAAAGATGACATTTATTCTCCTATTTGTTTTGTCAGGATAACCCTCGTTTTAAAGGTTTAAGTTTTAAGTGTCACGCCTTGCTCTGTGAGAGCAAGGCGTTTCGAAAAGAGCCTGACATCGGTCTCACCGATGTATCCGTCATTTTAGGCTCCGATGCCCGATATCGGACATTATTTCACTGATGTGGCCGAAGTATTTTTTTATCATCATTAATGTAACCTACACATGTAAAATGACGCACCCTTATGAAACACTTTTGATTTGATATTAATTCATTTCTAACAGCTGCAGAGAATGGAACACACTGTGCGCGTCGTGCCTGCAGACTCTGGAGCCTAGTCTGCAGCAGAAAACTCTGCCCTGCGAGTGACTGTCATAATTGGAAGTCCAGCTGTCATTCCGGACCCCTCGCCCTGAGAAAATGTCGTTTGTGTACAGGCCCGTGAAAATATATGAGAGATGTTTGAAAGGATGAGATATTTGAATAAACAAATAAACAAAGGAAATAGAGCATGCACCTCCACTCTAGCCCAGGTGCTAGACAAAAAGGCAGTACAAGATGAAAAATAGAGTCTGCAACACTGGTATGAAACTCAGCTCCACTGGTTTATTAGATTCAACGTTTCGATCCCTTATAGGATCTTCTTCAGGAATGATGTGACAGGGAATGGGTGTGCACCTATATACAGGAAGGGGTAGGGGTACAACTGATTGGCTCCAACGGTGGGTTAGAGCCCAAACCAATCAACCAATTTCCCATGTCACAATACAGGTACAGAATGTGTACAAAATATGCAAAATCTAAGCACAATAATACACATTGATTTCAGGATAGGACACAAAAAGGTTGTCATGGATAAAAAAATCTATCTAATTTTAAATTCCAGATGACTCATTTATGAATTGTTTGGTGTTGAAAATAAAAAAGACCCAAAGCTCCTAGTGAGGAAGCTGAGACCATTACTTTGATTATCAACAATTTTGTCCGATGCTGAGAACAAATGTGGATGAGGACTAGTAGTTCTGTACCCCTACCCCTTCCTGTATATAGGTGCACACCCATTTCCTGTCACATCATTCCTGAAGAAGATCCTATATGGGATCGAAACGTTGAATCTAATAAACCAGTTGAGCTGAGTTTCATACCAGTGTTGCAGACTCTATTTTTCATATTTGAATAAACAAGCATTTTCTAGCAGACCTTTTACATGGATAACTAGAGGTCAGTATCTCACTCCACGTCTTTGGACATATTTATTGGGTGAGTACAAATGGAGCGCGGAGCACATTTATTGAAAAGATTTCCAGCACAGGATGAAATCCTCTACGCCAGACTCATAAACAGACATAATATACATCAATTGAGTGTAAAATCTGCCCCAAATTAGATTGTTGGTTTTGTAGTAGGCCTACACTCACATCGCCACGGCATTTATAAAGTGATAGCAAGCAGCTGATCGTTCCTTAATTTTGTTGCCTTGCTGTCATGTCCACGCACACATGCACGCACGCACGCACCTCAAGGCTACATGACACATCGCCATGAATGGAATGCTACAATGTCGTCAAGGCAGTCATAATCAATGTTTATGGAGTGATTTGATCATTGATGAACGAATCATAAACGTATGGATGAAGGCTTGCATGTGTGCTGGGATGTGCTGGCGACGCACGCCGCGGTCCCGACTTCCCGACTCCCGCTTTTATCTGAACTGTCAAAGCACTTATTTAAATGGTGAATGATTAAACCCTTTACACTTATAGCCTACAATTGCAAATAGGCGCTCACATAACAAAGCCAGTAAAGCGCTGTTTGATTAAGCACAAACTAATACATTGTAAACATGTTATATTGTTTTTATTATTGATGTATCCGTTATTTTAGGTGCCAATGACCGATATCGGACATTATTTCACTGATGTGGCCGAAGTCTTCTTTTATCATCATTAATGTAACCTACACTTGTCTTTTAGAATGTAATACGCCCTTATGAAACACGCTCTTCTACATCCTGACAGTTTTCTGAAAAAGCTGTTTCTATGTCGATTTTTCAAAAATAGCAGATCTACAAGCTCAAGGCACGACACCGAGTGGTACGCTACGAGCTTGTAGATCTGCTATTTTTCAATAGGAAAAGCATAACATAATGCTAACACCAAAGGGGGTTCCCGCCCAAAATGGGTTAAGCACAAACTAATACATTGTAAACATGTTATATTGTTTTTAATTATTGTGTGATTTTAATTGCTTGTAAAGTTGGAAATCTATCCTTTTCTTTTTTTTACATGCATACACAGTGTTATATTAACATTTTAGGAGTGAATACATATGCTTAGATGCATGTGACAGTATGTCAGCAGTTCATACAATGCTGCTCCGCTTGTGTACGACAGAAAAACAGGTGAGGACAAAGCGTACGACAGCTCCCGACCCAACATGATTTTTGTCCTGGCACACGTTAAGTTAAAGATTTTGCGGAAATGGTAAATGCCTGAGAGAGTATTGCACCACATCTTCCTACGTAGTAATGTAAAAGTTGACTCACCAGTCTCCTCTTCCTGTTCCTCTTTAATCTGTGGAGGTTGTGGTTCCTCCTGGACCGGACTGGATCTCCTCTCCTCATATTCAGATGAAACCTCTTTACACACAGACAGGAGGGGGGAGAAGGTAGCATCAGCAGAGCAACTCAAAGTGCTTTTGTCAACTCAAAGATGACATTTATTTTTATTTATTCGTTTTGTCAGCATAACCATCGTTTAAAAGATGTCTCGAGTCTCTTCACAACGCCTCACAGAGCACAGTGTTGAGTATGCATGTATCCGTCATTTTTGGCACCGACGCCCAACATTATTTCACCGATGTGGCGGAAGTATTTGTTTTATCGTCATTATTGTAATCTACCGTTCCCCACCCAACCAACCCTTTTCCCCCTCACTGTATTGAAAAATAGAAGTGTATATTTGAACGTCTCCAAATGTTTTGATGAATTGAACAAGGTGGACCCTCTTGTAAACAAGTGTAATGCTTTTATTGGGTCGTCCACTCACAGTTAACAGTTTTTTTATTGAGTTGTGCTTGAAATGTACTGTAATTCTGTAAACAGTTAATAAATACTTAAATAAAAAGATAATGTAATATGCCCTTATGAAACGCGCTCTTTCAGTTTGATAATTATCAATTTCTTACAGCTGTGGAGAATGGATTTAAAAGGCACTGCGCGCGCCTTGCCTGTGATTCTGACCATTTATGCCAAATATCTTCATAGCTAAACATGATTATGGGTTCAAACTTGTTGTGCTATACTTATGTAGCGGCACAAGCAGAAACAACATGCTGTTTGTCTGTCTGTCTTTTAGGGGACCATGAGTTACCAAACTATATTTTTATCGTTACAGTTGCTGAATGACCTTTTAGTCTTGTTAGAATAATACTAATAAAATATTAATTTGATTTACCTGAGAGAGTATTGCACCACATCTTCCTACGTAGTAATGTCAAAGTTGACTGGAACTGGTGTGCGTCAATTTGACAAAGGTGCAGACGATCAGAAATCAGCAGAGAGTGATCGACGTTTTCGCTACTCTGTGCCGAATGTAAGTGGACTCGGACGCAGACTTTTTTTCTCTCCATGGAAATAAAAACTTCTGGGTTTCTGAGGCTAAAGTTGACTCACCAGTCTCCTCTTCCTGTCCATCTTTAATCTGTGGAGGTTGTGATTCCTCCTGGACCAGACTGGATCTCCTCTCCTCATATTCAGATGAAACCTCTTTACACACAGACAGAAGGAGGAGAGAGAAGGTAGCATCAGCAGAGCAACTCAAAGTGCTTTTGTCAGGATAACCATCGTTTAAAACATGTCTCAAGTCTCTTCACAACGCCTCGCAGAGCCCGACATTGGTTTCACCGATGGTACTCACCGTGAGTTAGCTGGTGTGTATTTTTATTTTAGCACAACTAATATCAGATTTGGGCAGTAAGTCTTACACTGGCAGCCTAGAACCATCTGCTGTCATCTCCACTTCCTGCTTTTTCAAATGAATGTGATTTATTCTCCAAACCACTTGAAAAGTACTTCCAGTTAAGGATGTGACGGTATCCGGTTCAACCGGAACGATCCGGTTTCATCTAGTAAACAGGATTAATTTATTTAAACCGACCGAACCGTATTTTTATGTTTACCCACGGAAGCGGTCGCTTAGGCTCACGGCTGGCTGCCTGCTGTAGCCCACTCAGCCCAGCACACCAGGTCTCAAGGTTTCAAGTGAATGGGGTCAGGGGCTGGAGCTGGATGGACCACGCAGTGTTGTTTGTTTACAATAAAGTTTCAATAGTTGTCACTGTACAATACTTTAAAACAGTTGTCATGTTGCACACAATCAATTTGGTCATAGCAGCCGCCTGTAGAAACCCCTCTCGTCCCCAAGCAGCAGCACAGTGCCACAGTGAGACCGCAGTGAGAATGCTATAGCATTGCAAGAAGCTAAGGCTTAGCTGCTAAGCTAACACAAAACCAGCCATGGTGGTGGTGATGTTAGCTTAGCTTAGCTTAGCGTAGCTTGCTGCTGCTTGGCTGTTCAACTTCACTTCATCTCTGCATGTAATTTCTTATTGTGTTACCCTGACACCGGCGCTGCAAAAACAGACAGATCTACAAGCTCTACAATCTCAACTCTCAAACTCCAGGTAGTCCCACTCCTCTGAACTCCAGGCTGCATGAACAGTTTTTCTGCCCCCTCAATGTCGCAAATCTGTGAGCGCATTCACTTCAACTTGTCTTCAATGACTCTTCTGCACAGCGCAGCAGTAGCTTTACTTTGCGCTTGCGTTAGTCAAAACTAAAAGCGAGTGACAGCGAGACAAGCATGTCTCGCGGTCACCGTAGCAATGAATGGAGACTTATTTGGAATGATTAAATCCATTATTGGCCTGGAAAAAGTTACAAAGGTACAATTAGCCATGTGCTATATGACGTTTTGTTTACCCTGCGACAGGGACTGAGAGACTGAGGGACTAGCTCTTTTCGTCAGCGAAAAGTCAAGCGGCCAGTGGCTTTAAACAGTAGGTACAGTTGCTCACATTTGGACTGGACATGACAGCGATATGTTTTGGACTCAGGCTCATGGACCCTATATAGCTGGCCTGGTGCAGATGCGTGCAAATCACGATGGGTTAATTGTTTAATACAAATACAATGCTTAAAGAATTGATCCCAAGTAGGCAAGAAAACACTATGGCTTGTTTCCATTTGTGTGAGCATTGAGAAATAAAGACAAATGTGTTAAATCTGACACTTTGTTGTCCAAATGATGGTCTTTACACGCTATGGAAAAAAACCGAATTACTCGAGTGCGCCCTCCAGTGGACAAAGTCGGTATAACCGTTTCGGTCGATTTTTTATTGAATATCGACCCGGTTTTGTAATTTTCAAACCGTCACAGTCTTACTTCCAGTCCTACCTTGGCATGTGCCCAAACTGACCCACTAGGCATTGACAGCCTCCTTTTTCTACATCGCCTATATTTGGCCATTAACTGGTATGTGCCAAATTTGACCCAGTTGTCCAAAAGGGGTTAGCATTCCTGCATCCCGCGTTGTGTAATAGAAGGCATTTTTATCCGAGCAGTTTTTTTGTGGCACTGGGTGTGTTCGATATAGGCACCCATGGCACATGTGGCGAGGACTTTATATTTGAAATCTGAATGTTTATGTACACGTTTTCCATGTAAATGTAGCGATTGTGTAAAACTGGCTTCAGTTGCGTCATGACAAGTGTTGGAGCCAGTTTTGTTTTATTTATTTGTTCACCTCTTTCGTTTTCATATACCGGTATATCAATTTTTTGGAAAAGATAAAGTTATAATTTGAATTAATAGTAGCCCCCACCTTTAATTAGAAACTTAAGTAGGCCTATGTCATGTCAATTTAGTGAGCCTCTTTGCACTTCCTTTACCCTAACCCTTCAAAGTAAAACCTCCTCTGCAGTGATTCTGGAACAGTGAATTGTAAATTGTATTTTATTTTGAAAGGCTCAGTGGGGGAGGAAGTGGGGTAGCCTGTTTAAGGTCTCTTGACATGCCTTTTGAGAACAATGGAAAATGTTTGGTGAAGCTGGGAAGGCATACAGTTTTTGACCTTTTTTCAAACCTTATTAGCATACTAATTTATTTGATTTCTTATTTATTTTGGAGCTATTCATGTGATCTTTTCAGTTTGATTATTCAAGTAGAAACAGAAAAAGTAGGAACATAATAAATAGCTTAATGCTACTTAAGCTAAAGCTGGTGTTGTTCAGAGTCTACTAACCTGCAGTGTGTAGCTCGATGTCCATATCAAAATCAATGTCCAGCAGTTTGTTTTGTGTCTCCAGCTGAGTTTGTAGTGTCTCCATCTCTCTCTGGAAGAGGTTGACCATGAACTCTCCCACCGCGCTGAGGCGCTCCAACACAAACACTCTGATGCTAAACTCCACACTACAAACATCAGCAGCGCCACGTACGTTGTGCAAACAAGCACTTCCGGGTCAAAGGTTTCCACGCATGCGCACCGAAATAATCCAGGCACTGTTGCCTTAATGCTTTCGCCCTCTGCTGGTGGAGGTGTGTAACTGTGATAGATAGATAGATAGATAGATAGATAGATAGATAGATAGATAGATAGATAGATAGATAGATAGATAGATAGATAGACGATCTACAACCTCGTGTTGCGGTGTGACACGCTTTGAGCTTGTAAATCAGCTTTTTTGCACTTTTGACAATTTTAATCCATGATGCATTGATATTAAAAGGAAAAAGTACTTTGTAATTTGTCAGTTTGAATACTTTAGTATGTGTACTTTGTCCACCACTGATGACTGGACACCAACATCAGGGAGTCTAAATTAGTAGCTATTAGTAATGACCTAGTAATTATTACTGGTGGTTCATGAGCTGGCAGTTCATAGCTGTTTTTCAATTGAGTGCTATAGCGCCACCCTTTGGCCAATGGTTGTGGACTTTGTGTCTAAGCAGGGTGACATAGCCCTCTTCCATAATGCCACATTTCGTAAAAAAACAACAACTGCATAGTTTGGCCTGGAGTGCGTACATAAGAAAATATGTATAATTCATTCATGTGTTTAATTTCGAAAGGTCTGTTTTAGGTGATCTGTACATAAGAATGATATTATAGATCTTTATCTTTTACATGTATGCATACGTGTTCTACTCTTTCTAATATCCTGGTTTCATTTTGTATGTTCGAGTTGGGAATCTGAGTTTATATCTTCTAATGTGTTAGATAACCTCTCACGTTCAACAATCCAATTTTTAATGAATTATTTAATGGTAATTGAATTATCTTCTGTATTGTGTGTGGTTCTTTAGGCCAGTTCTTTAAGTCAGTGGTCCTCTCTGAAAGTATATATATCTTCTCTTTCTAGAATAAAATTTAACTTTGTTTTTGCATACTTATACAGTATATACTTAGATATATACTTAGTTTTTGCACACTACACTAACATTAAGCTTTATGGTTAACTTTTTGACACTATCGTTACTTTTATACACCCCAGAAACATAATGTATTACTTACGTCATCATTGAGAGCAGTTATACATATACTATATAGAGTATGTAGTTGTAAGTTGATTAGCGGTACACTGTGGTTACTTTGCGCCAAAAACCGTGCCAGCCAACTTGATGCTTATGCAAATAAAACAGCAGATTTGTGCCTGGTTTGCTGGGACCAGATTACATAAATGACCATATTTCTTACGTCATCATTGAGAGCTAGTCATACATATACACACACCATGTACTCTGGTCCCATCGAATCAGGCACAATTTGCTATTTTATTTTACTGATTATGTATATAGTATTCGTATGACTAGCTCTAAACGATGACGTAAGACATATGGTCATTTATATAATCTGGTCCCAGCAAACCAGGCACAAATTTGCTGTTTTATTTGCATACGCATTAAGTGGCGGGTTGGCTGGCACGGTGCACACAGACCGGGCGAAATTATTACTTGTGCGCTCTGCTTGCGCAAGTAAATATACCAATGTAATCAGTGGGACTGAACCAATAGGTGTCATAGCACCACCCCCCTCAGCTCAGCATATAAGGTAGCTGGCCAGGCATATGGAATAGGTGCCGGTGGTGTTTTACCCAGGATCTTTCCTGTTCCAGTCAGGCTGTGTGGCGTGTGTTTGTGCTCGTAGCATCGAGGTAAGCTCTTGGTTTTACTACTATAGGGTTACCTGTCCCTAGGTTGATATGTCTTACAACCTTCAGTTTATTTATGTTTCTTTTTCTTCGTCAGAAACTGTGGAGCTCGAAGTTAGTGACAGCCCTGTCAGCCTGTGTGTATAGTTCAGAGAAACCAAGGTAGGCTTGCTTCATATTGCAACAGCACAAACAAGCCTTTAATTCATGCTGAACTGTCTTCCAATTATTTATGCAAACCCTTGTCTCGTTGTTAGACGTAGAGGCAAGCGGCGAACGAGAGCCTGGCTAATGTGTGTGTCCGTGTGTGTACACAACAGTCTTGAGGTAGGCTTGCGTCCGTATTGCAATAGTATAGCAGTTTCGCTTTTATGGTGCGAGTCCTCATGATGTGTTTGTTGCACAGACGGTGTTCCGAAAGAGCCAATACACTGACAAGAGCCTGGCTAACGTGTGTGCGTGTGTAAGCCTGCACACTGAGTCTAGAGGTAGGCTTACGCCCATATTGCGACAGTATAGCAGTCTTTGTCTTATGAATGAAACTGAGTCCTCATTATATGTTTATATTACACAGACGGTGTCCCGACCGAGCAAACACACTGTTGTATCAACCACCTAGAGTCCCTGACTCCTTAACAGGGTATGTGCTAGTTTGCATAAGCAGCAGTGCAAAGTACATTTAATGCACTTTATTAATTACTGTATAATTGTTTGGCTACATCAGTGTTGTAGTCAGAATCTGATTCTGAGTACAACCAGGAAAGCACTTTAGCTATATGGTCAATTGGAGGCTAATCAAGGTTTATGTTCCATTACAGATTGGGCCTCATACTGTGAACCGCTGTTCTTTTTATCTTTTTGTTTGGAATTCAAGTCTATGCTACTATAGTTTTTATACTTTATCTTGTCGTATGATATTATATAGCCCAAGTGGCGTTTTTAACACGGGTCCTTACTTTTACTACTTTAACCAAAGAGTTAACTAGTTAACCGCTAGTTAACGACGGATATATTGGTTTCGGCGTGTTCCCTCCTCCACATCATCAGTGCCCATACCCGAGGCGGGGTTGGCAAAAGGGCCTTTCTGTGTGGAGTTTACATGTTCTCCCCGTGTCCCCTAGGGTAGGTACACTCACATGTTCTCCCTGAGTCCCCTAGGGTAGGTACCCTCACATGTTCTCTTTGTGTCCCCTAGACCTACGGTAGGTACCCTCACAAAAAACATGCAGTAATCCTGGTCTAAACTACCTCCCCCTGGCCAGCCGGGGCGCCTGATGGAGGGAAAAGGAACTGGTTGGAATAACGTGTTCCTTCCACGTGCTACGTCCAACCAGGGGAAACTCCCCCCTGTCAAGGTGTAAAGGAGCAACTTGGACACTCAGGCATGAAGAAAGCATGAGTTCATGTCCGTTGCTCTCCCCAGGTTGGCGGAGGGTGTGTAGAGTCCAGGATCACATTAGATCATTGACACAGAGGTGAAAAATTGGTTACAAAAATTGTGGGATAAAAGATATATAAAAATAATGCTGCGTTCACATTGGCAGATGCAAAAGATACAAAGATGCAATTGTGCATTTGTATCTTTGTAGATGAAGTTCATACCGGTCAACGTGATCAGAAATCGGGGGCCGATCACATATATTGCTTGACCCCCTCTTATCACTGCTTGCAGCTATATTTTCTTCTTCTTCATCTTCTTCTTCTTCTCCTTTAGCCAAAAATAGCAGTTCTGGCTGAACCGGTTGGTTTTCGCGGAACTTGGCATTATGGTATAGAGGGCTATGCCAAACGGTGAAGACATGAAGCCCACGAGTCCACGGCCATTGGCCAAAGGGTGGCGCCAAAGGGTGACCCTGGCTAGCAGTAGATGGCAAACCGGAAGTCATTTTAGTGGACGGGAGCAGGACGGTAAACGGAACAGGACGGCACGGCATCCTGGCAGCCACATCCGGTCACGGTAACGGCAGAAGGCATCAATATTAAAATATTAAATATTTTTACCGTGCCTTCCAGCAGGTTTTGCTGTTTGCCATCTACCGCTTGCCTGATTCCATGTGAATGGTGAATGCATTAGATCAGTGAAGATCACCCATTATTTTGAATTATACATACACATGTCAGCGCTCCAGGTCAAACCATGCAGTTGTTTTTCACGAAATGTGGCAATATGGCTATGTCACCCTGCTTAGAGACAAAGACCACAACCAAAGGGTGGCGCTATAGCACTCAATTGAAAAACTTGCATAGAGCATGAACTGCCAGCTCATGAACCGCCAGTAATAATTGTAACTGTCCCAGAACGAGAGACAGGGTTTTCAGCTATAAATATAAATAATATTGTATGGTTTTGCTTATGTATGTTCATGTATATTTTGGGTTCATTTCATAATGAATAAATATAATTACAAATGGCAATACATATGTTAAAAGGTTATATCACAAGGTAAAAATGCACCCTTTGGAAGGGAGTCACATGATCAGAGTGTCACGTCATTCACATGACGTCACCTATCAGTAAGGGTCAGAGGTTGAACTGAGTTCCTGGAGAGAAGTTGATGTTTTGGGAACGTCAGAGAGACAGATAATTATAGTTCATCTGCACATGGTTCAAAGGCGCACACGGTACATATTCTTTATTATGTGTTCCTTTATTGTGGTGTGTTGTATTTTGCTGTAAATGTGGAACTGCAGACTTTATTGACAAGTTGGACTGTGTGGAATTATTAACTAGAGGACTCTGCTTCCTTGTGTATGGACTGAAAAACCTGAACAAAATGTCTTTGTTTCTTTAATGTAGTTTTCACGGTGTCTTGGTGACTGTCAAGAGACTGTCACCCTAAATAAAACCAAAATATGACATCTGTATGATGCGTGGACATTCCAATGAACCTGTATAGCTACAGTGAAAACGTAACGCCCAGCGTGGTCCCCAGAGAGAACGGCATGTCAGCGTGGTCCCAGAGACATTGACAGAATGTAAAACGGCACGCCAACATTGCGGTAAAAGAGACTGACAGATCTGGAACATTATTCCCAAGGGTCGCTGTCTCGCGGACGCAGAGAGAAGTAGATCATCCGACGAAAGAACTGAGGCAGCGTCTAGTGAGCAGATCTAATGAACAGATTTAAGACTTCCGATGGACGATCTCTTCAAAATAAGAGTACCCTCTAGAGTATGGAAAAAAAGTTTCATTTGCACATTAAAACTACAAATTAAGCATTTAAATGTTGCTATATGATGCTATAAGACACACATTATGTTTCTGTGTAAAAATAAGTAATTAAATCATTATAATAATAATAATAATAAATGGATAAATGCTATTCACTGGAGTGCATGGACACTGGACAAAAGACGGCTCCGCGAGGCAACTATCTGGACATACCCACGTGTTCAGGGAGATGTCCTCTACCACACCCCACTCTCCGCTAAGCGGGAGAGGTGTAAAATTCACAGCAGCAGACCTTCTACTGAGGTCAATGCTCAAAAAAGTACCGTTTCCGGACCCAGAATGGACACTGGACAAAAGACGGCTCTGCGAGGCAACTATCTGGACATACCCACGTGTTCAGGGAGATGTCCAGTGTCCATTCTGGGTCTGGAAACGGCATTTTTTTGAGCATTGACCCCAGTAGAAGGTCTGCTGCTGTGAATTTTACACCTCTCCCGCTTAGCGGAGAGTGGGGTGTGGTAGAGGACATCTCCCTGAACGTGTGGGTATGTCCAGATAGTTGCCTCGCGGAGCCGTCTTTTGTCCAGTGTCCACTTTATAAAGTCATGCACTCCAGTGAATAGCATTTATCCATTTAGATAACGTTTTTATGTTATTTAATTACTTATTTTTACACAGAAACATAATCTGTGTCTTTACAATAACTGTAATGTAATAATAATACTAATAATGTAATGTAAAATTTATTTAATTAACGAATTAAATTTCCTTATTTTATTCTGAAGGCAACCGGATGTCTTAAATCTGCTAGCTCTCAGACAGGACGTTCTAAATTTGCTCATTAGACGGAGCCAAGAACTGACAGTCCGCTTAGTTTAGCTCACACAATTACTCTCTCTGTGCTCTCGTCTGCTACTCTGCTCACTCTGCTGGTAGCAAGAAAGATAGCGACATGCATCCTTTCTTTAAGGCTAAGCCTATAAGCAAAAGCAAGCCTAGTGCTGCTTCAGCCGCAGTCACTAGCACATCTGTTAGCGCTGTTGCTAACTCAGAGGCTAATCAGACTATCCCTTCTGCAGTCCCTAGCACATCTGTTAGCAGTAGCACTGTTGCTAATACAGAGGATATCACTGCTGTTCATGCCCCCCCCACAAACAGTGTCTCAACACCGGCCAGTGCAGCCACAGACTCCGCTATCTCTGTCTCGGCTCCAGTGAGCACAGCCACAGACTTGAATGGAGATGCACCATTCCAACCCATAAAAAGTACATACCCCAAACGTGCATTTGGTGCGACATCACGTGCATTTAGTAATGCCTGGTACAGCACACGACCATGGCTTGAATAATCTGTTAAAAAAGACGCATGTTTCTGTTTCCCCTGTCGGAAATATAGCAGTGTTGGCAATGAAAGGGATGTGGTTTTTACCGTGCGTGGTTACACTAACTGGAAAGCGGCACTAGAAAATGGAAGGGGACTGCAGAAACATGCATCCAGCCACAATCACATACCGGCTGCAGCGACCTGGTCAGAACACAAGTCCAGAGAGGCGACCGGGGCGACAGTTGATAGTATGCTGGTAGGTAAAACAGCACTTGAAAAGAACCGGTACTATATTAGAAGCATTGGAGATGTTATTAAGTTTCTCTGTGTTAACGAGTTGGGGCTCCGTGGAACAAAAGAAACCTTACGTGACCATAGTCACCACAGAGATGCTGATGATGAATCTGATCATGATGACATTGCTTCTGGTCTTTTTTTTAAATGATTTGAGTACACCTTAGCGAAGGATGAGAAGCTAGCTGCTATTGCTAAGAACATGAATAAAAATGCTACATACACATCTAAGGGTATTCAAAATGAAATAATTGCAACATTAGCCAATATGGTTCTTGCAGAGATACAGACAAAATACTCAAAAGCTGACTCTGCAGGATTCTGTATAAAAAGTGATGGGACAAGGGACAGGACCAATGTAGAAAATCTGTCTATAATTTTAAGATTTGTAAGTAAATCCATACCAGAGGAGCATCTAATTGGATTACTTAACTTGCACCAACTTGATGCTGAGTACACCGGCACTGAGATATTAAAACACATTTCTGAGGCTGGCTACAGTGCTGACAATATAGTTAGCTAGTGTTATGATGGTGCTTCTGTGATGAGTGGAATACGAGGTGGTGTCCAAGCACTACTTCAAAAGAAGGTGGATAGATATGTGCCATATATTCAATGTTACAACCACCAGTTGCATTTAGTGGTTGTGCATGCTATGCAGGGTGAGCCATGTGCCAAAAAGTTTTTTGACCTCTGCAATTCCCTGTATAACTTCTTCCGTCACCACTATGTGTCAGAAAGGTATGATGCTCCTTGTCTTAGACGACTAATTGAAATTCGCTGGACAAGCCATTATGATGTGACAAGGTGCATTGTTGAGAATGAAGAACGTCTTTGCACCATCCTGTCAGAGATTTCAGAGGATGATGAGGTGCCCTCAGTTGATTTGTGCACTGAAGCATCAGTCCTTTTAATTCAAATGAAGAGGCTACATTTCTTTCAGATTGGCACATTTCTAGTGCGGGTGCTTAGTGTCTTAATACCAGTGTTGTGACTAACGCCCTTACATGCGTTACGTTACATAACGTAACTACTATTTGCAGTAACTTGTAACCTAACGCTTTACATTTCCCCATTCCATAACGGCGCTATAGTTATTGTGCGAGCGCTACCCGCGTTATGGCGTTATGTCAACTTATGTGATCAGAGAAAAAAGTCTGGCCATGCAGCTCCGTGAGTCTATCATCATACAGGCGTCTCTGTGCTGCTGAAGTGAAGGGGGCAAATAAAGTTGTGAATCGATATAATTCAACTAAACTGCGGGAGAAACACAGATGTACAAGCCCAACGTGCTGTGCATTGCGACGGGTAGATACCTTGTAGATCTGCTACTTCCAGCGCAGGAAGGGCGCATGCTTATGATGACGCTCTTTACTATGCATTCAGCCAGTCAACACAGAAGTTGACAGAACACACACGCACTGCAGCAGACGGAATGCACAGGCAGATCTGACAAAACTTTGCACACATCTGTGCTTTGCCTTTCATCCACGCTTCCATAGCCTTTTAAATCTTATTTCCCATCCACGGGCACAAGCAACGTGATATCAGCAGCTTCCACCCGATCTGTGGTGGTGTTCTGTTGACGAGGGAAGCCATTAGCTAGCATGGGAGCTAACGTTAGTTTCACTATATACAACCCCGTTCCCCAACCCCTCACACTCGCTGCTGCGAGCACACGGGCAGACACAAAGACGAATGGGAATATCATTTGGAGCTTTAACAATGAATGATAATATTATCACTATAATTATTACTACTTGTTTTATTGCCTATGCTTATGTAGAAAAAAAGCTCACTGCTCAGGTCAAATATGCCTATTGATATGCGATTAAAATGTGATTAATTGAGATGAATTCATCACAAAGCCTCCAATTAATTAGATGTTTTTTAATGAAGTCCCAAGTCTCCCAACCCTATTCTTTATAGATCTAGCTTAAAAAAAAAAGTTCCTATATTCGGTTTCGGCCGTTTTTTATATTATTATTTTCTAAAGTAAAGTAAAGTAAAGTAAAGTAGTTACTTTCATAATTTCATGTAAAGTAAAGTAACAAATTACTTTTTTAGATAAGTAACGATAACTATAACGCCTTACTTTTTAAAAGTAACTTCCCCAACACTGCTTAATACCAGCAAATGGAATTCTACAGTATCATGCTGTGGATATGTGTTCTGCTGGTTTGGTTGTTACTCAATCACTGGAGTCCTTGAAAGACATCCGCAAAGAGGATTGCTGGACTGAGCTTTTTGAGCTAACTGAGTTATCTACGGAGGATCAGGATGTGTCACATCAACCTAAAAGAAGGAGAATATTGAGCAAACGCCTTGGTGAAAGTGTTGTGTTGTCAACTGTGACGTCTTTGTACTGTGCATATTTAATGAGATAATTTGCATATTTGAACAAATTAGTGTAAATAGTTATACCATCAATCAAATTAGGGGTTTGCAACGTTAGCCCCATAAAATCACACACACAGATGGCTGATTTAGTTATAATGTTTACTTCCATGTGATTTAAACCAGTAGTCAACAAACAATGAATGTCGCCAATGTGCTTAAAAGTTTAATAATAATAAATAATAATAATCATATTTTCATCACAATGTTTTTTTGGGACAAACTTAATCACAATCGTCCATATCACTATCGTTCATCTGTAAATCCTCTTCTAGTTCATTTGCTTGGTTGCTGCAGGTTTGCAGCTTGCACATGTCTGTGCATCTCAGACCATTTCCAAGGCATGGGCAGTCTCCTAATTTGCATGAGCGTGCACATGAGCAAGACAGCAGGTCCAACACAGCCTCTGGTGCAGGTTTACCTCGCATCCAGTCCACAGCCAGATCCCCATCATCAAACTTCCATCCATGATCTGTTGGATGTGGTACACTGGGATTGCTCTCCAAACACCACCGCCAGATAGCAGCCTGATAGTTTGCCCGTAAGGCATGCATGAAGAGACAATCTTCACAAGGGGGAAGTTGACTGGAGTCAACTTCTCCACGTCTTACACAAAACAGATGGTAGCGAAGCGTGTTGACTGTAGTTGTACTTGTGGAAGGCAGATACATACGACATGTTACCTCTTGGATATTTTTGAACAGCTCATCAGAGACCTCCCAAGAGCTTCCCAACTTCCTGAAGGTGTCTTGGCAGGTCTTGCTAGTCTTCAGTTGTTTGAGCATGGCGGACTTTCCACGTCCAGTGAAGGCACTGACTGTATCACAACCTGTAAAGGAGTGCATTCCAATCAGAGCATCACAAACTCCATCTCCTAGTGCATCACTCAGCTTGCTGATGTCAGTGAACCTTGTACGGTTTTTAGTGCTGCATTTTTGGTACATGGGACACTGAATTCTCTTGCTGATCCCAATGCATATGACCAGGACAACTGTGTCCTCTGCTGTGACTACAATGCCCTTGAAGCCTGATTCAGCTGCATGTTGAGCATGCAGTAGAAGGCGGGTGTCTGCTTCTTCCTGGGTACTCGATAGTTCTGCAACCTCCTCCCAATGTTCCCTTGTGAGTTTGAAACAGGCATCCTCACAGGTAACATACAGCACTTTGTCCTTTATCTTGTGAAGTTGATCCTTCCATTCTTCAACCAAGAACCGGACGATTTGTGTTTTGTTTGTTGAGCTACGCAAAAGCTTCCTCCACTGGTGTATATTGTGGCCAGGTGCAATGCACCTAAGCTGAATGCCTGATTCTGCACCTCGTTTTGCCCTCTCCAAATCTTTAATGGATATCTTTCTGTAAACATCGAAGATAACATCAATGCGCTTGCTCTGACCACCTTCATGCATAACTTGAGCCAATACTGATTCTGCCAGTTGGGTGAAGGTCATGTTATTCCCATTTATTTTTTGGACCAGGCTCATTCCATCTATGATAGTGGCTGAAGGCTCGGGGATGGCCTCTGCTGGGGGGACAAGCTTCTCCAACTCCCTGGCAAGAGCTGCTTTGTTGGTCTTACGAAGAGACCCATCACTGTTAGCCAGGGCCCAAGGCAAAGGTCCAAGTGGGTGGACTAAAACTTCATCCATGTGCAGTTGCCTGCTTTCGGCAACAAGAATCATCTGCCCAAACAACTTCTTGTCAGCCTTGAGGATAACCTCTTTTTTGTTGTAAACGGTACGTGATTTCTTGCCAATGTCTGAGAAGGTCTTCAGCTTCTTCTTGGTAATCCTGTCATTAAACTTTATTTCAGGGCTGTCTGACTCCATTCTCTTTAGCTTGAACTCTTCATAAGCATTTTCCCCAATTGTATGGGCTTCAAGAAGGTCATTAGCAACATCTGGAGGTGCAGCAATGCCAGTGGACAAACTGACAAGGTTTTCTTGGTCAGGATCGAAAGGGCTGATCCAGCTGGTCTCCATCATTTGAACAAGTGATTGGACATCAGCTTCATCCTTCCTGATTCTTGACATGTGTAGGTCTGGATGACTGAAGTTGTTGGATTCATTCTTACCAGTCATCTCCCGAAGCTGCCTGAGGTATCTGCTCCTGTACTCAGATGTGAGGTAGTATCTTGTCACAGCCCCCTCATTCAGACTGAAGCCCTTTGTTCCGCCAGGAGTTTGTGTATCTCTGTTGACAGTCTCTTCTATTGTTTGATCAACAGGTATACGCCCAAAGGGGTTATGACTTGAGACTCTGAGGGTCCCCTGATATAGAATGAACAGTTCCTGGACACGTAGACAAGACTCTGTCTGCAGCAAATGATCAAATGTTTCCTGGCAAACCTCACTTTTGAAGCTCTCGATACACTTAAGGGCTTCCTCTAGATGGTGAAGCTCTTCTGCCTGGTTTTGTTCCATCCATGTAAGAAAGCCTTTCCATACTAGCCGTAGCAGGGCTTCATACACAAGCTTGTGCAATCTAACAGCTCTGTTATATTTTCGACCCTGCATGACTCCTGCCACAGAACCTTCTGCTAGAATGCCTGCCTCCACACAAAGGTCAGCGAGTCCTGCATCCTGGAACCTCTTGCCTATGGTAGAAAGCAGGTTGCATATTGTGTGGAAGGTTCCCATTCTGGCGATGATGTGCTTGAACTTCTCCTGCTTCCAAATTATCTCTGCAGCCTTGGCAAACAGAGCCTGGTCAAAGATGCACACTATGTTTTTCAGATGTAGGGACTGCATGATGGCAAGTGTTTTCTCCAAGATTTCATTCACTGTGGACATGTCAGTTGCTGGTGCATTTATAGTGGGTAGGTACATGACTGTATCCTGGACAACTCTGATCTCATTGCGGATCTGGATATTAAATCCTGTCCAGCTGCTGATGGTTTGATTTTCAGAAGCTGTGATTCGAGTGAGGAACCATATAAGATTAATGTACTTTGCCTGCTGGGTCACATGTGTTGTATCACTGTCTGCAGTCTCAATCTTAGGTGGTCCAGCTCTCTGTCCAGCATTATACGTTGGGAGTCTGAGTGGGACAGGAGAGATGCTTCTCTTCTTTGATTTAGTTATTTTAGGTACTGCTGGCTGTGGTAAAGGTCCTTCAACTTTGGGTTGGACAGCAATTCCGTTAACTCTATGTGATGTGCCACCGCCACTGAGTGTCTCTTCAATTCTGTCGATGTTGTCCCATGCAAGTGTAAACACATGCGGATGTGCATTTGGAAGAACTGTATTTTCTTTGGCAAGTTCTAGCTTCTGAAGACACAATGCAGTGTCAATCTCTTCCAGTTGTGAGTAAGACACACTGTGGCCAAGTCTATTCATTATCTGAATCAGTTCCTTGTTACCTGTCAAAGACTTAATGGCAAAAGGGAGAAGAACATGCTTAGGTGGTTTTTTTCTGCCGGGTGTGACCGCAAATACCAGATCACTGCCAAATGAAGTCACAAGGCGTTGGACTCTTGGTGAAGGATTGTCACACTTATTCTCACCAGTCAACAGTGTCTTCAGGAATATAGCAATTGGTTCAGGAATGATGCAGTGATCTGTGTCAGGTGGCCATATTTGGGGGCCATCTTTCTTATTGATACTGTGTCTCAATTCCATGGCCGCTTTTGTGATGACATCTTGGTCCTGTTTCAACTTGTGGACTTGTTTCACCAGAACTTAAATTGACAAGTTCTTGTCTGAGTAGACAAGAATCTGACCTTTCTCATCCTTGACAAAGTTGAGTGACCCTATGAACTCACGCTCCAACTTTCGGTGGATGTGTTTTTTGGTTGATGGTTTAACTTGTGCAATGCCAAGATGTTTTAGGAACTCCTCAAGCTTTGATGTGAGGTCCTTCAATGGAATAACATTTGGATGTGGCAGAAAATCATTCCTGATGAACGTGAAGAGCTGCTGATGTGCTTGTTCCACAGCTTTCTCATACTCACTATTAAATGTGTCTGTAGACTCTTTTTTTGTGTAGAGTCTATAACATGATTTGTGGTAATGTCCCCTCGCTGCAACAAGGTCTCGACTCAATGCTGCAAGAACCTTTTCATCAAGTTTCCTTGTAGCTACTTCACGGACCTTGGCATCAGCTCTTAACTCCACACACTGTGAGAGATGATCTCGTGTACGTGTTCCTGGCAGATATTTGCTTGAGCTGTCACAGGAAATGCATATCTTTTCATATACTTGTGAAGTACTTGGTACATCTCTAGATGATTTTCTTGTAGGCTCTTGGTTTTCTTTATCCTTGTTTAAGATGGCATCAAGACATTTTTTCATGGTGAATATACTGCGACATTTCCGATGATACTGGATATGTGGTACTTCACTTTTTCCCAGGCCCTTCGCTAACTCCAAGAGTGCAGTGTGTTGTCTTATTGTTGCAGCTTTTAGAAGGGTTTTCCAGGATTCCAGACCTTGCAATGTTACTGGCTCTGAATCATCATCAGTGCAATGAATGATGCAGGTAAACTTTGTACGTTTCTGTGGTGTAGGATTCTGGTCCCAAGGTTTATCCATTTTAGGTATCGTACTTTACCAACAGTACTGTGCACACACACCTGCAAGGCACATACATATCTGCTTTAGCACTAGTCAATGTATTTAAAAAAAAAAAAAAAATTAACATTTTAGTTTATGGCTTACCTAATGGTTGTAATCCATGCATGCACCAGTTCAGGGTTACTGGAAGTCGTGTGTGATTTAAGTATGGCAACCCATCAATCAGCAACATGGCCACCACACACAAAATTGGCACAATTTGTACAATGTTGGCCAAAGTACAGTACACACACCTGCAAGGCATATGCATATCTGCTTTAGCACTATTTCAAACATTTTAACCCATTCAGGACGGGAAGTCGGGAACCCCTTTTGGTGTTAGCATTATCTTATACTTTAGCTATTGAAAAATAATCTACAAGCTCGTAGCGTGGCACAGAGTGCCGTGCTACAAGCTTGTAGATCTGCTATCTCTTAACTAACGTTTTTAACTCAAATCTTTGCTTCTGGAACAACATATTTTCAGATGGGGGTCTGTGGCCAAATACATATCATTCTGGCGGTCCTTGAGATGAAATAATTTGAGAACCACTGATATAGAAACATAGGTTTTTCAGAAAACTGTCATGATTTTAGAATACATTTTGTAAAATCTGGTCTTAGTCCTAAATGGGTTAAGGCTTACCTAATGGTTGTAATCCATGCACCAGTTCAGGGATACTGGAAGTCGTGTGTGATTTAAGTATGGCAATCCATCAATCAGTAACACTATCACGCATCAAATGCACCACACAAAAAATTGCCACATGACAATGTTGGACAAAGTTAGCCAAAGTATTTTCAGTCTGCTAAAAAGTAGCTGCTGCTGACATCAAGAAACATACAAACTGTGGTGGGATGGGGTTGATTCAAGCAGTCACACCTGGCCTAAATTGGGCCCAGAGCTAGGTGTGGCTACGCACCTGTTGTGCATCAAGGCTATTGATGTACACAGGATAAATCAGTCATCCCCACATACATTCAGGGAAAGCGACTCCTGACAAAATTCAGACGTTTGGAAATATTTAACTTTATTGATTGTATAATTATTTACACTAATTTGTTCAAATATGCAAATTATCTCATTAAATATGCACAGTACAAAGACGTCATGAGCAGAAATGGATTCTGCTGAGAAAACTACCTTAAAATCATCTGTTTACATTCAGGGAAAGCCTGGAGCCAAAATCCTCTCTCTGTCTATAGCCAAATTGAAGAAATACACTCCTCAATGTCAAATTGTTTCTTTAATGACAAAGATGAAGAAGCCCTGCAGTATAAACAAACAATCAAGGAAAACATTAACTAAAATAAGCAGGCTAATTATCACAAGAAAAAGTATAAGCAAACAGTTACTCACATAAGAGTGTAAACAAAAGAAAGAGGCATAAACTAAAAACTTACAATTATTAGGTGAAGAACCTCCAACCAGCACAACATGCATCTCTGAATGAACATGAAACTGACAACAAACAAAATGGCTCTCTTCTTCACTCACAGAACAGGAAAGCTAAAGATATACTGCCCCTAGTGGACGGCAGACCCTTCATCCCCCCCAGTCCGGCAAGCTATGAACTGAAATAGATTAAAGGACTCACTAAACCGTCCAACGGCCAGTCTCCGGCTCGTAGTGCCTAGGCAGCTTCCTAGTGCGGCACGGCCGTGCAGACAGGGGCGGAGACGGCGGCGAACGTGACACCTGAAGAGACGTGCCCGGGACGACGCCAGAGGGAACAGTGTCGCCCTGGGAACCAAGGGCAGAGGGAACGGGGTCACCCTGTGACCCTAGGCCAGAGGCTGCCCCATCAGACGGTGCCAGAAGGGAGGAGCCCAAACCCGCGTCAAGGGGTCCATCCCCTGACTGCTGAACGACCCCCTGGGGCGTCACCGGGACCGGGCGGACAGGCAGACGCTGGCAATCCAGGGCCATGGTCGGCGGCAACTGCGCCGCAGGCTGCTGTAGGGCACAAGGGGTGGCTGAGGTGTAGCCACGGAGGAAGCGCCGGTTGCGCAAAGTCAACCGCCCTGATCCACCCATCTTAACCCGATACTGATCGTGCTCAAGCAACTCCACCACCACTCCCGACCTGTCCCACTTGTTAGGGCTCGGGCCTTGCTGATTCTGAAGGAACACCTTCTCACCAAGCGCCAGCGGGCGGAGTGATCTCGAGTGAGCCCTCAGAGACTCAGTGGTACGGGACATCCGGGTCCGAAGGGCATCCTCCTTCGCTGCCCACGCCTGGCGCCAGAGCGGCCGGACACGAGGGTCCGAGAACTTCTCAAGCCTGTTGACGAAGGCAAGCGAACCACGAAGGGGGTGACCATAAACAATCTGCGCCGGCGAGAGGTTGCAGTCCGGGTCAGGCGTGTTGCGTAATTGTATCATGGCGCGCAGAAAGCGGTCATGATCGAGACTGCCAGTCGGGCCAGTGTTGGACATCAGGAGGCGCTTCGCAGTCTTCACTGCGACTTCCGCTCTCCCGTTCGACTGCGGGAAAGCAACAGAGGACAGACGATGGCGGACGTCCCATAAGTGGAGGAACTCCTGTGTCTGGCCAGCGACGAACTCCGGGCCACCATCGCTAGAAAGTTCCACTGGTACACCAAAGGTGCCAAAGAATGCACGGAGGTGGCGAACTAGGCCGGCCGAGCCACCCAAATCAGTGCCTGCCGTAGAGCACAGGACCTCCACCCAGCCTGAATGTCGATCCCCGACAACCAGATAATGGCGGCCTCCATAGTCAAAAAAGTCAGCAAACACCGCCTCGAATGGGGTGGACGGCGGCGAGGATGACACAGGGGGCGTGGCCGCTTGCGACGGTGCATTGCGGTTACAGTCCGCACACCCATACCTGGTAGCACGGATGTCCTCTGACATCCCAGGCCAGTAGACTATGGCACGGGCGTACTGCTCCATCGCCGAGATCCCCTGGTGGGCGGCATGGAGATTCCTCAGGACCCTGTCACGAAGGGATGGAGGGACCACGACGCGGTCACAATATAGTAGGACGCCATCCTGTGCGTAGACAGACTCACAGACCGGTGACAGACTCGCCAGGGCGGGGTCGTCCACGTCGACTCCATCCCCACGCTCGATCAAGTACAGAAGGCGGCCGAGGCACGCATCAGCCGCTGTTTCTCGTGCAAGGAGGGACCAGGAGACGGCCCCGAGCTCTTGGGCATCGTTGCGGATAGAAGCCATATGTGCGGACTCCACGTCGTCAGGCATGCCCGGCAACCCCAGTGAGAGGCCGTCTGCTGAGCCCGAAGGGGAAGGATGTCTGGAGGTTGCATCAGCAGCATGGTTGCTCTTGCCTGGCAAGTGCACAATGTCAAAGCGCCACGGGAGGGTACGCTGCTTGAGCCTGAGTTCGTTATCTTATCCAGCGTGCGGTCGCCGAAACTTTTCACCAGGGGCTTATGGTCGGTAACAACAACAAGGTTGTCACATCCCTGTGTAAAGTATCGGGTCTGCTCCAGACCCCAGGCCACGGCCAGGGCCTCTCCCTCAAGGGCTGCATAGCGCTGCTCTGCTGGGGACAGGAAGCGTGAACCGGCGAGGGTGATCCTCCACCCCCCAGGGCAACAGTCCGTTACGCCCGAGGCGCAGCTGCAATGCTGTTGGAGCAGGAAGTAACCGACACCACGCCTGGACCAGTCGGGACGGAGGCAGGTGCGCTTCTGCATGTCGTAGATCTCCACACCCTCACGGATTGCTTCAACAATGGCACGTTTGGACGATTGGAATGCTTCCTCCAGTTCGGGCGACCACGAGAACTTACAACGTGGGCTGAGGAACGGCTTGAATGGAGCCATCGTGTCGCGCAACTGGGCATAGTTACCCACCTGGTTGACAAGGCCGAACCAGCTCCTTATATCCGTCGTAGATTCTGGGGCAGGGAAGTCCCGGATAGCATCCAAGTACTTGGGGAGTGGTTCGATGGTCGTGTCCGACACCCTGAAGCCAGCAAAATCAACGTCCCTCAACAAAAACTGGAACTTATCTGGGTTCAACACAATGCCTGAACGGCCGACACGTGTCAGAAAGTCAATGGTCCGCCACCAGTGCTGCTCCAGGTCGGTGTCGTAGTGGATAGTGTCATCCACACAACGTTCCTTGCGCTCATAGTCTGAAAGGACAGCATCAAAGCGGCGGTTGTAGCCATCCCCTGATGACAGGAAACCCTGTGGTGCCCTCGTGTAGCGCCAGCGGCCAAAGGGTGTGATAAAGGTGGTCAGATGACGATCTGACTCACGCAGGGGCACACTGTGGTAGCCGTTCCAGGCGTCCGTGACAGTCTTCCAGGTGCCCTTCGGGATACGACGAGCAAGGTGAAATGGAGACTCCGAGGCGAAGGTCTCACGTAGGCAGAACTTGTTGAGGGGTGAGAGGTCCACGACCCTACGGGGGGAACCATCGTGCTTCCGAGTGACTACCATACGATGGCACCATGACACAGGTTCACCGTATGGCACACGTTCAATGACACCAAGGGCCTCGTCGCGGAGAAGGTCATCGTGGACTCTCTGCTGCCAGTGTAGAGGGACCACGGCTGCGGTGTGGCATGCTCTCGGCGTGGCCGCAGGGTCCACGTGCATTTCAATGGGTGGCCCTTCCATGCACGGCAATGCTCGATGAGGGCAAGTGTTGAACGTGGATGAGGCGTATCTCTGGAGCAGCCAATCCTTCATGGGGCCGTTGTTCTCCGGTGTGCAAGGGAATGGTAGGGTCGCAGGACGTGTCGGCGGGACCGCACGCTGGGGACATGAGCACTGGGCGCCATGGGGGTCGCTCTGGTCGGTGCAACCACCGTTAGTGGACCTCACAGCAGAGACAGATAAAGGACGGCTCGGCGTGTAAAGGGTGTCGGGTCCATGCCCGTCTCCGGGTCTCCCGCCGATGTCACCCGACGGGAAGTTCATAGGCAGGAGGCCAAGGTTGAGCAACGAATCATATGAGAGGTACATGGCCCGGACTGAGCTGCTCACGTACACCATGGAACGGCAGGACTACACCCCACTGCTGCCGGAGGTTGTGGAAAGCCTAGCGAAGAAAGCGCCCTCGACAGCTATGGGGGAACGGTTGGCGGCCGACATACTGAGGTGGACAGGACGCAGGTCATCACGCGAGAATCCGCAGGCAAGGAACTCCTCCAAGGACCAAAGGTCCGACTGCGCACCAGTGTCCACTATGGCAGAGACCCTGGCCACGTTGGCCGAGCCTTGGCCATCAGCGCTGTCACTCAGTCCGACCGGCCTGTCAAAAGAGATAGTAATCAGCGCACGGGGATGGTCCCTCGTCCTGGCTCGCCTCCACTCGCCCTTCGAAAAAATGTGGTGCTCGAGTCTGACGGGTGTGTTGACATGGCCCCTGTGACGTCGGCCAGGGCGGGCACTGGACTGAATAGATGCATTCTGGGAGATTGGCTCAAACTCCATAGCGGCCTGTTGACTGCCGGCGGACAGCTGCGGTCGCCTCCTGCGTCGGCGGGCCCTATAACAGTCAATACAAAGCTGGTGGGGCTTGGTATTCCATCCGCGGGGACCCTCCGTGAAGACATTAAAGGTGCCCTTACACTCCGGGCACGAGGCCAATCTCGCCTTGTCTGACGGGACCGGGGTTGGGGCGGCGCTCACCTGTGGGCCCTTCCTTAAGCGCTGGAACGATGACATGGCCGACAGGGCAGACGATGGGAGAGCATTACGAGCCATCTCTTTGTTCTCAACAAGTGAAACGACGTCGTTAACCGGCTCTTTCAGGATGTCAGGTGACCCCAGCGTCTCGCGCCGTATGTCTGAGTCATAAATCCCATTGATTAGAACATCACGGATAATGTGGTCGGTATAGGAGAGACGGCGAGATCATTTCATGGCGGCGACGAATCGTTGCGACCTATTGTTTACGCCATGGCTTATTTTTAAATACGTCGCAGCGTAATAGGAGTTATAGGCGTAATAGTTAAACTTTGTTTAATTTTTTTTTGCGTGCCGTGGTGCAGGTTATTTGTCCTAGTAGTACAATTCTCGAAATTATTCCATCCTCTGCTAGTGTAACGGTCAGCGCTCTCGCCCCTATAGTCAAGGCACCGTGCGGACCCGGTTCGAATCTTGTAAATAGCAAACTTTTTTTTTTTAAAGTTCTTTTTTTAGCCTATATTGTGTACCGGTATGTATACAGTGTGTGTGCGTGCGTGCATATACAGTGTGCGTGCGTGTATGCGTGCGTGCGTATACAGTGTGTGTGTGTGTGCGTGCGTGCGTGCTTCATCGTATTTATTATTATTACCTGCATATTAATAATAATAATAATAATAATAAATACGATGAAGCACGCACGCACGCACACACACACACTGTATACGCACGCATACACGCACGCACGCACGCACACTGTATACGCACGCACGCACACACACTGTATACATACCGGTACACAATATAGGCTAAAAAAAGAACTTAAAAAAAAAAAAGTTTGCTATTTGCAAGTTTCGAACCAGGTCCGCACGGTGCCTTGACTATAGGGGCGAGAGCGCTGACCGTTACACTAGCAGATGATGGAATAATTTCGAGAATTGTACTACTAGGACAAATAACCTGCACCACGGCACGCAAAAAATAAATTAACAAAGTTTAACTATTACGCCTATAACTCCTATTACGCTGCGACGTATTTAAAAATAAGCCATGGCGTAAAAGAATACGTCGCGACGAGTCTTCACGCCGCGGCTAATTCTTAACGCTGCGGCGAATTATTGTTTACGCTGCGACGTATTGAAGAATACGTCATGGCGTATTCCGTTCTTGCCACGGCAAGTCCATATTACGTCTGGCGTATCCCTCTCGCCGCGGCTAATTGTTTACGCTGCGACATATTGAAGAATAAGCCATGGCGTAATGAAGAATACGTCATGGCGTAAAACAATAGGTCGTGGCGAGTCGTCGCCGCCACGAATTGATCTCGCTCCACCTGCGGTATAGTCCACATGCAAGCCACACACACATACTGTAACATAGGCACATGTCTCTGCTTTGCCCCGCACCCTGGCAGTGAAGGCGCGGAAGGTCTCGTCCCGTTCCTGGCGTAACTGAAGCAGCTCGGTGCGCAGTACACATGTGGCGACTGGAATGACTGCTAGAGAACGCATAGCGGCGATGAGATCTGGCAAAGTCCCTGAAGTGATGTTGGGATTGACTTTCAGCAGGCTGTCACCAAGTTCAGGCCCAGCACACTGAAAGAGCTGGAATGGGGCCTGGGCAGCTCCTATGCCTGAGCCGGTGCAGAAGACGTCCCAACGACGGATGAATACATTCCATTCCTCAATAGACACGCCCACGTCGACCTAAGGCCGATCCAGTTTCGGGCCCCGAGGGGTTGGGGCCTGGGCCGGAGCGGCAGGTGGTGCGTTCTGATGGGCAAGTCCATGATTATTCAGCAGCGCGATGGCGAGAGCTTCAGACACGTCGTCAGTGTGGAAAGCGCAGCCAGGTACAGAGCATCCAACAACAACCATGGCTTCTTCATGAAGAAATACACTCCTCAATGTCAAATTGTTTCTTTAATGACAAAGATGAAGAAGCCCTGCAGTATAAACAAACAATCAAGGAAAACATTAACTAAAATAAGCAGGCTAATTATCACAAGAAAAAGTATAAGCAAACAGTTACTCACATAAGAGTGTAAACAAAAGAAAGAGGCATAAACTAAAAACTTACAATTATTAGGTGAAGAACCTCCAACCAGCACAACATGCATCTCTGAATGAACATGAAACTGACAACAAACAAAATGGCTCTCTTCTTCACTCACAGAACAGGAAAGCTAAAGATATACTGCCCCTAGTGGACGGCAGACCCTTCACAAATGATGTATACATTTGCTACGGCCAATACCTCGCAAACCGTTGGGCCGATCGGCACCAGATTTCTTGCGTACATTGCCAGAAGGACACAGACATATCTCTACTATTTGTTTCCACGTATGTTTTATACTTTTTGAACATATTCAACTTTAATTTGATTGATCGTGCAATTATTTCCACTAATATCTTCAAATATGCAAATTATCTAATTAAATATGCACAATACAAAAAAGTATGGATCAACTCTTTATAAGACCACTGGTTTCCAAAAAGTATTGTCTAGAAGTCATATAAAGGATATACACACATCACAGTTTCATAGGGGGTAGGTTTGTTTAAAGAGTGATAACTGGCATTAAGCTACTGAATTGGAAGGGTTATCATACCAAAATATAAACTAGAGACATGTAGGAAGACAAAAATATAAAAAATGTACGGCCACCAAAATGGTACCAAAATCTCGCTTGGCCCCTGGACTAAATGGAAAACAGATTCTCAAAGAAGAATTTAGACCTAACTAGAAACAAAATTTCAAGAAATTTTACTGGGTGCCTGAAGCTCGCCAAGTCTGTGCAGCATTTGAGCCACGGACCACCATTTGATGACATTTAGCCTCTCAGAAGGAGGTCCATTTGGTTACATGTGAGCCAGGTCTCCCCATTGACTTTCAATGGGGTATTTTGTCTAAGTGTATTGCGCATTATGTTGCCGCCAACATTATAATGCTAACATGCTAATACTAACATGCTAACATTTTAATGCTAACATGCTAATGCTAACATGCTAATGCTAACATGCTAATATGCTAACATGCTAATGCTAAGATGTCTGAGCTGTAAGGGTCCATTTGGTTTCGTTCAGGGGGGCGGCCCGGTTCCGGCGAGCCGCCCTGCTTCTGAAACGGTCGAGAAATGACAGAGTTACGCGTTTCCCCGATTTTCTCCATTGTGTGTGTGTGCGTGCACATGTGTGCATGTGCTTGCATGTGCGTTTGTGTGTGCGCGTGTGTGAGAGGTGGTCAACTTGGTCTAAGTGCATGGAGCAAGTTTCAAGACTGTAGCATGTTGCAAACAAAAGTTATAGCTGTGTAAAGGCCAGCCAATAGGAATACAGAGGGGCGGGGCTTAAGCAATTAAGCCATTACAGCTTGTTCCTCTTGATGGTCTACGTCCATGTACCAAAGTTTGAGGCTGTAGCATGTTGTAAACAATAGTTAGAGCTGTGTAAAGGCCAGCCAATAGGAGGACAGAGGGGCGGGGCTTAAGCAATTAAACATTTACAGCGTGCTCCTATTGGTGGTCCAAGTCCATGGAGCAAGTTTCAAGACTGTAGCATGTTGCAAACAAAAGTTATAGCTGTTTAAAGGCCAGCCAATAGGAATATAGAGGGGCGGGGCTTAAGCAATTAAGCCATTACAGCTTGTTCCTCTTGATGGTATACGTCCATGTACCAAAGTTTGAGGCTGTAGCATGTTGTAAACAATAGTTAGAGCTGTGTAAAGGCCAGCCAATAGGACGACAGAGGGGCGGGGCTTAAGCAATTAAACATTTACAGCGTGCTCCTATTGGTGGTCCAAGTCCATGGAGCAAGTTTCAAGACTGTAGCATGTTGCAAGCAAAAGTTATAGCTGTTTATATATTAGCGCTGTAATATCTTGTGTTCTCTGCTATGGTGTTACACCAGAGATGAAGCAGGAGACAGACAGGCATGAGTGTTGTGGCCTAGAATCCGATGAGCTCAGATGTTAACCAGGACAGAGTCGATGTGGTGTTGCTGATGTTTTTGGACGGGGGGCTAAATCAGTCGCCACTGTCAGTCATTTGGATTCCATATAAGTCGTAGTGTCTTCCATAGAAGTCTGTCCTGCAACACAAATAGGCTCCAAAATTAGGTTACGAAGCCTTTGCTGTGGCTTTCGCTCCATCTCCACCTGGTTAAAGATCCCTGGTGCTTCTCCTCCCGTAGAGAAAGCCTATAGCACTAGGTTTACACCCCGCAGGGACCATGGTGCTGCTTTATGCAGCCTCAGCAAACTCCCTGCAGGCTGCCCCCATATCGTTGGCTCTCTCGCTCCTCTCTGCTCTCATCAGCCTCTCTCCTCCTCTCTCCTCTCCTCCGCCTCTCCTCCTCCTCTCTCCTCCTCCTCTCTCCTCTCTCTCCTCCACCTCTCTCCTCTCTCCCTCTCTCTCCTCCACTTCTCTCTCCTCTCTGCTCTCCTCCGCCTCTCTCCTCCTCTCTCCTCCACCTCTCTCCTCCTCTCTGCTCTCCTCCACCTCTCTCCTCATCTGCTATCCTCCTCCTCTGCTCTCCTCCTCTCTCCTCCTCTCTGCTCTCCTCCTCTCTCCTCCTCTGCTCTCCTCTCTCCTCCTCTGCTCTCTCCTCCTCTGCTCTCTCCTCCTCCTCTCTCCTCCTCTCTGCTCTCTCCTCCTCTCTGCTCTCTCCTCTCCTCCTCTCTGCTCTCTCCTCCTATCTGCTCTCTCCTCTCCTCCTCCTCTCTCCTCCTCTGTCCTCTCTGCTCTCCTCCTCCTCTCTCCTCCTCCTCTCTCCTCCTCTGCTCTCCTCCGCCTCTCTCCTCCTCACGCACTCGCAGACAGGCACCATTTTTCTTTGGTGCAAAAAAACTTGCAGTTACAATTAGACGAGGGCCACAGCTCGCCATCATCAGGTCACTGGAGATCCATCACTCCCGTCCGTCGCTTTTTTAATTACAACCTCGCCCCGCTGCCCGTCAGATTGTACAGTATGGTATGCACGTACGTACGCACACACGGACGCACACACACACACACACACACACACACACACACGCACACACACACACACACACACACACACAAACACACATGCACGCTTGCATGCACACACTAGAATAAAGCTAATGATTAGGGCTCAAATTAATTTTTTTATGTAATGACAGGCCATTACAAATGGCCTGTCAGGGTGTGGTGTGGCAGTGTGGGCTTTCGCGAAGCAGCGTTTTAATTCCAATTCTGGTCGAGCAGCACAGAACGACGATGGCCTTGTCCAACCTCGGGACCAAAAAAGAGACTGTCAAAAAGCATATAGTAATACTGGATACTCTATGGGACTCTATGGGACCTTAGGCAATGCAAGCTATACAGCTGGTAGATCGGCTATTTTAGGTTATTCGTTATTTTAACATGAAAGAGTAATTAAAGTGTTGGAACTAGCAGTAGTTTAGATTAGATTAAAGAGTGTTTGAATTGGTCAAACTGACTTTAGAAGGAATGTTCAGAAGCATCTTCCAAAAATAAACCTAATGATTGTAGGAATATGATCTATGATCTATGAGGGACGAAGCAGCTGCGAGAGACGCCGAAGCTGAAGCAAGACGCCGAGAAAAATGAGGACGCATACGCTGAGCTAATTCAAGTGCTCGACGATAAAAGTTTGTCTTTGATTATGCGTGATGCAGCAGACGATGGGAGGAAGGAGTTACAAATTCTGAAGGATCACTATGCTGGCACGGGGAAACCAAGAGTGATTAGTTTGTACACAGAGTTGACGTCGCTCCAGAAGGCTGCTAACGAAACCATCACAGACTATATTATTCGAGCGGAAAATGCCATTACGGCACTGAGGAATGTGGAAGAGACTTTGAGTGATGGCTTACTGACAGCTATGATTCTGAAGGGGCTCCCAGAATCATATAAGCCATTTTCCATCCACATTGCACAAAGTGACGACAACATCACCTTCGCCGAGTTTAAAACCAAACTGAGGAGTTACGAGATCACTGAAAAGTTCAGTGGCAATTCCGGGGATGACAGCATGATGATAATAAGAGGCAAGGACAAAGACATGAGACTGTCCTGTTACAACTGCGGCCAGAGGGGGCATAAATCTTTCGAGTGTGAAGATGCTGCCGGTCAGCGAGAACAGAGACAGTGGTGCAGTCTTTGCAAAAGTCCCACGCACAACGATACCACCTGCAGGCGGAGAAGACGGAGAGATAACGTCAACGTGATGCAGGATGAAGAGGAGCACACGTTCACCTTCAAGGTGGGCCAGGTGAACCGCGACTTGGACGGCGCCGGGAGACCGAAGCAGAGACTATGTCAGGGCATTGCTCTGAGCATTGGGCTGATGGTCGACACCGGGGCTACGTCACATATTGTGACCGACGTGAAGGCATAGTGCTGAAGAGAGGTGCTGCAATAGTTTGCCTGAGAGATGACAAGGGCCGAGAGGTGGAAATTATGCTGAAGGAGGCGCTTTATGTTCCATCCTTTCCCCAAGACATTTTCTCGGTGAACGCAGCGGAGCCACAGTCTTCTTCAAAGAGAGACAGAACAAGCTCATCCAAAAAGATGGTACGACATTCGACATTAAGGTACATGACAGGCTGTTTTACTTAAACACTGTTGATAAGATTACTAACTACTGATGAATGTCATGGGTGTAATGATATCAAAACGTGGCATGAAATTCTAGGACATTGCAACTACGAAGATGTGTTGAAATTGCAGAATGTAACTGAGGGTATGGAAATTAAAGAGAGGGTAACATTTTTTATTTGCAAAACTGTTGACACACGTCTCTCAGAAAACCTTTACGTTTTCCAACGATATATAACAAATGTCTGGGGGTAAAATACACATTTGACATTTTAGGTTTATAAAATAAAATCATTACATCCACCATTTTGGGGGAAATCTTCGGAATCTGTTGATGACGCGGTTGTGTGACGTCAACAGTGGACGGCAGAGAGATGTCTTTTTGTCTTGTTGCAATGCTAACTCGGATAGATACGCCCACTTCCTTATCAGCCCTAGCAGCACGGGGGAAAAGGACTGGAGAAGTTACTTCCACGTTACTTTGACGGATTTGACGCCTGGCTCTTAGCACAGCACACACTACGCAGTACGCATGCACATGATAGATATATTAGATTATATATATATTATATTATATAAACAGTATGCCAAAGCGGTGTGTGATCGGTGGGTGTAGCAATGTCGCTGTGGAAGGCCGACCAATACACGTTTGGCCCAAGAACGACAAAACTGCCAAGAAGTGGGACACCTTTGCACTAGGCATGTGAATCTCGTCTCATCTCACGATTCGATACGCATCTCGATGCACTGCCAGCGATACGATACATTAGAGATACATGGAATCCCCTGGCGATACGATGCGATACGATTCTCCCTCTTCCCGATGCGATGCGATGCGATAACCATTTAGTTCAAATCAATGCGATACGATGCGATTCACCCCTCTACCGATACGATGCGATTTGATGGAGATTCATCACAATAGAAAGGATTTATATTAAAGCTCTATTAATTTCCCAAAACATGTAAAAATGCATTACATTTAAATTCAAAGCAATTTATTGTTTTACTGTAGGTTAGTATTATAGCTCTGCATCTCAAACAACCCAACTTATAGAATTATGTAAGTAAACAAAGGGTCTGCTCTCTGCTGGTTATTGTGGAATTGTTACAATAGTATAATAATTATATCTCAAAGGTCAATTTGAGGTTCTGAGTATAGAGGGTTCAAGAGATTAAAATGTAATAGCCTATGTAATAGCTCAATTAATGTTACCAACATATAAATAGAAAATAAACAAATAAACAAAACAAAAATGACAGGTCACACTCGTAGTGCTGTCAAACAAGTAGTTTAATCTGCAATACAGTTATATTAATAACTAATAACCTAACCCTAACCCTAACGTCAGCGTTGTCAGTGTTGTCTGACGTTCACTCTCGTCAGAGGTAAATACAATCATGCTAAAGGACATACAATGAGTACTGGCATTTTCTTCACCTCAACTTATAACGGTAGACTACACTACAATACTGAGTTATCGGGCTGAACTGAAATGTGTTCCTTTTCCTGTCATGTTCTGTGTTTCTATTTTTCTGTCTATCTCTCTCTGCTCCTCTCCAGCGGCCCTCACTAAGAATGGCGTCCTGAGGGACATGAAAACCAAAGTGGAAAGTGTCGACTCCTTCCTCAAAGCGCACATTGGCCTGTTTGAGGAGTACGCAGAGAAAGGTTAGGATCTTTAATTTTTTACGATTTATTTGGGGGATTTTATGTCTTTATTGGTAGGACACTAGGCTTCTTGCTGACAGGAAATGGGGAGAGAGAGATGTGGGGGGGGGGTTACCTTGTCAGTGACATCAACGAGGGGCCGGCTCTAGTCAGGCGTCTGCCTCCCTTATTGGCTGCCGGTCACGTGTCACCCAGTGGCCTTGAATGCGCCATTACCTACTTAGTTAGTCTGTGCCTGACAGCTCGTCGGGGAACATCACTACGGTCTTCCGCCGACCCGCTACTCTGTGTGACTACTAACTGTGAAAACTACCTTATATTGTTTAACCCATTCTCTTGTGTTCCGAACGCCCTTCGGAAAGGCGTTGTTTCTTTATTGTACTAAACTAAAGCCTCTGCTGGTACAGCCAGCGTACACGCTCCCTTCCTTCAACATATGGCCAACACCTAGCAACCAGTAGCGTCCACGCCCTGGGCTAGTTGGGACTGGTGTGCACTGGCCGGTCCAGAGGAACCGGTGCCACCACAATGGAGAGCTCCCACTTTTGTACCTGGAAAGCCTCTGCTGGTTCAGGCAGCGAACGCGCTCCCTTCCTTCAGCATGTGGCCAACACCTAGCAACCAGTAGCGTCCGCGCCCTGGGCTAGTTGGGACTGGTGTGCACTATATATGCCGCTCTAAATTACAGCCTCTGCTGGTACAGGCAGCGTACGTGCTCCCTCCCCCCAGCATATGGCCAACACCTAGCAACCAGTAGCGTCCGCGCCCTGGGCTAGTTGGGACTGGTGTGCACTGGCCGGTCCAGAGGAACCGGTGCCACCACAATGGAGAGCTCCCACTTTTGTACCTGGAAAGCCTCTGCTGGTTCAGGCAGCGAACGCGCTCCCTTCCTTCAGCATTTGGCCAACACCTAGCAGCCAGTAGCGTCCGCGCCCTGGGCTAGCTGGGACTGGTGTGAACTGGCCGGTCCAGAATCAGTGCCACCACAATGGAGAGCTCCCACTTTTGTACCTTGTGTGAAGCTCCCCTTCAGCCGTGAGCCGACCTTGGTCCTGCCCCGTGTGCCAGGAGTAAAAGGTCTGACCGCCGGCCACAGCCGATCCGAGAGGGCTCAGCTATCTGCGGAGTTGGCCCTCACTTCGGATAACACCTAGGCACCTCGGAGGGTGCCGAAGTGCCCCCCCCCCACCTCCCGATGTCACAGCTGACTCGAGGATGATGTGCTCTCCCCGACAGCTTAAGCTATGCACTTCCATGACTATGAGGAAGATGCAGAAGGCAGTGCCTCCCAGCCATCAGAGCCAGCCTCCCACTTCGCAGCTCAGGACCCACTTCATGCGCATAGCCGTGGAACGCTAATGGTTAGTCATACTACAGCGGGAAGTCGGCTCCTCCAAGCGCCTTCTTCAGACGCAGCTTTGCTGTCTTTGCTGTCCCCCACACCTGTACCTGAGGCAGCTACAGGCCTGTCGGGTGGACGATCAGGGCCTTCTCCCATCTCTATACCGATGGTCAAATCCCGGCAGCTCTGATTGGAAAAAAAGTGTCTTGAGACAACCTGTTGCGATTTGACACTTTAATAGATTTGAACGCATGAAGTTGTAAGGGCTGGCCTGGGTTACATGCCAGCCACGAAGCCTGTCGTTGCATCCCTCATTTTGTTCTCCAACGAGGCCCTGCGGCAGAACGCTATAGGTGACCTCGACTCCAGTGCAGGAGCACACTTGCAGACGGGCCGAGCTCCAACAGAGATGAAATCATATTGACTGTCCCCTGAGCTCGCGTATCACCGCCGGCCCACACTAGAGGCCAGCGTGCTCCTTGGCGTCCCACGCAGGGACCTGCCTGTGACTTTCCAGGCTGTGCAGTGCCTTCTGACGCCAGCCCCCCGTATCCAGCGGGGGCAAAATAGCCATTATCAGCAACATGACGAGAGCCCTACTATCAGACCAGTAGTGATGTGCCCTCCTGCCTCCTGTCCTCCGGCGCAACAGAGGCTGTAGATCCTGAGTCACACCAAGGGAAGTCCGATCTACATAATACTTCCTCGTGACGCAAGACAGACGGGTGTCGACATGTCTTGAATCTGATGGGACCCAACAGGGTTATGAAGTTCATGCCAGTCTACTGGGCTGAACATGCCAATGTGCTGGAGCGGCAAGCGGTGCGCTCTGCTCTACAGCACTACCTGCCGTACCTGAGTCTATATATATATGGTCAATGAAATGAAATGATTTGCAGGCGGTATATATTTTTCCCAAAAAGCTTTGGCACGGCATGCTACATATACTGTAGCGTATAACGGTAGACTACACTACACTACTAGTTATCTGGCTGAACTGAAATGTGTTCCTTTTCCTGTCATGTTCTGTTTTGTTATTTTCCTGTCTCTCTCTCTCTCTGCTCCTCTCCAGCAGCCCTCGCTAAGAATGGCGTCCTGAATGACTACCTGGTTATCTTGAGGGACATGAAAACCAAAGTGGAAAGTGTCCACTCCTTCCTCGAAGCGCACATTGGCCTGTATGCCGAAAAGCAAGATAAAGGTTAGGATCTTTTTATTTTTTACGATTTATTTGGGGGATTTTATGTCTTTATTGGTAGGACACTAGGCTTCTTGCTGACAGGAAATGGGGAGAGAGAGATGTGGGGGGGTTACACGCAGCAAAGGTCGTCAGGATTCGAACCTGCGACACACTGTCAGGCAGCAGCCTAGGTGCCCGGAGCCCCGGACTAATTAAGTATGGTTGGCATTTTAGTAGGATTTAATGTAATCCTGCCTTTAGATTTGAGACAGGAGGACAATTTCACCATTTATGCAAACAAATTATTATGTTATTTTGAGGACTTAGTCGTGAAGCAAAATTATATCCACTTTGAAAGGTTAGCGTCATTAAGTGAGATTGATATTATATTGATAGATTGAATTACATTTTTAGAATTGTACCCATTTATGCAAACAAAATAATGTTGCATTACTTTTGTCAGCTCGACCAGCAAGTTTGAGTGTTGATTGTGCCCCGGTCGAGCGCCACTCCTATGGCCAAACTGATGACCACGGTCAAGGTAAGGTCATTTCCAATTGAAAAAGAACGAAAAAATATTCTGCATGTAGGATTTTTACCAGGGTAAACTCGGTTTTATAAGCTTGAAGCCGTCGTATTAGGCCTACTGTAAATCGGGTGGAAAATCTCAAAACCTCCAAAACTGTTACTTTTCAGGATTCAAATAAAAAAATAGCAACAGTAGCAGATCTACAGACTACAGTACAAGTACAAAACACCATAGACATACCCGTGTTTGATTAGCTTCGTGGCAGGAATATCATTTTCCTGAGGTTAAGGTTAGGTTGAGGCATAGTTAGTTACTGTAAACTTCTGGGAGTGCAGGAGGCCTAAGGTCTGGTCAGTGTGTTTGATCTGTGACTTAAAGTTCTCAAACTCTGCCCGAACCCGACCAGGCCCGACCAAGCCTGGGCCAAGCCTCGGGCTCGGTGATTTTCCGCGATTTTGTTATTTTTTCTTTCTTTTTTTAAAAGAGTGTTATTATAGTAAAAATAGCAATTCTGTTATTTTTGTAATGTGATTGTGTATACATGTATGTATTTATTATGAAGAGGGCTGTGCTAGGCGATTCACTTGTGACAGGAGGAGGACTGGAGAGAGACGGGGGTCGCATCGCACTGGCATTTCAGACTCAGAGGCCTCGTACACACATGTCAAACCACGTGACTTCATTGGAAAAGCATTGAGCCAGAGGCGGCCATGAAACACAGACAGAACAGATCATGTCTGTCCAGCATGTGTGTACGAGGCCAGAGCAGCATGTAGCTAGCTGCCCCGCAGTCCTGCACTGCGCGCAGGCAGTAGGCTACAGTAGAGAGAACAGTGAACGGTGTGAGACTTGCTTGCTTGCCTTGCTACCGCTGGTTTCCCTCTGGTTTGCGCACCAAACGAGCTACTAACCACCAGTTAACTTGCCAAGTTGCCATATGCTTAAATATTTTATAAAATCAATCAGATTATCACAGCTGAAGAAGCGTCAGGTTTTCGTCATGTTGCACTGAGTCTCGTTAACCCAGCTGGCTGCGATGAATAAAACCTAATTATTAATCAACGTCACCAAACGATCCATGGTGATATATAACTTACACTACACGTAAAGCAACTTCACTTCAGAGGAAACTAAGGGAGGGAGCTGCAGCAGCTATGTTTACTCACCAGTCACCACCACCACTGTATGGAATCCATTAGAATGATTGGAAATGGAAGTTATGGAACATTAATAGCCTATTCTAACGTGAGTTACATATATCCTTTATTTTTATGTATTTTGAGTGTTGATTTTGTGCCCCGGTCGAGCGTCAGTTCCACGGTCAAGGTAAGGTCATTTTCAATTAACACGATGGACGCCAAAACGCTTCGGACGGGTTCAGATTTAACCCCGGAGGTCGCTGAACCCGCCAGACGGCGGGTTGTAAGGTTTATATCAATACCAAGCAGCCAAAGCTCAGAACTAAACTTTCGTGCTGCCCAGGCTTCTAAACAGCGCCTACGTTCTTCCCATCAGAGGATCAATGTGCGCGCCTCCCATAAGGATCCACTCATTGTTGTTTCTTTGCTGCTTGTTTTCTCTGAAGAATACTCCAAAGTTGTTGTTTTAGTCCAAACTGCCCGACGTTCAGATGCAAATAGTGATTTCTTACTGCTTGTGGTGAAAACTAAGACATGTCGGGTGCTGCAAAAAAAAAAAAAGCCCCATCTCTTGTTGTATTGGGAAGTGTGGGCGGGAATTTCAAATGAACACCAGGCAGCTCTGAAAGTGTTAAAAAAAAACATTCTGCGTGTGGGGTTGGGGTGTATGCGTGCGTATACAGTGTGTGTGTGTGTGCGTGCGTGCTTCATCGTATTTATTATTATTACCTGCATATTAATAATAATAATAATAAATACGATGAAGCACGCACGCACGCACACACACACACACACTGTATACGCACGCACGCATACACGCAAGCACACTGTATACGCACGCACGCACACACACTTTATACATACCGGTACGGCTGAAAAAATAACTTTAAAAAAAAAAAGTTTGCTATTTGCAAGATTCGAACCGGGTCCGCACGGTGCCTTGACTATAGGGGCGAGAGCGCTGACCGTTACACTAGCAGAGGATGGAATAATTCCGAGAATTGTACTACTAGGACAAATAACCTGCACCACGGCACGCAAAAAATAAATAAACAAAAGTTTAACTATTACGCCTATAACTCCTATAACGCTGCGACGTATGAAGAATAAGCCATGGCGGATTCTGTTCTCGCCATGGCGGATTCCGTTCTTGCCACGGCAAAGTCCATATTACGCCTGGCGTATCCCTCTCGCCGGGGCTAATTATTAACGCTGCGACGTATGAAGAATAAGCCATGGTGGATTCTGTTCTCGCCATGGCGGATTCCGTTCTTGCCACGGCAAAGTCCATATTACGCCTGGCGTATCCCTCTCGCCGGGGCTAATTGTTTACGCTGCGACATATTGAAGAATAAGCCATGGCGTAATGAAGAATACGTCATGGCGTAAAACAATAGGTCGTGGCGATTCCCCGCCGCCACGAATTGATCTCGCTCCACCTGGCCGATCTCTTACTTTTGATGCTTTTGTGTGACGTGTAGTGTGATCAAGAAGGGCCTAAATTTGCGAAAAAGAGTTAAGAAATGTCTGCTTGACAGCGATGAAATGTACGGTAGTCGGTAGGTTTGGTACTACCTCCAAATGTGTCTCCCTGAAACAGTGTTCCATTTTCAGGAAGCGTCGCAGCTCAGAGCACGGTGAGGGTCAAAGTGAATGTAAAAGGTGAAACCTTCGACTGTGACCGCACTCTGTTGCAACGCGTGAGGGAGCTGGGTGGACTTCACGTAGACGAGACCGACAGCGGCCCGAAGGTCATCATCGTCTTCTGCCCCGTGAAGACGAGCCACATGACAGACATTAAGGCAGCGATGAAAGACGTCGTCCCAGGTAATAGCATATATGCTTTTCAGTTTTGTTTTATTTATTTTAAATCCCTCCAATTAGTTTTACGGAATTATTGAATTTCACTCGCCATCTGTCTCCTCCTGCACAGCGAGATTCAGAGTTAATTCAAATTTCAACATATCTCGTTATCACATAAGCGTGTGTGTATGAATTCATGTGAGTCAAGAAACTCAACCCATTGGCTTCATGGATGCAAAAGTATGGATTCCACCAAGGTTAGAGAGCGAGTGGAATGGAATTACGGACATCACAGAAAAACCCCGCATAACCTAAAGCCCAAATCACACCAGTGGGTCGTTTTTCTTTGTGTGCTCTGTGCTGCTTCAATTAATTATCTGTTCACCTCTGCCCTAGTACACTACTGCAGCTAATCTATTGTTGCCAGATTTTGCTGTGACTAGGCTATGTTTTACCATTACCATTTTGTCTTAAGCCCTAACCACACCAAAGGGTCAAGACGGTTTTAGCGTTGTCACTGTGTTGTGATATGTCCTGTTGCACGTTGACGCACGTCGTCCAATGGTCCAAACTGCCAGGTGGAGCGAGATCAATTCGTGGCGGTGGCGACTCGCCACGACCTATTTTTTTACGCCATGGCGTATTCTTCATTATCCGCCGTGGCAGAACAGAATCCGCCATGGCGAGTACAGAATCCGCCGTGGCGAGTTGATCAATTCGTGGCGGCGGCGACTCGCCACGACCTATTTTTTTACGCCATGGCGTATTCTTCATTATCCGCCGTGGCGAGTACAGAATCCGCCATTGTTTATTTTTTTTTTGCGTGCCGTGGTGCAGGTTTTTTTGTCCTAGTAGTAGAATTCTCGGAATTATTTCATCCTCTTCTAGCGTAATGGTTAGCGCTCTCGCCCCTATAGTCAAGGCACCGTGCGGGGCCAGGTTCGATTCTTGCAAAAAGCAAAGTTTTTTTTTTTTAAGTTTTTTTTTTACCCGTACATACAGTGTGTGTGCGTGCGTGCGTATACAGTGTGCGTGCGTGTATGCGTGCGTATACAGTGTGTGTGTGTGTGTGCGTGCGTGCTTCATCGTATTTTGTAAGTGCTCCACAATTGGTGGGAAAAACTAGACCTATATTAAATTGTTTAGGATCAATACAAGTACATTAATACATGATAACCCTTCCACAGTAGTAGCTTTTTCATATTTTCTATTATTTTTCATAGTTTCCTACATAATGCCTCATTTGCATTCCCATTGGGAACCAACCAGTGGAAAAGGGGCCTAAGTGCTGACCATGATCTACTGTATAGATGCCTCACACTTACACTAAACACTTTACAAGCTCACAATGACTCAAAGGTGCTATAATATAAGTGGATGCCTGAAGAATATGGTGCATGTGATGTGGTGCATGTAATGCATGTGATGACAGCAGGAGGTATTTCCTCTTCATTTTGTGGAAGAGTCAAATCTAAGAATTGTGTAGGCCTACAGTCAATTGTGTATTGTTGTTTTGTTTGGTTATCTGTCTGTCTGTCGGTTGTTCATTGTTTTTTATGTAAATCGTCCCATTGTCCTTTTAATATTGCGCCTTTGTTGTTTGTTGTTCATACAAATTATAATAGTATGAAACACTCGCAGGGTGTCGCTGTCTCATGTCAAGACACCACCACTAGAGGGCGCCCAAACACAGCGGATATATTTACAAACCTCCAAACTTACAAACCTCTAAACTAAACCACTGTTGTGTTCACATCAGCTGCCTACCACAGAGTATGACAGTCCATACATAATACTGATAAAAGTGAACAAAAGAGAAGAACAGTAAAAAAATAAAGTAAAACATAAAACTAATAATAATTTAACTATAAATTAACCAAGTATCTGTGTGTACGTCTGAAATCCAAATTCGACACACGCATTCCACACCCCCACAGGGAGTGCAGTGCCCGGTGACAAGTCGGTCGGGCCTACGGTTGGTTAGAAGTAGAACCGACTCTCTGACAGGGCCGGCCCCTGCCCAGGGCTCCATATATGGAGCTGGCCTGTTCTGACGTCTGCATAGACTCCATATTTGGGCATGCCTGACAAAGAACTCCATATGGGCATAAAAGGGACACAGACATAATATCTGGGTGGGTCATGCATTTCCAACTTGCATCATTCCAAGTAGGCCAGTGCCCAACGGACACCGCTGTAGAGGCTCCAACAGGCACCAGTGAGCACCACTCTTATAATAAGAGTAGTGCCTATTCTATATGTGGTGCCTTCCTATTAGGAAGAAAAAAATGCCTAATCCAAACTATAAATCTATTTTATTTCAACAACAGCAGGGATTAGAATGTTTTGTAAAGGGATGCATTGATGCACCCTGGCCACGGCCTAGTCCGCACGCGTAGGTCTGGAAATAGACGATCTACAAGCCCACAGCGCCTCGCGAAAGTGACGCGCTGCGGGCTTGTAGATTTGCTGTTTCCCGACCGTTAGGTTAAACATAAGATCCACAACATACAATCCCATAGTTCCAGAGAAGGAAGCTGCCGTGATTGGCTAAATTGGGTTGTCCGCCTTGCCTCTGATTGGCTAAGAGCTCGTTGCCTTGACAACTAACTCAACTCTATGCAAGTTTATGCAAGTAACCCATAGCTCATATGACGCAAGTCATTAAAGTATTGTTTGTGACACCTGCGTACTTGTGTGTTGGAAGGAAGAGACGTTACGAGTGGAAACATTAGTAGGCTACTGTTGAAAGTTGTCATAAGTAGGAATTGTAACGGCCTACAGAAATAATAAGACCTATCATCATCCACTACCATAGGTGAGTTCAGTCAATGTTTATTGTTCTCATTTGAAACAAAAGCATACATGTTGGTCTCCGAGGGTAATGTTATTCCTCATTGTACACAGTTGTTTTTCTTTTTTCCCTCAATAATAATAATAATGCATTTTATTTGTATTTCACTTTTCATTCACAAGGAATCCCAGAGTGATGGTAAAAACTTAATCAATCATAGAAGATTAAAGGCAGCTCAATAAAGTCTCATACAACAAGCATCATGCATCAATCTGTTGTGCACGTACAGTCAGGCCTAAGATGATTCATTGAATGATTTGACTTATTTGCAAAAAGGGTCCCAAATTAAGCTAGTTTTTACCAGTGGGGTGGGGGGGCTGCGTGTCATGCGATGTTTTGCGATGGGATTTGATACATTCAATCTGTATATATGTTTACACCAATTTGCATGTTTCACTTTAAATCAATCTGTATCTGTAAGACTGCAGGGCTCCAGCCTGGCTATCAGAAATGACTTTGGACAAACTTTAGTTAAACTTGCAGAGTGACAGATTACTTTACCTGGGTTAAATCAAATTCTGATAGTGCTGACTGCTGACATGACATAATAATCCCATCTAGTGTTTAATTAGCGCGACGGTGACAAAATTGTCTACAGCTGCGAGTTTGTTGTGCTGATCACAGGCAGCGTGCCATGAACACAATACTGTGAAACAAGGTGGCAAAGATGACCAGGAGAGGCCATTGATGTCACTGTTATGCAACACGGAAGTATTATGGACTTGAAGCTGTTTATAAACCAGCCAGTCAGTGACATCACTGACCAATCCTTGGTGTTACTCTTCCTGCGACCGATAGCCCCTGAAACCAAACCAGGCTTTCACCGTCGTGTTCTTGTTTAGAGGCAAGGAATACTACAAAAGCTTGGGTAAGTATAGTTTACTGAACGATAGTTGCAGGGCATCAAACAACGTGTGTTACTTGAAGTAGGTACCTCCGGGCACTTGAGTATGACGTTATCACAGTCTCGTCCTGACTCTATTCACCAGCTGCTTGGAAAGCAGTCTGGTCAATTAGCTTGTCAAACTTGCGACCTGAGATCATTTTCTGCTCTGCTGTTGCCAAGCCTGCATACTGTATTTCCAGCCTAACGTGGATTCATTCACAGTTGCTTGCCTGGTTTGGTTTTTGTATTTACTTTACACTTTATTTAGATTACACAGGGGAGGCGACAGATAGGTCTCCTCTCCTCCTCCTCAGCAGCAGGAGCAGGCACCACACCAGGTGCAGTCAGTGTTAATGAAACCCCAAGAACCAGATAAGATTGTGTGTGCGTGTGTGTGTGTGTGTGGCTGTGTGCCAATAAAATATTTCCGTTTTCTCATGCCCCCCATTTAAAGCAATATTGAGTATTCATATAGGCTACCAGTCGTTCTCAACCTGTGGGTCCCCACATGATTTGGGGGTGGGGGGGGGGGGGGGACCCCAGATGACAGTGAAGTGACAATTTAAGACTTTTATAATACCTCAAAGGCTCTAAAAGAAAATATACCATTACTGCATCTAAAGTAATCGGCAAAACCAAAACTGGTCAATCATTGTCCAGATTACTAAATGATAAAGATAGAGGCAACAATTGTGAAAATAGCCGATCTACAAGTTCACAACGAGCTTGCAGATTGGCTATTATCACTATGTATCTGTGGCAGGGGCGCAATAACCTAGGGGACGCAGGGGACGAATCCCCTGCCAGCGTCACATTGGTCCCCCCCTCATAAGCTAAATTCCAATACCCAAAATCTCGGGCACTCGCTCACTCCCACTCGGTCACTCGGGGTCATTCCAGCGTGACCCGGAAATGGTTAACGTTCCGATTGTTAAAGTGCTCCATCGAGGAGGAGAGGAGAGTCGAGTGGAGGAGCCGAGTGGGCTCGAGGAGACCGCATATAGCGAGTGTACATCGGGTGCAGACTCGGTGGGGTATTTTGTCTCCTCGCAGCGGATTTCCGCATCACGTGTACATGTTTATTTTCCTTCTCCAGTGACATAAGTCCGCCTCCTCCACGTGTGGCACAGGAAACACTGCTTGAAACCCGATACATGCACCCCCCCCCCCCCCCCCCCCATCCACCGGCCGGCTGAGTCGCTGACCCAACACACACATGCGCGCACTGTGCCTACATTACATAATGAAAGTGAAAGGACCACAACAAGCCACTGGCTTTATTGCGTTGTGTGATAATCATATAAGCATAATAAAAGTAGGATATATAAATTAGGCCGGCTATATTGTGCGCACCTCAAAAGCTATAGTTAATTTATCTCTGCATGCCTGAATGCACAGACTGCTATGAATGACGGTGACAAAAATGTATTTATTTATATGTGGACTGAACTGAATATGTAAGTCAGAGAGACTAAACCTAATTCCTGTTATTCCGTTATTTGCAAAGACCGTCGGAGGAGGACTGTCTGTCAGGGGGGGGGGGGGGGGGGGATTTATACGTGTGCGCATCCTGGCGCTTATTCCAGGAATAAATAGCCTTGCCTTGCACATGTTACCACATTGGCCTCGGTTACATGCACAACATGATGAATTGTCTATTCTGTAGACTGTAGCCTACTGCTCTGTTCGGAGTTCCAGTGATCCAGCTGTGTGGCACTGTATTGTTCCACCAATTTTGCTTTGGCAATGTAAACGTATGTTTTCCCATGCCAATAAAGCCCTTTGAATTGAATTGAATTGATACACGTCATTAGTGATCGCGGAATGTGCCGTCGCTTTGAAATGACAGCTTAGTACATTCCGGTTCTAGAGGAAAATTCGACCACCACTCTGTCCTCGCATCGAATCCTCTCCTCCTCCTCTCCTCCTCCTCTCCTCCTCGCTGGGGGCGGAGCCGAGGAGCGAGTGGAGGACGTGAGGAGAGTGAGCGAGTGTGAAAGTTGCGGTATTGGAATTTAGCTATAGTAGCAAATTTGAATGCAATCTGGTCAAACTGACTGACTAGGCCTACTGATAGTCAGATATATTGCTGTCAGGTGAAAACCTTGTATGACCAAAACTATTCCTTTACAAAATATATAATAATCAAAAATACATAAAATAGCCTATCTACAAGCTCACACTGCATCATATTCATATCTTCACATGTTTGGAGCTTGTAGATCTGCTATTTTTTTCTTCTGTGGACCACCACCACCACCACACATATAAAAGCTGCTGGTAATAATATGACGAAAGTCATGGACTTTGATATAATAAAAAAAACAATAATTTATGCAAATCAATTAATTACCAGCTGTGTGTGTGTGTGTGTGTGTGTGCGTGTGTGTGTGTGTGTGTGTGTGTGTGTGTGTGTGTGTGTGTGTGTGTGTGAACAACAACAGGAGTGACTGTAAGTGTGAGTGTAGCCTAGTACAAAATGGAACCAAAGGACCCTAGAACAAACTCTGAGACTGTCCAAATGGACTGTTATAGGCTCATTTGGTTGTCCTTATTGGCTTCTAGGAGAAAAACAAGACACTTCACTAATGTCATGTCCTTTCAAAAACGACACAATTACTGCTGCAAACTACTACCTCTGTCGATAACTGCACTGCACATATATGCCCATATGATGACCACAGACATGGTCTAAAAGTGTGCAAAATTATATTTTTCTGAAAAACCCATGTTTCTATGTCAGTGGTTTTATTTAATGTCAACACATTAAATACACACACACACACACACACACAGATGTATACATGTCATATAATAGCACAATTCTGGAGATAACGTAGCAGCTGGTAATTTATTGATTTGCATAAATTCTTGTTTTCTCTTCTTCTTCCCCCTTCATGGGCCCCTTGGGGGCGCTGGGCCCCGGTGCATCGCACCGGTTATGCCACTGGTTTTTACAGTTGGACCCACTCTGTTGAACCATCATAACTACAGTTGGACCCACTCTGTTGAACCATCATAACTACAGTTAGACCCACTCTGTTGAACCGTCAATGCTAGTTTTGAATTGGAATACTACAGTAGCCTATATTTTTGCTAGTTTTGAATTGGAATCCTGAAAAGAAAAAGTTTGATTAAATTTCAAATGCATTTAGTTTGTTTTGGGAGCCTTTTACTCATTGCTGGCTGACACCAAAAATAAAAACACTGTTTAAAAATAAATATAAAAAAGGTCATTAAAATGTTGTTATTGTACATATTATTGCTTATAGCAGCTTTAACACTAGAAGGTCTAAGAGGTCATTTTGACCGTTTTTTTATTATTTTAAAGTTGATTATCTTTGCCCATGAAGCTTTCAGAAGGTTCCCCTTCCATGAGCATCATCATCCATCACCATTCTATCATCTCAGAAAATCTTGACATCTGAAAAAAATTCTAAATGTGAATTTAAGCACATGCAAATTTAGCTGATTTTATTTCAGACCTTCTAGTGTTTTAAGCTACTAATCAATATCTCAGTATTGTGATTCTAACTCATTCTGTTTTTTCTTTTTCTGTGGGCCGCTGCCATATTAAGTCATGGTGGGGGCCACATGGGGCCCCAGGGCCGCATTAAGTGATATTGGGGGCCGCATGGGGCCCCAGAGCCGCATTAAGTGATGGTGGGGGCCGCATGGGGCCCCATGGCCACCATTCAGTTGCCCATAGTAAAATGTTCTCGTGTTTGTCACAGTCAGATATTGCATAATTAAATATAAAGTGTCCGTCTCCTTTCAGGTCTACTCGGAACTCCCCAGACCTGTGGTCCTCTGCACTCCTGTCCAGGCCTGTGGCCCTCTGCTCTCCTGTCCAGACCTGCGGCCCGCTGCTCTCCTACCCACTCCTGTCCAGACCTGTGGCCCTCTGCTCTCCTGTCCAGACCTCTGGCCCTCTGCTCTCCTGCCCAGAGCTGTGGTCCATCATGGCCTCGGTCAAAAAAATAGACCTGAACTCTATCTTCAGCTGCTCCATCTGTCAAGCACTTCAGACCGGACACTTCTCACCTGACACCGTGATACTTGAGTGTGGGCACAGTTTCTGCAAGGTGTGCATCGCCCCGTACTTGAGATGCTTCGTGTGTCGACGCTTTAGTTTAAAACTTGAATTTTTCGAATCATCAGAGCCACGGCGAGCCTCTGAACATCTTCTGCCGAAGCGACCTGGAGGTCATCTGTCTGGAGTGTCTGAAGACGGAGCACAAGGTAATGTGTATTTAACACAGCCCTTTCATTCTTTCAAAATGGCGACCCAGGGTGCACTTTTAGACCCACTTTTTGGGGGGGGAAATGACACTACGTGCGGTAACTCCTAGGACGTCTGTGGACGTCTTGGGCACAAATTGTGTTAACCAATCAGCTTTAAGTAAGGCCACCTACTACACAAGCTGAATTGAAGTCAAAACGTTTTTTTCCCTGTGATGTTATTGGCTACTGTAGACCAGACACCCAGACTAAATAAATTTCGCTCCTATGCCACCAAAATGTGGAACGCCCTACCAACAGTCATTAAGACATGCGCATCCCTTGACTCCTTCAAAACCGCTCTCAAAGGGTACCTAGGACGGCTGCAATTCGAAACTGGCCCCTGTAAAATCTGAATCCCCCACCCACCCCTTTTTCCCCTCACCGTATATGTTATTTTTCCCCCTTTTTACCTCTATGATTATTTCCTGTTTATGGCTATATAGAAGTGTTTATTTTGTACGTTTCTAAATGTTACGATGAATTGACCATGGTGGACCCTATTGTAAACAAGTGTAATGCTTGTCAGTGGTTCTCAAACATTTTCATGTCAAGGACCCCCAAAAATATATGTCATTGGCCGCCGACCCCCATCTGAAAATATGTTGTTCCAGGGACCCCCCAGATGCAAAGATTTGAGTTAAAAACGTTCACTCTGAAAGAATATATTCAAACATTTGGGCCACATTTTCATGATTAAAAAAAAATAGCAGACCTACAAGCTCGTAGCGCTATGAGCTTGTAGATCTGCTAAAGTACAACATAATGCTTAAAGCACAAAGGGGTTCCCGCCCCAAAATAAGTTAATGCATTCTTCAATCAATCAATCAGACGCTTTGACACCAAACTAAACTTGAACAACAACAATTATTTTTCCCTTTCTCCCCAAATCCTGGCGGCATGCAGGCCCGCGCCGCCGTGCTTCTGGAGGAAGAGTACCAGAGGGCGCACGCCGAGCTCCACCAAATCAGGAGCGACGTCGCGGTGATGATCGCGGTCGTCTAGGAGATCGAAGAGAGGCGGCGAGCGGCCCAGGAGCAAGCCCAGCGATCCACGGACCGGCTGGAGGCCGACATCGCCGTGCTCCAGGTAGTAAGAGAAACCTATGCAAATCTGGCAACTAAATCGTTACCAAGAAATGTCTTCACCAATGTGTTTCTAAAGGTGTCTAATAACATGTACTAAAAGTTTGAAATTCAACTCCCTTCAAAAGTCCAAATTTCATAATTCTTTAAGTAGCATGTGACATATGAAAGTAGGGGGTTTTCATGATTCTGAATTAATTCCAAGCATTCGTTTTGCACAAAAAAACACTCATTGGGCTAAATTCGGCCATATCCATCTGACCAAATGAGCTGACTTCTTCACATTTGTGATGGATGTTTTCCAGTGAGTGGTTTTTGTGCAAAACTAATGCTTGGAATGGTTTCAGAATCATGAAAACCCCCTAGTTTCATATGTCACATGCTACTTAAAGAATGATGAAATTTTGACTTTTTTGCTTTATATATGATGTTAATGGTATGGTCACATATGCTAAGTTGAATTTCAATCTTTTAGTACATTTAGAAACACATTGGTGACGATTTAGTTCCCAGATTGGTCAAATACCTGATGATAAAATGCCCTTATAGTAGGGGATATTATCGGCATAACATGGTTAAAATCGTTACGCGGTGGAAACGAGCACCACATTTGGTACACACACTCTAGGGCAGGGGTAACCAACCAGGGAACCTTTCAAGTCGATCCCGAAGTGTCAGACTGATGGGCACTCGGGCAGCCAGCCATCACTGCCAATACAAAGCAGAATGTCGTTCGCAAAAAAGAGCAGATCTATAAGCTAACAACGTGTAGAGGCTCGATGCATTTTAGCTTGAAGATCTGTTCCCCTTGCTTCCACCGCACCGCCCTCGGCCCTCCCCCTTTTTAGCACCCTGTGCTCATGTGCTGTGTGTCTGTTGTTCCCTCGCAGGCACAGTGTTTCTCCCACGTTTGGTTAAAAGTTGGCGTTCGAACTTTACAAATAAGTTTAGTATTCAACGTGTCGGGGACGCTATCATGAACTCGTATGACTGACTCACATCTTAATGACACCCTCAGACTGGCAATCACTAAATATTAACCAGATTTCAAAACGCAGCAGTCTCATTAAAGGTGGGCTGACCCTGAGAGTATAGGGTGCAAATATATATGGTCATGTTATGCCTGTCATTTGAACATCTGCCAATGTGAATATTCATTGAAATGAGAAACAAAATATTGTGCTGTAAAAGCAATTCATGTCCTTTGCATTTTGTTTTATTTAAAAAAAACTCAACAAAGAAGTTTATTTGTATTTTTGTCCTAATGTCTTAATATTATTTGACATTGATAATATAACTTACTATAAGTATTTATTCTAATTTAAGCTTTAGTCTTTGTGTGGATGTGTGCACAACTGCACATGCATTGAGCCTGTCAGAAATAGCAAAAAAACAAGTGTTGTTTCTAACACGTTTTAGTGGTAGATCTTGGCTTACAATTGGGAATAAAATGGGCTCTTGGGCTTGAAAAGGTTGGTTACCACTGCTTTAAGCCAAAGTAAAAACCGCATGCGTCTTTGACTTAAACAATGTAGGCTAAACACTTTAGAATTACGTTAAACATGGTAGATCCTCCGTGGCGGCGTCATTAGGTGAGTACTAGTTTAATGAATTGTTTAAGTTTCATAGTAACATTCATCATCAACAACAGGCTGTTGTTGATGCCCCCCCCCCCAAATAACAGGTTACAGGATTCTCATTCTGTTATACTGTCACTACCTGCGACGATGGCCGCCGTGCCATTTCTTACAAACCATCTAGTTCATACGTGGGTCGTGGGTCCACGGTGGTGGTGGTGTTGTTGTTGTTCATGCGCCACGGTGCGCGCCGTGGAGAGGGCATCATGCGCGCTGTTGGCTGGTTGGAGCGCAGCGCAACAGCCTTTCTGTCCAGTCCTACGTGTATAGGCTGGCGATTGTGGCGAATTATTTTAGTTAATAATAAGAGCTGTAAAGGGGATATTGTCTATGGTCAGTTCATGGTGTGTATTATTCTCGTTTTTAACCATAGAGTTAATTAGGGCCGTAATAATGCGGCGCAATGACGGTAGGCATGCAGTAGCCTAATAGCCTACAATGTAAACAACTTGCACAAGCATTCAAAATGGGTTTTAATTGTCGGGTAATGGAAAATAATCTAACTTGTTACTTTTCTCAGATGGTAATCTGTAACGGTAAGGGATTCTTTTCATGGGCAGTAATCCAGTAACCTAACGACGTTACGTTAGAAAGTAACGATGCCCAACACTGCTCATTTATCAATTGAGTGTAAAATCTGCCCCAAATTCGAGTGTGGGTTTCGTAGTACACCCACGTCGCCACGGCATTTATAAAGTGATCGCAAACAGCTGATCCTTCCTAAATTTCGTTCTGACGTTAATAAATGTGACGGCTGAAATCTATCTGGCTCTTCCTATGAAATCAAGCCTCGCCCTCGTTTTTGCGACATGAACAAAACTGCGATACGACCTGGTTACAGGAAAAAAAAAGTTTCTCCCATGCCTTGCTGCCCGCCTCAACCCCCTCTCTCATACACACACACACACAAACGCACACACGCACGCACACGCAACTTGCAAGCCAAACTAACTGGTGTGTTGTTAAATAACGAACACCTGCATGAATTAAATAAAGTTGTAGGCCTAGTGGCCTACCCTGTCTGTTTCCCTCTCACCTCGCTTGCCTTGCTGTCATGTCCACGCACGCACCTACATGACACATCGACATCGCATCGCCATGAGAATGGAATACGTTTGTAGGCTGGCCTATATTAATTTTACCCATTCGTCGATTCGTGTGCAGTGCACGGCGAAGGCATGAGACTGCGCACTGCTGTGATAAGTGTTGTGGGTGAGTGATGCCTGCATGAGAGATAGGCTATCATGTCGTCAAGGCAGTCATAATCAACGTTCATGTAGTGATTTGATCATTGATTAACGAATCATAAACATATGGATGAAGGCTTGCCGCTTGCATGCAGCATGTGTGCTGGTATGTGTTGGCGATGCACGCCGCGGTCCCGTCCTCCCGACCCCCGAAAATGATCTATCTTTTATCTGAACTGTCAAAGCACTTATTTAAATGGTGAATGATTGAGCCCCTTACGCCTATAGCCTGCTACAATTGCAAATAGGCAAGCTGTATGCTTGTCATTGTCACTTGGAAATAAAGGCATGGGCCCTCATTTATCAGTCGTAAAATCTGCCACAGATTCGAGTGCAGGTTTCGTAGTACACCCACGTCACCACGGCATTTATAAAGTGATCGCAAACAGCTGATCCTTCCTTAATTTCGTTCTGACGTTAATAAATGTGACGGCTGAAATCTATCGGGCACGCGCTCGTTTTTGCGACATGAACGTCCTGGAATACGTCCTGAAACCATGGTTAGCCTCAGAGAGATTTCCAACTTTACAAGTAATTAGAATCGCGCAATTAAAAACAATATAACATGTTTACAATGTATTAGTTTGTGCTTAATCAAACAGTGCTTTACTGGCCTTGTTATGCAAGCGCACTTGTGAGATGATTTTGGAGCGCATGCGGTGATGCGGCATATGTGATTATGATATTATTTAAAAAAAGGCATAAATGGACTGCACGCCTTTATTTCCAAGTGACAATGACAAGCATACAGCTTGCCTATTTGTAGTATGTACTAGCAGGCTATAGGCGTAAGGGGCTTAATCATTCACCATTTAAATAAGTGCATAGACAGGTTTTGACAGTTCAGATAAAAGCAAGATCATTTTCGGAGGACGGGACCGCGGCGTGCGTCGCCAACACACATGCAAGCGGCAAGCCTTCATCCATATGTTTATGATTCGTTCGATCATCAATGATCAATTCACTACATAAACGTTGATTATGACTGCCTTGACGACATGATAGCCTATCTCTCATGCAGGCATCACTGAGTCATCCACAGGACTTTAATATCACAGCAGTGCGCAGTATCACGCCTTCGCCGTGCACTGCGCACGAATGGGTAAAATGTATATATAGGCCAGCCTACAAACTATGCGATGCGATGTCGATGTACGTGTCATGTAGGTGCGTGTGTGGACATGACAGCAAGGCAAGCGAGGGAGGGAAACAGACAGGGTAGGCCTACAACTTTATTTAATTCATGCAGGTGTTCGTTCTTTATTTATTTAACAAGACACCAGTTAGTTGGGCTTGCAAGTTGCGTGTGCTTCTGTGTGTGTGTGTGTGTGTATGAGAGAGGTGGGTGAGGCGGGCAGCAAGGCACGGGAGAAACTTTTTCCATGGTTTCCATGGTTCCCACAGGTCGTATTTCATGTGTTCAGTCGCAAAAACGAGGGCGAGACTTGATTTCATAGGGCGTGCCAGATAGATTTCAACCGTCACATTTATTAACGTCAGAACGAAATTAAGGAAGGATCAGCTGTTTGCGATCACTTTATAAATGCCGTGGCGACGTGGGTGTACTACTAAACCTGCACTCGAATCTGTGGCAGATTTTACACTCTATTGATAAATGAGGGCCATGGACTTGCTGCCCCAGCTCTCTCATACACACACAGACGCACGCACACGCAACTTGCAACTTGTTGTATCTTAAATAAATAAACCTGCATGAATTAAATAAAGCTGTAGGTCTGTTTCTCCTCTCGCTTCGCTTCCCCCTTGCTGCCCGCCTCACCCCCCCCTGCACGCACATATCGCAATTTGCAAGCAACTGTCACTGTGTCTGTGTGTTGTTAGTTGTACAGTTATATTAAATTATTAAAGTCTTTTTAATTTAATATACAACATTTATTAGTGAGCGAAAACCTGAACCTGTGAACCATGAATTAAATAACAAATAGGCGCACACACACGCGCTGCTGTTTTGCATAGGTGCTGCTCCTCGATCCTGTCCTGTCCGTGACACCGTGATCAACTGACCATGCACGTTCGACAGTCTATTTAGATTGCCTCACAGTCACTAGTCGCTGCAGTGGATAGGCTGTCAACTCAACTGTCAATATATGAATGTGCAGCTAAAACCGTAGCCCATGTGGCTGGCACTGGTGGAGTGGTGGAGGTGGGCTGGCCTACATCTCCGATGCGGTTCCCACTTGCGCTGGCGGTACATTTGGCATTCGAGCGACGCGTCGGGTTTATTAAACGAGGAGGAGATTGCACATACCGTAACTCCAGAAAGACATCGGCCTACTGTAGATTAGGCTACAGTATATAATAGGCTACCCATGCATGTTGGGACTCTCCACATAGCACTGCACTATAGGCTATACTTTCCAACGTCATGGATTATTCCAGCACAGACAGCCCAAATCCTCGCATGTATGCGCTCATGCAAAACACTGTTTAAATGGCTTAAATCAAGTGCGATTTTAATTGTAAAGTTGGAAAGATCCTACAAATTTAATATGACACAATAAGACCTAAGGTCTATTCCTTTTTTCTTTTCTTTTTTGTCGGTAATAACAGAGAGAGAGAGAGAGAGAGAGAGAGAGAGAGAGGATTCACCTTATTGCTGAGTGACGCACACAGGGAAAAGCAACAATTTGTCAAATAATAAAGTAACCGGAAGGAGTCAAAAGTAAATGTTTTGAATGAAATGAAACCTATGCGGCGCAGTGATACTGAACACGAAAAAAATAGTACCATCTGTCTCTCTCTACCAATAGTACCAGCTAACCTGGCTCGCACACGCATGACCCCCATGGCTTTGGTGAATGAGTTGGCCCGTTTCAACAAGATCCAGCCCGAGTACAAGCTGCTCCGTGTGGAAGGCCCCGCCCACTCCAAGGTAACCACCCCTTTAAGACCTGGAACACATCTGTGTCACCTTCCACTTCAACCATTATTTAAAGGTTTAGCTGTTGAAAAAATGCAGATCTTCAAGCCCTACTCCAAGGTAACACACTTCCAACCTAAACCACGATGGAATAACCATGACATTTTAATCAACAATAATTTCTCATTCAAATCATCAAACATTGGACCATAAAAATGTAGTTGCTTTTTAGCACGTGACGGATATGACGATCAATATGGCTGTACTGCTGAAACGTTTGTCCTTTTCTTAATGTAAAGACATGGAGAAGAACTTAAATGAACTCACTCACTCTTGTCACTCTGAGTGCGTCCCGGCCCTTATTTAAATATCGTCGTTCTAAGAGGTTATCACACCCGAGGAGTCGGAGCAAAGTGGAACTACTTTCTCTAGTGAATTATTAGGACTACTTTTATGATTTCTCATGTTTGTAACCGTTTTTAGAAAAGCATTGGTCTCGTGCCTCACCACGGCTCTTATCCATTATACAATATAAGGTAACCTGACACCTTGTTAGGCCCATTGCTTTAACCTCTTAAACCCCAGGGGGGGTCCAGGAGGTGAAAGTTGGAACCTGAGACCTTGACCAGCCATTTACCCGCTGAGAGCTGTTAATGAGGTAGACAGCCTCTGCCCCCACCGGCGGGGAATTGGGGCATTAATCTAAGGTTATCCTATAGCATGGGTGTCAAACTCAAAGCCCGCGGGCCAAATGTGGCCCGCCATGTCATTTAATGTGGCCCGCCTGCCTCAAGCAAAAAAAAAAAAAAAATTTTTTTTTTTTTTTTTTTTAATAGCCAAAATATAGGCTTATAAGTAAGGCTGCATGATATATCGAACATGTACCTTCATCAGAGTGGAGAATATAAGTATAAATCAAGTTGAGCAAAGCCACTCTTCTCTGCCCCTCTCTCTAACAGACACAGTTAACGATTGCTTGTTAAGTGCCTGCCAGACAGACAATCAGATGAAATGAAGGCAGGTGTAGAGTAGAGTGTAGACTAGTGAACTGAACATGTTCTCTTTATATCAAATACTTCATACCAGCCCCTTATGAAACTACTTCTCCCCAAATCCAAATGGATTTCATTTTCCATCCTGAATGGCAGTAACTAGCATACAATGAGAACTGAGAAGATCTCCACAAAGGTTTACTCATCAAAACTGATTATATAACTGTAACCATCAAAGCATGCACTCAACATAATGGTTATGTGACCATGGCATATAACCATAAATACCAATAATATAAAATCTTATACGTTTTATCTGATATTGATTAATATGGGGGGTGGGTTCAATTAATCGATTATTAATCGGCAGAGCTGTCGACTATTCAATTTGGCTGATGTTCACTTTGTGGCATAACTACAAGTTACAACAAGTGAGTAAGTGACTATCTCTCTTCCATACTGGTGTGTGGCGTCTCTTGCGTGATATGATGAAGTAGAACGGTGCCGTGCACATTATAGGGACAAAGTCGTGTGTGTGTGTGTGTGTGTGTGTGTGTGTGTGTGTGTGTGTGTGTGTGTGTGTGTGTGTGTGTGTGTGTGTGTGTGTGTGTGTGTGAATGTGTGAAGACCCATCTTCTCTTTCTGTCATAGTGACATTGTCCTGCATCAGATCATGTCCAAATCAGGTTCTCCAATCTCCAGTAGCCTCTTATGTGTGTGGCTGGCTGGCTGGCTGGGTCTGAGCACTATGTGTGTGGCTTGCTGGCTGGCTGGGTCTGAGCACTGTGTGTGGCTGGCTGGCTGGGTCTGAGCACTATGTGTGTGGCTTGCTGGCTGGCTGGGTCTGAGCACTATGTGTGTGGCTTGCTGGCTGGCTGGCTGGGTCTGAGCATAGATAGATAGATAGATAGATATTATAGCAGTGACTGACTGAAGGGCCTCCCACACCGTCTGCGAACGCCGCGCGTCAAAACAGCCGCCTCCATCATTTTCAATGAACCTATCGCACACCGGCGGCGTCCGACGTGCGCTGACGCGCCGCGTCGGACGGAGCCGGTGTGTGTTGGGCTTGAGACATCGAGCGTGCGTCCGCAACTGGTTGTGGCCCCCATCAAGTGACCTTTTGACCAATGCGGCCCTCGCCCCAAATGAGTTCGACACCCCTGTCCTACAGTATCTGTCACTCCAGTGCATGTGAGAAAAGATAGCTTTTTTTCTCCTCCTTGTGGTACCAGTGGTTCACAGTGCGTCTCACTCTGGGGGAGCAGCATTGGTTGGCGGACGGCACCGGAATCAAGAAGGCCAAGCAGACTGCTGCTACCTCCGCCCTGGCCGAGACCACCCTGCCCAAACCTACTGTCAGGCCCCCCCGAAACAAAGGTACCCTAACCCACCACCCTGCCCACACCTACTAACAGGCCCCCCGGAAACACAGGTACCCTAACCCAGTGTTTCCCAACCTGTGTGTCGCGGAGCTTTGGCGCTCCGCTTGATGTGTCCAAGTGCTCTGCGTAATTTGACCGAAATTAAGTTATAGTGTTACTTTCTGTCAAATCAGGCGGCACACTAACTCTCCCCCTTAAGCAATATTATAGCTACTGGGCTGCAGGCTTCTTATTGTTGCGTCATTGTTGTCACACGTCTAACCATTAGACGTGCGATAACTACAACACGGAACAATAGACTCTAACGACCCTCGGCCATTGAAATGTTAATGCTTAGATGCATCCAGAAGACGCTACATTTCGCTCCCTCCAGAAAGACTGGAGCGCGCAGAGCACATATGCACGTAGACAGCAGACACATACAGTCCCGACCCAAACACTGAGAAGGTAAAGTAGGCTAAACGTGACGTTGTTGTGATTAAACATAATGTGCCACGAAAAATAGCTGTCCAAAATAGCTGTCCATAGATGTCCAAACATGATCGCCTCGTTCGGCCAACAAAATATATCTCCCTCCCTTCACAGAAGCGCAGTGATGCCTGATTTATTCTTCGTCGTACACGTGTTATGCTTGCATGCTGAAAATGGCTGATCTACAAGCTCACAACGGGGGGGGGGGGGGGGGGGGTGTGTGTATGTATATATATATATAGTAAAACGTAAAAGTAAATATACTTTTAAAAACACACATGACAGCACTCATCAAATAACTTTAAAGAGAAAGAAAAGGACAGAGACAGAGCCTCAGTTTCAAAAAAATTGCTCATATGCAATTTGAAATGCCACCTAATCCTTTTCCTTGTCTTTATTATGGGCCAACTTGTGAAAGCTGCATGCTTTTATTGAGAAGGGTCTCAGTTCTCACAGCCTGCTTATTTCCACGTGCTGAAAATAGCTGATCTACAAGCTCACAATGCGTTGCGTCCACAACGCGTTGTGAGCTTGTAGATCAGCCATTTTCAGCATGCAAGCATAACACGTGTACGACGAAGAATAAATCAGGCATCACTGCGCTTCTGTGAAGGGAGGGAGATATATTTTGTTGGCCGAACGAGGCGATCATGTTTGGACTTTCTATGGACAGCTATTTTGGACAGCTATTTTTCGTGGCACATTATGTTTAATCACAACAACGTCACGTTTACTTTACCTCCTCAGTGTTTGGGTCGGGACTGTATGTGTCTGCTGTCTACGTGCATATATGCGCTCTGCGCGCTCCAGTCTTAATGGAGGGAGCAAAATGTAGCGTCTTCTGGATGCATCTAAGCAATGGCCGAGGGTCGTTGGAGTCTATTGTTCCGTGTTGTAGTTATCGCACGTCTAATGGTTAGACGTGTGACAACAACGACGCAACAATAAGAAGCCTGCAGCCCAGTAGCTATAATATTGCTTAAGGGGGAGAGTTAGTGTGCCGCCTGATTTGACAGAAAGTAACACTATAACTTAATTTCGGTCAAATTACGCGGAGCACTTGGACACATCAAGCTGGGCACCCCTTCTGAGATGGTGAGATACACCCTACTCTAGGGTGTATCTCAGTGTTACTTTCTGTCAAATCAGGCGGCACACTAACTCTCCCCCTTAAGCAATATTATAGCTACTGGGCTGCAGGCTTCTTATTGTTGCGTCATTGTTGTCACACGTCTAACCATTAGACGTGCGATAACTACAACACGGAACAATAGACTCTAACGACCCTCGGCCATTGAAATGTTAATGCTTAGATGCATCCAGAAGACGCTACATTTCGCTCCCTCCAGAAAGACTGGAGCGCGCAGAGCACATATGCACGTAGACAGTAGACACATACAGTCCCGACCCAAACACTGAGAAGGTAAAGTAGGCTAAACGTGACGTTGTTGTGATTAAACATAATGTGCCACGAAAAATAGCTGTCCAAAATAGCTGTCCATAGATGTCCAAACATGATCGCCTCGTTCGGCCAACAAAATATATCTCCCTCCCTTCACAGAAGCGCAGTGATGCCTGATTTATTCTTCGTCGTACACGTGTTATGCTTGCATGCTGAAAATGGCTGATCTACAAGCTCACAACGGGGGGGGGGGCTGTGTGTGTATGTATATATATATATAGTAAAACGTAAAAGTAAATATACTTTTAAAAACACACATGACAGCACTCATCAAATAACTTTAAAGAGAAAGAAAAGGACAGAGACAGAGCCTCAGTTTCAAAAAAATTGCTCATATGCAATTTGAAATGCCACCTAATCCTTTTCCTTGTCTTTATTATGGGCCAACTTGTGAAAGCTGCATGCTTTTATTGAGAAGGGTCTCAGTTCTCACAGCCTGCTTATTTCCACGTGCTGAAAATAGCTGATCTACAAGCTCACAATGCGTTGCGTCCACAACGCGTTGTGAGCTTGTAGATCAGCCATTTTCAGCATGCAAGCATAACACATGTACGACGAAGAATAAATCAGGCATCACTGCGCTTCTGTGAAGGGAGGGAGATATATTTTGTTGGCCGAACGAGGCGATCATGTTTGGACTTTCTATGGACAGCTATTTTGGACAGCTATTTTTCGTGGCACATTATGTTTAATCACAACAACGTCACGTTTACTTTACCTCCTCAGTGTTTGGGTCGGGACTGTATGTGTCTGCTGTCTACGTGCATATATGCGCTCTGCGCGCTCCAGTCTTAATGGAGGGAGCAAAATGTAGCGTCTTCTGGATGCATCTAAGCAATGGCCGAGGGTCGTTGGAGTCTATTGTTCCGTGTTGTAGTTATCGCACGTCTAATGGTTAGACGTGTGACAACAACGACGCAACAATAAGAAGCCTGCAGCCCAGTAGCTATAATATTGCTTAAGGGGGAGAGTTAGTGTGCCGCCTGATTTGACAGAAAGTAACACTATAACTTAATTTCGGTCAAATTACGCGGAGCACTTGGACACATCAAGCTGGGCACCCCTTCTGAGATGGTGAGATACACCCTACTCTAGGGTGTATCTCACCATCTCAGAAGGGGTGCCCAAAATTTCAGACATAAAGGCTTTTTTTAGGGAAAAATCCAAAATGGCCCCCAGAAATGACCTATTATTCCTAAAAGTGATATAATTCTGAAATGTTGACTGATTGTGCAAAGTAAAACCTTTATATTTATAGTAATTAGGCTAATATTAAAGGATTTGGCAAAAAATAACCCATGAAAAAGGTCTTAAATATTTCTTAAACTACTTTTAATGCCAAAAAAATACTTAAAAACCACTCTGAATGAGATGACCCTCCACATAAATCCCTTTCTGAGTATTCCAAAAATACATGATTGTTTTAAAAAACTTTTAAAATACCCTATGAATGATTAACAATGGATAATATATTGTAAAAATCTTCACATGACCAGAGGTCAAGCCTTCTATTGAGGCACAACTCCTATCATAAAAAGAATTCCAAATCATTACGCGATACAAGCATGACAATCGATACAATCGACACAAGCATGACATTTCTTACAGATGTTCCTTGGGTGATCCTACTATCCTAGAAGGGGTGCCCAAAAAAATCTTTAACAGGAAGTGAGTTATGGACAAAATGCAAAATGGCCACCAAAACTGTTGACAGTTGACTCAAAAGACGCCAAAAGAATCTCCAAAATGCATACAATTTGGCACACATGTCCCTTGGGTCATCCTAAGACATCCTAGAAGGAGTGCAAAAATAAATCTTAAACAGTAAGTGAATTATTGACAAAATTGAAAATGGCCGTCTACAGTGTTGGTTATTGATTCAAAAGCTTATAGAATCTAATAGAAGCATACAATTCGGCACATATGTCCCTTGGGTCATCCTAAGACTTCCTAGAAGGGGTGCCCAAAGGAATCCAAAACAGGAAGTGAGTTATTAACTAAATTGAAAATGGCCACCTAAAGTGTTGTCGATTGTCTCAAAAGACAACTAAAGAATCTCCATAAGCATACAATGTAATGTGGCACACATGTCCCTTGGGTTATCCTATAACATCCTAGAAGGGATGCCCAAAATAATCTGAAACAACAAGTGAGGTCTACATTTAAAATGACCACCTACCCTATATAGTGTTGACAGATGATGAAAAAAACGAAGGATGTCATTAAAAGCATGGAATCTGGTACAAATGTCCTTTGGGTCGTCCTACAAGGGGAATTTTTTTTTCCGTATAATTCAAAATAACCGCCTAAAGCAGTTGATGCTCAGAAAAGCGTATAGTGCTCCTACCTTAAAGGGATTATTTGTTTGTTTGTTTATTTAACGTTTTAGGAAGGGACCATGTTGAATAAATTCCAAATGGCTCTTTAAACTGTTGACAACTTCCGTCTGCATAACTTGGCATATTCTGTTTACATTTGCACTACATCATCATATTTATTTCCTTTTCTTTACTCTTTGAATCTTTATTCATCTAACTCTGCAAATCCTTATTTTGGACTCTATCTTCTTCTATCTTCAAGCTGGCGTGGGCGCGGCGGAGCTTCACCCTCCACATGTCCCTGGACCCCGACACGGTCTCCGCGGCCGCCCTCGTGCTTGGGAAAGGCTTGCTCGTGCCCGGGAAAGGCTTGCTCGTGCCCGGGAAAGGCAGGAAAGGCATGATGACCTGTAGTAAAATCTCATGACATTTAATGGACTAAAACTCCAACTGACATGCTTTCCAAATTAATCTTGGAGTGGCCGTTGTGAAATGTAGCCTAATAAGCAGTGGGTTGTATGGGAAACCATTGGCAATATATAATTTACCTTTTGTACAATTAAAAAAAATTCCGTTGTAGGATAAAGACATCTTCAACTGAACTTATACACGAACACATATTATTTTGTATAGGATTTCACAAAGAGTAATGACAAAGTTTACGGTCAACTGGTCAAATGCACTGTTTGAACAGACACTCCTTATGTCAGGTTACAAATATTTGTGGTGTTTGTTTAGTTCATAATATTCGAACACTATATGCCTTAGGATGACGAAGCACTTATCCGTGTTTCTTCTGATTTATGTCTGGCCTCACCAAAGTCATGCATTGTATAGTAGTCTTGTTGAGGAACAGTTGCATTGGAGGTTCAGTTGCATTTCATGTCAGAATAAAGTTTACTTTGCTTAAAAATATTTGAGTTTTCTTTGTAAAGGCACCTAACCATTTTTCTCCCAACATAGAGTTGGGGGCGGCACTTGTCGGTAGGGCTGGGATGAGGCTCTGCGTCATTCCGATGGGGGCTCCTCACTGGCAGGTGAGTCGGTAGGATTCAACATAAGTGATATCACACAAATGTGTGTGGAGAGGAATTATGGACGATTAAATTGGGCTTAAAATGGCTGAGGAAAATAAATACATAATGACTAGTTGGGCATGATCTGGCATTAGAAATATTTAATAGTCATTGAAAGTAATGGACCACCAAACTAAATTTGGGGAATAATGTCGGACAAGGTTCTTGTATATTGTGCAGGAAAGAGAGAGAGCCCCCTAGTGAAGCTAGATGTTGAATGTCAACAAATCAGTTTTTTTATTTTGTTAGTTATGTTACGAAACAATGATACAAGCAAATTAGTCGGGCACTTGCTTGAGAAACATTATTTAATGAGTAAAAGTTTGTGACAGCTTTAAAGGGTCAAGCCTGTGTTATTACATTCAATTGTCTACTTTATTCTTTCATTCTTTATTCGGATTTGGATCCCCATTAGCGTCCACTGTCGTGGTAGCTAGTCTTCCTGGGGGACACATAAAACATCACAATATAAAACAAACTAGATACAAACGACTGACTAAATCTCTAAACATCAATATCAGCCACATAGTTAAAAAAAGGGGGGGTTTTAAACACTTTCAACATGAATCGTGGCATTTAAGAACACTGCATATACACATACTGTATGTGTACATTGTACACAACCCATTTTGAAGGTTGTGCTAGGAACTGGTACAGTCCATTAATCACTTCTAACCCTATAAATGTACTTGACCCGGGTCACCTATGGCTATATACTTGGTTCGCTCTTCCTCCCCCCTCGCCCCTCTACACCAAATCTCTTCACCAAAAGTATCTGATCTACAACTCACCATGCGTCTCAATGCAAGCTTATAGATCTGCCCTTTTAAAAAAAACTCTTGCCCCAGAATAGGGACGCTAGGTTTCATGACTATTTTCCCGCAAACGGACAGAACTTCAGTCTTCGGTCCTAAATGCAGTCAAGCCCCTGATGAATTAGTATTCTGCATTCAGTGGAAAATCTTTGTGGTTTGAGCCCCTGTAGAGAACAGAAGAGGAACTTAGATTAGAGGTCTCTACTGCAACACACCTTTACATGTAAAGTAGTGTATAGGCATATATGGAGACCGATCCGATAGATATGCAGATATGTATTGCATAACCGGGCGGGGCATGGATTCCCAATTTGCATCGTTCCCTAGTAGATTGGTGCCCAATGGGCACGGTCTAGTTTCTATCAAAATAAATTCTCTACAACATCCGACACAAATGCATCCACATCCATAAGGCATTTTGTAAATTATACATTGTCACCAATAAACAATATTATTTATTGTACATTACATGAGTATGTCCATTCACCAGTTCATGGGGAAACCTCTCCAGTTCCTGTTAAAACTCTGAATGGTCTCCATGTCTTCTTCACTCAACTTGAAGTCAAACACCTGAGCGAGAGACAGACAGACAGACAGACAGTCACAGAAGGACAACAGAGTCGGCAGATCTGCAATAAGGAGCTAAGGAATCTCTTGCTATTGTACATTAAATCATGCAATGACTTACTGTACCCCCCCCCTCCCATCCTCCATCAGGGGTTTTTGTTCCACAATGTGATTGCACAGTCAATTACCTAACCCTCTCCATTAGTTAGGCGGTGTAAAGGCCATCAGGTCACTTGGGCAGACACTTTGCCTGATCCGGTCCTTCAGGTTGGGGGTGAACAGGAGGAGGTCCGATTCAGCATTTTGGGCCTCAAAGGCAGCCTGTGGTGGCAATACCTGGTCCAAAACTGTGGGAGGCATAGTGGCATCCTCCTGCGTTCGCTCATCCCCACGCAGAGCGATAGGACTCTCCATTTCTACATCCACAGGTAGAGACGTTTCCATGGCATCAAAGTTCTCTATCTGTGAGTCTGTCTGTCTGTCTGTGAGTCTGTCTGTCTGTCTGTCTGCCTGTGAGTCTGTCTGTCTGTCTGTCTGCCTGTGAGTCTGTCTGTCTGTCTGTCTGTCTGTCTGTCTGTCTGTCTGTCTGTGAGAGGTTGTGTATATTTCAGGGTACACTGTGAATGATGTGTATATTTCAGGGTACTGTGTGATGTACTGTGTATATTTCAGGGTACTGTGTGATGTACTGTGTATATTTCAGGGTACTATGTGATGTACTGTGTATATTTCAGGGTACTGTGTGATGTACTGTGTATATTTCAGGGTACACTGTGCGATGTGGTCCTGGTGGTCCAAGGGAAGCACTTCCCTGTGCACAGAGTGGTGTTGGCTGCAGCCAGCCACTTCTTCAGCCTCATGTTTACAGTCTGGGACGGCTCGTTGCCTCACATGAGCGGGCTGCCGAAGCGCTCGAGCGCAGCGCTAACGCCATGGAGCGCTGCGCTGTAGCGTGGGAGCGGCTCGCTCATGTGGGGTCGTTAAGGCACCCTCCTCCGACGGCCCAAGCCCCTCCACCTCCACCCGCACCTCCAGCTCCATCGGCACCAGCCGCACCACCACCAGCGGAACCTCGCTCTTCCCCCAGCACCACCAGAGCGGCCCGTCGCCGATATAGTTCTCCGACTCCTGGTCCTTCCCGTGGCCGAGGTCCACGCCTGCGTGGTCCGAGGCGGAAAAAGTGATTGACCTCATGCACGAGCACTCTTTTTTTTTTTTTTCATGTTTGATATTATTTTTTTAATTTAAAAAAGTTTACAGCAATATAGTACTGTCATTATTATTTTATTTGCAATAAACATAATTTCTAAATGCAAGCTTACCCGTTTTCTGTGCGAGTGAAACTCAAGTTCAAATGTGTTCAAGGAAAGAACAGGTCATCATGGTTTAAGTTCAACTGCAGGAAGACAAGGGAGATGTTAATAGTCTGGCAAAATGGCAAAATGGAACAGCTTTCTGTGCATTTAATTTATTTCAGAATAAACACACCTCCGCATGTGAGTTGCAATTGCAAATCGAGAGAAGGGTCTCGGAGCTGTTTCCCGGCGAGGGCCTTGATTGTACGAAAAAAGTGTGCATGATTTCCAGCAAAAATGTCCACAGTACTTCAAATTACAAAGTGCTTCCAAACTTAAATGTCACTCTTATTCCCGAAATCCAAATAAAGTCACCTTAAACAAGCTAACCATTTTTAATCTATTCCAAAAAAGGGTTTTTTGGTTTGAGTTCAGTGTGTGGCCTAGAGCCTGGTACTTTTCCACTGCATTGCATTGATTAGATATTGCACTCACCTGGCTGCTCAGGTTCAGGTCAAAAAAAAATGTTTGAGGAAGCAGCAGCAACAGCTTCACATCTTAGCACCCAGCTAGAACGGGAACAAGGTATTTTGTTTGTTTTATTTTCTGTGCAATTATTTTGGAGATGTAAACATTGTGATTATTTATAATTTATGTTTGTATGTTGTAAGAGCTCATTTTTTCTTGTTTATTTTCTTATAGTTCTTACGGTGTCTGTCCAAAAAGGGTATTTCTACAATGAAAATTAAAACCTTCTGGAAACATCAGTACGCTTCACCATTCTCTGGCTTGGGTTAGCTACACTGGACCTGTGCACAAATCTCACAGACGTGTGGAGAGATATTATCATTAATGTTTTCTGAAGTTGCACTTTCTGTTGCAGCAAGAGAACCTCAGTCTGGCGTTCAAGACAGGAGAGAATGTTGGAATCGCTCAGTCGCTGGTGAGCTTCTGGAAACCACTTAACAGTTTGAGGAAATGGCCATGTTTTACCTTTTTTTTAAGAGTGATATGCAGTTGTTTTCATAGCTCTTGAGTGTGTACAACTGTACACGACAGATGAAACCCACCGTTGAATCGGTGCACTAAGTATTTACATTGCTTTGCCAAAAGGGTTGGATGTGACCAGAGTTTCTTGCCATGAGCTCCCACCTAAAATGTTTGTTTAGTTTAGCGAAGGTTAGGTCCACGGTTGGGGTTAGGCTGTGCCTGAGAGGAAATTATGTCAGAGTAAAGTCTTGCTATGTTATACTGATGGAGTTGTGTAGATTATATTTTGTTTCTTGTGCTAGCTGAAGAAGTATCCCTACAATGTCAAACGTGAAGAAAAAAACCCTGTAATATCACTTTGTCACTGTTTTGTTTTACAGACGATGGAGGAGATGCTGAGATCGGGAGGTCCCGACTGGCAACGCGTCCTGAGCTACGTTGAGAGCATGTACTGTCACTTTGAGATGTGACTCCACAAGAGGCCCTCCAGGAGGGCTTTAAATGAAATTTAAAGTAATTGATCGTCTATTTGGAATATTTGGCATAGAAACCTTGAGGAAAAGAGTGCAAGTCAAGGTAGAATTCTTTCATCGGTAGTACTGTATTACGTGTCACATACTATTTAAAACTAAATCGGAGACAAATTCTCCAGTTGTGCACCAACTTCTCTTTAGCTGCTGATATACCGTGCATTTTCTGTGATCCTTTTCAGAGATGATCAAGCTGTCTGGTCCTTTCAGCCCTCTGTAAATATGCACTTTTTTTCCCTGCACTTTGATGTTATGTAGGAGGGTTTAAAGATATTCTAGAACTGCTGTACTTTTATGTCACAAGAGTTTAGTAGGAATTGTCAGAAATGATTCTGAATTTGCCCCTTTATCAAGCAGCGTCTTCTCTTAGAATCCAAGACACCACTGGTCTAAAACTCTGTTTATATTACATAAACTAACTATGTGACACAGACAAGCATCCATTGAGTGCTTGTACAGTTTGATATTCACATAATTTAAACATGTTTATGACTGCTTTTGATGCCGAAGTCCTCTTTTTCAAAAGTTGAAAAATCTAAGCCTATTTTTTAAATGTCTTGTAAAAAAATGTTTATATAAAACAAAGCTGGTGCCAAAGAAATAAAGTTATGAAGCAAATGCTGTTATTTATTCTGAGCATCTTACAATCCAGTTCTCAAAGTGGTGGGTCCTAAAGGTGTATGATAATTTATTTGTCATATATTCCTTCATTAAGCACATAACACCAAACATCTGTTTATGGGTGGTCAGCTATTTTTCTTGCAATAAGGGATTTCCCTGGGATTCATGGTCTGAGTAAACTATTTACTTGATTTTAGTTCCATCTGCTGGTGAGTACCTATTATTGCACCTTTCCATGTGCAGTAAAACGTGAGTCGCTTTTTGAGAGCGCCAAATGTTCGCTCGATTACCACACGCGCCCGTGAGTGTTTTCTATTAAAAGAAAACTCACGCACCGTTGTTGGCCCCTGATATGGCACCATCAGCCAGGTTTTTTGAGGATAACCATTGTCGCCTAACAACCACCCGTCAGGAGGGGGGTCCCTCCCGAAGATTGTAGGTATGACAGAGTTATCCATATGTAGGTGTCATGGCTTGATCCAGGAAAGTTTGCACATACATGTGTGATGTATTGCAATGCATCGCAAACTACCTGGACATTGATGGAATGGGTTACCTTACGGTTCACATAGGCTACACTGTTCACATCCGGAGCCCGAATCTGGATGTGCGTGCAATCTATGGCACCCAGAACTCCAGGGAACCCATACTTGTCCAGGAATTCCTGTTTCACCCTATGTTGGCTTTCGGGTGTTGTGGGAAACGTGATGAACTCACGGGCGTGTCAGAGGAGGCTTTTCGTGACCGCATGTATAGCCAGACTTACGGAAGGTTGTGACATTCCTCCAAGTGAGCTGAGGTGAGTTTGGAATGAGCCACCAGCATAAAAATATAGTGCAACACTGACTTTAACAGCAACTGGCAAAGTAAAGGGACAGGTGACATCGGGCTCGATGTCGTGGCTGACCAAATGGCAAACTGCCTGACGGGAGAGGCGCAGCTCAGCTCTGCATTGCGTCTGTGAGATAACAATATAGGCCTATTTATTTTTTTTATATATATATATACATACACACACACACACACACACACACACACACACACGTGCGCACACACAGCCTTCATGAAGTTGTATGAAGAAAGAATAAGAAGAAGGCTATGGCCTATAGCCTATATAGGCATATACCTGTCAGTCCTAAGTAATTCCTTCGTTGTCTGTAGACCCTCTCAGAACGGCGGCGGCGTCTCTCGTACTCTCTGCCGAGTATATACTCCATTGTTCTCTCTCAGGCTGGACATGTGAGAGTGGTGGTATTTAAACTGTGACAGTGATTGACTGACGTCAGGACGTGGAGTAGCGTGTGTGTTCATGTGTTCCCAAACTTCCCATGCACGTGCATTTGTACCAACTGCGCGTTCGTGTGAAATCAAACATTTTTTTTGCGTTTATGAGGTGCTGAGACCCATGTCAAATCGTTATGCGCTGAGTCAAGGGGCTTAATAGCAAATTGCGCAAAGCGAAAATAATTAACATATGGACACTCCCACAATACTAAAATATTCAGGAACGCCGTATGCCATACGTGTTTGCGTTCAACACGGGACGATAAGACTTCTATAATACCATTGTGCGCAGAGCGAGGCCAATATAGGCCAATTTATGAATTACCGTATTGTAAAACGGACATTCAAAATGGGGCCCTAAATGTCTATTGTTCTGGTATTTTTCCTAGGGGAGTGGGAAAAGGAGCGAAACTAGCCTTCAGAGAGAGTTTTTCCAAGTTGAAAGATTTGTGATCGCTCACCAAGTCGGGTCAGTACATTTAACCAAATTTAATATTTTCTTACCCACTTGAACCCTAGTTTTCGTATTCTGGGAGTTACATGTTCTGTAAATAGCAGAAATACACTCACAACTCATGGAAATGCCGACCACCATCTGAAAATATGCTGTTCCAGTGACCCCCCGGAAGTTAAAAACGTTTGCGGTGAATGAATATATTCAAAGATTTACGCCACATTTTCACGATTTTTCATAAATAGCAGACCTACAAGCTCGTAGCGCAGTGCTATGAGCTTGTAGATCTGCTATTGTTTCAATAGCTAAAGTATAACATAATGCTTAAAACACCAAAAGGGGTTCCGTACCCAGGTTAAGACATGATAGAATATGAATATATAATGTTTTTTTTCTTTGTAGTTAATTAATTTAAACCATTAGTTATTTGTAATTAGTTTACACAGTACTTAGTTGTGTCTAAAAAAGAATGTGTCAATGGAATCTAACATCAGTGCATTCTTTGGTCTTTTCAGGTACACCAGTGCTGGCACTGACTGAGTCAGCTGATAAAGGGTCCAGATCAAGGGTGAAGAAAGACCTTCTCATGGACAATGTGAAAACTGTGACAGCTAGCCCCAACCGGACAAACATCAGACTTGGAGTGATTTCTGTCTCTGACGAAACGCTGGAGTGCATGCCTAGATTGGGTTGTAAGAGAGGTCAAAGACAAGAACATTTCCATGTCTCACATTCTTATTTACTGCCGCAAAAGAAACACAGTTGCTAGAGTTTTTAATTATTTCCTAGGAGAGCTAGATGAAGACGCATGGATTGACAGAGACCCTGAGCATAAGTCGACAAATCAACTGATAGGAATGTATCACAGGGACACAGGTGAAGAGGACAACTGCGCTTGGCTTGGGCTTGAACTTCAGAAATGTATCTCATGTGATAATTTTTGGTGTACCAGATGACGTTGAAGCTATTGTCCAGCAAGCAGGCCGGGCAGGCAGAGACGGCTCACAGTCACATGCAGCAGTGTATGTGGTTAGACAGCAAAGAAATACTGACGAGGGAGTAAAAGATTTGCTAAAAGGGAGAAAAGAACGCTGCTTTCGAGAGGCCCTTTACAAAACATTTGAGATCATCCAACACGTGTACAGCCTAAACATTTATGTTGCACGTACTGCCACTCCCACTGTTTTTGCACTCCTGAAGGTTGTGAAGAACCGACACCTACTTATGAGTTGTTGCATGTCGAGGTTCCTACTAGATCTAGGCAGGTACTGCCAGAACAAAGTATGTTGATCAGAGAGAAGCTGGAGTCATACAGGGATAGTTTGGTTCCTGCAAATGCTCATCTGTTCACCTCAAAGAAAGGCTGCACTGGGTTTGGCACAGAACTCATTGATGCTGTTGTAGAACACAGTCCCAAGATATTTGACATGTCATACATTAAATGCAATATCCCAGTATTCTTTCAGCGCTATGCAAATCAAATTGTAAAAACTATTGGCGAGGTATTTCAGGACATTGACGGCTTGGATACCAGTCACTTGGAGACCAGTGACTCTTCTCACTTTGATTTGCCTGATATGTATTACACTGGTCACTTTGACGATGATGAGGCAGACGTTGACCAAATCATTCAAATGCAAACATCACCCAGCAGCAGCTCAGATTATGCAACGTCTATTGTGTCTGCAATGTCAGGACTGTCGCTAATCCATTCCTCTGACTGAAAATGTGTGCGTATTGTTTTGTTTCCCTGGTTTTTGTAAAGTGCAGAACAAAGTAAAAAAAATGCAGCTTCTGGAAATGTGAACATTTGATAATATGCCAAAAATAGCACCTGTATTGCCAATAGTTTGCACAAAAAGTGACAAAATGTTTACAATGTTTTCCTGGATATTTTCACTACACAGACATGGCACCTAATGTGGATTTTGGAGCATGGACTTATGCATCCGATATAAACAGAGGTTATTTTACTTTTCCTGCAGCTCATCTGACATTTTAGAGAGTTGTCCTGACAGTGGTAAATATGAGACGTGTGGGGACAAGATTTACGTCATATTTGGCGGACATTTGACCTATTTTCTCTCATTGTCAATGGCACATTAATGAAGACGTGTGGGACAAGATTTACATCATATTTTCCCCTTTCATTGTCAGTGGGGTTGGCCCACTGCAATCTTGAGTTGACCAAAAAATGCTAATAAATAGATTTCATGGATTTAATTTGGGCAGAGTGAAAGAGATGTCTTAGTCACACTCATGACATGCACTTCCTTCAGAATGACTCATTTTAAAGTATAATTTAAACTCAGGAATCAAATAAAAAGAACCAAAAGTGACTGGATATGTCAGCCAAAATGGAAGAGAAAAGAAAGGAGAGTAGCTAGGCAAGTCCCACATAGGACCATTCTAACGACTCTCAACTAAAAACGACTAAACTAAAAATCACATGAGTGTAACTAACAGGACAATGAGGACATGCCGCTGTTCTGTGCTGCATTGACTGACTGAGTGAGAATTTGAGAAAGCAGGAGTGTGGTACTGGAAGGCTTTTATAGGGGTGTTGGGCGGGGCAACACCTGCAATCAGGAATGAACAGCAGGTGTGCAGCCTAATAAGGAGCACAAGCTAGTTGACCAGATTTTAACCCTTAGCATGATCTGTCAGTTGCAATGTTTACAAGTTTCAAAGGGTTAGTTTTGTATTTGTTTCTCCGGCTTGGCGTATACTATAGCACTAAACCACTTACACTAAGAAAGGCCTTTCAAAGACGCATCCGATGCCATGAGTGTGATTTCATATGGACTTGTACAACTTTGTCGAAAATTCAACAAAGGCCACAATCACATGGTCAGAACGTGACCAAAAGTCATATTTCTCTGCGTAACACTACTTAGACAAGAAACTCGTCTTCCCGCCTGAGATCATTACAACTAACCTCAGGCCGGACGTGGTCTTGTGGTCAACCGCCCAGAAGTCGGTATTCATTGTTTTTTTTAATGATTTGTACTTTATTAATTTTCTTTTATATATATCACTCATTCTTGAGATGAGGGACAAAAGTGGAAAAAACATGTCCCACACATAAGAGCCTTATTTATGTTAAAAATAAATAAATTCATAAAAATAAAAGCACTTGCAAAGTTATATGTAATACAGTTGTGTAATCTGACGACATTCATTTCATTATGTTTTTTCATATTCCATCTGAATTAGTTAAAAGCAGGCTCTGTACCCAAAAATGCCTGCATTTAGCCTGTCCACAGCAAGTGGTCACAATTTCAAACAGCCAAAAAAGTGTCTAATACTGTCACAATCACATAAATACACATACTAAATGAAAGTAGATTGTCAACAACATAGCAAACAATATACAGTTATTTTTTTTCCAATAAATATCTCATATCAAATGTGTGTCCCACGTCTCCGTCAACTCCGTCAGGTTTTTTAAAAGTCTTAAATTAATCAGAAATTATTGTCGACAGATTTAGCCTGAAGACTCCTTTTCCAAGTCCTGTATATATTTGTTGCAACAGTGGAGCACCTGGTCTGACAAGCATTAAATTGTTTGATATTTTAAACAAACAATGTTGATATCAATGTGGTCACAGCTTTTACATGTCAACTCCGTTAAGAATTCCAAAATAATGTTTAGTATTTTAGTTTAGGGTTAGGTTTAGCTAACAACTGAAGAAAAAACTAAATGGCTACATTGTACTACAGAGGGTTAAGATGAAAACAAATGCCATTTTGTCAACTCCGTCGGGTTTTGTGTCTGACGGAGTTGACATGTATCTGACGGAGTTGACAAAAGTGTTCCTAAAACAATACAATTATGTTTTTTGAATATTGGGAAGTATTCTAATTTGGCACACAGTTAGAGCATGCCTTAAGGAACATGTTTGGCTATATGGCCATCACAGATTTGTCTCGTGGTGACCATGGCAGCCATTTTCCAAAATGGCCACCACCTGATGTTATTTTACAATAACTCAAGTTATACACCACCTAGGATCTTGATTCTGGTGACTAATCATACATTTTAAAGGATGTGGGGTACAGTACTATTTAGATTTGACCTGTGACCATGGCAGCCATTGTTTTTCAAAATGGCCGCCACCTGCTGTTATTTTACAATAACTCAGGTTTTAGACCACCTAGGATCTTGAGTCTGCTACGCTTAGCCACATGTTTTGGTCGTGTCCCAGATTGACTACATTTTGGACAGAGATATTTAATACCTTCTCGTATATCTGTAACTCAACCATAGATCCCAATCCAATAACGGCGCTGTTTGGTGCACCTCCAGAGGGAATACAAATACCAACTCAACAGGCTGAAGCTATAGCGTTCTCCTCCTTACTTGCCAGACGCCTGATACTATTTAATTGGAAAAAAGCAGCGCCGCCATCTCACAAACGTTGGGTGGAGGATGTTATGTCACATCTCAAGCTTGAAGAACTTAAATATACGATCAGGGGCTCCACTCAGAAATATACCAGAGTTTGGCAACCGTTCCTAACCTACTTTGCGGTAGTATTTTCTACATAACCATTGGCCATCCCCCCCCCCCCTCTTTCCCTTTTTCCTTTTGTTTTGTATTTTTATTTAATGTATTTTGCTTTATACTTTATTTTCAGTTATTGGAATGTACAATTTCGAGGGTGTTGTTTTACATTTTATTTCAGACAATAATATAATATATATAGTATAATGTAATATAATATAATATAGTATAATATAATATATTTTTTTACATGAATGTTGAGTACTGGTGTTGTTGTTGTTGGTTTGTCCGGTATCTGTCTTGTACCTGTCTTGTCTTATGTTAAAAAAAAACTTCAATAAAAATACTTGAACTACCTAGGATCTTGATTCTGGCGACTAATCATACATTTTAAAAGATGAGGAATACAGTGGTACTATTTAGATTTTTGTCCTGTGACCATGGCAGCCATTGTTTTTCAAAATGACCACCAACCTGCTGTTACTTTACCAATAACTCAAGTTTTATACCACCAAGGATCTTGATTCTGGCGACTAATCATTACATTTTCAAGGATGAACTTTCTCTGGGAGGGGTCAGGGCTTATTTCAGGAGCAGGTTGAGTTGCTACTGACAGGACATTAAAAGGAGGTGGGCTTTCTGGCCTTTGACTTGTCCCTTTCAGGTACAGATGCACAGTTTGACTTCACTGGCCACTGCAGGGAACTGTGGGGGAGAAACTTTGGTCTCTTGACACCCCGATTAGGTTCAGGTTGTTTTTGGTGGAGACTTGCCTTTCATGACATCATTGGGTGCAGGCTTTAGTTCCGACATACTATTGATCCGAAACCTCAATCCTGACCTAACCCTAACCGCAAGCACGGGAGCAGCGCATGTCGGACCATCGCTTTTTCGCATCGCATGTCCCCCCACTTCGGATCTTCGGTGTGTCGGAAAAGCGTGCGCACCCCACATCATTGCTGCAGCAGTTGATCTCCTTACTGTAATGTTCATGCATTTGACAGTTTAACCTTTCATCCATAAGGGGGCGCTTGGCATGTCAGAATACTAGTAACACCACTGAAGAAAGGTCCCGGATGTCAGATTGTTATGTGTTGTCAGCGAAGCATGTAGATGGATTCATAGCTTGCATTGATTCATGTGTTCATACCAGGGGAATTCAATAAACAAGTCTTTGGAGTTAAAGCAGTGCTTTGTGGATCAATTCCAAAACTTTACACTTACTGCCAGCGGTGGCACACTCTGGGTCTCTGGGGCGTTGTATCTTGGTGGCCTCTAGCCCCTCTCGGAACCCTCCATAAAGCTTTTATGAAATTTGGATGTCGCTTTATGTAGGGTCCCTGTTCGTTACTTTATTTTCGAATGCGATTGTTGGAACGCGGACATAAACAAACTCTGCATTAAGTCGCTCTGCGCACTCTGATGATTTTTTTTGGCCTATACATACCTCTAAGAATATCTCCTGTGTCGTGGAAGCCGTTAAGTATTTTTAATCCATGTTTGATTAAAAATGTCGCTTTGATTCTTCTTGTTTATTTACCGTTTATTGTACCGCCTCCCGATGTGCGGTTGGCTTGTGCCGGCTACGTCATAGCTATAGCGCCACTAGCTAGCCAGATAGGCGGTACAATGAGGTGTCAATAAACAAGGTAGGAAGAAGCGACATTTTTAATCAAACATAGATTGAATATACTTAACGGCTTCCGCGACACAGGAGATATTCTCAGAGGTATGTATAGGTACTTATAGTTCACACATTCAGAAGCCCGCACAGGAAAGAACGTCGTAAAACTGCGCAGATTCATTTCCCGAACGTGTTTACATTGTATATATGTGTGCATACCTGGTGGCAGCCCGGCGGTGGACCAGGACCCCATGGGGTAAAGTCTTAAAAATGTCAGAAACTTTACTATCATTGGGTTCTGCTTGTGGGGCTAGGTGGCCTCCTGCCAAACGGCAGTCTGGCCAAGTGTCTGTATTTAGTTGTGAGGCTATATACGAGGCTAGGATACGATTGCTCACCCAGCTCCAGGTGACTTGAGATGAAGGCTCCTTTGATTTGGTAACATTGCTTTGGTTGACGTGCTGGGGACACAGAGAAAGACACTGATGCATTCATAGTCCTGAAGGCAGATCTTCTGTCTCACTGTTCACTGCTCACTGTTCACCTCAAGCAGGACAAGGTGTTTGCCTTTGCACAGGCTATATGGCTAGGACTCGTGCTTCAACCACTCAAAGAACTCCAATAGGGTGTTGGTTGCTCCTGGGCCGCAGCGCAGAGCATTGTGTTCTGTGTATACGGTATTAATAAAATCTGGTAATGAATTCATTATCAACTAGAAACAAAATTTCAAGAAATTTTACTGGGTGCCTGAAGCTCGCCAAGTCTGTGCAGCATTTGAGCCACGGACCACCATTTGATGACATTTAGCCTCTCAGAAGGGTCCATTTGGTTACATGTGAGCCAGGTCTCCCCATTGACTTTCAATGGGGTATTTTGTCTAAGTGTATTGCGCATTATGTTGCCACCAACATTATAATGCTAACATGCTAATACTAACATGCTAACATTTTAATGCTAACATGCTAATGCTAACATGCTAATGCTAACATGCTAATATGCTAACATGCTAATGCTAAGATGTCTGAGCTGTAAGGGTCCATTTGGTTTCGTTCAGGGGGGCGGCCCGGTTCCGGCGAGCCGCCCTGCTTCTGAAACGGTCGAGAAATGACAGAGTTACGCGTTTCCCCGATTTTCTCCATTGTGTGTGTGTGCGTGCACATGTGTGCATGTGCTTGCATGTGCGTTTGTGTGTGCGCGTGTGTGAGAGGTGGTCAACTTGGTCTAAGTGCATGGAGCAAGTTTCAAGACTGTAGCATGTTGCAAACAAAAGTTATAGCTGTGTAAAGGCCAGCCAATAGGAATACAGAGGGGCGGGGCTTAAGCAATTAAGCCATTACAGCTTGTTCCTCTTGATGGTCTACGTCCATGTACCAAAGTTTGAGGCTGTAGCATGTTGTAAACAATAGTTAGAGCTGTGTAAAGGCCAGCCAATAGGAAGACAGAGGGGCGGGGCTTAAGCAATTAAACATTTACAGCGTGCTCCTATTGGTGGTCCAAGTCCATGGAGCAAGTTTCAAGACTGTAGCATGTTGCAAACAAAAGTTATAGCTGTGTAAAGGCCAGCCAATAGGAAGACAGAGGGGCGGGGCTTAAGCAATTAAACATTTACAGCGTGCTCCTATTGGTGGTCCAAGTCCATGGAGCAAGTTTCAAGACTGTAGCATGTTGCAAACAAAAGTTATAGCTGTGTAAAGGCCAGCCAATAGGAATACAGAGGGGCGGGGCTTAAGCAATTAAGCCATTACAGCTTGTTCCTCTTGATGGTCTACGTCCATGTACCAAAGTTTGAGGCTGTAGCATGTTGTAAACAATAGTTAGAGCTGTGTAAAGGCCAGCCAATAGGAAGACAGAGGGGCGGGGCTTAAGCAATTAAACATTTACAGCGTGCTCCTATTGGTGGTCCAAGTCCATGGAGCAAGTTTCAAGACTGTAGTGTAGTATAGGCAACAGACTTGTGATTGATATACAGTAATAGTTTTTGATATCTGCATATGTGAAAATTCAAGCTGATTCCGAATATTAATTCAGATGTGTGTACAAAAGGGTTTCTAAGACTGTAATACAGAAAATAAGTTTCTGTACTCCTAAAACAGGGGCGGTGCCCAAAAGACAGAGTCAGCTATTCCGAACCCCTTCTGGTAACACAATGGCCAGGATGAAGTGTGAACTCTTGAACCACCCTCCTTAGCACACTAGGAAATGGACCAGTCTATTGTATGGGCATGTGTTCGCACGAATGTGCAAATGTATGAATGAAAGCGCCCCGGTGACGCCCATTGGTCAACAACTCGTGGCGACATCTTCAAAGAGAGTTTTTGGGGGTGAGCAGTAGAAACAATAGAAGAGGCTGACGCCTCGCTTTTGCATTTTCACTAGACGCGCATAATAAATTAGCTTAAGGAAACCGGTTTCTCTGACTCAGTAAACGTAAGATAATTCTAGTCAAGCCAGCGGAAAAATTAACGACTGCCTCCTTCTATATAGGCGATAAAAATGCTTATCGCTCTCTTCTTTCCAACTTGCAACCCGACGGAGAGGTCGTCTGCAGCTAAGCGCGAGTTCCGCGACCACTCCGAGCAGAGGCCTATCTTGACCAAGGAGAATCTTCTCCTACCAGCGGTTATAGAGGTCTCTGGCTAATCCAAAGCTACTTAGTTTAATTAATAACTAAAACGAGTCGTGTTATCCGATACAGCGCGACTACGCCAACAGAGACGCCTCATTTGTTTTTCCTGGCAGCAGATCTGAGGAACGCCTAGAGGAAATTATCTCCAAACAGGTGGGTCAGAGGCACAGATTATTCACCACCGGTAACGACATATTGTGGCTTCTCTAGTCAGTAAAACTAAAATTAGTTTTAAAATAGGATTGAATGACTATCTCGGTAGAATTTACTATGGACTCCTACTAGGTGCCTAAAATGGGAATAACCGTCCCATTTTCTATCTTTCTTGTTTCCTTTTTCCACCTTCCTTAAAAGCATTGTTGTTTTAAATGAATACTGCTAAAATTCCCGGCTGAAATGCACATGAATATTTATTTAAAAGGAGTTTTCACTGTGACGATTCAAACGTGCGTTTGCTTCATAGTGTAAACATTAATCCTGGATTATTCGTGTGTCTATCAGTCCTAGGAATCGCATTCTTAATCAAACTGAACTCATGTTCAGACATGATTAAAATGACGCGCGTACTCAAGCGAATGTGTTTGGATTAAACGTACACCCCACTTGATTTGTAAGGAGTCGTGCCGGTTAGTTCAAGCGTAAAAACGCTGGTCTATCCGACACGAGTCAATACAATTTTGTTGTGAAGCTAATCGTTTGGCTCACGTCCAAATGATTATATTCGTGAACAAAGGGTGTGCCGCTATGTGTGTTTTATTGAAACATTTGTAACCAGTATAATCGATATTAATAAAAGTACACCATTGATTACTTTTATTCACTTGTTCATTGGCAGTTATTCTCGATGTACGTGTCTTGTGTCTTGACATCATGGTGAACAATGGAATCCTAGCTATTTATCAGTAAGTGCTTACAAACTCATGTCTTGCAAGAGAGACAATTTTAAATGTGATGCGCTGGGATATATGTATATATTATTCACGAGTTATTTTATTATGACTTTGGAATCATATATGGACGATTAACGATTTTGAGTTAATCTGCCTATATTCTGGATTTATCCACTACAGTAGCATGTTGCAAACAAAAGTTATAGCTGTGTAAAGGCCAGCCAATAGGAATACAGAGGGGAGGGGCTTAAGCAATTAAGCCATTACAGCTTGTTCCTCTTGATGGTCTACGTCCATGTACCAAAGTTTGAGGCTGTAGCATGTTGTAAACAATAGTTAGAGCTGTGTAAAGGCCAGCCAATAGGAAGACAGAGGGGCGGGGCTTAAGCAATTAAACATTTACAGCGTGCTCCTATTGGTGGTCCAAGTCCATGGAGCAAGTTTCAAGACTGTAGCATGTTGCAAACAAAAGTTATAGCTGTTTAAAGGCCAGCCAATAGGAATACAGAGGGGCGGGGCTTAAGCAATTAAGCCATTACAGCTTGTTCCTCTTGATGGTATACGTCCATGTACCAAAGTTTGAGGCTGTAGCATGTTGTAAACAATAGTTAGAGCTGTGTAAAGGCCAGCCAATAGGACGTCAGAGGGGCGGGGCTTAAGCAATTAAACATTTACAGCGTGCTCCTATTGGTGGTCCAAGTCCATGGAGCAAGTTTCAAGACTGTAGCATGTTGCAAACAAAAGTTATAGCTGTTTAAAGGCCAGCCAATAGGAATACAGAGGGGCGGGGCTTAAGCAATTAAGCCATCACAGCTTGTTCCTCTTGATGGTCTACGTCCATGTACCAAAGTTTGAGGCTGTAGCATGTTGTAAACAATAGTTAGAGCTGTGTAAAGGCCAGCCAATAGGAAGACAGAGGGGCGGGGCTTAAGCAATTAAACATTTACAGCGTGCTCCTATTGGTGGTCCAAGTCCATGGAGCAAGTTTCAAGACTGTAGCATGTTGCAAACAAAAGTTATAGCTGTGTTAAGGCCAGCCAATAGGAAGAGAGGGTTTGTGTGTTGGTGTGTGTGTGTGTGTGTGTGTGTGTGTGTGTGTGTGTGTGTGTGTGTGTGTGTGTGTGTGTGTGTGTGTGTGTGTGTGTGTGTGTCCATTTGGTTTCTCTCAGGGGGGCGGCCCGGTTCCGGCGAGCCACCCTGCGTCTGAAACGGTTGAGAAATGACAGAGTTACGTGTTTCCCCAATGTTCTTCATTGACTTTCAATGTGTGTGTGTGTGTGTGTGTGTGCGTGCACATGTGTGCATGTGCGTGCGTGTGCGTTTGTGTGCGCGCGTGTGTGAAGGGTGAATCATTAACAATGTATCAATTTCAGCTGGGCTAGTCTATGCAAATGCCACCACTATTGAAAGTTAACCCATTCTGAACGGGAACCCCTTTTTTTTGTTATGCTGAATTTGTTCAGATATACGGTCCGAACAAATTGCTCTAGCGCAAAAAGTAAAAGTCGAATGCGATTTTTGTTTTCGCCGTGAATGACCCGAGACATTGAGGTACGCCGTGTGCGATCGTGGTATTGGTACGATAAAAAACGTGGTTATAAGAGCGAGTTAAGAAATTGTGTTTGTGATGAAAAAAATGCTGACTCATTCAGGCAGTTAACATGGCGTTTCATGAAACATTATGATGGTACACCTGTCGCTTTCAGGGCTGTAGTTCGCGTACCATATGAATCTGGGCTGTGGTTGTGACATTGGGTGAAAGAGGACGAGTGTGGCTACAAAATTACCGAAACCCATGCGTGTAAAGTTAATATTTTGGCCGTGAGGACGATTTGTTCTGAGAATTTCGCTACAGTTTTGACACTGGCCGCTCACTCTGACCCGCTCTCTCTCTGGGCGTGCGACACTCTAAGTCGAGATTTTTGCTCAGACCACACACACTTTGAACTGCGATAGCGGGCAAACCGTGCAACGTATTCGAATTCCGTCTGAACCACAACAAAGTCGATTGCCTCGTGTGCTGTTTGACGTTCAAATCGTGTTTCTACGTAACAGTATGCCAGAGCAATGTGGCTCTAAAGTAACGCGTCGTTTTCTGTTTTTACCCGCGTTTCCCCATTGACTTTGCATGGGGCATTTTTCGCGTCGTTTATTGCGAATTACGTCGGCACGGTAACTCGAATCGGAAAGAAAAGCACAAGCACACCATTCCCGGCCGAGCCGCACGTTTCGATGTATATATTGTGGGGCTTTGGTAAACCGTGCGGCCGGCCATAGCGGTCAAAGTTTCGTGTCTTGATGATTACGATTAAGTATTGGTTTCGGATTTCAACCTGTGTTTCTGCCATTGCATGGCAGGCACCCAGAATGACAGCCATTTCAAGCCTTGTACCCTATTCTGAGAGATTTCTAGACTCCACCTTGTTGGAGCCTTTGCATACACTTGCTGGAACTGGAAAAGACTACGCAACTCTGAAAAGCGAACTCATTGTTGCAAAGCCAATGTTGGCCAAGTTATGTTGTCCAAACGAAACAGACCTGGCCACTGTGTCTAAACACATGAAGACATACGAGAAAGCATTTCCTGTGTTGCACAAATTGTATGTGACAGCCCTTGTAATTGGTGTGTCTTCAGCTTCATGTGAGAGTTCCTTCTCCACACTGGCACGTGTCCTAACCCCCTACCGTCGCACCATGTTGCACGACAGAAAAAAGAACTTGGTTATCTTGGCACATGAGAAATCTATAACAAATACATTAGACATGGACGAATTTGTTACCATTTTTGCCAGGACAAACCGAAGACTCATGTTATAGAGATCGATAGAAAGATTAAAAAATAAAAAATAAAAAAAGATTTAAAAAAGTAATGCAGCCTCAACAGGGCACAAGCCAGATATGATAAATAGATAGATAACCTCACCTGATATGATAGATAGATAACCTGATATGATTGATTGATGGATTTAAAAAAAAGAAAAAGAAAAAAAGATTAAAGAAAAATAAATGCAGCCTCAACAGGGTAAAATCCAGATATGATGATTTATAGATAAAAAATATAAGCCATGTGTACAGAACTAAATAAATTAAAACTACAAAAAAGGAAAATAAAAATGAAATAAGACAAAAAATACATAAAAAGTAAGATAGATAGACTAGATAGATAGATAGATAGATAGATAGATAGATAGATAGATAGATAGATATAGATTAAAAAAATGCAGCCTCAACAGGGCACAAGCCAGATATGATAAATAGATAGATAACCTCACCTGATATGATAGATAGATAACCTGATATGATTGATCGATGGATTTAAAAAAAAGAAAAGAAAATAAGATTAAAGCCTCAACAGGGCACAAGCCAGTGTCCTATTTGTGCCGGTCCCAAGCCCGGGTTAATGCAGAGGGTAGTGTAGATAGATGGAGATGAACTGATATGATGATAGCATAGTTTTTTATGCATTTTGGGGGTTTGGGGGGATTTGACACCCCAAATGTTTTGCCCGCCCGCAGACAAGTCGCCCCCCCCCCCCCCCCCCCTAATATTTTATCTGCCCATCCTAGTGGTGCAGGCTAGATCCGGCCCTGGTCACCAGGAGAGGGTAGCGTGGATCAGTGTACACTACAGTTCTACAAGAGACTTGTGTGCGCGTCATCTACATTACCAAAGCGGAGAGAGTGCAATATTGCATCATCATCTCAGACGTCAAGGCAGAGGCGCAACACTGACCGAACGCTAGGGGGGGATATAGAGCGGCGGCGCGAAGCGGCGCCGCCGAAAAATCCGTCCCCCCCGTCCCCCCCACCACCCTAGGGGAGGGGGGGATGGGGGGGTCTAACCACCAAAACGTGGGGTTATGGTTAGGGTCGGATTACAGAGAGGTTGTTCCAGTGACTCAATGCACATACAAAACTGCTTTGGCACAGTTATTATTATTATGAATTACCTGGCTGTGATTCCTCCTCCCAAAACGTAAAAGTTTAACCACATTATCAGCAACGCCTAAAACAGGTCAAAACTCACTGACCTCATGTAAGTTAGCATATTCTATATAAAATGTACAACACCTGGGCAGTTTTCAGGAGAGGAGAGGGTTCGCATGTTTTAAATATGTAGTTGCACCATACCTGGTGTTGACAGTTGTGCTTTCATTAGTGGCTAATATAATAATATAAATCCCAAAGTGGGGTCCGGCCGTCCGCGGGCTAATACGTGTCCATTTGGGGGTCCTTGACACGAAAAGGTTTGGGAACCACTGTACTAGAGTAGAGGATAAAGTATATTCATTCATCTCCTATCGATCTAGTCAATACGCGTTACCAAAAGTTGTGCGTGACACCAAAAGTGCTGACCTATTGAATACTGTTCCTGTATTATTAGAATCATTACGCAATCACCACAGAGTGCAAAGCACATTGGGTCACTGATGGCGGTGTAACAACTTCCCGAAGGTAGATGGGCCAAACCATTTTGGGATTTAGACAGGGGTGGATCAAATATACCCTTCAAAATATATCGCGTTTATGAACGCAGGATTTCACAAGTATTACTCCTAAGATAACTTTGGAGCCAGGGGGGATAAAGGGGGGGACCCCCAAGCCAGAGGGGGACCCCCAAACTCATTTGGGGGGGACCAATGTGACGCTGGCAGGGGATTCGTCCCCTCCGTCCCCTAGCTTATTGCGCCCCTGCGTCAAGGTTTGACAGTGGAAAATAGATCAAGAATAGAACAATTGACAAAGAAAAATAACAAACAAAAGGGTCAATATATAATAATAGCACGTTATTTGTGCTGTATTGATGTTGTATTGCTATGCATATACCTTCTATTTGTGTTTTTGACAGTTCATTAGCATTGATAATTCAAGTTGTTGTAACCAGAGCGCATATAGGCACAAGGTTTAATATTAGTAATGTATACAGTGTTGGGTTTGATTTGGAATAATTGCACTTGAGAGTTTCTGTGTACCCTACTTTGATGGTATACTATACAGCAGGTTAAATACAACATAATTATTCTTGCCCCTGGTGGAAAACCTCAAGAAGATGAGAAAGAAATTGAGTCTCTTCAGAAAAAATATGACAAACTAAATGAACAACTTGAAACAGAATCTGACGACGAAGAAAGAGAAAGCCTGGAAACAATAATAGGTGACATTCATGCTAAACTACAAGTCTCAGAAGAGACCCTTACATCAAAACAAGCCGAAATAAGGAAATCATCTAGAGTGAAAACTTTAACTCCAAAAATGCAGGAGCTGAAACAACAAGAGATTTCCAAAATGGAGGATAAATTCGACTTTGTGTATGAACGTTGGAAAGGAGATGTGAGAACTGCACGTGCAGGTCTGAAATTCGAGTGCTCTGACAGTGACTTGACTGAATTGATTCACCATGTTGAAGATTTATCTTCTTCCTGCTCCTTTTCTTTTCAGATATGGAATATGTAAAAAAAATATATATATGTAAATATGAATATAATCATGTAAAACCATGACTGAAACGAAATAAATAAATATGAAATGAAAAGTGTCAGAAAAACTATTGGAAGATGCATATAATAATATATGAGCACAGTCAGCACCTTCTACTGAGATTAGGAGAAAAATTGACGGCTGCGTGTACCTAACAGGAGACCTGATGGAGCTTTTGAAATTACGTCAGAAAGAAGTTGGATTGGAATTTAATTTGCGGAGGCAGAAATTAAAAGACTCAATGCAGTGTTTGACAAAGAATATGCTCAGTCCTTAATAGAGACTACATCATCTAAATCTGATGGGAGGCAAAGCTCAAAATATGGATCAGAACACTCAAATATGTGTTACCATGTGTGCCGTGACCGGATGTGGCTGCCAGGCTGCCGTGCCGTCCTGTTCCGTTTACCGTCCTGCTCCCGTCCACTAAAATGACTTCCGGTTTTCCATCTACTGCTTGCTATATGATGAATTCAATTCAATTCAATTCAATTCAATTCAATTCAATTCAATTCAATTCAATTCAATTTTATTATAGTGTCAAATCACAACAAGTTGTTACAACCAACAAAGATCCACCCAGAGCAAGCAATATTGCGACAACGGTAACGAAAAACTCCCCTTTAGGAAGGAACGTCAGGCAGAACCCGACTCTAGGGTGGGCGGCCATCTGCCTCGACCGTGTCGGGGGGGGGGGGGGGGGGGGGGGTAGAGGGAGAGAGAGATAGACAGAGAGAGAAAAAGACAGAGAATAGGCAGGTGGGCTCCGTGGAGGGGTCTGGTCCACATCTGGTCCAGGTCGAGCTCTGTGAGGCCGGGTCCAGTTCACACTTCTGGTGGGCTCCATGAAGAGGCCTGATCCACGGTCACACTCGGCAGTCAGTTGGGGGTTAATATTAGAGGTCCACAGAACTGCGACGGGGAGGACGAAAAGAGACTCCGGGGAGAGATTCCCCGGATGTTGGATTAGTGGCAGGCCTTACTGGAGCCTATATAGTGTATATTACAAGTACTGCTGGGAGACAAACCCACACAACAATGTACGACCATGGTATCCAGCTAGACCCGGAGACAAGTCTGGCCATAGGCTTTGTCGTAGAGAAAGGTTTTCAACCTAGTCTTGAATGTGCAGAGCGTGTCAGCCCCACGGACCGAAGCCGGGAGAAGGTTCCACAGCTGTGGTGCCTGGGACCTAAACGCCCTGCCTCCTATTGTAATTTTTGATATTTTTGGAACAGTAAGCATGTTTGCATACTGTAAACGCACTGCTGTTCTATTTGGTTTGTAAGGATCAATGAGATCCTTGAGATATTGTGGTGCCTGACCATTGAGAGCTTTGTAAGTGAGAAGAAGAACTTTGAACTCTATTCTGTATTTGACCGGGAGCCAGTGTAGGGAGGCCAGTGAAGGAGTGATATGGTCTCTTCTTCTGGTACCTGTCAACACACGCACCGCAGCATTTTGAACTAACTGTAGGCTTTTCAGAGACTTGCCTGGGCAGCCTGATAATAGCGAGTTGCAGTAGTCCAGCCTTGAGGTAACAAAGGCGTGGACAAGTTTTTCTGCGTCATTTTTGGACAGGATGTGCCTGACCTTTGCAATATTTCGCAGGTGAAAAAAGGCATTCTTTGAGATTTGTTTGATATGAGATTTGAAAGACAAATCTTGATCAAAGGTAACTCCCAGATTCTTTACAGTGGCCTTGGAGGCCAAGGTAATGCCATCTAGAGAAAAGTTCTCATCGGCTAGCTTGTCTCTTAGGGGCTTAGGGCCGATCACGATAACTTCCGTTTTGTTAGAGTTGAGGAGTAGGTAATTACAGGCCATCCAACTCTTTATGTCTTTAAGACATGCTTGAAGTTTGACTAATTGGTCCGTTTCGTTCGGTTTCATCGATAGATATAGTTGAGTGTCGTCTGCGTAACAATGGAAATGTATGGAGTGTTCCCTGATGATGTTGCCCAGAGGGAGCATATATAAAGAGAAAAGTATTGGTCCAAGCACAGAGCCTTGTGGGACTCCGTATTTGACCTTTTCACGTGTAGAGGAGCCATTATTGACCTCTACAAACTGAAATCGATCAGACAGATAGGACTCGAACCATTTCAGTGCGGCACCCCTGATGCCAACCAGATGCTCCAGTCTCTGTAGCAGAATGTGGTGGTCAATAGTGTCGAATGCAGCACTAAGGTCCAGCAACACCAGTACGGGACGTTGAGCCGTACAGTAGTGCTTTTCCCGCGCGAGGCGATTGGCGGAGGTTCTCCGCTCGGTCTCCGTTGGCCAGATTAGCATATGGGAGTGTCCAAGGTCGTCAGAGTTGCATACCTGTGTTCAAATTTACATCTCATTAAATCTGACATCCACGAGAGGTCCAGGGTTCGAGCCTGGGATTGTGCAAAGCATAAATCTGACATCCACGAGAGGTCCAGGGTTCGCGCCTGGGATTGTGCAAAGCGTTCTGTGAAAGAACTCTGAACCAAGTGTTATATGTTGCAATTACAAATAGTTTGTGCATTCGGGTACTATTATGACTTATGATAACATTTCATGTAATAAACACACAAGCAGGACATGCTGTAAAACATTAAGCCTTCTATCACCGCAGGGACTTGAACCCCATTTCAGACACCTGAAAGTACCTTCTACCGGTGATTGTTTTGGCCATGCTAACATGTCCTTACTTGCATGATAAAATAAAACATCTGCTGATGCACAAACCTGTACTGTCAATGTTGTAATCTTGAATCATTGGATGTTTCTGCGTCTCGCAACAGGACACCGTCCTCCAGGCGACTCGACCTTGGCTGATGAGACACCGGCTTGAGTCCAAGTGGATGCTCCAGGCGCTGTGGGTGAAAAGGTATAAAATATGATAAGACTAGCCTGCCTTGATCAAGCACCAACACAGCTTTCCTTCATTGTTTACCGATTGACCTGTAATGACCATGTACAATAGCAAATTGGGTTAAGGTTATAGGGTTAATTATTAGGATATATTGTAGATCGGCTATCTTATATTTCTGAATTCACATGCAAGTAAAGACATGGTGTTGCAAAGCAAAAGAAAGCGCTGGTATTGTACTATCCAAGCTTCTGCCTGGATATAGGGTTCGAAGCCCTACAGCGCTGTAACCTGCTGACTGCCTCACCTTCGTGCTGCTGTATGTTTACATTAAATATGAAATTCACTATTTCACCAGTGTTAAGATGCTTTTAATGTTTTCTATCATCTCATTAAAAACTGTCCCTGCTGTTTCTCTGAACATAGTTGGTTGGATGTAACTTTTTCTGAATGGCCTGTGTATTCATTGCAGCTTTAATTCAATACTTAACTGAGGGTAATGTTATATTAATGTAAATTTGTGTTGCTATACAAATGCCCATTTAACCTATTCTGGACCCCTTTTGGTGTTTTAAGCATCAATTATACTTTAGCTATTGAAAAATAGCAGATCCACAAGCTCATAGTGCTGCACTATTGAAAAATAGCAGATCCACAAGGTCATATAGTGCCGCACTATTGAAAAATAGCAGATCTACAAGCTCATAGTGCCGCGCTACAAGCGGGCGGAGCAGTAGCAGGTTGCCTGTTGGTGGTGTGGGCGGGGCTGATAATCTGCACACCTGAGGGATATATAGGCCTAACTAGGACGCATACAAACATTTGTCTCACTGAGAGGTGCTTGAGCACCACAACTCCTATGTGCCTGTATACTGAATGATGAATTAATGTAAGTCTGCTTTCCTATATATCCTACTCGTTGTATTGCCTATGTTTCCTACTGTGTATTACGCCTGACTTATCCCCATTATTGATTGTTATATATTTCCTTCTCTTGCCTGTCAAATCATCACTCATCCGTCATTATCCACTGCCATACCTGTATCTGCAAAGACTGAATAAACTCTCAATGTCAATACTGTCTGGTCTGATTCATGCTCTAACAGGCATGCTGGTGTAGAGGTGCAAAGGTACATAGCCAGCACCCCCCCCCCCCCCCCCCTCACTAGAATATTTCAACTTAACTGAGGGTAATGTTTTATTAATATCAATTTGTGTTGCTATACAAATGCTCATTTAACACAATCTGGACCCCTTTTGGTGTTTTAAGCATCATATTATATTTTAGCTATTGAAGAATAGCAGATCTACAAGGTCATAGTGCCGCGCTAGGAGCTTGTAGATCTGCTGTTTTTGAAAACTGGGGGGTGCCTGGAACAACATATTTTCAGATGGGGGTTCAAGGCCAAATAGAGGCAACCATATATGAATACAACACAAAATATAAAACACCTGAATGTGGCCATAGCACTCTGCGCTCGGATCTGTGAAATAAAAATAAGAGCACTGTTTACCTGACGTGCTGTTGCTACACTTAACATGATAAAATATCAAGTGTTAACCCATAGTCATTCATAGCTACTGTGTGTAGGTTTATTTTATTTTATCGTACAGCCTAGTGCAACCTTTTCAGGCTGGAACCCCCAAAATAATCACGTTTAAACTGGTCCACCCTGAGAAGCACTTGGAATTGTAGGAGTTAAGTTGAGGTATTTTATTTTATATATATATATATATATATATATATACACACACACACACACACACACACACACACACACACACACACATCTGCTGTGAAAACAGCAGATCTACAAGCTCACATTGGCGTTGTGAGCTTGTAGATCAGCTGATTTCACTACTTCAGAGTTGAGGGTCCTCACAAATAAAACATCTGAGAACCACTAGTACTAGTTGGCCTCCAGTCCTAATGAGCTTATTTCTTAGCTTTTTCTTTTATGTATTCATAAAGGTTACTGCAAACAAATCACTGCATTTTGGTTTAATTCATTTTTTGGAAAATGTTTTTAAATAATAAAAGCTAATTTAGGAAACAACCATAACAGACGCAGTGTTTGGGAACCAGTGCTTTAGGGGATATGAGAATGATGTCATACAGTGCAGATCATCTCTTTTGGGATGAAGACAGATATAGTCACTGACACTGATGTACTACAGACACTGATGAAGACAGATACAGCTCTAAAGTCCACAGACTCAAAGCCAAATGTGAGAACCCAGAGCACTAGTAAATAAATATTCATCTCAGATACAGACAAGAGCTGCAACAGTCAATCTTACCATTTCAGCATAAATAATATAATTCATGTTACACTGAGCACTTTACACAACTCAGACACCCAGATGGATGACAAACATGTATTGACAGCATCCACTGTTTTGCCACAGCTTCCTTGGTCAGAAAAGGCCAATCTACAAGCTTGCAGATCGGCTATTTTCAACAAATCAAACAACTGTAGTTATGATGATAATAAAGTTCACAAAAACTGAGCTAACAGCTCATCCCCTCAATCTGCTACATAATGAACCAAGCTAAATATAATAAAAATATCGAGTCATTTGGGAGTTCTAATGAGTAAGTGATCAGTGATTAACTGATTATGATCTATGGAACATATTTGGATTGAACAGACTGTTGCTTGTATGGTGTAGTGTCTGTGTTATTGTTACCTTTGCATAGACATTTCTATAGAGAAGATGATTACCATACATATAATTGTATCTAGAACCAATCTAATTTGAAAGACACTAAGCACTTACTTATTTGTATTTGAAATAAAATGTACACTCACAACTGAATGTATCCCACGTCGTTCTAAACAAGCCAGTGGAAGGAGGCGTGCATGTACTGTCCAACTTGAAGAACCATCTTCCCCAGGCATTGCAGGCGCGTGGGTGCTGTGATGCCTTCAGCCTGGAGACGTTGCACAGCATAGGGGATGGCTGTGGACTCCAGCAGCAGCTCTGGCGGAGGTTTGGGAAAGGACGCTGGGTATTCCCGCTCCTTGGACTGCTGGCAGTCCCTTGAAGGATGTAAAATGGCCTCTTGGCGACTCAAAGGTGCATCACTGTTCACCACCCGGATGACTGGCATCGACATGATGTGTGACTGTGACCTGCAATCTGTCCCCTTGCATAAACAAACAAACACATAAATACATTATTACTTCCATATGAAATCTAACTTGTTATACATTTCTGTATAAGGTGAGGAGAAAACCTCACAATGCACACAGAGAAGAAATGGATGCACTGTCTTAGCTGCTTCTAACACAAATGACTGCCTTAACTAATGTCACAGCGACCTGTTCTCATTAATAGAGCCGTTTCATTAAGGATACTTCTGTCTTTCAAAATCAAACCATTGTAGATATCACAACAGCATCCAATTTGAATCACATTATAAGACAAGAAACCAATCTACAAGCTCACAACCCTGTGTTGTAGGGTTTCTTGAAAAGTTATTTCAGAGCATCATTCATTCTTTCTTTTTAAAACACTGAGCTTTGCCCAGACTTTTCATTTACTGATAAACATCTGCATAATTCAATTTAATAAATATAAAGTGTTTCACTTTAAGGTTAATAAAACACCTCCTTGTGGTTGGGGGAACTTTCTCAAGCCCTTGTGTCAAACTTGTTTGTATGTGGGGAACCGGATGGCTAACTAACATTATATGTAAAGATATACAGGACAAAATGTGAAACATTAAGCACACACTGCAGGGACTCGAACCCTGTTCCCGGGGCAGAACACCAGGAGTACCGTTACCAGTGTTTTTGCCATGTTAAAACAATATGTCCTCAATAATAAAATTACACCCTCCTTTATTTGTACATACGTGGCCTAAATGCTCCGTTTGTACAACAAACACAAAAGTTTGCGGTCACACAATTGATGCTGGGTAATATTAATCTCACCACCTGCCAATTGTGTGACTGCAAACTTTTGTGTTTCCCTGGTCAATTGGTGATGACGTCTGCGGTAAACAGGACGTATTTGTAAAATCAGTTCATCGATTGTTGGCCCCCCTCGCCCGGAGAGAGAGATGTCTGTGTGCATCTCTTGAAAAAGTGGAGATAATTGACTAAATACACGTTTTGTGCCAGAACTTTCACATGGATATAAAACTAGAGGACCATATTTCACTCCACGTCTTTGGAATTATTTAATGGGTGAGTGCAAATTTTCATATCTACCAGGATCTGGTGCGTTGCCAAGGCGCTAATTCAGTTAGCAAGATAAACATCTGAGGATTTAAACGTGCAATGTTAATGTGATTAATAGTTACTGGCTTCTGTTGGCATTAAAAAGGCACTTTACCAGGCAGGCTGTATGCTTCGGTCTGCTCACTCTGCTGTCACCACCACCACCGCTGCTGCTGTGTGAAAAGCAGTGACACAGATATACAAATCCAGGCCATAATGTAATCAAATAAATTAAAATAAACATCGGGATGTTGTCGGGGCACGACCTACACATTGACACCGTGATTCTTTTATCAAAGTGCCTGTAAATTAATTCTCAAACCTGCTGCTGTGATGCTGTCGTTTTTTTTCCGTCCGCCCGTCCATAATTTCGTCCAAACTTATAAAACATAAAAATCGGGATGTTGTCGGGACCCCACCGACACATCTATACCGTAATTATTTCATCAAAGTGCCTGTAAATTAATTCCCAAAGTATTATCGTTTTCAACGCAGCTTCTCCGGTCCGCACTGACAGGCAGCAACAATGGCCGCCGTTCTGTTTCTCAGAGCTGTGGAGGGGGGCGGGAACCTGCATAATGAGACGAGGGGTGAGGAGGGGGCGAACGGAGACTGGGAACGCGTTGGAGTCAATGAGGGTAGCCGAACGGAGACTCGAGGGGGAGGGCCCGGCGAGCGGAGACTGAACGGAGACAGGGGCTTCAGAACGGGAGCGGACGGGGCCGAGCGGAGACTGTGGGCGTGGCCCCGAACAGAGACCGAGCGGAGACTCTTTGCACGACCGTAGACTCCGGCTCTACGGAGGACGTTGAGCCGTACAGTAGTGCTTTTCCCGCGCGAGGCGATTGGCGGAGGTTCTCCGCTCGGTCTCCGTTGGCCAGATTAGCATATGGGAGTGTCCAAGGTCGTCAGAGTTGCATACCTGTGTTCAAATTTACATCTCATTAAATCTGACATCCACGAGAGGTCCAGGGTTCGAGCCTGGGATTGTGCAAAGCATAAATCTGACATCCACGAGAGGTCCAGAGTTCGCGCCTGGGATTGTGCAAAGCGTTCTGTGAAAGAACTCTGAACCAAGTGTTATATGTTGCAATTAAAAATAGTTTGTGCATTCGGGTACTATTATGACTTATGATAACATTTCATGTAATAAACACACAAGCAGGACATGCTGTAAAACATTAAGCCTTCTATCACCGCAGGGACTTGAACCCCATTTCAGAAACCTGAAAGTACCTTCTACCGGTGATCGTTTTGGCCATGCTAACACGTCCTTACTTGCATGATAAAATAAAACATCTGCTGATGCACAAACCTGTATTGTCAATGTTGTAATCTTGAATCATTGGAGGTTTCTGCGTCTCGCAACAGGACACCGTCCTCCAGGCGACCCGACCACGCCTGATGAGACCCCGGCTTGAGTCCAAGTGGATGCTCCAGGCGCTGTGGGTGAAAAGGTATAAAATATGATAAGACTAGCCTGCCTTGATCAAGCACCAACACAGCTTTCCTTCATTGTTTACCGATTGACCTGTAATGACCATGTACAATAGCAAATTGGCTTAAGGTTATAGGGTTAATTATTAGGATGTGAGAGTTCCATAGTGAGCATATTGTACATCGGCTATCTTTCTGAATTCACATGCAAGTAAAGACATGGTGTTACAAAGCAAAAGAAAGCGCTGGTATTGTACTATCCAAGCTTATGCCTGGATATAGGGTTCGAAGCCCTACAGCGCTGTAACCTGCTGACTGCCTCACCTTCGTCCTGCTGTATGTTTAAATTAAATATGAAATTCACTATTTCACCAGTGTTAAGATGCTTTTAATGTTTTCTATCATCTCATTAAAAACTGTCCCTGCTGTTTCTCTGAACATAGTTGGTTGGATGTAACTTTTTCTGAATGGCCTGTGTATTCATTGCAGCTTTAATTCAATACTTAACTGAGGGTAATGTTATATTAATGTAAATTTGTGTTGCTATACAAATGCTCATTTAACCTATTCTGGACCCCTTTTGGTGTTTTAAGCATCAATTATACTTTAGCTATTGAAAAATAGCAGATCCACAAGCTCATAGTGCTGCACTATTGAAAATTAGCAGATCCACAAGGTCATATAGTGCCGCACTATTGAAAAATAGCAGATCTACAAGCTCATAGTGCCGCGCTACAAGCGGGCGGAGCAGTAGCAGGTTGCCTGTTGGTGGTGTGGGCGGGGCTGATAATCTGCACACCTGAGGGATATATAGGCCTAACTAGGCAGCATACAAACATTTGTCTCACTGAGAGGTGCTTGCAGCACCACAACTCCTATGTGCCTGTATACTGAATGATGAATTAATGTAAGTCTGCTTTCCTATATATCCTACTCGTTGTATTGCCTATGTTTCCTACTGTGTATTATTGCCTGACTTATCCCCATTATTGATTGTTATTTATTTCCTTCTCTTGCCTGTCAAATCATCACTCATCCGTCATTCACCAAACTGGGGGGTGCCTGGAACAACATATTTTCAGATGGGGGTTCAAGGCCAAATAGAGGTAATTCCGGGGGTCCTAGACATGAAAAGGGTTGAGTTCGGTGGGAAACTAACCACCGAAAATCCAGACTATGTAATGAGCCTTAAGGGGTGCCCTAACACTTTGGGGCAGGTGGAGTGTGCTTTCAGCCAGTTGCCCACCCGGGCGAGGGCTCTTTTGAGAGGGGACGCAACCACATATGAATACAACACAAAATATAAAACACCTGAATGTGGCCAGATCTGTGAAATAAAAATAAGAGCACTGTTTACCTGACCTGAAGTGTTAACCCATAGTCATTCATAGCTACTGTGTGTAGGTTCATTTTATTTTATCGTACAGCCTAGTGCAGTGGTTCTCAACCTTTTCAGGCTGGAGTTAAGTTGAGGTATTTTATTATATACACACACACACACACACACACACACACACACACACACACACACAGTGAAAATAGCAGATCTACAAGCTCACATTGGCGTTGTGAGCTTGTAGATCAGCTGATTTCACTACTTCAGAGTTGAGGGTCCTCACAAATAAAACATCTGAGAACCACTAGTACTAGTTGGCCTCCAGTCCTAATGAGCTTATTTCTTAGCTTTTTCTTTTATGTATTCATAAAGGTTACTGCAAACAAATCACTGCATTTTGGTTTAATTCATTTTTTGGAAAATGTTTTTAAATAATAAAAGCTAATTTAGGAAACAACCATAACAGACGCAGTGTTTGGGAACCAGTGCTTTAGGGGATATGAGAATGATGTCATACAGTGCAGATCATCTCTTTTGGGATGAAGACAGATATAGTCACTGACACTGATGTACTACAGACACTGATGAAGACAGATACAGCTCTAAAGTCCACAGACTCAAAGCCAAATGTGAGAACCCAGAGCACTAGTAAATAAATATTCATCTCAGATACAGACAAGAGAGCTGCAACAGTCAATCTTACCATTTCAGCATAAATAATATAATTCATGTTACACTGAGCACTTTACACAACTCAGACACCCAGATGGATGACAAACATGTATTGACAGCATCCACTGTTTTGCCACAGCTTCCTTGGTCAGAAAAGGCCAATCTACAAGCTTGCAGATCGGCTATTTTCAACAAATCAAACAACTGTAGTTATGATGATAATAAAGTTCACAAAAACGGAGCTAAGAGCTCATCCCCTCAATCTGCTACATAATGAACCAAGCTAAATATAATAAAAATATCGAGTCATTTGGGGGTTCTAATGAGTGTAAGTGATCAGTGATTAACTGATTATGATCTATGGAACCTATTTGGATTGAACAGACTGTTGCTTGTATGGTGTAGTGTCTGTGTTATTGTTACCTTTGCATAGACATTTCTATAGAGAAGATGATTACCATACATATAATTGTATCTAGAACCAATTAATTTGAAAGACACTAATCACTTACTTATTTGTATTTGAAATAAAATGTACACTCACAACTGAATGTATCCCACGTCGTTCTCATCAAGCCAGTGGAAGGAGGCGTGCATGTAGTGTCCAACTTGAAGCACCATCTTCCCCAGGCATTGCAGGCGCGTGGGTGCTGTGATGCCTTCAGCCTGGAGGCGTTGCACAGCATAGGGGATGGCTGTGGACTCCAGCAGCAGCTCTGGCGGAGGTTTGGGAAAGGACGCTGGGTTTTTCCGCTCCTTGTACTGCTGGCAGTCCCTTGAAGGATGTAAAATGGCCTCTTGGCGGGGGCAGCCATCCTTTTAATTAGGAAATAGAATAAATATAAAGTGTTTCACTTTAAGGTTAATAAAACACCTCCTTGTGGTTGGGGGAACTTTCTCAAGCTCTTGTCTCAAACTTGTTTGTATGTGGGGAACCGGATTGCCAACTAACATATGTAAAGTTAACATACAGGACAAAATGTGAAACATTAAGCACACACTGCAGGGACTCGAACCCTGTTCCCGGGGCAGAACACCAGGAGTACCGTTACCAGTGTTTTTGCCATGTTGACACAATAGCCTATGTCCTCAATAATAAAATTACACCCTCCTTTATTTGTACATACGCGGCCAATGCTCCATTTGTACAACAAACACAAAAGTTTGCGGTCACACAATTGATAGGTCCTGGGTAATTAATCTCACCACCTGCCAATTGTGTGACTGTGTTTCCCTGGTCAATTGGTGATGACGTCTGCGGTAAACAGGACGTATTTGTAAAATCAGTTCATCGATTGTTGGCCCCCCTCGCCCGGAGAGAAAGATGTCTGTGTGCATCTCTTGAAAAAGTGGAGATAATTGACTAAATACACGTTTTGTGCCAGAACTTTCACACGATATAAAACTAGAGGACCATATTTCACTCCACGTCTTTGGAATTATTTAATGGGTGAGTACCATAGACTGTAAAAAATATGGACAAAGCGTTCCGCGGGTCTAACGTGAACGTAAAATGAAGCCTGTCAGTCCTTGCAATGGAAGTCGCCATCTTTCTAGATCCGTTTTGGCCCAGCTGGCCATTGGCTGGCCCAGACAACGAGGCGGGACTTCCCCCTTCTTCTTCGTTGGTTTTTATTTTGACTCGAGTGGGTGGGGGATCCCGTTCATAGACTGTAACGGTAGCCACGCCCCTCAGAACATGCGCGACTTTATGGTCATTTTTCTAATAAATGGGACCATAATTTTCCAAAAAGAATATTATGACATTAGAAATGAGACTTTAAACTAGTGACTGGAAGCAAAAAGTATTCATGACCATGTTTATTAAGGTAATACAGTCTAGGTGAAGTTGGGCCAAAATACATGGACTTCTATGGGTTTTTTTGAGCCCAATGAGAGCGCCACAACAGGCCATTATATGAACTTTCATTTCCTTAGTGGCTTCACAAAATATCCGTCTGACTGCCCCCCTGGTGAGTACAAACGGAGCATTTATCACATTTATGCCGCAAATTTTCATATCTACCAGGATCTGGTGCGTTGAAAAGGCGCTAATTCAGTTAGCAAGATAAACATCTGACGATTTAAACGTGCAATGTTAATGTGACTGGCTTCTGTTGGCATTAAAAAGGCACTTTACCAGGCAGGCTGTATGCTTCGGTCTGCTCACTCTGCTGTGCTGTCTGCTGTCACCACCACCACCACCGCTGCTGCCTGCTGCTGTGTGAAAAGCAGTGACACAGATATACAAATCCAGGCCATAATGTAATAAAATAAAATAAAATAAACATCGGGATGTTGTCGGGGCACGACCTACACATTGACACCGTGATTATTTTATCAAAGTGCCTGTAAATTAATTCTCAAACCTGCTGCTGTGATGCTGTCGTTTTTTTTTCCGTCCGCCCGTCCATAATTTCGTCCAAACTTATAAAACATAAAAATCGGGATGTTGTTGGGACCCCACCGACACATCTATACCGTAATTATTTCATCAAAGTGCCTGTAAATTAATTCCCAAAGTATTATCGTTTTCAACGCAGCTTCTCCAGTCCGCACTGACAGGCAGCAACAATGGCCGCCGTTCTGTTTCTCAGAGCTGTGGAGGGGGGCGGGAACCTGCATAATGAGATGAGGGGTGAGGAGGGGGCGAACGGAGACTGGGAACGCATTGGAGTCAACGAGGGGAGCCGAACGGAGACTCGAGGGGGAGGGCCCGGCGAGCGGAGACTGAACGGAGACAGGGGGCTTCAGAATGGGAGCGGACGGGGCCGAGCGGAGACTGTGGGCGTGGTCTCGAACGGAGACCGAGCGGAGACTCGCATGGAGCTGGGGGGCGATGGGCTGAAGTCCAGGGGCGATGAGCTGGATAGGGGGAGGAAGAGGAGGAGGAGGAGGAGGAGGAGGAGGAGGCAGCAGGTAGGCTGGCGGATGATGAGTGGACGGAGACTGATGGCAGCCATTGGACGGTGAAGAGAGAGGCTCGGAGCTAATGTCAGAGACACTGGGCTGGTCCACAGTCAGGTGAAGGATCATTTAAAATCACAATAAAGTGGAAAACAGGAAACAAGAAATGGGTAATACATTTTAAATTGATATTGTAATCACAGACTATCTTCTTGGTGTCTTTGAACTATAATTTGACATTTGATTTAAACATACAAAAGGACAAAAGTGTCATCAAAGCAGGTTATTGAGCAATGCAGGGCCTCGCACCCCATATAGGTCAGCAGAAGCTGGCTAATAGTACTATTACCATTGCTTTTCGTGTTGCTTTGCTTTGTGACACTTGAGTTCATTGCATGTGAATAGGCCTAGACAGTTAAATAAATAAAACAAGAAAAATACTAAAATAGCCAATCTACAATCTGGCTCATATTACATAATTTTCACATTTTGTGCCCATATATGGAGCTGAGTGGACCTGGCCCCTTTTGTGGCCATATATGGAGCTGAGTGATTGCTGATGCAACACACTCCATATTTGGATAGCGGGACAGATACACACACAGACAGACAGACAGACAGACATGATCTGCTAGGTCTCATAGTAAGTGCTCACTGGGGTCGCAATCACTGCGTTCGCAATAATGAGAAGAACCCATTGCAGCTAATGCTAACATATGCTGCAATGTCCATGTCTATGCCAAAATGAACCAAAAATGTTCCAAATTAAAGTCGATTCCTTGGTGAGACCTGGTTGACGCCACGGTGCCTTTCACTAATTTCCAAACGCCTTGTACGATTTAATAAAAAAATATGAAATATTCACACATAATAAGAAGAACCCATTATCATCATCATCATCCAGCAGCTAGCTAACATGCTAACAGATACTATACATGTCCATAACTAAGCCAAAAATGGACAGAAATGTTCCAAATTAAAATCGTTCCCTTATTGGCCACTGGAGAAAGCCCTGCTGCCTTTAAATATTTTCCAAACGCCTTGTACGATTTAATAAAAAAATATGAAATATTCACACATAATATTAAGAACCCATCATCATCATCATCATCCAGCAGCTAGCTAACATGCTAACAGATACTACATGTCCATAACTAAGCCAAAAATGGACAGAAATGTTCCAAATTAAAATCGTTCCCTTATTGGCCCCTGGAGAAAGCCCTGCTGCCTTTAAATATTTTCCAAACACTTTGTACGATTTATTAAAATTATGAATACCTCCATCCATCCACCGCACACTGTAACAAGATGGCCGCCGCCGTGCTGTTTTGGAATTACTGAGAGGTAGGGGCGGGACCATGCCCCCATTGGCTCCTGGGTTGGAACCCCAGTTGGAACCAGCCAATGGTAGCCTGCACGATCCGGGCACCGGCCAATCGGTGGCCCGGAAGTTGCAACATTGTTGAAACACTTGGAACAAAAAAAGGACGAAGATGGAACTCGACCAAAGTTGCAACATTGTTGAAACACTTGGAACAAAAAAAGGACGAAGATGGAACTCGACCTCGTTACCGAAGTATGTAAGCTCCGCTGTCTTCGAATACAAACCTAAAGTATTTTTTTTAGATTGGGCTGTACCAAACCAGGTACGAAAAAAAGATAAATCACTTCAGTAAGAAGTCTCTGTGGCGCAATAGGCTAGCTCGCTCTGCTGTTAACCGAGAGGATGGTGGTTCGTGCCCACCCAGGGACGGGAAGATGGAGCTGTAAAATTATCTAGGCATCAAAGTGCTAAGTGCGAAGCTTCCTAGTTGCTCCCGACATAAGCAATCCGACATGGCAGTACTATGGAAAGTTTCTGGTTTATGTCAGTGTCATCTCTTTGAGTCTGCTATTTCCCCCTACCCAAGGTTTTCTATCAGGTGCATAGCATCAAGCAACACAGTTGAGTTAGTTTTGCCTTTAATCACTCAATATGTTTTCTTTTACTCTCCAATGGAAGCAAAACTGTGTGAAAACATTGGCGCTGTGGCTTAGTTGGTTAAAGTGCCTGTCTAGTAAACAGGAGATCCTGGGTTCAACTCCCAGCAGTGCCTGGTAGCCCAAGCTTTTGTTCTTGCAATATTATCAGGCATTATAGGTCATTTGGAACCCATCCTTCTTTCTTGCCATTATATTTCAATTAGGTGAGGCTCCACCCACTGCAAGCTTTGAGGTGGAGGCTCTGTGGCGCAATGGATAGCGCATTGGACTTCTAGGCATGTCAATAGACATATAGAGATATTCAAAGGCTGTGGGTTCGAGTCCCACCAGAGTCGTTACCGAAGTACGTAACCTCAGCTGTTTTCGAACACTAACCTAAAGTATTTTTTCAGATTAGGCTCTAACAAACCAGGCACGGAAAAAAGATAAATCACTTCAGTAAGAAGTCTCTGTGGCGCAATAGGCTAGCTCGCTCGGCTGTTAACCGAGAGGATGGTGGTTCGAGCCCACCCAGGGACGGGAAGATTGAACTATAAAATGATCTAGGCATCAAAGTGCTAAGTGGGAAGCTTCCTAGTTGCTCCCAACATAAGCAATCCGACATGGCAGTACTATGGAAAGTATCTGGTTTATGTCAGTGTCATCTCTTTGAGTCTGCTCTTTCCCCCTACCCAAGGTTTTCTATCAGGTGCATAGCACAAAGCAACACAGTTGAGTTAGTTTTGCCTTTAATCACTCAATATGTTTTCTTTTACTCTCCAATGGAAGCAAAACTGTGTGAAAACATTGGCGCTGTGGCTTAGTTGGTTAAAGTGCCTGTCTAGTAAACAGGAGATCCTGGGTTCAACTCCCAGCAGTGCCTGGTAGCCCAAGCTTTTGTTCTTGCAATATTATCAGGCATTATAGGTCATTTGGAACCCATCCTTCTTTCTTGCCATTATATTTCAATTAGGTGAGGCTCCACCCACTGCAAGCTTTGAGGTGGAGGCTCTGTGGCGCAATGGATAGCGCATTGGACTTCTAGGCATGTCAATAGACATATAGAGATATTCAAAGGCTGTGGGTTCGAGTCCCACCAGAGTCGTTACCGAAGTACGTAACCTCAGCTGTTTTCGAACACTAACCTAAAGTATTTTTTCAGATTAGGCTCTAACAAACCAGGCACGGAAAAAAGATAAATCACTTCAGTAAGAAGTCTCTGTGGCGCAATAGGCTAGCTCGCTCGGCTGTTAACCGAGAGGATGGTGGTTCGAGCCCACCCAGGGACGGGAAGATTGAACTATAAAATGATCTAGGCATCAAAGTGCTAAGTGGGAAGCTTCCTAGTTGCTCCCAACATAAGCAATCCGACATGGCAGTACTATGGAAAGTATCTGGTTTATGTCAGTGTCATCTCTTTGAGTCTGCTCTTTCCCCCTACCCAAGGTTTTCTATCAGGTGCATAGCACAAAGCAACACAGTTGAGTTAGTTTTGCCTTTAATCACTCAATATGTTTTCTTTTACTCTCCAATGGAAGCAAAACTGTGTGAAAACATTGGCGCTGTGGCTTAGTTGGTTAAAGTGCCTGTCTAGTAAACAGGAGATCCTGGGTTCAACTCCCAGCAGTGCCTGGTAGTCCAAGCTTTTGTTCTTGCAATATTATCAGGCATTATAGGTCATTTGGAACCCTAACATCCTTCTTTCTTGCCATTAGATTTCAATTAGGTGAGGCTCCACCCACTGCAAGCTTTGAGGTGGAGGCTCTTTGGCGCAATGGATAGCGCATTGGACTTCTAGGCATGTCAATAGACATATAGAGATATTCAAAGGCTGTGGGTTCGAGTCCCACCACAGTCGTTACCGAAGTACGTAAGCTCTGCTGTTTTCGAATAAAAACCTAAAGTATTTTTTTAGAATGGGCTGTACCAAACCAGGTACTTAAAAAAGATAAATCACTTCAGTAAGAAGTCTCTGTGGCGCAATAGGCTAGCACGCTCGGCTGTTAACCGAGAGGATGGTGGTTCGAGCCCACCCAGGCACGGGAAGATGGAACTGTAAAATTATCTAGGCATCAAAGTCCTAAGTGGGAAGCTTCCTAGTTGCTCCCAACATAAGCAATCCGACATGGCAGTACTATGGAAAGTTTCTGGTTTATGTCAGTGTCATCTCTTTGAGTCTGCTATTTCCCCCTACCCAATGTTTTCTATCAGGTGCATAGCATCAAGCAACACAGTTGAGTTAGTTTTGCCTTTAATCACTCAATATGTTTTCTTTTACTCTCCAATGGAAGCAAAACTGTGTGAAAACATTGGCGCTGTGGCTTAGTTGGTTAAAGTGCCTGTCTAGTAAACAGGAGATCCTGGGTTCAACTCCCAGCAGTGCCTGGTAGCCCAAGCTTTTGTTCTTGCAATATTATCAGGCATTATAGGTCATTTGGAACCCATCCTTCTTTCTTGCCATTATATTTCAATTAGGTGAGGCTCCACCCACTGCAAGCTTTGAGGTGGAGGCTCTGTGGCGCAATGGATAGCGCATTGGACTTCTAGGCATGTCAATAGACATATAGAGATATTCAAAGGCTGTGGGTTCGAGTCCCACCAGAGTCGTTACCGAAGTACGTAACCTCAGTTGTTTTCGAACACTAACCTAAAGTATTTTTTCAGATTAGGCTCTAACAAACCAGGCACGGAAAAAAGATAAATCACTTCAGTAAGAAGTCTCTGTGGCGCAATAGGCTCGCTCGCTCGGCTGTTAACCGAGAGGATGGTGGTTCGAGCCCACCCAGGGACGGGAAGATTGAACTATAAAATGATCTAGGCATCAAAGTGCTAAGTGGGAAGCTTCCTAGTTGCTCCCAACATAAGCAATCCGACATGGCAGTACTATGGAAAGTATCTGGTTTATGTCAGTGTCATCTCTTTGAGTCTGCTCTTTCCCCCTACCCAAGGTTTTCTATCAGGTGCATAGCACAAAGCAACACAGTTGAGTTAGTTTTGCCTTTAATCACTCAATATGTTTTCTTTTACTCTCCAATGGAAGCAAAACTGTGTGAAAACATTGGCGCTGTGGCTTAGTTGGTTAAAGTGCCTGTCTAGTAAACAGGAGATCCTGGGTTCAACTCCCAGCAGTGCCTGGTAGTCCAAGCTTTTGTTCTTGCAATATTATCAGGCATTATAGGTCATTTGGAACCCTAACATCCTTCTTTCTTGCCATTAGATTTCAATTAGGTGAGGCTCCACCCACTGCAAGCTTTGAGGTGGAGGCTCTTTGGCGCAATGGATAGCGCATTGGACTTCTAGGCATGTCAATAGACATATAGAGATATTCAAAGGCTGTGGGTTCGAGTCCCACCAGAGTCGTTACCGAAGTACGTAAGCTCTGCTGTTTTCGAATAAAAACCTAAAGTATTTTTTTAGAATGGGCTGTACCAAACCAGGTACTTAAAAAAGATAAATCACTTCAGTAAGAAGTCTCTGTGGCGCAATAGGCTAGCACGCTTGGCTGTTAACCGAGAGGATGGTGGTTCGAGCCCACCCAGGCACGGGAAGATGGAACTGTAAAATTATCTAGGCATCAAAGTCCTAAGTGGGAAGCTTCCTAGTTGCTCCCAACATAAGCAATCCGACATGGCAGTACTATGGAAAGTTTCTGGTTTATGTCAGTGTCATCTCTTTGAGTCTGCTATTTCCCCCTACCCAAGGTTTTCTATCAGGTGCATAGCATCAAGCAACACAGTTGAGTTAGTTTTGCCTTTGATCACTCAATATGTTTTCTTTTACTCTCCAATGGAAGCAAAACTGTGTGAAAACATTGGCGCTGTGGCTTAGTTGGTTAAAGTGCCTGTCTAGTAAACAGGAGATCCTGGGTTCAACTCCCAGCAGTGCCTGGTAGCCCAAGCTTTTGTTCTTGCAATATTATCAGGCATTATAGGTCATTTGGAACCCTAACATCCTTCTTTCTTGCCATTAGATTTCAATTAGGTGAGGCTCCACCCACTGCAAGTTTTGAGGTGGAGGCTCTGTGGCGCAATGGATAGCGCATTGGACTTCTAGGCATGTCAATAGACATATAGAGATATTCAAAGGCTGTGGGTTCGAGTCCCACCAGAGTCGTTACCGAAGTATGTAAGCTCTGCTGTTTTCGAATACAAACCTAAAGTATTTTTTTAGATTGGGCTGTACCAAACCAGGTACGAAAAAAAGATAAATCACTTCAGTAATAAGTCTCTGTGGCGCAATAGTCTAGCGCGCTCTGCTGTTAACCGAGAGGATAGTGGTTCGTGCCCACCCAGGGACGGGAAGATGGAGCTGTACAATTATCTAGGCATCAAAGTGCTAAGTGGGAAGCTTCCTAGTTGCTCCCAACATAAGCAATCCGACATGGCAGTACTATGGAAAGTTTCTGGTTTATGTCAGTGTCATCTCTTTGAGTCTGCTATTTCCCCCTACCCAAGGTTTTCTATCAGGTGCATAGCATCAAGCAACACAGTTGAGTTAGTTTAGCCTTTAATCACTCAATATGTTTTCTTTTACTCTTCAATGGAAGCAAAACTGTGTGAAAAAATTGGCCCTGTGGCTTAGTTGGTTAAAGTGCCTGTCTAGTAAACAGGAGATCCTGGGTTCAACTCCCAGCAGTGCCTGGTAGCCCAAGCTTTTGTTCTTGCAATATTATCAGGCATTATATGTCATTTGGAACCCATCCTTCTTTCTTGCCATTAGATTTCAATTAGGTGAGGCTCCACCCACAGCAAGCTTTGAGGTGGAGGCTCTGTGGCGCAATGGATAGCGCATTGGACTTCTAGGCATGTCAATAGACATATAGAGATATTCAAAGGCTGTGGGTTCGAGTCCCACCAGAGTCGTTACCGAAGTATGTAAGCTCTGCTGTTTTCGAATACAAACCTAAAGTATTTTTTTAGATTGGGCTGTACCAAACCAGGTACGAAAAAAAGATAAATCACTTCAGTAAGAAGTCTCTGTGGCGCAATAGGCTAGCTCGCTCTGCTGTTAACCGAGAGGATGGTGGTTCGTGCCCACCCAGGGACGGGAAGATGGAGCTGTAAAATTATCTAGGCATCAAAGTGCTAAGTGCGAAGCTTCCTAGTTGCTCCCGACATAAGCAATCCGACATGGCAGTACTATGGAAAGTTTCTGGTTTATGTCAGTGTCATCTCTTTGAGTCTGCTATTTCCCCCTACCCAAGGTTTTCTATCAGGTGCATAGCATCAAGCAACACAGTTGAGTTAGTTTTCTTTAATCACTCAATATGGCTTAGTTGGTTAAAGTGCCTGTCTAGTAAACAGGAGATCCTGGGTTCAACTCCCAGCAGTGCCTGGTAGCCCAAGCTTTTGTTCTTGCAATATTATCAGGCATTATAGGTCATTTGGAACCCATCCTTCTTTCTTGCCATTATATTTCAATTAGGTGAGGCTCCACCCACTGCAAGCTTTGAGGTGGAGGCTCTGTGGCGCAATGGATAGCGCATTGGACTTCTAGGCATGTCAATAGACATATAGAGATATTCAAAGGCTGTGGGTTCGAGTCCCACCAGAGTCGTTACCGAAGTACGTAACCTCAGCTGTTTTCGAACACTAACCTAAAGTATTTTTTCAGATTAGGCTCTAACAAACCAGGCACGGAAAAAAGATAAATCACTTCAGTAAGAAGTCTCTGTGGCGCAATAGGCTCAAAGTGCTAAGTGGGAAGCTTCCTAGTTGCTCCCAACATAAGCAATCCGACATGGCAGCACTATGGAAAGTTTCTGGTTTATGTCAGTGTCATCTCTTTGAGGCTGCTATTTCCCCCTACCCAAGGTTTTCTATCAGGTGCATAGCACAAAGCAACACAGTTGAGTTAGTTTTGCCTTTGATCACTCAATATGTTTTCTTTTACTCTCCAATGGAAGCAAAACTGTGTGAAAACATTGGCGCTGTGGCTTAGTTGGTTAAAGTGCCTGTCTAGTAAACAGGAGATCCTGGGTTCAACTCCCAGCAGTGCCTGGTAGTCCAAGCTTTTGTTCTTGCAATATTATCAGGCTTTATAGGTCATTTGGAACCCGAACATCCTTCTTTCTTGCCATTAGATTTCAATTAGGTGAGGCTCCACCCACTGCAAGCTTTGAGGTGGAGGCTCTTTGGCGCAATGGATAGCGCATTGGACTTCTAGGCATGTCAATAGACATATAGAGATATTCAAAGGCTGTGGGTTCGAGTCCCACCAGAGTCGTTACCGAAGTGCGTAAGCTCTGCTGTTTTCGAATAAAAACCTAAAGTATTTTTTTAGAATGGGCTGTACCAAACCAGGTACTTAAAAAAGATAAATCACTTCAGTAAGAAGTCTCTGTGGCGCAATAGGCTAGCACGCTCGGCTGTTAACCGAGAGGATGGTGGTTCGAGCCCACCCAGGCACGGGAAGATGGAACTGTAAAATTATCTAGGCATCAAAGTCCTAAGTGGGAAGCTTCCTAGTTGCTCCCAACATAAGCAATCCGACATGGCAGTACTATGGAAAGTTTCTGGTTTATGTCAGTGTCATCTCTTTGAGTCTGCTATTTCCCCCTACCCAAGGTTTTCTATCAGGTGCATAGCATCAAGCAACACAGTTGAGTTAGTTTTGCCTTTAATCACTCAATATGTTTTCTTTTACTCTCCAATGGAAGCAAAACTGTGTGAAAACATTGGCGCTGTGGCTTAGTTGGTTAAAGTGCCTGTCTAGTAAACAGGAGATCCTGGGTTCAACTCCCAGCAGTGCCTGGTAGCCCAAGCTTTTGTTCTTGCAATATTATCAGGCATTATAGGTCATTTGGAACCCATCCTTCTTTCTTGCCATTATATTTCAATTAGGTGAGGCTCCACCCACTGCAAGTTTTGAGGTGGAGGCTCTGTGGCGCAATGGATAGCGCATTGGACTTCTAGGCATGTCAATAGACATATAGAGATATTCAAAGGCTGTGGGTTCGAGTCCCACCAGAGTCGTTACCGAAGTATGTAAGCTCTGCTGTTTTCGAATACAAACCTAAAGTATTTTTTTAGATTGGGCTGTACCAAACCAGGTACGAAAAAAAGATAAATCACTTCAGTAATAAGTCTCTGTGGCGCAATAGTCTAGCGCGCTCTGCTGTTAACCGAGAGGATAGTGGTTCGTGCCCACCCAGGGACGGGAAGATGGAGCTGTACAATTATCTAGGCATCAAAGTGCTAAGTGGGAAGCTTCCTAGTTGCTCCCAACATAAGCAATCCGACATGGCAGTACTATGGAAAGTTTCTGGTTTATGTCAGTGTCATCTCTTTGAGTCTGCTATTTCCCCCTACCCAAGGTTTTCTATCAGGTGCATAGCATCAAGCAACACAGTTGAGTTAGTTTTGCCTTTAATCACTCAATATGTTTTCTTTTACTCTTCAATGGAAGCAAAACTGTGTGAAAAAATTGGCGCTGTGGCTTAGTTGGTTAAAGTGCCTGTCTAGTAAACAGGAGATCCTGGGTTCAACTCCCAGCAGTGCCTGGTAGCCCAAGCTTTTGTTCTTGCAATATTATCAGGCATTATATGTCATTTGGAACCCATCCTTCTTTCTTGCCATTAGATTTCAATTAGGTGAGGCTCCACCCACAGCAAGCTTTGAGGTGGAGGCTCTGTGGCGCAATGGATAGCGCATTGGACTTCTAGGCATGTCAATAGACATATAGAGATATTCAAAGGCTGTGGGTTCGAGTCCCACCAGAGTCGTTACCGAAGTATGTAAGCTCTGCTGTTTTCGAATACAAACCTAAAGTATTTTTTTAGATTGGGCTGTACCAAACCAGGTACGAAAAAAAGATAAATCACTTCAGTAAGAAGTCTCTGTGGCGCAATAGGCTAGCTCGCTCTGCTGTTAACCGAGAGGATGGTGGTTCGTGCCCACCCAGGGACGGGAAGATGGAGCTGTAAAATTATCTAGGCATCAAAGTGCTAAGTGCGAAGCTTCCTAGTTGCTCCCGACATAAGCAATCAGACATGGCAGTACTATGGAAAGTTTCTGGTTTATGTCAGTGTCATCTCTTTGAGTCTGCTATTTCCCCCTACCCAAGGTTTTCTATCAGGTGCATAGCATCAAGCAACACAGTTGAGTTAGTTTTCTTTAATCACTCAATATGTTTTCTTTTACTCTCCAATGGAAGCAAAACTGTGTGAAAACATTGGCGCTGTGGCTTAGTTGGTTAAAGTGCCTGTCTAGTAAACAGGAGATCCTGGGTTCAACTCCCAGCAGTGCCTGGTAGCCCAAGCTTTTGTTCTTGCAATATTATCAGGCATTATAGGTCATTTGGAACCCATCCTTCTTTCTTGCCATTATATTTCAATTAGGTGAGGCTCCACCCACTGCAAGCTTTGAGGTGGAGGCTCTGTGGCGCAATGGATAGCGCATTGGACTTCTAGGCATGTCAATAGACATATAGAGATATTCAAAGGCTGTGGGTTCGAGTCCCACCAGAGTCGTTACCGAAGTACGTAACCTCAGCTGTTTTCGAACACTAACCTAAAGTTTTTTTTCAGATTAGGCTCTAACAAACCAGGCACGGAAAAAAGATAAATCACTTCAGTAAGAAGTCTCTGTGGCGCAATAGGCTAGCTCGCTCGGCTGTTAACCGAGAGGATGGTGGTTCGAGCCCACCCAGGGACGGGAAGATTGAACTATAAAATGATCTAGGCATCAAAGTGCTAAGTGGGAAGCTTCCTAGTTGCTCCCAACATAAGCAATCCGACATGGCAGTACTATGGAAAGTTTCTGGTTTATGTCAGTGTCATCTCTTTGAGTCTGCTCTTTCCCCCTACCCAAGGTTTTCTATCAGGTGCATAGCACAAAGCAACACAGTTGAGTTAGTTTTGCCTTTAATCACTCAATATGTTTTCTTTTACTCTCCAATGGAAGCAAAACTGTGTGAAAACATTGCTGCTGTGGCTTAGTTGGTTAAAGTGCCTGTCTAGTAAACAGGAGATCCTGGGTTCAACTCCCAGCAGTGCCTGGTAGTCCAAGCTTTTGTTCTTGCAATATTATCAGGCATTATAGGTCATTTGGAACCCTAACATCCTTCTTTCTTGCCATTAGATTTCAATTAGGTGAGGCTCCACCCACTGCAAGCTTTGAGGTGGAGGCTCTTTGGCGCAATAGATAGCGCATTGGACTTCTAGGCATGTCAATAGACATATAGAGATATTCAAAGGCTGTGGGTTCGAGTCCCACCAGAGTCGTTACCGAAGTACGTAAGCTCTGCTGTTTTCGAATAAAAACCTAAAGTATTTTTTTAGAATGGGCTGTAACAAACCAGGTACTTAAAAAAGATAAATCACTTCAGTAAGAAGTCTCTGTGGCGCAATAGGCTAGCACGCTCGGCTGTTAACCGAGAGGATGGTGGTTCGAGCCCACCCAGGCACGGGAAGATGGAACTGTAAAATTATCTAGGCATCAAAGTCCTAAGTGGGAAGCTTCCTAGTTGCTCCCAACATAAGCAATCCGACATGGCAGTACTATGGAAAGTTTCTGGTTTATGTCAGTGTCATCTCTTTGAGTCTGCTATTTCCCCCTACCCAAGGTTTTCTATCAGGTGCATAGCATCAAGCAACACAGTTGAGTTAGTTTTGCCTTTAATCACTCAATATGTTTTCTTTTACTCTCCAATGGAAGCAAAACTGTGTGAAAACATTGGCGCTGTGGCTTAGTTGGTTAAAGTGCCTGTCTAGTAAACAGGAGATCCTGGGTTCAACTCCCAGCAGTGCCTGGTAGCCCAAGCTTTTGTTCTTGCAATATTATCAGGCATTATAGGTCATTTGGAACCCATCCTTCTTTCTTGCCATTATATTTCAATTAGGTGAGGCTCCACCCACTGCAAGCTTTGAGGTGGAGGCTCTGTGGCGCAATGGATAGCGCATTGGACTTCTAGGCATGTCAATAGACATATAGATATTCAAAGGCTGTGGGTTCGAGTCCCACCAGAGTCGTTACGGAAGTACGTAACCTCAGCTGTTTTCGAACACTAACCTAAAGTATTTTTTCAGATTAGGCTCTAACAAACCAGGCACGGAAAAAAGATAAATCACTTCAGTAAGAAGTCTCTGTGGCGCAATAGGCTAGCTCGCTCGGCTGTTAACCGAGAGGATGGTGGTTCGAGCCCACCCAGGGACGGGAAGATTGAACTATAAAATGATCTAGGCATCAAAGTGCTAAGTGTGAAGCTTCCTAGTTGCTCCCAACATAAGCAATCCGACATGGCAGTACTATGGAAAGTTTCTGGTTTATGTCAGTGTCATCTCTTTGAGTCTGCTCTTTCCCCCTACCCAAGGTTTTCTATCAGGTGCATAGCACAAAGCAACACAGTTGAGTTAGTTTTGCCTTTAATCACTCAATATGTTTTCTTTTACTCTCCAATGGAAGCAAAACTGTGTGAAAACATTGCTGCTGTGGCTTAGTTGGTTAAAGTGCCTGTCTAGTAAACAGGAGATCCTGGGTTCAACTCCCAGCAGTGCCTGGTAGTCCAAGCTTTTGTTCTTGCAATATTATCAGGCATTATAGGTCATTTGGAACCCATCCTTCTTTCTTGCCATTATATTTCAATTAGGTGAGGCTCCACCCACTGCAAGCTTTGAGGTGGAGGCTCTGTGGCACAATGGATAGCGCATTGGACTTCTAGGCATGTCAATAGACATATAGAGATATTCAAAGGCTGTGGGTTCGAGTCCCACCAGAGTCGTTACGGAAGTACGTAACCTCAGCTGTTTTCGAACACTAACCTAAAGTATTTTTTCAGATTAGGCTCTAACAAACCAGGCACGGAAAAAAGATAAATCACTTCAGTAAGAAGTCTCTGTGGCGCAATAGGCTAGCTCGCTCGGCTGTTAACCGAGAGGATGGTGGTTCGAGCCCACCCAGGGACGGGAAGATTGAACTATAAAATGATCTAGGCATCAAAGTGCTAAGTGTGAAGCTTCCTAGTTGCTCCCAACATAAGCAATCCGACATGGCAGTACTATGGAAAGTTTCTGGTTTATGTCAGTGTCATCTCTTTGAGTCTGCTCTTTCCCCCTACCCAAGGTTTTCTATCAGGTGCATAGCACAAAGCAACACAGTTGAGTTAGTTTTGCCTTTAATCACTCAATATGTTTTCTTTTACTCTCCAATGGAAGCAAAACTGTGTGAAAACATTGCTGCTGTGGCTTAGTTGGTTAAAGTGCCTGTCTAGTAAACAGGAGATCCTGGGTTCAACTCCCAGCAGTGCCTGGTAGTCCAAGCTTTTGTTCTTGCAATATTATCAGGCATTATAGGTCATTTGGAACCCTAACATCCTTCTTTCTTGCCATTAGATTTCAATTAGGTGAGGCTCCACCCACTGCAAGCTTTGAGGTGGAGGCTCTTTGGCGCAATAGATAGCGCATTGGACTTCTAGGCATGTCAATAGACATATAGAGATATTCAAAGGCTGTGGGTTCGAGTCCCACCAGAGTCGTTACCGAAGTACGTAAGCTCTGCTGTTTTCGAATAAAAACCTAAAGTATTTTTTTAGAATGGGCTGTACCAAACCAGGTACTTAAAAAAGATAAATCACTTCAGTAAGAAGTCTCTGTGGCGCAATAGGCTAGCACGCTCGGCTGTTAACCGAGAGGATGGTGGTTTGAGCCCACCCAGGCACGGGAAGATGCAACTGTAAAATTATCTAGGCATCAAAGTCCTAAGTGGGAAGCTTCCTAGTTGCTCCCAACATAAGCAATCCGACATGGCAGTACTATGGAAAGTTTCTGGTTTATGTCAGTGTCATCTCTTTGAGTCTGCTATTTCCCCCTACCCAAGGTTTTCTATCAGGTGCATAGCATCAAGCAACACAGTTGAGTTAGTTTTGCCTTTGATCACTCAATATGTTTTCTTTTACTCTCCAATGGAAGCAAAACTGTGTGAAAACATTGGCGCTGTGGCTTAGTTGGTTAAAGTGCCTGTCTAGTAAACAGGAGATCCTGGGTTCAACTCCCAGCAGTGCCTGGTAGCCCAAGCTTTTGTTCTTGCAATATTATCAGGCATTATAGGTCATTTGGAACACATCCTTCTTTCTTGCCATTATATTTCAATTAGGTGAGGCTCCACCCACTGCAAGTTTTGAGGTGGAGGCTCTGTGGCGCAATGGATAGCGCATTGGACTTCTAGGCATGTCAATAGACATATAGAGATATTCAAAGGCTGTGGGTTCGAGTCCCACCAGAGTCGTTACCGAAGTATGTAAGCTCTGCTGTTTTCGAATACAAACCTAAAGTATTTTTTTAGATTGGGCTGTACCAAACCAGGTACGAAAAAAAGATAAATCACTTCAGTAATAAGTCTCTGTGGCGCAATAGTCTAGCGCGCTCTGCTGTTAACCGAGAGGATAGTGGTTCGTGCCCACCCAGGGACGGGAAGATGGAGCTGTACAATTATCTAGGCATCAAAGTGCTAAGTGGGAAGCTTCCTAGTTGCTCCCAACATAAGCAATCCGACATGGCAGTACTATGGAAAGTTTCTGGTTTATGTCAGTGTCATCTCTTTGAGTCTGCTATTTCCCCCTACCCAAGGTTTTCTATCAGGTGCATAGCATCAAGCAACACAGTTGAGTTAGTTTTGCCTTTAATCACTCAATATGTTTTCTTTTACTCTTCAATGGAAGCAAAACTGTGTGAAAAAATTGGCGCTGTGGCTTAGTTGGTTAAAGTGCCTGTCTAGTAAACAGGAGATCCTGGGTTCAACTCCCAGCAGTGCCTGGTAGCCCAAGCTTTTGTTCTTGCAATATTATCAGGCATTATATGTCATTTGGAACCCATCCTTCTTTCTTGCCATTAGATTTCAATTAGGTGAGGCTCCACCCACTGCAAGCTTTGAGGTGGAGGCTCTGTGGCGCAATGGATAGCGCATTGGACTTCTAGGCATTTCAATAGACATATAGAGATATTCAAAGGCTGTGGGTTCGAGTCCCACCAGAGTCGTTACCGAAGTATGTAAGCTCTGCTGTTTTCGAATACAAACCTAAAGTATTTTTTTAGATTGGGCTGTACCAAACCAGGTACGAAAAAAAGATAAATCACTTCAGTAAGAAGTCTCTGTGGCGCAATAGTCTAGTGCGCTCGGCTGTTAACCGAGAGGATGGTGGTTCGAGCCCACCCAGGGACGGGAAGATGGAACTCTAAAATGATCTAGGCATCAAAGTGCTAAGTGGGAAGCTTCCTAGTTGCTCCCAACATAAGCAATCCGACATGGCAGCACTATGGAAAGTTTCTGGTTTATGTCAGTGTCATCTCTTTGAGTCTGCTATTTCCCCCTACCCAAGGTTTTCTATCAGGTGCATAGCACAAAGCAACACAGTTGAGTTAGTTTTGCCTTTAATCACTCAATATGTTTTCTTTTACTCTCCAATGGAAGCAAAACTGAGTGAAAACATTGGCGCTGTGGCTTAGTTGGTTAAAGTGCCTGTCTAGTAAACAGGAGATCCTGGGTTCAACTCCCAGCAGTGCCTGGTAGTCCAAGCTTTTGTTCTTGCAATATTATCAGGCATTATAGGTCATTTGGAACCCTAACATCCTTCTTTCTTGCCATTAGATTTCAATTAGGTGAGGCTCCACCCACTGCAAGCTTTGAGGTGGAGGCTCTGTGGCGCAATGGATAGCGCATTGGACTTCTAGGCATGTCAATAGACATATAGAGATATTCAAAGGCTGTGGGTTCGATTCCCACCAGAGTCGTTACCGAAGTATGTAAGCTCCGCTGTCTTCGAAAACAAACCTAAAGTATTTTTTTTAGATTGGGCTGTACCAAACCAGGTACGAAAAAAAGATAAATCACTTCAGTAAGAAGTCTCTTTGGCGCAATAGGCTAGCTCGCTCTGCTGTTAACCGAGAGGATGGTGGTTCGTGCCCACCCAGGGACGGGAAGATGGAGCTGTAAAATTATCTAGGCATCAAAGTGCTAAGTGCGAAGCTTCCTAGTTGCTCCCGACATAAGCAATCCGACATGGCAGTATTATGGAAAGTTTCTGGTTTATGTCAGTGTCATCTTTTGAGTCTGCTATTTCCCCCTACCCAAGGTTTTCTATCAGGTGCATAGCATCAAGCAACACAGTTGAGTTAGTTTTGCCTTTAATCACTCAATATGTTTTCTTTTACTCTCCAATGGAAGCAAAACTGTGTGAAAACATTGGCGCTGTGGCTTAGTTGGTTAAAGTGCCTGTCTAGTAAACAGGAGATCCTGGGTTCAACTCCCAGCAGTGCCTGGTAGCCCAAGCTTTTGTTCTTGCAATATTATCAGGCATTATAGGTCATTTGGAACCCATCCTTCTTTCTTGCCATTATATTTCAATTAGGTGAGGCTCCACCCACTGCAAGCTTTGAGGTGGAGGCTCTGTGGCGCAATGGATAGCGCATTGGACTTCTAGGCATGTCAATAGACATATAGAGATATTCAAAGGCTGTGGGTTCGAGTCCCACCAGAGTCGTTACCGAAGTACGTAACCTCAGCTGTTTTCGAACACAAACCTAAAGTACTTTTTCAGATTAGGCTCTAACAAACCAGGCACGGAAAAAAGATAAATCACTTCAGTAAGAAGTCTCTGTGGCGCAATAGTCTAGTGCGCTCGGCTGTTAACCGAGAGGATGGTGGTTCGAGCCCACCCAGGGACGGGAAGATGGAACTCTAAAATGATCTAGGCATCAAAGTGCTAAGTGGGAAGCTTCCTAGTTGCTCCCAACATAAGCAATCCGACATGGCAGCACTATGGAAAGTTTCTGGTTTATGTCAGTGTCATCTCTTTGAGTCTGCTATTTCCCCCTACCCAAGGTTTTCTATCAGGTGCATAGCACAAAGCAACACAGTTGAGTTAGTTTTGCCTTTAATCACTCAATATGTTTTCTTTTACTCTCCAATGGAAGCAAAACTGTGTGAAAAAATTGGCGCTGTGGCTTAGTTGGTTAAAGTGCCTGTCTAGTAAACAGGAGATCCTGGGTTCAACTCCCAGCAGTGCCTGGTAGCCCAAGCTTTTGTTCTTGCAATATTATCAGGCATTATAGGTCATTTGGAACCCATCCTTCTTTCTTGCCATTATATTTCAATTAGGTGAGGCTCCACCCACTGCAAGTTTTGAGGTGGAGGCTCTGTGGCGCAATGGATAGCGCATTGGACTTCTAGGCATGTCAATAGACATATAGAGATATTCAAAGGCTGTGGGTTCGAGTCCCACCAGAGTCGTTAGCCGAAGTACGTAAGCTCCACTGTTTTCAAATAAAAACCTAAAGTATTTTTTTAGATTGGGCTGTACCAAACCAGGTACGAAAAAAAGATAAATCACTTCAGTAAGAAGTCTCTGAGGCGCAATAGGCTGTTAACCGAGAGGATGGTGATTCGAGCCCACCCAGGGACGGGAAGATGGAACTGTCAAAATTATCTAGGCATCAAAGTGCTAAGTGGAAAGCTTCCTAGTTGCTCCCAACATAATCAATCCGACATAGCAGTACTATGGAAAGTTTCTGGTTTATGTGAGTGTGATCTCTTTGTGTCTGCTATTTCCCCCTACCCAAGGTTTTCTATCAGGTGCATAGCATCTCGAGCAACACAGTTGAGTTAGTTTTGCCTTCAATCACTCAATATGTTTTCTTTTACTCTCCAATGGAAGTAAAACTGTGCAAACATTGGCGCTGTGGTTTAGTTGGTTAAAGTGCCTGTCTAGTAAACAGGAGATCCTGGGTTCAACTCCCAGCAGTGTCTGGTACCCAAGCTTTTGTTCTTGCAATATTATCAGGCATTATAGGTCATTTGGAACCCATCCTTCTTTCTTGCCATTAGATTTCAATTAGGTGAGTCTCCACCCACTGCAAGCTGTGAGGTGGAGGCTCTGTGGCGCAATGGATAGCGCATTGGACTTCTAGGCATGTCAATAGAGATATTCAAAGGCTGTGGGTTCGAGTCCCACCAGAGTTGTTAGCCGAAGTACGTAAGCTCCACTGTTTTCAAATAAAAACCTAAAGTTTTTTTAGATTGGGCTGTAACAAACCAGGTACGAAAAAAAGATAAATCACTTCAGTAAGAAGTCTCTGTGGCGCAATAGGCTAGCGTGCTCGGCTGTTAACCGAGATGATGGTGGTTCGAGCCCACCCAGGGACGGGAAAATTATCTAGTCTTCAAAGTGCTAAGTGGGAAGCTACTTAGTTGGTCCCAACATAAGCAATCCCACATAGCAGTACTATGGAAAGTTTCTGGTTTATGTGAGTGTGATCTCTTTGAGTCTGCTATTTCCCCCTACCCAAGGTTTTCTATCAGGTGCATAGCATCTCGAGTTTTATTTTACTCTCCAATGGAAGCAAAACTGTGCAAACATTGGCGCTGTGGCTTAGTTGGTTAAAGTGCCTGTGTGACACCTACAACTGTGTGTGCACAATTGTTGTTTTGGTTTTATTTAATGTTGTGTATTTGTATTGAGAGAGGCCAATTCCAGTTGTGTTTTGTGTTCAAACTATATTAATAGTAGTTACTGAGTCACGCCACCAGGGGGAGTTCGCCCTATGGTGAGCATGGTTTGTGTGGTATATGGACCACGGAGGCTTCCGTTCTTCAGACAGATTTGCATCCTGCTTTGAAGAACGCAACATAAATCTCCTGTCTATATTTTCCCTGTACAACAGGTTAGTACAGTGTGCAAAAGCATTGTAACTTATAACAAAGGACTCATAAGCCTTTCTTCTTTTGTTTGGTCTAAGACTGATACAGAAATGTTGTGTTTTGGTTTAGTTTGAGACTTGTACAAGTGAATGAGTGACTGATTCTAAAATGGAGGCCTTGTTTATTTTCTGTAAAAAACGGAGCTCACTGACATATATATTTTAACACAACAGTGTAGCATAGGATTGGGTGTGATAATGTACAAAGGTTTATTTCATGTTTTGTGATATTTTGTGAAGTGTTTTGGTTAATTCAGTGCATTGTGTGTTTTATAAAAAAACGTTCCGTATGCAGTAAGACTGACTAAAAATGTAAACAAACAAGGTTTAAACAGCATTACAGTATTTACTGTGAAAGTAAAGAACAGAGACTGATAAAAGTAACAGTATTATAAATGTGAGTTTTGGAGCACATTACAAATATATTATTCTACAGTAGCAGTTTATTGTAAATTGTGAACTATGAATATGTGATTATTGAATGTGATGAATATGATTGAATTTAAGGAGAGAAATAGAGAAAATATGATTCTGTGAATAAAGACAGATTTGCATCCTGCTTTGACGAACGCAACATAAATCTCCTGTCTATATTTTCCCTGTACAACAGGACTTATCTTCTGCCATCAGGCAACTCAATCGTGAGGCCTGTAACACCTGTCTAGTAAATAGGAGATCCTGGGTTCATCTCCCAGCAGTGCCTGATAGCCCAAGCTTTTGTTATTGCAATATTATCAGCCATTATAGGTAATTTGGAACCCTATCCCCGCCCTTTTGCCCGGCTCTCCATCAGGACCCAGGGAGCTTTGGGCCCCCACCGGGGTGCCAGGCCTGAAGCCAGCTAGACCCACGACCCGGCTCTCCATACGAACCCGGGCACCCACTCTTAAGCACCCCTCCGGAATCTCGCCTTAGCATGCTAGCATGTTAGCATAGAGTTTTGAAAGGGCCACAACTTGTATTTCAGTGACAATCACTGTGCATTGATGACGCATGTGTGGCCGGCGGATGACTGTTGTAAGAGAAATGTGTCCTCGTTAGTATAGTGGTGAGTATCCCCACCTGTCACGGGGAGGCAAGCACTTTTTAGCCCTGAGAGAAACCCAAATCCTTGTGAAAACACCCCAGAGGTCGAACCATGAGCATTGGTGGTTCAGTGGTAGAATTCTCGCGTGCCACGCGGGAGGCCCTTGTTCGATTCCCGGCCAATGAAGGGAAGTCTTTGGAATTTAGTGCGTTCCCTCAAAAGGCCATTTTGCAAGACCACAGCCTTAAACCACACCCCGAAAGACAATAATCCACCGCCATAGCTTTAAACCGCGCCCCCGAGCTGATAGGCCACACCCACCTGTTCGAACCACGCCCCCCATGTGGGGGTGAGGGTGCAACCGAGGGGGATGGAAGGAGTAGATTAATCCTGGAGTTGAAGTGAAAAATCTTCAAAGCGTGGACTGCCGAAAAACACACAATGTGGCGTTTTGCCCGGCTCTCCGCGCGGCCCCGTGGAGCCTTGTCACCCCGCCAGGCGGCCCACTGAGAACTCAGCTAGAGCGGGAACCCGGCTCTCCACCCGAACCCGGGTAACCCACGGGCGAGGGGGGGTGGGGCTCTGTCGTCCGTGGAGTATACTTTAGCTAAACGGGCTCCAATGCATTGTCTATGGTAGGGAAAATTCACTGGCCACAGAGTGGTTGAGGGTGGGCCGTGGCGCTGTCCTAAAGTTCACTACCGATGTAATATATATCTGGCCACAGAGTGGTTGTGGACGGGCCGTGGCACTGTCCTAAAGTTCACTACCGATGTAATATATATCTGGCCACAGAGTGGTTGTGGATAGGCCGTGGCGCTGTTCTGAATGTCACTGCCGAATGACTCTGTTCTTCTTCTCTCGTTTTTCTGACTAACTGTGTTATGATATTATTTTTCCTGCACGAGTCGTCATCATGAGCTTTTTGTTACTTTATCGCAGCTAACGATCACATCGAGGTCCGTGGAATACTTTGTAATGAACAGCTGACTCTCTCGCGATTTTGGCGTTTAAGTTTTATATATTTTTGGACGAGATGAATGCCTGGATTTGTCTCTCTCTGCGTTTTTTATGTTTACGCCACATAAGAAACTGACAGCAGTGACAGTGACAAATATATTGTCTACCATACAACAGTAATACAACAACATAATGTGTGTGATATATTGAAATGCAATTTTTATTGTCATTTCAATATTTATATCCAAACTGTGGGTCTAACAGTAAACAAGCCAACTTGCACGCCAGCTATGGCGTGAGCCAATGGGACTGTCTTGGGGGAGTGATTGACGGGTTGCTCCGTGTATGTAGTTAGGTTGAGAGAGCAGACCTGTCTATGACGCGCACACACGTAAATGCTGTCGTTGTATGGACGCTTATTCAATGATAATAAAGAGAGATCTTTATCAGTGCCTCCGGTTCTTGGGATCGTTACAATACAGTTTAAGTGTACACTTGAATGGAAGCACCTTAAGGAATACAAATCAGTGTGTGTACACTGTTTATACCCCTACACTGCTTACAGCAAAATACATCTGTTTAAATAAATTCTGTTATATAAACAGAGCAATACATTCTACATTTGTTCAAATTTTAGGATAGGATTTCAACTGCTGCTAGCCGATACATTTGCACTATATATTGTATCCCACAGTTTTTTGATATTGTATCCATTTTCTAATTATCTTTATCTTTGTATATAAGAGTTGTGTCATTTCACAGAGTTCAACTGAAATGTTTAAAAGTAATTTGTTGTGATGTTACATTGAAAGAAAAAGGGATGGTGTGATGTGCTATGATTTATATATAGACCAGTATGTGGTTCCCAAACGTTTTCATGTCAAGGACCCCAAATTGACACTAATTAGCCCTTGCCCATTTCTGGGATTTATATCTCTGGGTCCCCCAATTTATATTTTCAAATCAATGTTAATTTAACTATGAGAGTGTACAAATGGAACCATTTGGTTCCATTCTTCATAGCTTTATTTGTCATTGCAACGTGTACAACGAAATTAAAAGTGCCAACCAATCAGCGCATTATATCACAAAACAACATACTGTGTACAAGCTAAAACAAAACACATGACTTCTTGTTATTGCACAACCCCAGCAGCACTAATGCACAAACATGTAATTTCATCTGTTATCGCACAACAAACCCTTATTGTACTTAAGATAGCAGAGAAAAAACTAAAAGTGTCGCAGCAACAGATCATTTTTTAGCATCATTGAGTGCAACTACCGCTGTGGGATAGAAACTGTTACTGAATCTGTTGGTCTTGGACCTGATCACTCTGTACCGTCTGCCTGATGGCAACAGTTCAAACTGGTACAATTAAACTCAACATATTTTATTATTTTACATCCAGGTATGCCATTACCAGGCAGTTAACTGATCAATAACTAACTTTAACTATGGATACATCTTCCATGAGGGGGAATCGAACTACAGGCTCCAAATCCCCATCCGTTTAATTTCAAGGACCCCCATTTTGACATGCATTAGTGTACGGACCCCCATTTCTGCGATTTCTATCTCTGGGACCCCCAATTTATATTTTCAATTTCAAATCAATGTTAATTTAACTATGAGAGTGTACTTTCATCATAACTAAATATAAGCAGTATAGAGTAGAAAATCAAGGTCAGAGAAATGAGTCACAATCACACTGGCACAATTAAACTCAACATATTTTATTATTTTACATCCAGGTATGCCATTACCAGTTAACTGATCAATAACTAAGTTTAACTATGGATACATCTTCCATGAGGGGGAATCGAACTACAGTCTCCAAATACCCTGCAAAGAAAAGTGAAAAATTGTGATTGGGTGAAAAAGATGGCAAAAAAATGAACACTAGATGGCAACAAAGACAAGCCTTCGTTTCATTGGCTGTCCCGCTGTGCCGACTATCCGCGACCGGCCCTCTGTGGGCCAGCCCCTAACGTGACTTCCGGGGCACGAGTGTAAAATCTTCTCTAAGTGTGGACAGCAGAAAGCCCTTTTGCCTGGCTCTCCATGAGGACCCAGGGAGCTTTTGGCCCCCACCGGGGAGCCAGGCCCGAAGCCAGCTAAACCCACGACCCGGCTCTCCATCCGAACCCGGGCACCCACTCTTAAGCACCCCTCCGGGATCTCGCCTTAGCATGCTAGCATGTTAGCATGCTAGCATGTTAGCATAGACTTTTGAAAGGGCCACAACTTGTATTTCAGTGACAGTCACTGTGCATTGATGACGCATGTGTGGCCGGCGGATGACTGTTGTAGGGCACATGTGTCCTCGTTAGTATAGTGGTGAGTATCCCCGCCTGTCACACGGGAGACCGGGGTTCGATTCCCCGACGGGGAGGCAAGCACTTTTTAGCCCTGAGAGACACCCAAATCCTCAAGGTATGTAAAGCTGCCAGGAAAGCCTCTTGAGTGGGGGTGATGCGTTTCACTTGCGAAAACACGCCAGAGGTTGAACCCATGAGCATTGGTGGTTCAGTGGTAGAATTCTCGCCTGCCACGCGGGAGGCCCGGGTTCGATTCCCGGCCAATGCAGGCAAGTCTTTGGAATTGAGTGCGTTCCCTCAAAAGGCCTTTTTGCAAGACCACAGCCTTAAACCACACCCCGAAAGGCGATAAGCCACGGCCATAGCTTTAAACCGCGTCCCCGAGCCGATAGGACACACCCACCTTTTCGAACCACGCCCCCCATGTGGGGGTGCAACCGAGGGGGATGGAAGGAGTAGATGAATCCCGGAGTTAAAGTGAAAAATCCTCAAAGCGTGGACTGCCGAAAAACACACAATGTGGCGTTTTGCCCGGCTTTCCGCGCGGCCCCGTGGAGCCTTGTCACCCCACCAGGGGGCCCACTGAGAACTCAGCTAGAGCGGGAACCCGGCTCTCCACCCGAACCCGGGTAACCCACGGGCGAGGGGGGGTGGGGGTGGCATGGGCTAGCCCCTAACGTGACTTCCGGGGCACGAGTGTAAAATCTTCTCTAAGTGTGGACAGCAGAAAGCCCTTTTGCCCGGCTCTCCATGAGGACCCAGGGAGCTTTAGGCCCCCACCGGGGAGCCAGGCCCGAAGCCAGCTAAACCCACAACCCAGCTCTCCATCCGAACCCGGGCACCCACTCTTAAGCACCCCTCCGGGATATCGCCTTAGCATGTTAGCATGCTAGCATGTTAGCATAGAGTTTATTTCAGTGACAGTCACTGTGCATTGATGACGCATGTTTGCCTGGCGGATGACTGTCGTAGGGCACATGTGTCCTCGTTAGTATAGTGGTGAGTATCCCCGCCTGTCACGCGGGGGCCGGTCGCAGATAACCGGCACAGCGGGACAGCCAATGAAACGAAGGCTTGCCTTTGTTGCCATCTAGTGTTCATCTTTTTGCCATCTTTTTCACCCAATCACAATTTTTCACTTTTCTTTGCAGAGGATTTGGAGACTGTAGTTCGATTCCCCCTCATGGAAGATGTATCCATAGTTAAACTTAGTTATTGATCAGTTAACTGGTAATGGCATACCTGGATGTAAAATAATAAAATATGTTGAGTTTAATTGTGCCAGTGTGATTGTGACTCATTTCTCTGACCTTGATTGTCTACTCTATAATGCTTATATTTAGTTATGATGAAAGTACACTCTCATAGTTAAATTAACATTGATTTGAAATTGAAAATATAAATTGGGGGACCCAGAGATAGAAATCGCAGAAATGGGGGTCCGTAGACTAATGGGGGTCCTTGAAATTAAACGGATGGGGATTTGGAGACTGTAGTTCGATTCCCCCTCATGGAAGATGTATCCATAGTTAAAGTTAGTTATTGATCAGTTAACTGCCTGGTAATGGCATACCTGGATGTAAAATAATAAAATATGTTGAGTTTAATTGTACCAGTTTGAACTGTTGCCATCAGGCAGACGGTACAGAGTGATCAAGTCCAAGACCAACAGATTCAGTAAATGGGGGTCCGTAGACTAATGCATGTCAAAATGGGGGTCCTTGAAATTAAACGGATTGAGAATCACTGGTAGAAAAAAAAAATCTTCCCTTATGGGGTTCCCTGGCATGTTTTCAAATGGGGGAGCCAAGGGCTAATTATAGTGTCAATTTGGGGTCCTTGACATGAAAAAGTTTGGGAACCACTGGTCTATATAAATCATAGCACATCACACCATCCCTTTTTCTTAACATCACAACAAAATACTTTTAAACATTTCAGTTGAACTCTGTGAAATGACACAACTCTTATACACATACAAAGATAAAGATAATTAGAAAATGGATACAATATCAAAAAACTGTGGGATACAATAGTGCAAATGTATCGGCTAGCAGCAGTTGAAATCCTATCCTAAAATTTGAACAAATGTAGAATGTATTGCTCTGTTTATATAACAGAACTTATTTAAACAGATGTATTTTGCTGTAAGCAGTGTAGGGGTATAAACAGTGTACACACAATGATTTGTATTCCTTAAGGTGCTTCCACTTCCACTTAAATTGTATGTTGGCTTGTTTACTGTTGAGTGAGAGCTTATTAATATTGATATGACAATTAAAATTGCATTTCAACTGTTGTATGGTAGACAATATATTTGTCACTGTCACTGCTGTCAGTTTCTTATGTGGCGTAACATAAAAAACGCAGAGACATAAATCCAACGATCCCAAGAACCGGAGGCAGAGACGTAGTTCCACGGATAAAGATCTCTCTTTATTATAGGTCGATTAAGCATCCATACAACGACAGCATTTACGTGTGTGCATCATAGACAGGTCTTGTAAGGCGTCTATAGCGTGTGACGCCGAGGGGCTAAAGCGGGGAACTCGCTGCTTCAGTCGTTGTCATATGATAATCACTGCTCCAGGCATGAGTACTGCTTTAGTTATGTTTATTAAAGATATAAAGTTTACCACAGTGAATGACAGCATTGTAAAAAGCGATTTGCGGTCAACAAAGTTGGACCTTCCCCGTTCACCCCCTCTCTCCTTCCATTCATGAAAATGCCGCTTTGCGAACAGCTGACTTTCTATGAGTGACATAGGCTAGTAGCACACAACACCACGTGACCCATATAGCTGTCACCAACAGGTCTGCTCTCGCTACAATATATATATAACTTAAACGCCAAAATCGCGAGAGAGTCAGCTGTTCATTACAAAGTATTCCACGGACCTCGATGTGATCGTTAGCTGCGATAAAGTAACAAATAGCTCATGATGATGACTTGTGCAGGGAAAATAATATCATAACACAGGAAGTCAGAAAAACGAGAGAAGAAGAACAGAGTCATTCGGCAGTGACATTCAGAACAGCGCCACGGCCCATCCACACCCACTCTGTGTGGCCAGATATATATTACATCGGTAGTGAAGTTTAGGACAGCGCCACGGCCCATCCACAACCACTCTGTGGCCAGATATATATTGCATCGGTAGCGAAGTTTAGGACAGCGCCACCGCCCGTGCGCATCCACGTTGCGGCCGGAAAGGGTACTGCGCCCGTAGTGAATTTTCGCTACCATAGACAATGCATTGGGGCCCGTTTAGCTAAAGTATACTCCACGGCGCCACAGCAGGCCCGGGTTCGATTCCCGGCCAATGCAGGCAAGTCTTTGGAATGGGGGGTGGGCGTGGCATGGGCCAGCCCCTAACGTGACTTCTGGGGCACGAGTGTAAAATCTTCTCTAAGTGTGGACAGCAGAAAGCCCTTTTGCCCGGCTCTCCATGAGGACCCAGGGAGCATTGGGCCCCCACCGGGGAGCCAGGCCCGAAGCCAGCTAAACCCACGACCCGGCTCTCCATCCGAACCTGGGCACCCACTCTTAAGCACCCCTCCGGGATCTCGCCTTAGCATGCTAGCATGTTAGCATAGAGTTTTGAAAGGGCCACAACTTGTATTTCAGTGACAATCACTGTGCATTGATGACGCATGTGTGGCCGGCGGATGACTGTTGTAGGGGAAATGTGACCTCGTTAGTATAGTGGTGAGTATCCCTGCCTGTCACATGGGAGACCGGGGTTCGATTCCCCGACGGGGAGGCAAGCACTTTTTAGCCCTGAGAGACACCCAAATCCTCAAGGGTATGTAAAGCTGCCCGGAAAGCCTCTTGAGTGGGGGTGATGCGTTGAACACCCCAGAGGTTGGAACCATGAGCATTGGTGTTTCATTGGTAGAATTCTCGCCTGCCACGAGGGAGGCCTGGGTTCGATTCCCGGCCAATGCAGGGAAGTCTTTGGAATTGAGTGTGTTCCCTCAAAAGGCCATTTTGCAAGACCACGTCCTTAAACCACACCCCGAAAGGCGATAAGCCACGGCCATAGCTTTAAACCGCGCCCCCGAGCCGATAGGTACCACCCACCTTTTCGAACCACCTTTTTCTGTATCTATAGGTAAATCATGGCAGAGGCAGAAGTACCTGAAGAGGGACCATAAAAGACAGAACTGAATTTCCAACTGTGCATCAAATGCCAAAAAGGTCCATCTAATGATCTGGTACGGCCAGCAAACCAGTCTTATGATAAATTCTTGGCAGCAGTTGTAAAGAGAGCAGATTTCGGTAACAGTGAATGTATTGCACTCAAAGAGAAAATTGGAAAATTTAGTGCACAAGATTTAAGTGACAAACATGTAGTGGCATAAAACATGTTATTGTCACTGTCAGTAAAGTACAGAACGTGATGAAGAGCGCTACAAGCGAGCTTGTGTCACATCAAATGTTACTATACTTAGTAACCGAAGTAAAGGGAGACCATATGCTGGTGGTAGGTACTCAGTGGTCAGCATATACTGGTGGTAGGTACTCAGTGGTCAGGCCTACTGTAACGGATGAGGTCCCAACTAAATACACCCGGTCAAAGAAGGAACCTTTTAATAAAAAATAATGTTTCTTTTGTCAATGCAAAAGTCATGCTCCTTTAATTGAAGGTCGATCGAGAAATATTGGGAAACAAATCAGAGATATAGTACATAATTCGAACAACCAAGAATGGAAGGTAAACTATGCCACGGTTAGGCAGATGAGGAGGACGAGTTTGTCATGGAGAGTGCGATTGTGGAGGAGGCGGACAGAAGAACCAGTGGGCGACGGTGGTGTGTTCGTCCTCTCAACAGGACCAGGCAGGTGGATGGCCTGTATACCACCCTCATTCTGCCGATGAGGAATATGGACGAGGAGAAGCATTTTGCGATCTTGCGAATGTCTGCCAGTCGTTTTGATGATCTTCTGCGTCGAATCGAGCCATTGATCCAGCATGCACCGACACAGTGCACCAATCTCGCCTGCCGAGCGACTATCAATCACGCTGTGTATTTTAGCTTCTGGGGCCACGCAGCAATTCAAACCCCTACCTGGAACCACCGTCCCAGCAGTGTCACACGTCTTCATTGGAGATGCTGCATTTCCACTGGGTGCCAACGTCATGTCTCCATATGGAGGTATGTTGCTAGTACTTTTATGTTTTCATCATCATTTATCCCCATTCTGTATTATAAATGATACAATTCAGCATGAATGCAGTTAAATGTTACCACTGTGTGTGAGAGCACAGGCAAGAGAGATTCAAGCAAGGTTATGAAGTGTACTTCATACTGTTACTGTAATACTTTTAAACCTTGGGCCTTGATACATATCAAGGCCCATTATTTACTGGGCATTTGAGCCACAGACCACCATTTGATGACATTTAGCCTCTCAGACTCAAAACACTTTTTCATGCTGTATTGATGTTGGTACCATTAGGATAGACAACATGCAAATGATCAAAATAACAATTATTGTATATTGTAATTGTGTAGACTCATTGTAAATGAACTAATGCAGAGGTTTAACATTAATGTACACTAATGAGTGTAGAAGTGGCAACCCGAACAATTACATCATTACATTTTCGGATGATACTGCCATTTTAGCCCTTCTGGATAAGGATAGGGATTTAGCTGACTACTTTTCAGAGGTACAGAACTTTGTAAAGTGGTGTGACGACAACCACCTTATTCTTAATGTTAAGAAGACACAGGAGATGGTGTTTGACCCCAAGAGTATTGGTGATCCATGACTCGACCATCTCACAGGTCTCCTCATATAAACACTTGGGGATCTGTATTGACAACTCAATGACTTGGAATACACATGTTGACAGTCTCTGTAGTAAACTACAGCAAAGACTGCACTTCCTCCGACGTCTCAGGGTTCATGGTGTTGACCAAAGATTTATGTTAGTGTTCTATCGAGCAGTCTTGGAAAGCCTGGTCAGGTTTGGCATCACAGTTTGGTTCGGTAATCTCTCAGTGCAACTGAGGTCCAAACTGTTCAGATTGGTGCAGACTGCAGGGAAGATCATAGGGGTAAGACAACTCCCCTCTCTTCAGTCGATTTATGAGCAGGCTACATTAAAACAGGCTCAAAAAATTGTCAGTGATGTTACCCATGTTTTAAATGGCGAGTTTGTACTTCTGCCCTCTGGGAGAAGATACAAAGAACCAAAGTGGAAGTACATCAGATTTAAAAAATAATTTGTATCAGCATCAACTAAGATGCTGAACGAGGCTCTGAAACAGCGGTAACTACGTGAGGCCTGATAATCCACATAATGGGCCTGATTCACAACGGCGTTTACGGTGATAACATGACGTGAAGCTAGCGGAAAGGCATTTACGTGGATTTCCCACATTAACTTGGAATTCATGGAAATGGCCGTGAACTTGACGCTCACGTACGTTGGTCGGAAACTCCGTCAATTCCCACGGGACGTCTTTAGGTGGCGGAGACGGGAGACATTTGCGGAAGCATAGGGCCTACACGTGAGATTTATTCAGAAGGCTTTAGTCTTCATGCTGAATCAATAAATTGTTCCCAAATCTCAGATAAAATATGTAGGCATGTGTCCCCATGACATATTGGTCGATCAGCACAAAATAAATGATAGCCTATATAATAAAAGCTGAGTGCACTTGTATGCCTAAATGCATGCATTTCCCATACAGAAACTGCCCCTGCAAGCCCGACACCTTTTTATTTATTCATTAGGATATTACTATAGCATGCGCGATTGCGCTTCTCACTTGACAGCTTTCTACTCGCAGTGCAACGCGTTGTGAGCTTGTAGATCGGCTCTCGCGCATGTTAAAAAACAAACTCACAATTATAATAAGAACATATAGGCTTATCTGCATTCTGCACTACGAATCCAACATTGTTTAGTGTAGTAATGCCTGCAGTAGGCGGCAGGCCTATTGAAATTGTTTTGTTACGGAGCTCCTTGAGTCAGTTGACTGTCGGTCGGTGTGTGTGTGTGTGTGTGTGTGTGTGTGGGGGGTGGGGGGCAGACAGCAGCGTGCTGCCGATCCGATTCACATTGGAAAATGAATGGGCTATATAGCCCTATAAAAAATAGAAGACCACATTAGCCTGGGAGGCGGCCTTTTTCCGATAGCATTCTAGCCGACGGGGCAACGGTCCGCTCCGTAGCTCCACATATTTCGCTGCGATGCGAAAAAGCGATGGTCCGACACGCGCTGCTCCCGTGCTTGCAAATATGAAGGACAGACTTTATAATCATGTATTGATATTGATCACATGCATGGATGCCACACACAGAATAGTTTAACTCACTGGATAAACTCACTGGATTATAATTTATTAAATTCTTCAGACAAGAGGATCCCAATTATTCACTTATGAATGTATAGGCTTGTACTGTTCTTTATCGCGCAAGCCATGCCCCTCTCCCTCTCTCTCTCTCTCTCTCTCTCAAAAGACGACTTTTGCATTGACATATATCCGATATTTTAAATATCGGATAGCCTATGTTTTACCTCTGACTGCAAAAGTGTGAGTGCAGCACCCGCCTTGGTCCCGAACTTAATTAAATAAATTATAATTATATTGCTTCAGCAGCGGAGCACGCACCGTTGTGGACATATTAATAGAGTGCGGGCTATATTCATGCATTGACCGCGGCTGTGAAGCCGCATAGTCTGCGGCTGCAAAGCCTTTTTTCTTTTTTTGACAGACCAAACTGCTGTCTGCTGAGTCATGCTTGAAGCCTTTTATGGTGCGATATGGGGCGTGGATCAATGCAAATGAGGTTGTCGGGTGCTTTTCCGATCACTTTGCACCCACTGCATTCAGTATGACATACACCTGCGATACGCCAGCGCACCTGTGGTACACACCGCTCTCTGAATAACACGTCATCTAAACGTAGCTTGATCGGACGGATAAATACGATATCTGTTTCCGCCACAGTGTAACGGTGGCATATTTCTTTTTAATGAATCAGGCCCATTGTGTGCAATTGTGTAATGTTGTGTCTTCCTCTGTAATGTATTTTTGTTGTCTTTGATATTTTATGTGTGGCTGCAGCTGGGGTGAAAGCCCAAGACAAATTTCCCTTGTGGACAATAAAGTTTACCTTGACCTTGACCTTGAATGTAACTCTTGAGAGTGTAAAATTAATCCAAATGGACAGTTAAAGATCTAATAAGGGTCCATTTGGATACCAACTCCATCACTTAGCTGAGGACCACCTGGAAGCCTTTCAATGACCACGGGTGGTCCGGGGACCACTGGTTGAAAACCACTGCTGTAATGTAAGGGGTTCATTTTTCAAAAACTGAATGTCACATAGCTAAAATGGCACGGTGTTGTGAGCTTGTAGATTTTCACAATATTTATCTGTGGAACTGAGTCAAACTCAGTGCAACGCCTCAACTCCTACATTCCAGGGTGGGGTTAGTCCCAGTTCAAATATGAATCTTATTCTGGGGGCCCCCCATCCTGCAACTTGCAATCCTGCGAATTAGAATTTTGCACTGTTGACTCACATCGGAACATTATGTGACAAACTGACAACTCTAAATAACACATTTGTTTTGTTTACACCTTTTATGTACAGCTCGCGGTCTTGAGGAGAAGCAGCAGATCTACAATTACCGCCACTCAAGAGCCCGTATGATGATCGAAGATTCCTTCGGCGTCTTGACTGCTAGATGGTGGATCCTAGGGCGGGCAATTGAAGGTTCTCCAGAAAAGGCTGGGGACATTGTACATGCATGTGTCGCCCTACACAACTACCTCACCTGTACGGATGCATCAAATGGGCCAACCTCAAGGTAGATCTTTGGGACGACACTATCAACCGGTTTTACTATTAATATTGACACAAATATGTATAAAAAGTAGAATAGGTGAAGTTAAATCAAACTTTATTCTATAAAATGGCAATCAACATGTTTCGACCGGTTAAAGTCAAGAACTGGAACAGCAAGCATAATACTAGCCCTAGAACGGCTCTTGTTGTTACATACAGTATGTACAGTATTTCACATACAGAGCCATAAAACAACCTGCTTGATTTCTGGTCGGACTTTATCATACGCGGCCTAAATGTGAGGAATGCTCCGTTTGTACTCACCCATTAAATAATTCCAAAGACGTGGAGTGAAATATGGTCCTCTAGTTTTATATCCATGTGAAAGTTCTGGCACAAAACGTGTATTTAGTCAATTATCTCCACTTTTTCAAGAGATGCACACAGACATCTTTCTCTCCGGGCGAGGGGGGCCAGAATAATCGATGAACTGATTTTACAAATACGTCCTGTTTACCGCAGACGTCATCACCAATAGAGCTCCGCAGTGACGTCAGAGCCAGACCCAGAAGTAAAAATCCCATTCATCTGGACCATAGGGAATTCTCGTATCAGCCATAATATCGTAACAATTCCATGTACACTTACCATTGTGGTCGTGGTTGTAAAATGGTTCTATATGCTCCTGTAGAAACCCCAAGCATGCATGCTATCACTCTAGTTTTAGTAAAAACGATCTTTATGCGCGACCTCACGGAGAAGTACTTCATTACCCAGAATGCTAAAGTCCAAACATCCGGTGATGTCGACGTCTGTGATTGGTGGAGGTTGCGGTTTCCGTGGAAATCGTTACTGCCCCCTGTTGACCCGCCATATTAGAACACTAGTATTCTAATACCGTTTACAGGTACATGTGCAGGTACAATGATTTCTTTATCGAATATGTTACGGTATTTTAAAAATGAAGAAAAGAGTGTCCGCCGCGGTGAAAACCACTATGAGTCTGGCCATGTCCTGGCATGTTCTTTTTCACAAGGCCAGCTTATTGGCTCTGTAAGAGCCAGTATGAAGAACAAGACATACAAAGTTATGGTGAGTTCAGAATTAGTAACTAACGTTCTCTATCGTGTTCGAGACTGGCTCTCCACTACATATTGTTCAATATGTACGGGAACTGACCCCACAGGGCAGTGTTCATGGATATCTCTTTAAGACACATCTTCTATGGTGGCCCTGCCCAGATCCAATCAGCGGGCTATTTAAGCCCCATCTGTGCAGTGCCACTTCGATTTTTTGATTTCCACGAGAGCAGACGTTTCGTGTATCTCAGCAGTTTTGACACTATTAAACAACATATATATATATAAATATATATATTTAGAACATGAAGCTGCGTGGCACACAGTCCACTTACCTAGGTAAGAAGAGAGCCGGTCGTCCTGACGACTCCTCTCTGGGCGCCGCGTAGCTGCACAACAACAACGACAACAACAGCAACAAGCTGAGTGCCGAATCTGTCTTGCGGAGGAAGCCTCAGTTTGTCCGTGCGACCGCTCCTTGGTGAAACCTGCTCGTTGGGGGAAACCTTGGAGACGGCGTTCGGTCCGTGCGTCCAACCCTTGGTGAAACCTGCTCGTTGGGGGAAACCTGGGGTCGGCGTTCGGTGTGGCCAAAGGGTCCAAGCGTGAAGCCAACCACGTTGGTGGAGCCTTGGTTCCCTGGCTGCAGAAGCGCTGTGAGACCCCGAGCGAAACCGACCTCGTCGGTGAACCTCCTGGTTGATCATCGCGGCTGTACACCGTGGCGGCGGGTAGCGGGGTAGAACCCAGAGGAGCTGACCTAGTCGGCGTACACTGAGGCCATCTACGTTCGCTGATCGTTGCCGCCGCGGTCCGGTCCGGCCAGACCACACGGCAGAGAGTGTAAACAAACAATTCCAGCGTGTTCCAACTTCCTCATTGACAGGTTGACGTGAGCGTCATAGTGTAGGAGGTATGCTCGTCAGGGACGGCTGCCCAGACTGCACTGTGCCTCACGGTTCACAAGAGGGCGGTGTGGCTCAAAGATCAGGAGACAAAAACTCCAGATGACCCACCGTGTTAGGCGCTGCAATTAAATTGCTTACTCTGTCACAATTGGTTCTGGTTAATATATACTTATATGCTTATATATATATATATACCTGTGTGTATCAATACAAGCATACAGGTATGTGTATCACGCAAGCTGATACACTACCAATGTATTGTACAGTCTGTACAATACAGTACAGGCATATATATATATGTACCATTGTAAAGCGCTTTGAGCACTTGGAAAAGCGCTATAAAAATGCAATTCATTATTATTGTTATTATTATAAGTATGATAATGGCTACAACAACACACTATGCATGTGGACTTGTAGGCCTACTGGTATGATATACAAAAGTTTGGAAGCCTCCAGTGTGCTTAATGTCAGATTGGTTTGTGCTAAGAGCGCCTCAGAGCGGCCGAGCAGTTATGTACAACCTCTTCCAGAGGTCCATAACTCTGCTGGTGACACAAAACAAACTGTGGACATTGATTTGGGGACTCTGTCCTAACAAAGAGAGAGCACACTGAGAATCCGCGTCATGGGGATGTCTTAGGGTACCATGTTGCCTTGATTCGTTTATGCAGCATTGTGAGCTGCAAAGGGTAGATTAGGACCCCTCACGTTCAAGCAATTACTATGGGCCCACTCCCTGTGGAGCACATTCCGAACAGTTAAAATATGGTGTACAATACAAGATGTATACATATATGTATATATAGGTACACATATAATAAATAATATATAGGTATACATATGAATATATCTATATAGAGACAAGAGGAGATGGAAATAGCAGGGGTTTCTCAGGCTGCATGTGGAGCTCACACGCCCACAGAGGATGGCCATGACCAGTGTGTGCCCTGCGGGGGCCCTGGTATGAGGACCTCCTGTATGAATGGTCTCTTCCTTCCAGCTGAAGCTGGAGGGGCCATGCCTGTTTTTAGAGGCAAAAGACCAGTCGTTTCCACTGACAGACCCATAAAAATGTATTTTTTATGTGAACGGGTATATGCTATTTGTATACAGCTGTGACTCTGTCTCCAAGACATTTATTTCTCAAGGGAGACAAACAAAGACTACCTTGAACCTTGTCCCAGGTTGGCAGAGCTGGGCGAGCTAAGCTCAGGCTATAGCTCCACCTCTTTCCTGCCCTGCCTGGTATGGACAGGTCTGTAAAGAAGGATTTAGTGAAAGTTTCGGCGAGACTACTTACGAGTGTCAGCAGCCTATTAATGCACTGCAGTGTGCAGTTTAGGGAGCGAGCGTTGACTCGCCCTCTCGGGTTAGCTGTTGTCTCGTTTGTAGGTGAGACTAACACAATTCCTTGGGGTCAGACGGCCATTAGAGCACACTAGACAGGGTATGGTTTATTGAATGGATCCCCATTAGCTGATGCCAAAGCGACAGCTAATCTCCCTGGGGTCCATATGAAATAGACATACAAAGAGTACATGAATACATGTATTGTGGGTGTTGCGCCAGCTTACACCCCGGTGATGTAGTTCGGTATTGTGGATCTGGGTTCAGTGACACAAACAGAACGTGCTGGGTCAGTCGAAGGTTTCCCTTTATGTTGGGCAGTCATCATAGCGCTGTCACAGACAGGACATGCTGTGTCTGTCCGACGTTTGGTAACATAGACATGACATGCTGGGTCTGCCAGGAAGTATGCCTGAATCTCAGCCATTATCACACTATAGGGCGTATTGCTGACGAGGTCAGCTCATGCGTCCGTGGTGTAGTTTCACGGTGGAGCCGGGCTCAGTGACACAGCAGAGCGTGCTGTGGCTGTCGGGCAGAGCACACGATACAGTGTACAGTGTGTCACGGCGAGCCGTTTATGCACCTAGGTGTGACTCTGCGGGGTAGAATCCGGTTACCGGTCTGAAACCACAGAGAAAGCTCTTCTCATCCAGAGAAGTCACGAAGTCATGGCTATCTAGGCGCAGCTAGCCAACAACAACAGCAACAAGACTGAGTGCCGAATCGGCTCGCGGAGGAAGCCTCAGTCTTGTCCGTGCGTCCGCTCCCTGGTGAAACCTGCTCGTCGGGGGAAACCTTGAGACGGCGTTCGGTCCGTGCGTCCGCTCCCTGGTGAAACCTGCTCGTCGGGGGAAACCTTGAGACGGCGCTCGGTGCGGCCAAAGGGTCCCAAGTGCGAAGCCGACCTCGTTGGTGGAGCCTGGGTTCCCTGGCTGCAGAAGCGCGGTGAGACCCCGAGCGAAACCGACCTCGTCGGTGAACCTCCTGGTTGATCATCGCGGCTGTAAACCGTTGCGGCGGGTAGCGGGGTAGAACCCAGAGGAGCTGACCTAGTCGGCGTACTCTGAGGCCATCTACGGTCGCTGATCGTTGCCGCCGCGGTCCGGCCAGACCACACGGCAGAGAGCGTAAACAAACAATTCCAGGGCCAACCGGCGGGGTATGGCTAGAGGTGCTCAGCACACCGAGCCCACTCCTCAGTCCTGACAGTTCAGGGTACCCAGCCCCCACATGCTGTCTCTCGAGACAGTGGCGGTCAATTCAGGTGGACCCCTGAGTAGGTTCCACCATGTCATGGGTTGTAGCTCTCTCGAGGCCGTCCTCAGACGAGCCCTCCATTGTCGTTTCCGGTGATCCTGGATCTCCATCTGGCCAGTTTGTTGGTACTTTGCGCTCCTGCGTCGTTCTTGAGTACATCCACGGATGTTGGCGTGGGACGTCCTCGTGACCGGTGCCCGTTTGTTGGATCCCACAGCACTAGTTTGCTGGCTGGCATCTCTTGGCAGTGAGCCAGCTGGTGCCTCCGCCCCTTAGGGCTGAGGGAGACCACGGTGTACCGGGTGCTCGCACATTAGGTCGGCAGCCCCCCCACGGGAGGTGGTACTGTCTGCCTTGCGGCATGAGCCAATTAAGCGTGGACACTTGGGTGGCTTCTCGCAGGACAGCATTCTTGTTGTTAGCAGTGTCAGCCACAAGAATGTCCCTATCAGTGCATGAAGGAGGCTGCCGCTTCCTACATGGCAATGGTTAGGTGGTGCTGGCACCAATCCCTGCACTCTATACCATACGGCCTGATCAGAGAGTGCTCGGGTAGACCATGGTCGAAGGGTGGACTGTCCCACCGGATCACAGGGGTGATCCAACAGGGACAAGCAGGCAGGAGTGCCAGGGTCGCCTGGAAGGCGGGCACACTCTGCCCATGGGACAACAGCCCCCTGGTTGCTGTAGAATGGTGTATCTCTGACAGAGATCTACACAGCAGTGACATGGGCGACTCTGTCTACATTCACCCTGTCCTACCGATGGAACGTGGTGGCATCCGCTCCCCCTGTGGGAGTCGCTCCTGCGTGCTACTCAGCGGTAGGGTCACCAGCACCTTGACCGGTCAGGTCGGCCGGGCATCTGACGGGCTGGCTTGAGCAGCCCTTCACCCCGGTGGTCACTGGCCTAGCATCATGCTGGGCCAGCTGAGCCTAGGTGGCGTCTTGCGCCTAGGCCACGAGTATTACTTACTTGGTATGAATACTGAAGTTTTGGAGCGTTTGGCAAGCGCCTGTGACTCACGGCGCTCACCACTTATAGGCTCGGATGGAATTCAGGTTAAACTGCCTCGGGCTGCCGCAGGGGCAGCTGGTCTGCTTATTTCCTCGCGGTGTGTCTTGTGTCGCGGTGTGAGTTCCCGTACATATTGAACAATATGTAGTGGAGAGCCAGTCTCGAACACGATAGAGAACGGAGGGTTACACTCTCTGTAACCCAGGTTCTCTGAGTGGAGAGACTGGCTCTCCACAAAAGAGCCGCTCCGAAATGCGTGTCAATCAAGAATTAATCGAAGTGGCACTGCACAGATGGGGCTTAAATAGCCCGCTGATTGGATCTGGGCAGGGCCACCATAGAAGATGTGTCTTAAAGAGATATCCATGAACACTGCCCTGTGGGGTCAGTTCCCGTACATATTGAACAATATGTAGTGGAGAGCCAGTCTCTCCACTCAGAGAACCTGGGTTACAGAGAGTGTAACCCTCCGTTTATCTCTCTACGTCTACATAAATCAAACTGACTCAAACAATTCATGTTATAGTGGGAATTACAAATTAATTAACGAATTAATCAATAAACAGCAGGGGAGAACACAAGTACCAGCCAGAAGTAACAACATTATTTATGATGACTGATGTTAAAATACAGTAGTGTACAGCAGGAGATCTCACACACACACACAGTCACACACACACACACACACACACACACACACACACACACACATTAATATTTTAATGGCCAGTGGTGCATGTACTCAATTTGTTTTAGTAAAAAAAGTATCAATATTGCAATGTAGAAATACTCTGTTAAGTACAGTCAAGGTAAAATCAGAAGTTACTTGTAGTACTCATTGTGCAGAATGTCATGTTTCACAAGTTATTATATGTATACAATTTATCACAAAACAATGAGACATGTTGTAAGCTTGTAGATTGGCTATAAGTGTATATTTTGTAATAATAACCAAAATCTATAAAGTAACTAACTGCCTGGTAACTAAGGTTTTCAATTAATTGTAGTCGAGTAACACAAAATACATTATACATTATTTAAATCATGAGGTAACTTTGGATTTATATAAAATGTAATGATTAGGTAAGAACATATGCTATCCATTACATTGAAGCTGTGATTGTTATTTTTGTATCAAAGTATCAAGTATCAAGTATCAAACATTGAAGCTGTGATATCAAATCTACTGTACTCTCCCTTCTGTAGATTTCCACTGGTGACTCTGGAGTCATTTCTAAGACCGACTGTGACTGTCCCCGTGGCGCGCATAAGTGCAGCCATGCTGCTGCATTGATGATATGGGGAATCCACAACCTCGGTTCCACGGATGTGGAGTGCCAGTGGAAAAAACCAAAATTGCCTGATGAGGTAATAATAATAATAATAATAATAGTCCCTGAAAGGGACATTTGTCCTCACAGGTTTGTTCACAACAAGACACAACACAACATATCACCAAGACAATAATACTGTAGGCAGATTGTTTAATGCCACGATGGCTGAGGGGACAAAACTCATGCTAAAGCCAACCTTTTTCCACTTCAATGTTCTGTGTCTTTGCCCAGATAGCATGAGGTTGAAGTAATGATACAGAGCATGATCAGTGTCATGTGTTATTGAAAGATAGAGTATGATCAGTGTAATTTGTTATTGAAGCGTGTGGTGCACTTATTATTCATTCATCGGGGATTCCGATAATCTTGGAAGCAAGACAGGTAATGCTGAAGTTTGTTCCTCTTAGGCATAGATAGTATTGTCTAAAAACATGCAGAAATATACAACAGAACAGGTTGAATAATGCTTTTGTACAGTAATAACAGAAGATAAGGGGCAACTGATTACATGTTGTCTTTTGTCCAAAAGTGAGTCCAAGATATGTGAAACTGTCAACCTGTTCTACTGTTTAGGTCAAGGCAGTGGAAGACCTTTTTCCACCAAAACAAGGTTCATCTACAGTGGCTGCGGGGTCAGTTCCAAGGCCGGTGGGCAGGAATATCGTGGCTCCTCCAGCCTGAGCCTGAGCCGGAGTCTGTTAACGGCATTGATCCCCTGCTGGACCTCACTGCTGGATCCATCATTGCTACCAACCAACATCTGGGCAGTGATGGCATCCTAGCAGCAATGCTGCTATCGGTGGAGCAGATCGTGGCCATCCAAACTGCTACAGTAGGCCAGAAAGACAGTGTGCTCTGGCACAACATGAGGAAGGATAGGCTGACAGCCAGCAATTTTGGCTGTGTGCTGTTAGCCAAACGTGTCACACCTTCCCTCATCTCCAGAGTGTGCCAGAGCAAACCCCTGGACGGGGTACTGTCCATCCAGTGGGGCATTGCCAATGAGCAGGAGGGAATCGATGCCTTTGAGAAACAGACAGGCATGAAGGTGATTGCTTGATTTCTGTTTTTATTGCCAAAATTGCATATACACGAACACATGCAGGTGTTGACACCAGAGGTGGACACTGGACATAGTATTCGAACCCAGTACTTGATTAAGTTCATAGCTATGTAGGTATTTGGCATAAACAAATTGGTATGACATTTATCGCAAAGCCCCAAAAAGTACACAAAATCACTGTTAAATTGAACAGTAATTGAAATTTTACATGTCAATTTATAATGGACAATTTACTTTTCGGGCAAGTGGGCATGACCTTTTGTCACCAGTACTTACCTCTGAGAGATTATAGTGTCAATGTGTACAATACTGACAAAAGCACGAGCGCTTGTTTATTTCCATTATGTGTCCTTTCAATTGAATAAGGTGAGAGGGTCCGGTTTGTGGCTGAGTCGCAGTGGCATTCTGGGTGCCTCCCCTGATGGCCTGGTGGGTGACACAGACCTCATTGAGGTCAAGTGCCCGTACACCTGGAGGGATTGTACTGTAGAGGAAGCAGCTAAGCACAAGTCATTCTACCTTAAACAGGTAAATACATTTATTACACATTCCCTGATATGTTTTTGGCTATACCCTGTTTTCACTGGATTTGACACCCTGTAAAAGTAGACAACTATGTTGGCTAATTATTATCTGTAATCTTGTCATGGATAATCATGTAAAATCAGGTAATCAATTATGTTGTAATTAATTTTTGATACTGCAATCATGTTATTTGATAATTCTATATTGTACAAATAATTCGGCTATTGGTGTTTTTAAAGCTGTTATACATTATGTAGAGACCTCGTCGTCGTGCCTCCTCCTGGCACTATCATATTTTGTGTATTGATTTTGTATTGCCTTTACATTTTGTGCTAAATAAATCGAACCAGGTGGAAGATGGCACCTACCGGCTGAAGGAGAATCACCAGTACTGGCACCAGGTTCAGGGTCAGCTCCATTTAGCGCAGAAGACCACCTGCTATTTCACCACCTGGACCCTGAAGCAGTGTGTCGTGTGTCCAATTGTGCGAGATGAGTCCTGGCAGGATCAGATGGGCATCCTAGAGGAGTTCTATAAGAAGAACATGTTGCCTCTTCGTCTTGTATAGTTCATTTATTTTATTGTATCTGTTTTGTTATCTGTTGCACTTTTTTCTGTTGCACTATTTTTTGTCCCTGTTGCTGCTTATATTTTATTTATTTATTTTGATTTTAAGTTTTATACAGTTCGAGTACATTTTGATGCCAGTGCAATAAAGATTCATTGTTCATTGTTCTTATCTACACTGTTTTACTATATATTGATTTCACTCATGCCCCAAGTAAAATTAATACAGTAGGAAGTGCACTTGAGAGGAATCTGTAGTTTTTTCTGTGCTACTTTCCTCTACATTTCATCACTTTTAATGTGGTCGCTCATTGATGCACATTCCCCCCACCCCCACCCCAGGGGTCACGGCCATATCCATCTATTTATCATAACCTATAGTTTAAGATTTGAGTGTGATATGATGTTCTGATATGCAGTTGTGATCAATCAAATTCAGCTTGTTTTCACAAAATACAGCCTTCTTACAAATAGAACTGGAGTTAGTCAATTTAGTGAAACAAAGTGCGATATTTCTTTCTCTGCTAGGCCCACATATCCATGGCATATCTCAAATGAAAGGTGAAGATGTCTCAACTGACTGAAATGTCCAACTAGAAACATGGGAAGTGTGAACATGACGGACATAAACAGTGATTTGAATGTGACCCTTTTATTTTACTTGCCACACAGCACATGACTAATGACACATGGAACTTGTAATCAAATGGACCGTTACATGTAACAGAGTGTAACACATGGAACCAAATGGACCAAAGGGTCCATTTTAACTCTGAGAGTGTAACACATGGAACTCTCAGGGTTACAGACCTGTAAGGGTCCATCCTTACAGGCCTGTAACCCTGAGAGTATATACACATGGAACCAAATTACATTTAAAAAAAAAAGGAAAAACACATGATAATACAAGTTAAAATGAATGGTAATTAACGATATTTTTGGGGCAGGTGCCTATGACCTGAGGGCAAGTAGAACATGACCTGTACTTGGCCGACAGGCAAGTGCCTGTGAGACAGCTCCAAAACTACACCATGTTGCATCTTTTCTATTTCAATTGAACGGCAACTTCTTTGATCAAGGGCTTTTGGAGATTAACCAAAGCACAGCAGAGTTGCACCACCACGTCAGCATGGCTTCGCAAGGTGTGAGGAAGGTTATGCAAGATTCTAAACTCTTTCAAACGAGCATTTGCTCTTTCAACATGGATCCTGCACCGTGCAATGTCCTTAGTAAGTTTAATCTCACTCTCTGTCATCTTGCCGTGAGTCAGAAATGGTGGGATGTTCACACTGACTCCGTCTGGCACAATATCTCGGATTAGAAACCCTTTGTCTGCTAGTATAAGATCACCTGGCTTGAAGACATTCAGGATCCCACTGTTAGCCACTATGGCCTTGTCAGAAACTGACCCAGGATACAATTTGCTGCAGTATGTTATGACAGCATTTGGCGCCACACCTAGCAGGATTTTAAATGAATGCATCCCTCTGTATGATGAGTATGTGTGCTTCTTGAGGTACATGGAGGATGGAGCGGCTATTTTAACATCTGTGCAATCGATGATCATTCTGCAGTTGGGATACATCCGGAACGAGGCGGGTAAACTTGTCATATTCTTTTCACGACTTGGCACAGTGGACATGATGTCCTTGAACCACAACTTGTGGAGAACATGGATGAATGTAAATACTACATTTCTCACAGTAGTGTCGCCACACTGGAAGAGCTGAGCAAGATGCAACATGGTGTAGTTTTGACGGAGCTTCATGAGAGTGATTAGTATCTGGTCTTCTAAAGACATGCATTTGACCTTCCAGCCGGAATGATAGACAATGGACTCTTCAAACCTTTTTGTGTAGCCAACGAAGATGTTGAACATACTTCTGTCTGGGAGGCCAGTTTCCATTCTAAGGACATTTTCCTTAATGGTTGATGCAGAGTACCTGAAACTTTCACGTTTTGGAACACGTTGGTCACTATGCAAACCTTCCTCTACAAGCAGTCCCTCTTCCATGGGTGGATTACCCTCCATGGGTGGGTGTTCTGCTACAAGCAGTCCCTCTTCCACGGGTGGATTACCCTCCATGGGTGGGTGTTCCGCTACCAGCAGTCCCTCTTCCACGGGTGGATTACCCTCCATGGGTGGGTGTTCCGCTACAAGCAGTCCCTCTTCTACGGATGGACTGCCATCCATGGCTACACTTTCTTCCACGGGCAGATGCTGCTCCATGGCCTGACCCTAGGAGAGAAAAAATTAGAAAATTGATCCTGCTGAAAAAAAACCAGTTTACAATACAATGGGGAAAAAAGTAGTTATAAACTTATAACATGATGGAAAAACATCACAGTCAAGGGTGGGCAAATATACAGTATCTCACAAAAGTGAGTACACCCCTCGCATTTCTGTAGTTATTTAATCATATCTCTTCATGAGACAAAACTGAAGAAATGTCAGTGTACAGCTTGGATATCAGTGTAGATTTAATTTTCCTCTCAAAATAACTAAAAACACAGCCATTTGATTAATTCCAAACTGCTGGCAACAAAATGAGTACACCCTTAAGTGAAAATGTCCAAAGTGGCCCAAGTGTCAATAGTTTGTGTGGCCACCATTACTTTCCAGCACTAGCTTCACCCTCCTGGGCATGGAGTTCCCACTCGAAGCTACTCCAAATCCTATTGAGCATCTCTGGGGCATCCTCAAACAGAAGGAGGAGGAGAGTAAGGTGGGAGATGATTCCAGTGGCAACCTGTGAAGCTCTGGTGAACTCCATGCCCAGGAGGGTGAAGCTAGTGTTGGTAAGTAATGGTGGCCACTGGCCACACAAAATATTGACACTTAGGCCCAATTTGGACATTTTCACTTAAGGGTGTACTCACGTTTGGAATTAGCGGCTGTGTTTTTAGTTATTTTGAGGGGAAAATAAAATCTAAACTGATATCCAAGCTGAAGCTGTACACCGACTACTTTACATTGTATCAAAGTGTAATTTCTTCAGTGTTGTCTCATGAAGAGATATATATATTTGCAGAAATGCGAGTGGCGTTTCACTTTTGTGAGATACTGTATAATGTACAAATAAGATGTGCAACATACAATGCTCTCCATGGGTGGGTGTTGCTCCACAGCCAGGCTCCCTTTTTTTCCACGCCCAGGAAAACATGTTGGACCCTTCTGAAGTCCCTCCGTAAAGTGGCAGCTGCACACCCTCGAATTTTTATTGGGAACCATGTCTCCACGCCTGGGGGGAAAAAAAGGATACAATGAAATCTTAGTTATTGATGAATCTGGACCTGCTGGCTCTGTGTGCATGCAGGTGACAGGAGCAGGAGTCACGGTGGACTGGACTCACCCTCTCAATGAATCAGGCAGAGAAGTTTCCGTTCAGTCTTAGAGTTGTATCACCGTTTTATTGATACAGACAAACTCAGCTTACAAGGCCGTAGGATCAAAGGCCCACATATATGGAGACATATACAAGCATAGTCCAACTCAAATTCAACTATCGTTCCTATATGTCACAACGTTTAGCAAAAGTGTATAGCCTTTATAGGCCTACTGTGAAACTTGGAACTCCCTCCTCACGGGAGGTGTCAGTATTTTACTGACCAATCAGTGACTAGGGCTATTCTGAGTGACCCTCAGAATGCCTGACCAAATAGCTAATGAAACATTTAACCATATGTATATTACCAAATAAGAATGAAATATATGTACCATATCAAATATACAAGACATTGTTTACCACCTGTAATGAAATAATTAGACTGTATTCTTATAGATGCATATTTGGCGAGGATATGTTATATTTCATGACAGACAACCCAGAACATGATTTGACTCAGAGAAGCTCGGAGTCCTGAGATTGCCTGAGTTAAAAGTTCACAGACTCTGAGGAGTTTATTTGCTCCCCTAATAAAAGCTCTGTTTTCTCAGGTAGCCTCATAAATAACTCTAGTATCTTCACTGTGAGCAAGTTAACCAAATTAGCAATAGTCTGTACTTAGTAACAGCTGTCTCTGTAGTCCTATTTGTGACCTCTTATTCAGGTTTCTCTGCGTGAACCACATAGGCTGAAAACCTATGTGTACAATTATGACATGTTATTAGGCATAAGCTATCAAAATATACATCATATCCCCCCTTCTGGGGAATTACATATTCCCCAGACATAATCATATTTCATAAACGACCAAAATTAATATTTCCAAAAAACATATTTTTTTTTTATTTTTTTTGTTCCAAAATTCGAAATTTAAACATTAAACCGTAGTTCCTATGTGAAAGACACATCAATTTAAGACCCCCCTTGACACAGGAGTATCTTGTATCATAGAAATTAAACTCCTAAAAATCCTATGTAGACCAAATCAAATTCAAATACCTGTAAATGCAAAGTTAATCATTCAAAACATGAATAAATGGATTAAACAACAAAAAACAAACATCCCTAAAAATAGTACCAGATCAGTACTTTGTTAAATCTATTTGAACTGTACCAGCAAAGAAAACAACAAACATCACAAAATCAAAACAACATTAGTTACAATTTCAGATGAACCACGATTTTTTTTCTTTCTCTTTCTCCATGACGCAATTTGTTCAAACGGTCAGACACGCGGTAGGAAACGATTCCCACAATTATTCTTTTCGCCTATAGAATAACAACGCTTGGAGAAATCCTTCTTGATTCACAGAACTCAGCATGGGTTGCACTGATTGATGACGGGACGCAGATTTCTCAGGTTCGGGGCTGGGCAAAGTGGACTGTAGTAGGCAGAAGACATCTCCTTTTGAGCATCACAAGGCTCTGAATGACAGCTTATTGCGTACAGCCATGTCATGCTGCCGAAGCACTTCAACTATCCTTCCTCCTCAGCAGCAGAGAACAACACCCCTTCTCCAGCGAGAACTTAGGCGCCCCTTGGAATCACAGCTGCAGGATACTGGTCGGGTTGACACCTCTCCAACTATCTCAATGGCTATGAAGTGCACCTGCTGTGTTGCTCTGACGGTAGAGGCTAGGTGAGAAGCATTCTGTTGTGATGACAGCCGCCTGTTGACACACCCCCCTGGATGCTGTCAGGTTGTCACTCCCCTTTCTGGCGCTGTCAGCTGTCAGTTGTTGACACGCCCCTGGAGCAGGAAATCACTTCGGTGTGGATGACCAGGATGGAACCCTCTCCTAAAAAGGGTTACATGCTGCCCCCCTCCAGAGAAAGTTAGAAGTCCCCTCGCGAATCATGCGATTAGAATATTAGTCATCCATGCAAAAATCAAGAAAGTGTGTTAAAACATTAGTCCTCGTTTTAACTTCTTATTTATATATCTCAAATGTAATTTAATCTCCCTTAAAGCATCAACACAATTGCAAATCATGGCATGTTCCCTTTGTTATTCTGACAACCCTAAAACAATGTAGTGTGACTTTCTCTGACATCAATCTCACTGTTTTGTACTAATATAAAATTATACTACTCCCCCCTTTTTCCCTGGGAATCTAACATCCCCAGGAAAACACCAAGAAAATAGCCAACACGCCCATGCCACCCCCAAAACCTGATAAACCATACCGAATTATAGACTGTCCTCATTGTTAACTAAAAATCACAACTACCAAGTACCTATATTAAAGTAAAATTTAAGAACACAGAGGAATGGAATCTCCAACCACAAAGAGGAAAAAAAATGATCATGCGTGCCCATTGCAGTCACTCCCATCGTCTTTCTTTTTTAGTCACAAAAGGGAACGCGCCAGCGGTAAAAACACACTTGCCCCAAATGTCCCCAACCATAACGTCCAAAAAAGAAGAAATCTGTGATAACGGCAACAGTCCTTTCAGAAAATGTGAAACAAAATAGACGATCAATGACACAGGTTACCTCAGCCGTCTCAGTTGTAGTCCACAGATCTCCAGCCTCAGGAACGCTCACTGGGGGCCATGTGGTGGCGCAGGCCAATTACGACAGGTTCGCAATGGCTGGACGGGCGCCAGCATCCCACGCGATCCAGAGCCTGGTCTTTGCTGCCAGTTGACGGGAGGCAGTCTTTCAATACAATACCGTGCCAAATGTGACAAACCACCACATGTGAAGCAACCACTGTATTGACGCGACCTGTGACCACGCTGAGACCGCTGGAAAGCTCTAGGAAAAATAGATTGGTTGCCAGGCAGCGTCATGTCACGCTGCACCACCCTGAGAGGTGCCTGGACGACTGGTGGACCCCCATAGTTCTGAGGCAGCGGGACTGCGTCCACTGCACAGGCTAACTTCAGTTGAAGACATCGTAATTGCTCCCTAGCCAATTGCCTCATCGTCTCCTCATCTTCACGCTGCTGGGCGGCCACCTTATCACGGAAAAAACTGACACAATCAGCAATGTAACACGTATACTGTCCATATGGCATATCCTTCAGTCCTACCACAGTTGCCAGTTTGGCCAGCACACTCCCTGGCAGGCCTCGTTCAATTTTCTGCCTCAGAAGAAACCTGTCCATGTCATTTTCGTCCACCTTGCACGAGTGACACCGAGCGACCGCCGCCCATGCTTGGTAGGCACGCAAAACAAATGTCTGAGGGTGTTCTGTATCCTTCATAGGAGAAAAAACAACTTCAGAAGGGTCAATATTTCTACGATTCCGTGCTATTTCCACCCTCTCAAAATCCCCTCCTCTGGAGTGCGCCTGGAACGGGATTGAGAGCCCACCCAAGGCCGTAGCCCGGGGTAAAGGCGTAGGCACGTCGACAGGTGGAGGACTACCCCTCCTTTCCAGACTGACCCTCGGGATGTCCAACACCCGCCGTGATGTGGTTATGTCCTCACCCTCCTCCAGAACAAGGTCACCACCTCCGCTGTCTGGTTGTTGTGGCATCATGATCGTTGTTGCGTCATCCGGACAGGGGCTAGAAAAATCTAAGTCACGTGCATCAAAAACCCCCTCAAGAGGGCAAATTGATGCAGATAACAGGGCGTCCTGTACTGGGGACACATCAATTTGATACTGGGCATAAGCCTCACATATTTCCTGTCCTTTTTGGAGAAAGAGATTCATTAAGCCTTGTTCTGCCCTAACCTTTCGCTCCAGAACCAATCTATAGTCCTGGATCTGTACATTTAAAGCATCAATGACAACAGGAGAAAATACGCTAGCCTGCGGCCATGGGCCAGAAGGGCTTTTAAAATCCCATTTGACCAAAATTGAAGTTAATTCAGCCATCAGTCCATCATGTGGTTGGAAGGAACATGCGTGTGTGTTTGACCTATTCATACTGAAGCTATTTAAGTATGGTAGAGAATATTGAATTACAATTATAGTCACTTTATCGCTACTATAAGCACAAACCTACCTGTGATACAAAATCACTCTATACCTCAGTTGTCACAACCCCAAGGGAAACACACAGATTCACAACGGTCAACCTAAAAACCAGTTATTAAGGGTGTTATCACAGGAAGCATGTACAACGTGAAATGTATAGCTATATACCATTCACAATGCACATGAACAGATTAAATACCTATCTATGAACTGAGATAAAAACAGCTAAATTTAAGTGTCCTGAGACAGAAACCAAATCACCCTATTTATGAAACTCAAAAGATCCTCCCATAACATAGTGTAATATAGAGAATTTCATTAACCGGAAAATCACATGTGTGGTGACTTCCCCAAAACTCTACTGTGTATCAATACCCACAGTAACCCCTATTTTAAACTAAGTCAAAAGTAAACAATCCAAGCCACTTGTTAGAACATACCACACACTGAAGGTTTTCAAGGTAAGGTTACGCTGTGAGTTGAAAATGACAGAACAATGTCCAGTCACATAACCAACACCCATGCAGGTTAATATTAGCAATTGGAAAATAAAAGACAGGAAGAAATCCATACACCCAAACTCACGTATATCCAATTTCCAAATGGACTCCCAAATGGTTTTACTTTTTAAAACAAAATCGTGAGAAAGGGATTAAAAGCCTAACTATTTTTTAAATACAAGCTAAAAATGAGTTACAAAAATGGTGGCTATACTATGAATGGAGTATCGGATGGCCTCCTAATAAAAATGTACACTATTAATTTAAGTATAATATTTCTACCAGTTGTTCAAATTCAAAACCAAAACTTTGTCAAAGAGAAGGCCTTTCCAATACTCACCCACAGTATCGTCCACCACTCATGCAGCTGAAAGACAATAAAAACCGAAAATGTTACTACACAATCACCTGCTAGGGGATTTATAATTAGTAACGGATTTAACAGACATGTGAAGTGATGACACGTTGTCCCTCAACCCCCTCACATGCAACCCCAAATGAAATTTCAACCACATATCACCGTAAGGTGACATGAAAAACCTCTCAGAACGAGATGTAGGATATGTTGTAACAATATGCCATTTAGTGGCTAAAGTATAAAAATATTTGTCAGCCAGTATTTGCTGAACGCCATCTTACTACAGGAAGGCTGTAATAAACTTAACTTAAACTCCTTGATCGGGGCAGCCATCTGTTTTGCTGTAAATAGCCCCCCCCCAATAAAACAGTTGCTCATAGCAGGTTTCTTTAAAAACACAAAGGAGAGGAGATAAGATTTAACCCCAGCACTAAAAGGCTCCTGAATCATAGTGTTGATTCAGGGCATCAGCTCACCCCTTCCCCTACAGCACAGCACTTTAGTTGAAGCATTTGGTACCAGTATGTTTACTCATATCCAGCTTTATATGTACTACTCATATAAGTATTACTCTTAGAATGGTTTCTACTAGTAATATTTATCATGAACATAACCTTCCCAAAGTAAGTTTTGTATGAAGCACATTTCAGTCATTAATTTGTTCTCAATCACATCATGCTTTTACTCACACCCTTGCACAGACTTGTGTACTCTCTCATTGAACCCCTGGCATCAGCTACCCCAAGAAGCATTACTGCTTCTCTGGACATACTAAGGTATATCAAACCACAAAAATAAAAAAGTCAATAGCAGACTGTGCCTACCATTGCTAATTTGCTATGCCTTTTTCAATGAGAGAATCCCATGCCCACACACTCAGACAAAATTGACTCAATATACTACTACTGCTGTTTTAATAGTAGCATTATTCTCCCCAACTTCACACCTACCATTCATATTGGGGAACCAATTAAGTCCCCCTTCTTCACACACACAGTTTCACCCATGGGACAAGGCCGGACAAGAAGTCAATCTACTGTACTACAGACCTTATCATGTGGGGTGTCACCTTGTGTGTTTGATCTATTTCAACGTATACCTTGGGTAATAAAAGTCACTGTCCTCTCCATATATACATAGATAGGATATTGACAGGATTCACTCACAGCTTGTTTTAAGCTTCACCAGATTGTTATCTTAAAGAGCCCCTAGGCTATTCTTAGTGATGCCAAAACTGACCTCTCGTCAGTCCATGACTTCTACCTTTTTGTATTCAAGTTACAAGTTAAACAAACAGAGCCAGACTAAGTCAAAATATGTGCCTATCCTCATGTCGTTTAAGTGAATAAAATACTATTTATCAAAACCCAACAGAATTCACTCTCTGGTCCAGCCAGAAAATCGTCCTAGTGGCCACTAGGCTGCTTTGTTCCTTTAATAAATATCCAACCCAACCAGACAACATTCATAAAGCACACACAGACCTATCTTAAAACTATTAGAACCCTCGCATTTCGCATACAGACATTAAAATGTCTTAAATCAATTAAAAATTGTATCAACTCCCCCCCTTTTGATGTATTCTCATCATGTATCAACACCATGCAACCACAGTCACATGAAGGAAGGATATAGGACAGGATTCTGTCCATCATATAAGAACAGTGCCAAAAAATCACTGGGCACCATCACTACAGTACATGCCGCACGCACAACATTCAACCATCCATATTCGGACAGACATACAGACACTGGCGCGGACAAACGCGCACAGGAAGCGGAAGGAGTGCACAGACGTACACTCACGCGTACGCACAGAGCTGCAAAGTAGCAAACCCACTCTCACACACCGGAAGTGTGAGAGGAGACCGCAAGAAGAGAGAAACGCCCCCAAACGGGTATACAAAGAGTATGACCTGCTAGATAGCCACTAGCCAGTACACACAGAACCGCAAAGGCCCCTGGGAAAACCAAAATGGCCACGTAAGTAGATACAAACAACAACAAGAGCGCCCCCCAATATGAGCGTCACTCAAGTTACACAGACAACAAAAATAAATCAGCCCGCTGCACATCCCCACTCACTTAGGCCCACCCGGGAGAGTAACCAGCAACACAATGAAAAGCAAAAGTATCCTAATCGAATGTAAGACGCACCTTCAGTAATGCAGAAACATTTTAAAAAGCGAAAAAAGACCCGATTTCTGGAAACACTTGCACCTCATATCGCTACCCACTCCCCCATATATAATACGCCCAAAATGAGGACCACAGCACACCAATGTCATAACATTTCAAAAACATGTCAACATTCGTTTAACATGTCAAAACAAGGGATCCCCATCATCATTCATTCACCATACAAGCACATGCGTCCGGTCACCAGGGAAAACCGCAAGCTCAGGAGGAAGCAGAACGTTAGCCCAATAACCAAATGTCGAACGCCAAAATCGACACCAAAAATAGACTTTATCCCTGAATAAAAATAACCCCCACACAACTTAAGCCAGCATCTTTCCCCACTGCAACCCTCAACCCTGGACAGCACACGCAGGCCACATACGACCTGCAGGTCGTAATATGGAATAGGCCCGAGCTCATCCGCCGGCACTCTAAAACCAATCCAGTTTCGATCGGCCCAACGTGAGATTAATAACTAATAATGAATTATTATTAATTACTAATAATTAATAATTTCAAACTCCGACAGAACATACTTATTCTTAACCTGGATTAGCCGCTGGTCCACGCATGACTCCAGCTTAACACTTGCCGATATTTTCCAGGAAACCGACTGAAACCACCCATAATAGTCCTTTCCCTTGAATTGGAATAACCGACCCAAAAACAGCGCTTGGTAATCACCCAACATGGGAAATACACAATACATGCTCCCATAGAATAGAAACAAAGGCAATGTTTATATAGTAAAAAACCATATCTTCTGCATTATTAGCCAGGAATGCCTTATAAACGAACCATCACTTGACGACGGAACATTTATAAAGTTAAAATTGTACTTAATTGTCGTAAAAAATGCATTTACCAGGGATAAGGACGAAGGATTGGTCGCCCGGCGTACAGTAAAATAAAACAATGGCAAATTAAATGCGTTGTCTACTGAGCAGACAAAGGGAGAAAATCTCGTGCGCCCGGAGCAAAAGAGAGAGAGAGACACCACCGCTGCACTTCCGCTCACACACAGCCGCGATCCAAACCCAGTCCCTTGGTTCTACTATACCAGGCCTCCCCACCAAAACAGCTCAAAGCAGTAATCAAAATAATATCACTCACCCAGTAAAAGCGTGTTCAGCGAGGAACCCTATCAGTAACCAGGATTCGGCACCAATTTTGATGAATCTGGACCTGCTGGCTCTGTGTGCATGCAGGTGACAGGAGCAGGAGTCACGGTGGACTGGACTCACCCTCTCAATGAATCAGGCAGAGAAGTTTCCGTTCAGTCTTAGAGTTGTATCACCGTTTTATTGATACAGACAAACTCAGCTTACAAGGCCGTAGGATCAAAGGCCCACATATATGGAGACATATACAAGCATAGTCCAACTCAAATTCAACTATCGTTCCTATATGTCACAACGTTTAGCAAAAGTGTATAGCCTTTATAGGCCTACTGTGAAACTTGGAACTCCCTCCTCACGGGAGGTGTCAGTATTTTACTGACCAATCAGTGACTAGGGCTATTCTGAGTGACCCTCAGAATGCCTGACCAAATAGCTAATGAAACATTTAACCATATGTATATTACCAAATAAGAATGAAATATATGTACCATATCAAATATACAAGACATTGTTTACCACCTGTAATGAAATAATTAGACTGTATTCTTATAGATGCATATTTGGCGAGGATATGTTATATTTCATGACAGACAACCCAGAACATGATTTGACTCAGAGAAGCTCGGAGTCCTGAGATTGCCTGAGTTAAAAGTTCACAGACTCTGAGGAGTTTATTTGCTCCCCTAATAAAAGCTCTGTTTTCTCAGGTAGCCTCATAAATAACTCTAGTATCTTCACTGTGAGCAAGTTAACCAAATTAGCAATAGTCTGTACTTAGTAACAGCTGTCTCTGTAGTCCTATTTGTGACCTCTTATTCAGGTTTCTCTGCGTGAACCACATAGGCTGAAAACCTATGTGTACAATTATGACATGTTATTAGGCATAAGCTATCAAAATATACATCATTATCACAGGCATAATAAAGTAAAGTAAAGTAATATATACAATCATAATATCATTAATATGGCAAATAACTGGTCTAGCTACCAACTTAATACAGTAAATACTGATAAAAACTAACAGTTTGAGAGATGTTTGAGCTGTAAGGGAAATATATTTTGTATAGCCCAAATCAACAATGCAATTGAAATAAAAAACATGTCATTTTTAGTTCAGTGTCTGTTCTTTGTATATAATCACTGGACTGGGGAGACGCATGTTGACCATTGGTTTGAGAAATTATTTTATGTGTTGTGTTATTTTAACAGGCAAATTTGACCGAAAACACTGAAATAATGGGGGTGGAACGAACTAATACTAAATAAAATGAGATCATAACATCTATGTGATTGCACAGCCCCCACCGCCCCCCCTTTTCCCCTCACTGTATTCCCTTTTTGCTTCCTTTATGATGAATTCCTGTTCTGCTCATTAACTATATAGAAGTGTAATTGTATGTCTAAATGTTTTGATGAATTGAACAATGTGGACCCTGTTGTAAACAAGTGTAATGCTTAATTGGGTCGTCCACTCACAGTTAACAGTCTCTGTATTGAGTTTGTGCTTGAAATGTAGGCCTACTGTAATTCTACAAACTGTTAATAAATATTTCAATCAATCAAACAGTTGCGCCAGCTGCTTATCCTATGCTGTTTACATATTAACATAGTGTTAGTTCACATATTAACATAGTGTTAACAACGTAACTAGATCACAAATTGACATGGAAATTAAATTATAAGTTAAAACGTGGACGTGGTATACGTCTCGTCCATAATGTGAACGCCGACTTGTTCTTAATAGGATTAGGGAAAGTGTGGAAACGGCAAATATTGACCCCAGGCCGGTGGTTGCAGTCGGGAACAAAGCACTGCACCATACTTATGTTATGGTACAAAAGAACAGATAAACTTTTTAATGTAGACTAGAAACTATAATCAAAGAACAAACACTACACATCTGACGACTCCAGTGCACAACGCGGGCAATTTCTCATTCCAGCCTTCCAGGAAGTGAACGTCAGTCGCAATGCTTCATGGGAGTGTAGTTTCAGCATTTTGGACAAAAAGTATGTACACAGTGTTGTACCCTGCCCCTTTTTTCTTCTTTCTGATTATTTATTCGGTGCAATTTTTTTTGTAAATTGTCATGATTTCTCACGACTCCAGTTGGCTTTGTACGAGCCTTAAAAGGTCTTTAAATAAATACGGCCTGAATTGGCTATGGTGGAAATGAATGGTAAGTTACTTCCTGGGCCGTTCGTCCGTTCTGAGAGGGGGAGGGACTGCGACGCTCTATTGACCAGGGAAACACAAAAGTTTGGGTCACACAATTTGCAGGTGCCTTTCGATAGGTGCTGGGTAATTAATCACACCACCTGCCAATTGTGTCTAGCATAATACATACAGAGTGTCTGTTCACATGAGTCGATGGGGGGCGGAACGTCGGAAATGAAATTGTGAACATTTACATTTAAAAAAAAAAGAATGGTCATCTAGTGACTCCCAATGTAGTCTCTCAAGACAGACTGTTGCCTCGCGTCAACTAGTCTGTCGGCAAGCAGTAGAAAGAAACGTATCACTGGCCTACAAGTATGGACGCTGTAGTTCAGGAAGTCAGCCGCGCAATCACCCAATCACATTTAGTGGGCGGGATTTACATGTGTGTGCAGCGAGGAAATTTCGTCCCACTAGAAGCAAACCTACACGCTTCCATTATTATTGAACATGGCTTCCTCTGGTCAACAAACAACACCAAAGAAACCTATTACGAATGTATGTAGAGTTTGTGGAGATTATTTAAAGTATGGAGTAAAAGGACAAGTATTTAATTTATTCACAAATCAGGGATTGGAGACTAGTTTGGAAGCTATAACCGAAGAACCTGTTGTTGCAGACGATCCACTGAAATCGATTTGCTTAAGCTGCAAACAATTGTTGATGAAATATTCGCGCACCAAAGAAATTTTGGAAAAGGTTGGCGATTCGGTCAAAGAACTGTATGACCGAAACAATGCTAGACATAAGCGTTGTGCAACTGCATCGACATCTCCATCTCACCTCACAAAAAAACGGGGAAGTGCTATCTAATGTTGTCCTATGTTGAACAAATAAGTGTAAACTCCGTCAAACTAAATGTAATGTAAACTGTGTACAGTACAAAGTATGAATAAAAGCGTTGGTTATGATTAAGTGTAACTTCAATCAAACGCGTTAATTGTGTTGTGTGCTAATATTTACGTTTCCCAACAAATGACCCCTTTATTTAAGCAACTTCAGAACAGTCCGTGACGTACAAATATAACGGACGTAAAACAAATGTATTTTGCAGTACAAATTAAAGTTATAAAAGCTTTGGTTTAGTGTTCAATCTGAAAGTGAATTGATTTGGAAACCGCGGGGGCTCCTTTTCACACTGTTTCACAAATCACATTAGGATACAAAGCCTTTCAGACGTGGTATTATCTATATTTTTGCTTTAAACTTTGAGAAGGGGTCCATTACGTTTTACAGGTCAACAAGGACCCATTATCTAGTGTAATCAATGAATATAAATCCTCTTACATTAGCTACATTTATTGTCTAAATTTCAAATTGTGTTGCATATTTATAATAAACTTGATTTAATGGATGGTTGGGTCCATATGATCGTTTGACAGTACTAAAAGTACATTCAGTGTATTTTATTTTAGACACTAATCCCTTAAATACTCAGCACATGATCAAAATGGGTGATCTATAAGGTCACAATACTATAGCACTGAGATGCATTGTGACTCGTGAGTTTAAAGCTGGCTGTTTTTCTGCATGCCATGATGCAACATGCATAAGTAGTAGTACACATGGTTAAATTGTATTTTCTAGCATTATTATGATTAAATGTTAATAAACGGCATGTTTTCAGAGTCTGTAGATGCATTCTGCAATGCCTCGCTCCGTCAACATTTTCACTTGCTCTTCCATTATAGAAATGAGTGGGCATATAACTAAAACGATAGCGTCCTTTGGCCATCTCTCTGGAAAGGCTTCGGAAAGTAGGGAACACACCGTTGGCCAAGCTTGATATACGAGGCTTTTTCCAAAACCAGTAGGTAAACATAATAAAACATCTCGTCGATCGATTCAATATTTCAAACAAATGTGCTGAAGCGGTTTGATATGTTCAACATTGTGTAGAACAGCAACTCTCCTTAGCACACTAGCAAAAATGTCCTCCTCCGTTACATCCATGTTTTGTTCCGCAAAGGAATGGTTGAAAGTAGGAATGAAAACAGTGCGGCACAGCGGTAGTAGTGGAACTCGGCGGAAAAGCAAGGGCCTTTTCCGGTTGATAGAAATTCTAAACAGACCTTGCCCCCAGAGTCTAATTTCGAGGAACAACAGCGGAGGCGCTGTTTTCCCGAATATTTGACGATGGGATTCTCAGATTGCTCCCAATGTGACACAAGAGGAAAAACCTAATGGGTTGTCCGGGAGCTAGGCCCAGCCCTCATGGTTTGCTTGTCCAGTTCTTGACCTGACGAAGACTGTAACTGTTTATGCACGACCGCATCACCCATCAGATGTGCGCAAAGATCAAGTTGGACACTTCCCAGTGAAGACACAGAAAGGGCGCTGCAGGAATACTGGTTGTTCAGGTCACACCATTGTGGGCTGCAACAAGTGTCATGTCCGCCTGTGCTTTACAGGAGAGAATAATTGTTTCTGGGACTATCACAACTGAATTGGTTGATTGGGTGAGGGAAGTGCAAATCAGTGAGTTGGCCAGACAGTATTATGTGACCACTGACCAGTGAAAATGGTTTAGGTTAATAGATTTATTTACTACTACTAGTACTATTTACTACTATTTTGTTCTTTTTTTACTTACTTTACTACTAGTACTATTTACTACTTGTACAGATTTTAATTTTGTTCTTTTGTTCTTTTTTACTTACTTTACTACTAGTACTATTTACTACTTGTACAGATTTTAATTTTGTTATTTTAATAAAATTGATACAACATATTGTTTATTGGTGTTATTATTCATAATGTATACTGTTCTGAAGCCAAATATTATTCATAATTGATCTGAGGCCAAATAATAAACCATATATGAATGAATAAATGAATCCTTAAGTTGTTTTAGTGAAGTAATTACTAGGGATGACCAAATGGAAAGATTGTATTAACCGGTTACCGCCAGGACCTGCCGGCTAATTAGCCGTTAACCGCTAAGAAAAACATGTGCTATTTTACCCATAAAGAAATACACAAATACACGTTTTTTTTCCCATAATACAATACATCCGTCAGCTTTGTTACTGTTCGGTCGGATATATCATACACCGAGTTCCATCTGGTTTTGCATGACTGGATGAGCGAATGTTTAGGTTTGTTCATTGAGTGTTGTTTTTCCTCCAGTACCTTTGTGGCACGGGTGCTGTGGTTGAAGTGCGCAACAAGTCGCCCAGCTGCACCGATAACTCGTTGCAAATGCAGGGCAACTCCATCGGTGATTGCTAGTTGCAGTGTGTGTGCGTAGCAGGGAACCGAGTCCCATGTCACCCGGGCGGGGGCATTTGCCGAGACGATGTTACTAGCATTGTCATGCACGCATGCACACACCTTCCCGGCCAATCCCCATAACTCCACCGAATCATTCAACTTGGCTGCCAAGTTGTCTGCCGTGTGTCTGTTAGGCATGCTCTGTGTCAACAAGATGGCTGATTTAACGTTCCATTCCTCATCAATATAATGCACTGTTATTGTCACATAGCTCTCGGTGGTCAGTGCAGTCCAGCAGTCCGTCGTTATAGCCACAGATTCGGTATGATCCAGTTGTGATTTGAGCGTTTCTTTTCCCAACTTAAATCGCGCCTCAATGCGTCGGGTGATGGTCTGCCTTGATGGAATGTGGTAGTTGGGCTCGACGTAGCCCATCAATGCCCGAAACCCCCTACCATCGACAACACTGATTGGCATGGTGTCCCATTCAACCATAGCGCATACTTTCTGTGTGATCGCCTCTGTTTTGGTTGGGTCACATCTCCTCCCCGTGAACGCTAGCATGCCAGGCAGCGTTGCTTGTGCTGCTGCACCCGAGGCCGATGGGGTTGGGTGGCGGTTATCCAGGTGATACTTCATTGCTGAAGTACTGGAGTTATATTTCATAGTGAAATTACACAGATTACAACCTCATCAACATTCTTTTGTGTAAAATGCTGATAAACGGTACTTCTTTTTGCGCGCTGTTTCATTTTTCGTCTTTTCTTTTTCCCTCCTCCTCCACGACACGCAATGTTTTTGTTTTGGGGGAAGTGGAAGCCACGGCACATGCGTGGTTGCACTGACAGTGCAGGTGGAAAGAAAAGAGGGGCTTGGCGGCCGCGGTGCCTGCTCTCGGCGCTTCAAAATAAAATATATACTTTTTTAGCGGTAAATCATTAGCCGTTAGTGTTGTCGGTAAACAAATTAATAAACGGTTAACGGTTAACGGCTAACGGCTATCGGTTGGACACCCCTAGTAATTACACGTTTACCATGTTATCCATAAAATGGCCTATAGGAAATATTGCTATCTGATTGACCCAACGTTATATATTTTTTCCTCGCCCATGTACTCCTACAAGACCATCTGAAAGGTTTTTTTTTTTTTTTTTGCAAGTAGAAATTAATTCGGGTGTTATGACACCATGACATTTTAATGCGCCTTTTATTTTCTCCTTTGAGCACCCGGTTGATCTGTTTTTCTCTACAAATATGTATATTGGATACAGCATTATTTCTTATCAAAGTGTCAAAGAAAATGAAGCCTCTAATTTAACAATTGCTATGTCCCTAGGTACATCCCACCAAATTTCACAGACTCCATCACTGCTTCAGGGGACCTGCAGCGTGGGTTGAGACACCCTGTACCCAATACTTAAAATATTGTACTGCAAATAAATATTTTAATATTCCCAGAATTTTTTGTTTACATTTTCCCGTTTTATAAATATTGTAGTGAATGAATTGCCTTGAATGTCCAAAACCGTTCTGTCGATGGATGGGAGATAATTGGTTCTCAATGTGGTTTACAGCAGTGGTTCTCAACCTGTAAGACCTTTTTAGTACCTCTGGTTAAACATAGGCCAAATATTAGGCAATAAAAAGGAAGGCGTAAGGTGCCTGATAAAGAAAAAAAAATCTAATAGGGAAACCGCAACATTTCGGCTTATAGGGTCTTCATCAGGCCATGAAGAAAACGTTGCTGTTTCCCTATTAAAGTTTTTTTTACTGCATTTGAAGACAGTGTGTTGTTGTTCTTTTTCAAATATTAGAGGGAAAAACTGTTAAGTTAAAATTAACACTGATTACTGGTTTCATATTTAAGACATTGTGTCCAATGGGGGTAGCCAGGTAGGAGTATAAAACATATTGCATTTAACTTTAAATCAAAGGCAAATGATAACGTTTTCAAATGTAACTTTATTTTACTTATATTTCAATAAATTGAACTTCAACAAACAGAATTAATAGGACATGGGACTTCATATATAAACTGGAAACTAAATCATTTGACCTATAATATATTGAGTAAATGTTAATTAGAAGCATCTTTATACACACACACACACACAATAAATAGAAAAACTGAATTTACAAATCCAATATTAAATGTATCAAAACAAGCTGTGATATACAAATTTGATTGGCTAAATAAATATTAAATGAATACAATCTAAAGGCATTTGACAGATGTCATGTCACTGCTACTGGACGGAAATTCTGGACAGAAACTATAGTTCATTACTGACAGCCTTCTCTGTCTCGTATATAAGGTTCTGTAATTTGTGTTTGAACTCAATTTGATGCTTTTGAGGCAGTGACCGCATGAAATCTACCACAGGCTCGAAGTATCTGGCACATTCATCTCTCTGGTCTGAGAGCTGTTTGAGAGAAGTGTTGAGGATGTCATTCCGCTTCTCTCTAGCAGCTTCCACTGCTGCCACTCTCTCCTCTCTCCTCTTCTCCATCTTCTCCATCATAGCCTCAAGGTCAGGGCCCCCTGAGTTCTTCCCCTTCCTCTTCTTGGAAGGTGGGGGTTCAGAATCGGATGATGTGGGAACAGCAGCTGGAGATGGGGATGGAGCAGGAAGTGCAGAGGGACCAGGGAGAGACCAGGAAGTAGAAGGAACAGGGAGAGACGAGGAAGTAGATGGACCAGGGAGGGAACGTGGAGGAGGTGCTGGAGCTGGAGAGTCCAGTACAGTGGGGCCAAACTCTTCCATGCTGATGGTGGACAACTCGTGTTCAGTCAATGGGGCCTCCAATAACTGACTGAAGGTCAAAAACAGGCTGCTGGGAACTGCTGGGAACAGGCGGCTGTGAAAAAGCAAAGGGAAAGTGTTAAGAACAAGTTAAGTTCACGTTTGACAACATGAATATCCTAACAAATATCTTGTCTTTATGCATCCACAAGGTGGCAACAGTGTTCCAAACCGCAACAAGTAGGCTATATATGTAATTAATTGTATGTTGTCTATTTAATCATTATCATGTATTATTTATTTTTTATCATTAATTTAACTAAATGAACTTGATTGTATAGCCATCACTAACTAGGCTATACAATCAAGAAGAAATACTAACCACAGCAATATGGTCATAGTCTACTATTGATATTGATCCACTACAATGACAGATCCGTGAAAGCATTGTGATGTGAGCTATTTGATATGCTACTTTAGACAAATGTTGATCAATGTGGGGGTTCAGGTCCTTGACATGAACATGTTTCACAACCACTGAATGAAAGTGAGTCCAACCTTAGATGAAATTTGAGGCTTGGGGAAGATATAAAACATGATATCAGTGGTGGAAATTGCGTTGGGTCTATGTTTACGTCAACTTGAGAACAACAAAACTCCTTACCTCGGGCTCACAGATGGTCATGTTTGACGTGGTCTTTCTGTGTTTTATGTGACCGTCGAGCCACTGGAGCTGGATAAATAGCTTTGGGACAGTGTTGTTGCCTCCAGCATCTCCACTCTTTTTCGTTGTGACGCGTTTGCGCGCCTTGACAAATTTGTCACGAAGTGCATTCCACTTTTTTTTGCACTGCTCTGGCTCAACGTTGAGTGTCTGCCCTATCTCTCTCCATGAGTTCCTTGACATCTGTTGTTGTCTGTGGTCTTTAGACGCTGGGTTGTACAGGAGTCTATATTCTCTGACCTGCTCTGCTAACCTCTTCAAATGGCTCCATTGTTTAGCAGGTCCAAAACAAACTGTACAGTAGCAGCGGGGTGGGGGGGCATGCGCGCGGGGCATGCGCACGGTGGAGGGGAGGGGAGGGGAGGGAGGGAGGGAGGGGAGGGGGGGTGGCAACTGACCAATCACATTCTCCGTTTCTCCGAAGTAGAGGTCCGCGAGTCACAACATTTGGGAGTGCAGCTTTCAGAACAAAAATTCGGAGAAATGCGTTTCCGAAGTTGCAAGTGATGTCATGTTGTAGTTGTACCGGAGCTTTCAGACGAAAAGTCCGGTGGTCGGAGAGAGTATGGACTGCCCTTTACATTGACTGGTCTGCTGGAAAGATTATTAGCTGGAGTCAATTTTGTCACTCTTCCTGCCTGCGATCTGCTCTGACCCCTGCTGAGGTCACTGTTGCCTCTCGTCCTGAACCTGTTGATTTGTCCTCCATTCCTGCTAATTATCATGACCTGGGACAGGTTTTTAGGAGCAGCCTCCCAGTCCAGACACCATCGTCTCCCCTTCCTCAGTGGTGGCAGCTGTTTCCTGGGAGATTTAATCTGCAGTAAGGGAGGCTCAGCGAGCACAGCCGGATCCGGGTGATGGCCCACCTAACCGCCTGTTTGTTCCCGATTCAGCTCGTTCTCAGGTCCTTCAATGGATAACTCCAAACTTGCGTGTCATCCGGGAAGGAACCGCACTGTGTCACTCCTCAGGGTCGATTCATACTCCTATTTTAGAGCCGAATAAAAGTCGGTTCGGCGCTGTAGAGCCTACAATTTGACGTCATTTGAGGTTCGGGGGGGCGGGTACCGTCCTAAAGTCGGCTCTTCGGTGCTACTGAAATTTTCTGACGAGCCGAAATCATTTCGGCACTACAGCGCCGAAACAGGAGTATGAATCGGCCCTCAGGCGTCACTTTTGGTGGCCTTCCATGGAGGCAGATACCCGGGCATTCGTCTCCGCCTGCTCCATTTGTGCCAGGGGGAAGTCTTCTCATCGTCCACCTGCTGGTCTGTTGCATCCATTACCTGTTCCCAGTCGTCCCTGGTCCCATATAGCAGTTGACTTCGTCACTGGGTTGCCCACCTCCCAAGGTAACACTGTCATTCTCACCATTGTTGACCGTTTTTCTAAGGCAGTTCATTTTGTGGCCCTTCCGAATCTCCCTACAGCCTATGAAACTTCTGATCTATTGGTGAACAACGTTTTCCGCCTTCATGGTATTCCATTGGACATTGTTACAGGGGCCCTCAATTTGTATCTCATGTTTCAAATGTTTTCAAATCATTCTGTAAAGCATTGGGTGCAACTGTGAGTTTATCGTCTGGTTTCCATCCCCAGTCCAACGGCCAAACGGAGAGGGCTAACCAGGATCTGGAGGCTGCCCTACGGTGTGTTGCGGCTGCCAACCCTGCTTCATGGAGTACACATCTGGCTTGGGTGGAGTATTCGCATAATTCTCTAACCAGTGCTGCCACAGGACTGTCTCCCTTTGAGGCCTCTTTAGGCTATCAGCCACCGTTGTTTCCCTCCCAGGAAGAGGAATTGGCTGTTCCCTCCGTCCAATTGAACCTTCGCAGATGTCGTAGGGTTTGGAAAGATGCACGTGCTGCTCTACTACGCTCTGCTGAGAACAATCATCGGGTCGCTGACCGCCATCGGGTGGAGGCTCCCAAATACAAACCAGGTCAGAGTGTTTGGCTTTCTTCCAAGGATGTCCCACTCAGAGTAGAATCTAAGAAATTGGCCCCACGCTATATTGGGCCTTTTGTGGTGGAACGTGTCATCAATCCATCTGCTGTCAGATTGAAGCTGCCAAGCTCTATGAGGATTCATCCTACTTTTCATGTGTCTCAACTTAAACCAGTATCCTCCAGTCCTCTCTGCCCTCCTTCCAAGCCCCCTCCGCCCGCCCGGATCATAGATGACCACCCTGCATATACTGTCCAGCGGCTGTTGGATGTTCGTCGCCGTGGCCGGGGTTATCAATATCTGATAGACTGGGAAGGATACGGTCCGGAGGAGAGGTCCTGGGTTCGTCGGTCCTTCATCCTGGACCCTCAGCTGGTCAGAGACTTTCACCTAGCCCATCCTGAGAAGCCTGGTGGGTCGCCAGGATGCTCCCGTTGAGGGGGGGGTGCTGTTATGGGCGGGCTGTTTTTCTGTTGTTTCAGTTTTTGTCCTTTTCCCTATATGGTCTGGCATGGGCTTGTGACTGGCTACCTGGGCTGTGACGTGGTAGCTACCTCCTGTGGAACTACACACCTCCTCATCAAGCCCAGCTGTTATAAGACCTGGCTCTTCACTCCAGCCCTTGCCAGTTTATTCAGCTACTATCACTAGTCACTGTGCCTCTGAGTTCTACGTTTTTTCCTTGCAATCAAATATTTTTCTAATTCCTCGTCTCCTTGTGCCCCCAGTGTTCTACGCCGCCTGCCTGCCGACCAGCTATTTTGTGAATAAATACCTGAGTTTGTGAATACGTGGTTCTGAGTTCTGCTTTTGGGTCCTATCTTACTAAACCCTAACATTTTCATGCAGTATTTCAATGTGGAGGTCAGGCATATCCGTGGCAAGGATAATGTCCTGGCCGACACATTGTCACGCTCCTTTTCTGATGAGTGAATGACCTCACGTTGCACTCCCGGTATTCACCATCATATGGTGGGGGTGTTGCGTGTGGCCATGAAATCACTCACACACACACACACACACACACACACACACACACACACACACACAATCAGTCATTTGTCATAGTCATAGCACGTCATAGTACATATGTGTAGCATAGTAGTATAGATGTATAGCTTATATGTATAGTTTCATTATAGATATTCCACTGTTACTTTCTTAGCTTACGCATGTTTCATGATAAATGTCTTTATGTGATGTATTCCCATGCTTTTTTGTTCTTGCTTAATGTAAGTTGCTCTGGATTAAGAGCGTCTGCTAAATGCCTAAATTGTAATTGTAAATTGTCATTCAATCATTGTCTGTGCTAATTCTCTGTCTCTCCTTCCCACTCAGACTGACACACCCAGGCTGGCATACCTGCAGCAGATTCCCCTAATTGTCCTCTGCTACAGCCCTCTGCTATAAAAGCCAGCCAGCTCAGTGTCATGGCAGACACAGACCCAGCAACAACTCATACCCAATACCATGTCAATACTTGTTTTCAGTTAAACTTAATTTAGTTTAGTTTGGCCTGGAGATGGCCGGCAGTCCTAGTTTTCGTTGTATTATTTAGTTGGTTGTAAGGTAGGGGAGGGGGGAAACAGCTTTGACGTCCCTACAGGGGGTGGCCTGCCCCCCCCCCCCCTCATTCATCTGTTTTGGCCGGCAACTCCAGGTCTCATTTTGTTCTCCTGAGTTGGTAAAGTACCTGACATTGAACTGTACTTTGTTTGATATTGTTTGTTGATTTAATGCTAAGTGGGATTTTGTGATGTCCTTCCTTTTGTTACAGCACCAGCCTAGGGGAACTGGGCTGCAACATGAATGCGATGGATCCCTCTTAAAACCTCTCACATGAACCACCAGCAAACAGGGAGACAGTCTTTCCATGGGTTTTTATTTCGTCTGTAAGGGGGGAAGGAAGTCTGAGCATTAACTACACCAAATAAATCACACTAACTATACTAACCCTAACTAAACTGTCCGGAACCATCAAAAGAAAGTACAATAATACTCTAACTCCTGCTTAACAAAACAGACAACAAACGGGGCCCCAAAGCAAATAACCCCCCCCCCCCCCCCCCCCCCCCCCCCCTTACCAAACCCGACTGTTCAGATCATGACATTTGGGGATTGTTATGTCATCATAAATACACAAGATAGTGGCACTAAGAACAAATTTAGGGAGCACAGAGGGAGTGGTGCGTTTGCTGGGAGTCCACATGGGAGTGAAGAGAGGACCGCCTGGCACTGAACAGAGGTGGCCTTTTATCTTCCTCCACCACCCGCCGAAGACCAATCACTGCCTCCAGGCTCCGAGACACCACCTACTTTCCCAGGCATTCACTTAACTCTCTCACTCTCTGCCCACTTCCACAGATGACACACCTGTCACACATCACTCTCTCATCAAGCCACCACACCAGGGAAAATAAGGTTAACACTACATATTCCAACCTCATATTACTCATATAGACCCAGGGTCGTAACACCTCCCCCCTCAAGATTGAGCATTTCTGCCCCAACAGAAAGGCCCAATCCCTTACAATCTATACATCATAACCGTGAAAGTGCATCCGCCAACACATTTTCTAACCCTTTTTTATGATGAAATCCTGCAACTCCAAAGACCAGCGCATCAGGCGCTGGTTGTGGTTATGCATTTGTGCTAGAAATACTAGCGGGTTATGATCCGTGTACACACGTACTGGCACTGACGCAGAACCGACATATACCTCAAAATGTCGCAGAGCCAAAACCAATGCCAACGCTTCCTTCTCAATAGTACTATAATGAACTTGGTGCTTATTGAATTTCTTCGAGAAAAAACACACAGGGTGGTCAACGCCGCCCACATCCTCTTGCAGCAACACAGCCCCTGCGCCCAGACCACTAGCATCCACTTCTAATCTCTCAAAATCAGGGGATGCAAGGACTGGAGTGCTACAAAGAATTGCCTTTGCAGCCTCAAACGATTCCTGACAGCGGGGAGACCACACAAAAGGCTTTTTAGTACTAGTCAATGCTGTCAATGGAACGACTATATTCGCAAAGTTTTTGCAGAAACCTCTATAGAATCTGCACATACCCAGAAATCTGCGCAACTACTGGGAAATCTTACCATAGCTTGTATTTTCACATTTACAGGAGACACCTGCCCCTGTCTAGGGTTGGGATTCGGAACCGGGTCCATTTCAGACCCGGTTCCGACATTGCGGATCCGGAGCCGGTTCCATCGTTTTCGTATTAACGGTTCCCCAAACGGTTCTCATCAGTCGTCATTTAGCTCCGCTGTGTCTGTGCATGCATGCAAGCAGAGCCTGTGGTGACGTCACCCCACCTACATGAGAGAGTGGGGTCGGGGAGGATACGCCCACTGTTCTGTGCATTCAGCGACCGCTCACCGCCGCGGAGCGAGTGGGACAGTATGTCGAAGAGATCTCCATAGTGTGGTTAACAGAGAGGGAAATGACTGAGGCTGAGCACGCAACGGTTGTTGCAACTTGTAGTCTACCAGTTACACCACGTCCACGAGTTCTCAAAATCAATATGTCTACACGAGTCCACAACTCACGAGAATAATCTACAGTAGGCACATCGCGTTTGAGAGCCATGCGGAAAGCCGTGCCTGCACTCCCCGCAGCTCCACCACAGCCGGCGGGGGACGAGGATGATGCAAGGCTCGTTCACTTTCCCCAGGCTAGTAACGTAATAGAAAATAAAAACTACTAAACTTCTACAGAGCTTTTCATTAGGCGTGTTGTAGCCTACAACTGTTGTTAATGGTGTTAATTTAGACCGCCAATGACTCGACGTCCTTCTGTCTGATATTATATGAATCACGTTAAATATCACTATCAATGCTTTTGATTTGTCTCTAAATTAATCGCGTGACTGTTGAGCCCAGCGTTTAGGTGCATATACCTCCATAGATTGATTACTTTATAAAGAGTTTGCAGAAAAAAGCACAGGAACGTAGCCTACAGTTCAATACAAGGTCTGCTAAAAGGATTTTATAATCCAAGAAAGCACTATTTGTTTCCATTAGGGTAAGGGGTCCTTCATATTAAATTAATCTGAACATTAAAGACAACATTTGTCACCACAACAATATTATTATTGCAATGTCTATGTACTGTATATTTACTATACAGTACAAATTGCAATATACAGTACAAATTGCAACAATGATATTGTTGTGGTGGCTAGATGGTGGTGGTGAAATTAAAATAATAGTGCCACCTCATAATTGTAAAGAGCATTTTCAATAATTTAATTAATTAATTTGTGTTTATTATGTACTTGGTTAGGTTAGTTATAATATAAGCATAATCTATGTCAGGAAAAAAAGGGGAAAAAATAATATTGGGATCCGTTAAGGGAACCGTTAGGAACCGGAACCGTTAAGAGGGATCCGGGAAGGATTCGGAACCGTTAAAATCCTAACGAATCCCAACCCTACCCCTGTCCCACCTGTTTCCCCAAATAAGTCACCACTGCTTTACCAAACTCGCACTTGGCCAAATTAAGTGTGAGTGACGCATCCCGCAACCTGCAGAAAACCTCTGTCAGGGTTCTTACATGTTCGAACCACGTAGAAGTGTAACGAACGACATCATCTAAATATGCATCGCAGTTTGACACACCCGCCAATACTTTAGACATAAGCCGCTGAAATGTAGCAGGCGCATTTTTCAAGCCAAAAGGCATTACCTTATACTGCAAGAAGTGATCCGGAGTCACAAATGCGGACATCTCTGAGGCGCGCTGAGTCAAACGCACCTGCCAATAACCTTTAAGCAGGTCCAATTTTGTTACGAACTTGGCAGACCCCACACGATCAATAAGGTCCTCAATTCGAGGTAGGGGAAAAGAATCTGAGGTGGTTATTGCATTTAACCTACGAAAATCATTGCAGAACCTAAATGTCCCATCTGGTTTTGGGACTAATATCGTCGGAGAACTCCATGCGCTACAGCTTGGTACCGCAAAATCATTTTCCAGGAGATACTCAACCTCTTGTTGCATAACTGCTCGTTTCACAGGATTTACCCTATATGCATGCTGTTTTATAGGTTTATTTTCACCAACAATGATATCATGACAGAGAACGTCCGTCTGTGTAGGATTGTCAGCGAGCCAGCGTGCTCCCCCAGCCACAAGTAAACACACACAACCTGTTGATCGTGACATCATGAGCGTGTTTGCAGCATGCTCGTCTGCTGCTGTAAACACTGTCACTCTGAGATGATGTCAGCGGTGTGACAACGTTGCCATGACTACCAGTGACTGATTCCTAGTCAACCAACATAACACTGCAGATGGCTGTAGATAAGTACTCCTGACTCAGCTGAGTCTCACTTGCCTTCATCCTTGTCTATAGGAATGTACTTTGTGTATGTATGTACTTTGTGTGCGTGTGTGCGTGCGTATGTATGTACAGTACATCTAGTACTATTATTTAATTTATTTTGTCTCCTTTTTATTTTTTTATTTTTCTTTCATCATTCTTATATTTAACTGTATTCTCTCTATTATTATTATTATTATTATTATTACTATCCTCCTGTTACTATTTTGCCTCTATCTGTCCTCTCTCAGACAATATCCAATGAGTGGTATTCGATCTCGATCTCTCTCTCTCTCTCTCTCTCTCTCTGCACTCATCTTTTGGCGGGGGAATTGTTGGCTAACCCTTGGTTACTAACCCAGATCCTTTGGCCTATGGGCTTAGGGTCTACTCGGATGGCAGTGGGCTATTTTTGTTCTCTGTCTTTTCTTTCTGTTTATGTGTTTAATGTTATGTATGCTCTTTATCTGTCTGTGTTTTTGTCTTGTTCGTCTGACTCTCTCTCTTTGTCATCTGTTAATTGTCATGTATGTCCTGCTTGCTGCTCCCACTTTCTACCTGAACCTCCTCTCACTGCTCCACTGATGTGTCTTTATTTTTGTTTAAGGTACTATTGATTCCGCAAAAGGGTTAAAGGTCATACACCTCAATATAAGAAGCCTCGCACCAAAAATCACTCTGCTTAGAGCCTGGGTCGATCTCTACAACCCAAATATCATCACTATTTCTGAAACATGGCTACACAGTGGAATCACCGACGATGAAATTAAAATAGAAAACGTTGTCTTATATCGAGCGGATAGGGCTACTAGAGCTGGTGGGGTAGCCACATATGTCTCCTCTAATCTAACCTCTGAGCGTCTCACCCCTACTGTAGATCCTGTTCACTTTGAATGCCTTTTTATTAATCTCATATTTCACGACAACAAACATTTAATCATCGGAAACATCTACCGGCCCCCTTCTGCCCCAGCTGACTCAACTAACTGTATTCTGGCAACCATCAACTCCTTGGGGAGACAAAAGGAACTGATACTCCTTGGCGACTTTAATAAGAACTGGAGTAGCCGCGCCTCCTCCAACGACAAAAATATATTTTCTACTTTAAATCTTACTCAGTTAATTTCAGAACCCACAAGGGTCGATTATCGTGGATCTTCATCTTTGCTGGACTGGATTCTTGTCAGTAATCCCGACAGGATTCTAAATTCAGGAGTCATGTCTGATGCTCTAAGTGACCATTCCATCGTTTGGACTGGCTCAAACACCGCACATCCAATAATCCTATTGACTGGGAAAATTACAGACTTCTGAGAAACCAATGCAAAACTCAAACAAGGAATGCACAATCAGATCACTATAAAAATAGCTTCAGACATGACTTCCATAACCCCAAACAGTTTTGGAATAAATTGAATCACTTTCTTAACAAAAACAATAAAAGCTCCATAAAACACCTCAAAATTAATAATAATATAATATCTGACCCACTGCATATTTCCCAAGCCCTCAACAATCACTTTTCCTCTATCTGTGCCAACACCCCAGATGCAAACTCGTATATCACAGCAGGCCCATCTACAATTAATACACACAATGGATCCTTTTCATTTAAAAACATCACACCTGTAGATGTACATCGTGTCATCAGTGAACTGAAGGAAAGCTGTGGGGCTGGTCCGGATGGCCTTGAATCCAAATTCTTGCTGCTCACATTCTCATGTATCCCCTTGCGGATTTATTTAACCTCTCTCTGTCAACCTCCTCATTTCCATCAATATGGAAATGTGCGAAAGTCACCCCCATCTTTAAGAGTGGGGACACATCTGATCCCAATAACTATCGTCCCATCTCCATTATCTGTACCACTGCAAAAATATTTGAAAAACTGATCTATAATCAGCTCTCACATTATCTGAGTCTCCACAACATCCTCCTGTCCCCAGTCCAATCAGGTTTCAGACCACATTTTTCCACCACTACAGCCCTGCTAAAATTCACCAATGACGTACTCCTATCCTCCAGTAAAGGCCTCCTTACTGGAGCAATATTTATAGATTTATCCAAAGCCTTTGATGTGGTTGACCATTATCTACTTCTTGACAAGCTCCATGCCATTGGCTTACAGCGAAATGCCATCCTCTGGTTCAATGCTTATCTCCATAATAGGCGCCAGTATGTTGTTTCACAAGGTACCCAATCCGATTATACTATTATTGATAAAGGTGTCCCACAAGGTTCCACCTTGGGTCCACTCCTTTTTTCTATTTTTATTAATGATTTACCTGACATTTGCTCACACAGTCAAGTTCAGCTCTATGCTGATGACACGGTTATATATTATTCTGGCTCTGACATAACTCATATTCAATCATCCTTACAATCCGATTTCAACCTTGTTCAGAACTGGCTCCACAAGAATAAATTACTGTTGAATAAGAGGAAGTCCTGCAGCATGGTGTTTGGCACACGTCGCAGTCAAGCAAGCACACTTGGAATAGACATTAAGTTTTCAAATGGCTCCCAACTTGAGAAAGTTGACTCCTTTAAATATCTTGGAGTGTGGCTCGACCCAGAGCTTACCTTCAAACCACACATAGATTACGTTACTAAAAAAACCTATGGTTGCCTTAGCTCACTTTACCGTTCTATTAATTGCTTCTCCTTTGATGTTAGGAAAATAATTATTGCTCAAGTGATTCTTCCCATTATTGACTACGCAGATGTTGTGTATCAGAACACAACTGACTCTCATCTTAAACCTCTAAATGTTTTATACAACTCCCTGTGCAGGTTTGTATTGAGATGCCCATATGATACCCACCACTGCCTCATGTACAAATCACTCAATTGGCTGCAGCCTAAATCAAGACGGCAACTACACTGGTATCTCTTCACTTATAAATGCATTTATTTTAGGTGCCCTGATTACTTAAAACAGTACCTGGCTCAGACTACCTCATCCTATCCACTAAGACATCTTCAATACCCTTACTTTAAAATCCCCAAAATCTCCAATGTGGTTGGGCGGAGGTCTTTCTCCTACAAAGCCCCATTCGATTGGAACAACCTCCCCCTAGATCTTAGATCCATCTCATCATATAGTAGCTTCAGGACCTCCTTACATTCACATCTAGACTCAACTTGTCTTTGCTTCTAACCTGACTGTAACCTTTTATGACCCTGAAATATTTGCGCTGTGACCTTATCTACACTGTGTATTATGTGGCGGTTGGTGATTTAGGTGGAAGATGGTGAGCAAGCTATTTGTGTATATATGTATGTATTTGTTTATCTGTTTGTATCTGTGTACTGCATATTTTGTGTATTTGTGTACAGTATGCTTTTCTGTATTTTGTTTTTTATGGGTCCCTCTTGAAAATGAGATGCTGCATCCCAAGGGGCTGTCCCTTCAATAAAAATCTGAAATCTGTCGCCAAATAATTCAGGGAAACTCAGAATAAGCCTTGTCACCTCTTTTCTCTCGGGTTCTAACAGATATGCTAGAAAACCCTCCAGCTTCTCTACCAGCTCTGAGTTTTTCATGCGAGCACATGGAACTTCCCCTCGCCTTCCACTCTCTTCGTCCCCCCCACCCTCAGGAATCGGTGTGCCTACTATGCCCACTGGCCCCCCCACGGGCGCATCACTAGTGCGGGACACATAACCCTTCAACATATTTATATGACAGACTCTCGATTTTTTTCTCCTATCGGGTGTTTCTATCACATAATTCAGTTAACTTATTTTGCTTTTCACAACATATGGACCTGAAAACTTAGCTTGTAAGCCTGAACCCCTCACAGGTAGCAAAACCAAGACTCTATCCCCCGGCTGAAACTCTCTAGCCACCGACTTTTTGTCATAACGTGTTTAAAATTTTGACTGCCCAGAGGAAAGTGACAGGTGGGCTCTTTCACACGCACGATGTAACCTCTCCTTAAATGATTTAACATAATCCAAGATTTTATGCTCTGCCTTCGGTTCGTCCGCCAGCCACTTCTCTCTGAGCAGCCGCAATGGGCCATGCACGGTATGTCCAAAAACTAAATCAGCCGGACTAAATCCCAAGGACTCTTGCGTGGTTTCTCGCAATACTTTTCATTTTCCTCCCCATATTTTTTAGCATAGATTTCAACGTTTGGTGAAATCTCTCCAATGCGCCTTGGCTCTCCGGATGATAAGCACTTGATACACTGTGTTGAACAGACAATTGGACCATCACCTGGGCAAACACGTTGGACATAAAATTACTCCCACGATCACTTTGAATCCATTTTGAAATGCCAAACGTGGTAAAAAATTTCACCAGCGCTTTCACGATCTGCTTAGCCTTTATCGTGCGTAAAGGCACCGCTTGTGGATACCGGGTAGCCGCACACAACTTTTCAAAGTAACATCATTCTGCTGAGCTTGAATTAACTCTTCTTTTTTTACAGCCAAACTCAACTCAGGACCCACTGTAATTACACTGGACCCAGCTGCATTATCGCCCAGGACAGCCCCATCAATCACTTCATTGTTCAGTGTATCCACATTAACCAAGAACGTATCATCCAGTTGTACTGCCTCCCCATTTTTGCGCGCTTGGGCGCGCGTCACCGCGCACACAGGAAAAATGGACGTGGAATCGCTCATATCGCATGTAGGAGTTTCCACCACCTCGGGAGAGGAAAATACCTTACCTCCCGCAATATAATTTCCGAGTATGAGGTCAATGCCTGCCATAGGCAGTCGATCACGTACCCCCACCCGTACGGAACCAGACACCAAAGTGGTCGACAACTGTACATTGTGGAGAGGCACGCGTAACACGCTCATTCCCACCCCCCATACAAGCAAATCTGAGCCACAATAGGTGTCATTAGAAAACGGCAATATCCCCCTACGAATAAGTGAATGTTTTGCCCCGGTGTCACGCAAAATCTTTATGGGCACGAGCACGGCCCCCACTCCCATCATAGACACCGAACCGTCTGTCACAAATGGTACAAAGTCTGCATACATTTTTTCAGTCCTTTCTACAGAACCGACATTGGCGAGGTTGCTCGGACCCGTGTGAATTAACCCGATCGCGGACGGTTGTGCATTACGAGGCTCGCCCCGCTGTCGCCCCAACGCTGGACATTCCGCAACAAAATGCGTGCTGTCATGACAATAAAAGCAAGTCCGTGGGGTAGTTTGTGCGTTAGGCGACTGCCGCCGCCTATTTCGTGGTGAATTCTGCCCGCCCCGAGACCCTGCAGGGCCTGGGGAAGAAAACGCATTCCTATGAGTTAAAGCAACCTCGTCAGCAGCCACTGCTGTTGTTGCCAAAGTAGGCTTTTTCTGCTCATTTAAATGAATCACAATATTCTCGGGCATGAATCTCTTAAATTCCTCAATCAAAATCAACTTGCGCAATTGTTCAAACGTTTTGGTCTCCGTGGCATTACACCCACTTATCAAACAATGTGCGTTTTGCATGTGCAAATTCCACATGCGACTGGGCACCAGCTTTCCTACTTTCCCTAAACTTCAACCTGTATGCTTCAGGGATGAGCTGATATGCGCGAAGCACAGTTTCCTTCACTACTTCATAGTCTAAACCCTGGTCCAACGACAGGCTGTTACACACTTCCTGGGCTTTTCCTACAAATTTACTTTGGACTAAAATAGCCCATACATCCCGTGACCAGCGCAAAGCACTTGCAACTCTTTCAAACGCACTGAAATATGCGTCCACCTCTGCTTCTCGAAACGGTGGAACCAGTGCAACGTGTCTGCTAATATCCAAGCTACGTTGGGGGGAGGAGATCGCTCCCTGGGCAAGGGTGGATGTGGTTCCTGACTCAAGTTCCAACGCACGCACTTTCAGATATAGCGTCTCTTTCTCCAACTGCTTGCTCTGAACCTCCATCTCTTTAATATGAAGCACAAGCGCAAGGTCCGCAGCTGACATGCCTACCGGTAACGGCACGACCGGGTCTTTTATTGGCGTAGGAGGCTGTTGCTTCTTATTCTCCCCACTATCCATACCCCCACCCACTACGAGCAGCACCCCCTTCTCCCCCAGTTATGAGAAGCTGTTTCATTTCAGCTTTCTTTTCACTTACAGACACGGACACACCATAATGCTTTGCCACATCAACCAGGTCACATTTCCGCAGTTGTTCTAACTTTTGCCATGAGGGATGTTCCAGAAATTCACTTGCCCTATTCTCCATCATGGAAAACAACAAAGCTGGCACCCAAGCGATGAGAAACAAACACAAACACCAACACACGCGCGGCCTATACATTACCTGCAACGTCGACCCGAACCACAAGATGGCAGTAGACGAGCCCCCAATTCCTGTTACAGCACCAGCCTAGGGGAACTGGGCTGCAACATGAATGCGATGGATCCCTCTTAAAACCTCTCACATGAACCACCAGCAAACCGGGAGACAGTCTTTCCATGGGTTTTTATTTCGTCTGTAAGGGGGGAAGGAAGTCTGAGCATTAACAACACCAAATAAATCAAACTATACTAACCCTAACTAAACTGTCCGGAACCATCAAAATAAAGTACAATAATACTCTAACTCCTGCTTAACAAAACAGACAACAAACGGGGCCCCAAAGCAAATAAGAAGCAAATTATCATGACATTTGGGGATTGTTATGTCATCATAAATACACAAGATAGTGGCACTAAGAGAACAAATTTAGCGAGCACAGAGGGAGTGGTGCGTTTGCTGGGAGTCCACATGGGAGTGAAGAGAGGACCGCCTGGCACTGAACAGAGGTGGCCTTTTATCCTCCTCCACCACCCGCCGAAGACCAATCACTGTCTCCAGGCTCCGAGACACCACCTACTTTCCCAAGCATTCACTTAACTCTCTCACTCTCTGCCCACTTCCACAGATGACACACCTGTCACACATCACTCTCTCATCAAGCATCCACACCAGGGAAAAGAAGGTTAACACTACATATTCCAACCTCATATTACTCATATAGACCCAGGGTCATAACACTTTATGTTGAGGTCTCCAATTCGAGCCACTTGTTGTACTTACATACTTTGTTTGGAAACCGCAACACAAATGCAACCACTATTGAAAGTTAAAAGCATACTGACTCAAAGAGAGGACATATGTCCCAACAAATTGCTCTATCGCAAAAAGTAAACGTCGAATGCAATTTTTGTTTTCGCCGTGAGTGACCCGAGACATTAAGGTACGCCGTGTGCGATCGTGGTATTGGTACAATAAAACACGTGGATATAAGAGCGAGTTAAGACATTGTGTTTGTGATGAAAAAAATGCTGACTCATTCAGGCAGTTAACATGGATTTTTATGACACATTATGATGGTACACCTGTCACTTTCAGTGCTGTAGTTCACGTACTGTATGTATGTATCTGGGCTGTGGTTGTGACATTGGGTGAAAGAGGACGAGAGTGGCTACAAAATGGCTACAAAAAGTGGCTACAAAATGCGTGTAAAGTTAATATTTTGGCCGTGAGGACGATTTGTTCGGAGAATTTCGGTACAGTCTTCACAGTGGCTTCTCACTCTGACCCGGTCTCTCTCTGGGCGTGCGACACTCTGAGTCGAGATCATTGCTCAGAACACACAAACGTACAACGTATTCGAATTACGTCTGAATCACGACAAAGTCGATGGCCTCGTGTGCTGTTTGACGTTTAAATCGTGTTTCTACTTAACAGTATGCCAGAGCAATGTATGCCATTCCCGGCGGAGCCGCACGTTTTGATTTATATATTGCGAGGCTTTGGTAAACCGTGCGGCCGGCCATAGAGGTCAAAGTTCAGCGTATTGATGACAATTATTAAGTATGTGTTTCGGATTTCAACCTGTGTTTCTGCCATTGCATGGCAGGCACCCAGAAGTATCTTTGTTAATGACATATGTGACAGCCCCTGTACCTTTAAGGAATGTGCATGCTGTTCTGTGTCAGGCGTGCTTAACCCAATCCCTTTGCAGTGCTGGATTGGGAGGGCGGAGCTGGCAATCTGCAGAAGGGGAGACACCTGGCCAGTGTCCTCCCCAAACATTATTAAAGTACCTGCTGTGTTAATGTTCTGGTCTCTCCATTCCTCCTCAGGCAGGCTGCAGAGCAGCCACACCAGGGCAACTCTAGTTTTGGTTACCTTTTGTTAATTGGGCAGTGTTCCTGCCAGCTTCATTTGGAACATGACAATGAATTACCGTATATTACCAAATAACAGCCCATGCTCAAATAGCCGCCCAGCACCTAATAACGGCCCAGGTTCTGACACCATTTTGCGTAGTAACCGCCTCCTTCAAATAACGGCCCTCGGTCCATATAACGGCCCATGGGCCGTTATTTGCAAACTTAATCAGCCTCAGCCCTCATTTATATTATTATATGCGTGTTCACCGTGTTGAGTTTGCAGATCTCCGCACGCCACTCGATCACCTCACAACAGCGCAACACCAGTCCTCCACATCCATGAAATAAATCTAGGCTATAGTTTCACAAGTGCCTCCTATGCACAACCAATTGTTTTAATGCAAAGTGGTATATATTCTGTGTAATGTTTATTGTCATCTAGGCATGCCGCGGTTTACCGAATTTCGGTAATACCGCGACAGGAACATCCACGGTGTTGATACCGTGAGATTTCCGAGCATACAGTATTTTAATACAGCGTCGGTAGGCGGCGCATGCTGCGCATATGCAAAGCAACTCCACTCGCACACTAAGGCAAAACATTTATTTTCACCACACAGCTGCAGTAGATTGAAAAGTTGCTTCCTACCTTTGAGTTAGTGTTGCTGAAAAGATTGTATATTCCATATTTCCATACCGTGTGTACTATAAGAGTGAACTAGTGTCAACACGGAGGCACACAGTGACAGTTGTGAGCATGCGCAGATTGCACTACCTCTTCTACAGCATACAGGGTACGCCATTAAAACGGCCATTAGGGGGAGCCATAGTACAGTGAAATACAGTGGGGAATATCTATTGATTCATTGATTGAATACTTTATTGGCAGAAATGTAATCAGTATAGGGTACAGTCAAACACATTACAAAGGGATCACTGAAAAAAGTCCTTGCTGTCTTGTTCCATTCGGCCCTGGCCCAGGACCGAATGGAAACAAGACAGCAAGGACTTTCAATCAATTCATAATCATGACAAATATTAAAATTCAAATGATAATAAAAGGTAAAAATAAAAAAAATAAGATATGTAGGCCTGCAGGTTGAGGAACAAAGAAGGGCTTATAAGGAGGTGGGGTCTCTAGACATACGTGGGGGCTTTTTTTTTTAATACCGTGGAATACCGAGGTATAGATTATCAATACCGGCACCGTACCGTACTGTAAAATCTCATACCGTGGCATGCCTATTGTCATCTGTGTATCTACAAGCTCCAAGTGTTGCATGACAGCACTTTGTGAGCTTGCAGATGATCCATTTTCAGTGCGCGGCGTGTGCCAGCCAGGTCCTCACAAGTATAGTACTATAAAACACGTCCTCTGCACAAAAAGAAAAGTTGATATTTGAATCCTGCTATACTCGGACAATTTTCAACCGATTGTTCTAATTCCAAATGGCCTATAATCCGTGAAGTGTAAATTTTCATTGGGTGTATAATTCATGTTTTTTATATGCTTTTATTAAATTATATGGAGTGAGCTGCTAACATCGGCATATGCAGTTCACGTGCACTGCATGGCTCTGCTTGACATTACATGTTCATACATCGCCTGTAACGGTAACCTGTGGGGTTTAGCCACTTGACCACACACAGTACTACAGTAGGCTATGTGTAGTGTAGGCCTATAAATTATGGTTTTATTCAATTGCAATCTACCGGTACGTAGGCCTACAGTTTATAATGAAATCATTGATTTGTCCGCTGCTTCCCCTTGCTCAATCAGAACAGTATGTACTGTAGTGGTTACACCTGTGCTCCCTCTTATAATTAAATCAAAATGCATTGCCTGCGATGTTTATTGTTAATACCATAATAAAAAAGATTACTGCATGGAACTCTATGTAATGTAACCAAATGATGGCCAGGTGCAGACCGGTGCAAAAAGCCTGCTGCACGGTGCTGTGGCCGGTGTTCAAAGAAATAGCAGATCTACAAGCTCACAACGCGTCGAGCCTCGGCGCGTTGTGAGCTTGTGGGTCTGATGTTTCGGTGTCCGACACTGTCATGAAACAAAGTATAAGTCGGTGACTTGGGCCTCGTGTTTTAAGTGACATAAAACAGAATGAGTGATATTGTACATTGTTGAGCATGGCGGACAACGAACAGGTGGCTTTAGATGGAAACGTGGAGGTGAATACTACTCAGGAGAGAGACGGACATGTAAAAAAAAGTTTTACTTTACGTTCAAACTAGCGGTGGTGAAATATGTGGAGCAAATCTCTGGACTAGCAGCTGCCAGACAGTTTAACGTGGATCCTAAGCGCGTGAGAGAATGGAAGAAAAAGAAAGGTGAAATGTCCTTTCAAGCCGACTCGGATGGCAAAAGGGATCGTTTGATGGGTGGAGGGAGGAAGAAAGTGAGTGAGGAGCTGGAAACTACCTTGTGTCAATGGATCAATGGAACCTACGAGTCTCTCGGAAAATGATTCGACTGAAGGCGAAGTCCTTGTACTCCACAGTGGGAGATAAGAGAGACGGGGAGGTGTTTTTGGCGACTACTGGGTGGCTTCATAGATTCCTCCGACGTAACAATTTTTCACTCAAGAGGAGAACAACTGTTGCTCAGAAAGACGCTCCCATTGAGAAGATTGTAAACTTCATCGTTTTCTCTGGTCGTCAGATAGAGAGCAAAAAGATCCATGCCAAGAATATCATTGCCATGGATGAAACAGCTGTCTGGTTTGACATGGTGGGTGCCAGTACAGTCAACGCAAGAGGAGCCCGCACCGTCTCACTCAAAACCACCGTTCACGAGAAGGCACGTGTCACTGTGGCTTTGGCAGCAAAACCTTTTATACCCTCTAAGACCCAGCGTTGCTTTTTAGCAACAATTTTAATTTAATTAATTACTAAATTATTATTTTTTTCTGTTCTTTTTTCACCTAAACGTCATCAGTGAAGTTCATTGCAATGCTATTTCAATGCCATTGGTCATGATATTTGCATATAAATACCCCCCACAAATTAAAAATGTCTGGAATATAATTGTAATATATGTTTTTTGTGATCACTAGAACATGTTTTATTCATTATTGTGAAAGATATCCCCCAAATGTAAATTATAAATTTATTATATTATTATATAATTATTATATAATTATTATACATTTTTCATCAAACTTAATTTTTTTAACATATTTTTTAGTCTTAGTCCTAGCAGTACAAAGTAGTAGTAAGGTTGAAATAATTTTTTTGCAAGTAGAAATTAATGCGGGTCTTAGAGGGTTAAGGGGGCCGTCCGTGATGTAAAGGCTATGCAGAACATCCCTGGGGCCGTGATAACTTCCTCAAAGAATGGGTGGTTCAATGACGACCTGACCAAGGAATGGCTCCAGAAGGTGGTGGGGAAATTCCACTTCGGACCCAGGCTGCTCGCATGGGACTCCTACCGCTGCCATATCAGCGAGGCCACCAAGGCAGAGCTGAAGAGGGGGTACAGCATTATTATTATTATTATTAAACATAAACACATAATTATAATCATTCACACGTTCTATTCAACTTCCCCAACACACAGAATGGAAATAGTACCCTGGAATTGTGGCTTTGCACACCCTTAAAGTCCATCCCCTATGCCTGCTCTCCTGTCTGGTAGAAGTTTAGCTATTATTGAAACACCCTAAACTGCATTAGATCGGTTCTGTTTCTAGAACCTTCAGATACAATTCAGTTCCTTGATGTATTTCAGATTAGTTCAGTTTGTCCACTTTGTGTGGTACAGTGTGTTTGTGGTTTTAAATCTACCATATCAATAATATTTGGGAGACAAGAAACACAATAACACTTGGTTACAATCTAATTATCATATTACACAATAACACAAGTTATGAATAATGCACAATCATATATAATTTATAGTTACCGCTGGCCTTCTGCTCGCTTCTGATAAGTCACGATAACATGGTGAATCTGAGGATTCATTGTCGGTATACTTAAACACAGAGTTTTAGGAACCCTGCTATTGCAGCCAATCAGAAAGCCTGGACAGTATTTACTGCCCTTCATGCAAAGTTGTCTTAGCCAATGGGAAGCCACTGACCATCCCAGTATATAATAGGTTATTAGAACACATTATCAAATGAAAAGGAATTAAAGGCCAACGTTATTTCTTCCTACATAGACACGTGTGTGTGTGTGTGTGTGTGTGTGTGTGTGTGTGTGTGTGTGTGTGTGTGTGTGTGTGTGTGTGTGTGTGTGTGACAGAGAGTGGTGTAGCCATGGCTAATTGCTGATTTGTGTTATCCTCACAGGGTGTGTGGGCTGACTGGCAGTTGATGGGAGCGAAGACCAGCTAATTCACTGCCTCAAGGAGGGACAGCCATGCCAGGCGGGTAGAGAGCAGCTTGTGAGGGCTAGAGAGGAAGCTGCTGTGGTGGCTGAGGAAGACCATGAGAGCGATGAGGAACAAGAGTTCTGCAATGAACTTGTGATAGAGGATGATGATGATGAGGCAGAGGTTGAGAAGGAGGAGGAGGGGGGGGGAGGAGGTGGAGGAGGAGGATGATGAGTTGCATTGAGAAGAGATGCAGTTGCTGCTGTGTTGTTTTGATGGTGGTGGGGTTGTTCTTGTTTATACAGTAGGCAGAAGTGATGTGAATAGGTTTTCAATGTAATGAGTCCCGGGATGCAGGGGTGGTCTTTTAGATGAGTCCCACTTCATTTTATATGGTTATAATGTGGTTATAGACCAGTAAGACGCGCAAACTGGGGAAGCGAACGCAGCTGAGACCCTGCAGATCATGTCTGTCTGTGTGTCTGTCCCGCTGTTACTGTATATGTGGACCTGGCCCGTTTTGTGCCCATATATGGAGCTGAGTGGACCTGGCCCCTTTTGTGCCCATATATGGAGCTGAGTGATTGCTGATGCAACACACTCCATATTTGGATAGCGGGACAGACACACACACACAGACAGACACACACACACACACACAGACAGACAGACAGACAGACAGACAGACAGACAGACAGACAGACAGACATGATCTGCTAGGTCTCATAGTAAGTGCTCACTGCATTCGCAAAAACGGAAGAAGAAATTGTTATCATATTAACTAAAGCTAGCAAAATAAAATAGAATAAAAATAATGCATATTTCATATTATTGTATATGAAATCTATAATAATTCTGCCAGGTTAACTATTAATAAATTGTTATGTTGTTTTCATTACACAATACATAAAACATTTAAACGAATGCTACAAAACTAACCTGGAGATTAATTAGCCTACAAACCGTCACAGAGGAGGTAGGCTGTGCACACATCATCTTCATTAGCAGATGACTTGGGTTTAGGTTTAGAAAATGGTCATGCTATTTATGAAATGATATCCAAACATTTTAATTCCAAATTAAAAATAATTCACTGAATGTCATGATGGTAGGAACCCTGTACACTTGTACAGTATTATTATATGTTGTTTTGTACAGTATACTTGTAAACGCTTTACTGTATGTACTGTAGCTTAGTTTTTTATTATTATTATTACGGTAATACCAGTTCCAAACAATATTTGCACTACATGTTACTGTATGTTGCTTTTTCCTGTGTGCGATCACTCAGCAATAAGGTAAAACAGAACACAAAGATGAGTAGCCTATTTATTTTTTAACACGCAGCACCTCTCTTTCTCTCTCTACGTCTGTCTCTCTCTATCTCTCTCTCTCTCTCTCTCTCTCTCTCTCTTGCATGTGTGTGCACTGCTGCGCAATGTCTGTGACTGTGACACAGACGTGGTCAATGATATATAGCATAAATAATAGGCAAAATATGGCACTTTCCCTCTATATGTGTGGGGGGGGTGTTGGGAGTCAGGTTCGGCGAGGCCCGGTCGTGCTGTCTCACCCCCCGGCCCGGCCCAATGTAGTTCCACCAGTGGAATTGGGAATGGGTTTGGCCATGCCTTATGTGTAGCTTCGTTTGGCAGGATGCTGGATCGAGTTCTGTGCATTAGATGACCCTGCATCTGACGCTGTCAAATCTGCACTTGCACTGGACTGTGTACCAGAAGGACTAGACTGTGTATCTGGTACACTGGACTGAGATGCAGAGGACTCTGCATAAGAGGACTCTTCATAGGATGCACTGGGCTCCGTTAAAGATTCATAGTTACAGTCAATTGATAGTTGATTTAACAAACTGTTCAAATTGTCATCAACTGTTAACTAGGTCAGAAGTGATTGGGCTGGGTAGTCGAGCTTGATGGTGTCTAGATGTTTTATCTGGTTAGTCCTACGGAGACTAAAGTACTTGTCGAACTCACAGTCATAGTAGCTAATCTTGAAGTCATAAGAAAGTTCAAAAGTGTCCTTCAATACGGTTTGGAGCTCCTCCACAGGGGTGGAATTATATCAGCAAGGACCAACTTTTCAATCCGGTCTTCATCAATGACTACTAGTTTTGCCTCCATCTTTGCCAGCCTGAAAATAATGTAAATAGACAAAAGGATATATGAGAACAAACGTGCAGTAGTAAAAAAAGTACAATACAGAGCCTGGAGAAGAATTGTAAAAAACATTAAAATGTACCAAAACAGAATATTATGGTATTTAAATATAACATTTTACATTCTTTATAAAGGAAATATAATTATGAAATGTCATGTGACCACTAAAATCCTTTGTAATGTAGGCTGTTTTTCACTCATGAAACTACAATTGTAAAAGTAAAAGTCTGTGAAAGTAAAAGTTCACAAATTACCGAAAATTAACAACAGCGTTTTCCTTCCACACTGTATGCAGCCAAGGGGTACACATCACCAAGGTTCTGTTGCTCCAAAAGAGCTATTCTCCCAGAGTTCTCCAGTTGAAAAGATCTCAGATGCTCTGATGATCTGAATAATCTCAGCAAATTCAGGTAGTCTGTAACTTCCCCCTGGGCTTGGTTAATGGACATTGATGATGAGACAGTAGTTTCCAAACTGATGCTCTTTATTTTGGTGAAGCACCGTAAAAACTGTGGAAAGTATGACATATATATATTCAACATTAAGTAAAAAATACAATAATCATAAACAGACAGTTTAGCCAAAAATAAGCTTCAACTTGGCAACAAGCAAAAGCATACTTCTTTAACAGTACAACTGTAGGCTATACGGTGCTGCGTTGCTACTTGTCTATCGTGTCATGACTCTTTAGTCGACTGGTTAACGTACGTGCCATTGGAATGGGGAACCCGGGTTCGCCTCCTGGCCGAGGCTACACAAATAAGCCATCTTTCGCTAGAAAATGGCATAGACATGAAATACCTCTTATAATATCCCTTAGGATGACCAGACAGATGTGTTACATTCATTGTGGTGTGGCATTAAAGTGTTTACATTTGAGCAATAAAAACGATCTTTTTAACTATACTTACTATTAACACACACTCTTGGCACTATGAAATCTTCATCTTACAAACCTCATTCCGCCTTCCAATGGGGTGTTAAACATGTGATGTATATAATATACCATACAGAGGAGAAATGTGCACGCAGCAGACGAACTGAGTTCCAAGATGTTTATTCAAACGGAGTACACAGCATACACAGCAACAGCATCCAGGCTCAGCTCACGCCAGCCATGCAGAGTGCATGGCTCACGTCTCCCACAAGGCTCGCGCCCGACTGACTGACTAACTATGATAGCCTTGTAGGCCACCTTTTAAACACTCCACATTTGGTCAAGCGGGTCGACATGGTGCATATAATTATAGTAGCAAAGTCCTTTGAGCAACTCAGGTCAACACAGACCCCTAATTAACATACAACGGAATTAGACTCCTAGCTACTCCTGAGGAGACCGACACCCCTCTGTAGCAGCTGCTCACCAAGAGGTCTACTGTATGTAAATTTACACAATTGACATAGGCCTTGCAACACTGTATAATTATGAGATCCAATATTCTTCATATTCCCCCCTTGATCATCAAAAGATGATCATCTAAAAATATGGAACCATAATTATCTTACACCCCCCTTGACCCTTAGCTTAGACAATACATTCAAGAAACCAAAAATAACAGCATTACAGCACAGAATTCCCCCAACATGGTTTTCAGACATCCATATATGAATAATGGAAAAATGATTAGTACAGTTAACTGACATTAAACAATACATATTGCCGCTTTCAACTCCCTTTTACAAGAGCACTTTTTGATACGTAATAACCTACATGATTTACAAACTAAACTCTGCTATACAATGTTAAATACACAATGTCAGCTAAACCACTCTCGGATTTACGTCTGACCAACATCACACACTGGTGATCCAAGTAGATACACATTCCACGCCAGAGTCTAACAATAATATCACATATCTCTTTATATCCATAGGAAAATTCCTCATTGATTCATAATTAGGCTAAATGACTCAACTTATCTAATTATACGACAAACACATACCAACATGAGGCCTATTATAATTCATGCTGAAAACAAACTTGACGCACAATTTGTTAAACAGAGAGAAGGAAAGTCCATCTTTTCTCTGTACGAACAAAGGAAACTTCTTCTCTGTATGCTGCTCATTCTAGTTTACCTCGAAATGTTCGCTTAGCTGCACGGACCAAAGTTCAAGAGTCTGCAGTCACTGCTGTTCTCCGCTGTCCTCGTCATCATCTCATTCTCCCCCCTCCCAACTCTGTTTACAACAGAGATGGGACGAAAAGAAAAGCCTGGAACATCTTCATCACAGACCCCTGTCTGTGAAGGCCCTCAGCTTGCAGGTCAGTCGGCCACTGCTGCTCCGCGCTGCGTCTCACCGATCCCCGCCCGCAATCGCTGTCCCCGCGCCGACGTGATGAATGACCAAGGCCTCCGCGTGGCTGTCGCCGCTCCATCGACCTCTCCGCAGCCCACCCGTGACACCCGTCCGGTGGCTCGTCATCGGTCCCCGTCGCACAACACTCCTCGCGGTGGCCGTCGTCATCAACCCCGCTGCGAATGGACAAGAGATCACGGCCGGGTCGGGTCCGCTGAAGCTTCTTCCGTCGCCGCTCACAAAAAACTCCCCTCCACCGAATTAGACGAAAAAAAAAGCCGCTGGTACTGTTTCATCTGACGTGATAAACACACCAACACGACCGGTTTCTGGCACCATCTGATGTATATAATATACCATACAGAGGAGAAATGTGCACGCAGCAGACGAACTGAGTTCCAAGATGTTTATTCAAACGGAGTACACAGCATACACAGCAACAGCATCCAGGCTCAGCTCACGCCAGCCATGCAGAGTGCATGGCTCACGTCTCCCACAAGGCTCGCGCCCGACTGACTGACTGACTGACCGAAGGCCCAGAAAAGACATGGGCCAACTCTGTCACCTAGTGTACCCTTTTAGACCACATATACCCAAACTGCTCAGAAAATGTGGGAACCAAAATAAACCATAATATCATAACTGTAGTAAAACAGAAAAACATCAATTAATAATAAACGTGAACAACCATAACTTCTTAAGTAGCAATAACTTTCTTTAGTTGGTGGTCATTTACATAGTCCACCAGTGGAGCCATAAGACAAGATCATTCCAACAGTGTACTTTGTTCACAGAGCTAGCCAATGTTACAGTCGACATAAACTTGTGGTGATGTTTCTCTTAAAGCTTCCTGTATGTCTGAATGCAGCAAATCTAAAGGCATTACAGATGTTTTTGTGACACACAATGCTTATTTTCCAACATCTGTATACAAGTTGTATATCATCATCATCTGGTGTCTTGTAGTAAGGGTTAAAACAAATTTTTGAAATTATTTGTGCACCTCACAACTTGCTTAAAAAAGCTGTGTTTCACTTCAAAGCGCATTGTCCATACACCAACTGTTACCTGTTTACCTATCCACTTCGTGCCTTGTGGCACATAAGGCCTTCACAGAGCGCTTCCACTCCTCACGGTCAGCTGCTGCCATCCTCTCTTCATTCCATGACCTCCATCCTGCCTCTTGTATTTATTTCTCAACAGTAAGCCTCCAGGTGGTTTTTGGTCTTCCTTTCCTTCGTTTCCCTTCTGGTGCCCATGTCAATGCTATGTTGCAGTCATTGTTGTGGTCCTGTCCTAGTATGTGTCCGATCATCTTCCATCTACGCAGCTTCACTTCCTCACTCAGCGGCTTCATCTCGGCTCTTTCTAGCAGCTCTTTGGTGCTGATGTGATCTTGCCAGTGTATACGGAGTATTCTTCGTAGGCATCTGTTGTGAAACACGTCAACTGCCTTGTTGTCTCCTTTGTTAATTTTCCATGTTTCACATCCGTATAGCAGTACTGGCAACACTAGTGTCCTGTACAGTTTTAGCTTGGTTCTTCTAATGATGTTGTTTGAGCTCCAGGTGTTTCTCAGTCTGATGAATGCACCTCTTGCTTTTGACTTGCTCTTCGTCCATTTGTGTTGTTTTATTTTGAATATTCTGTTTTGTGGAGGAGAGCAACGCTATGTTGTCTGCAAAATCTAGGTCGTCAAGTTTTGATGTCAGCTTCCATCGAATTCCATTCTCTCTCTTCCAATTCTTCTCATTACCCAGTCCATCACAATCAAGAACAAGAACCCTGACATATTGCATCCTTGTTTAACGCCGGTTTTTATGTTAAACCACACGCATATTTCTCCCTGGTCTTCTACTGCACACTGGAAGTCTTCATGAAACGTTCTAACCATTCTAACAATCTTCTCTGGGATTCCGTACTTCTTCATCATTATCCACAGGCTTTCATGATGGACAGAGTCGAAAGCCTTTTCGAAGTCTACAAAGTTCATGTATAGTGTTGCTTGCCACTTGTTAACTTGTTCTATAATGTTTCGCAGTATGAAGACTTGCTCAGTTGTTCCCCTACCTGTTCTGTAACCAGCTTGTTCCTTTCTCAGCCTGCAGTCTATTCCTTTCCTTACGTGTTAGATACCTGGCCTAGGGGAGTCAAGTATACAACAAAAATACAGGGGAGACACAGTACTCAAATGAAATATAAATGTATTAAGTTATCAAAATAAGGAATTAGACCAAATCATACCAAAATCAAGGGCAAACGGATGAAGTGTGGAAATCAGTAATCAGTAGTGTAGTGCGTGTATGCATGAGTGAGATGTGTGTGCATGTTGTATGTACTAACCCAAATGCTGGAAAAGGTGCATGGTGGGAGAGGAGCAAAGGAGAACTGAATAGAACAGAGGTATCATACTGAACCTCTACTCCAAAGGCCACCAACACCCTGTCACAGGCTTCCACTCCAGCAACCGAATTCAATGAAGCATTTTTAAGGAGCGAAAGACAGAGCCAAGAGGAGGACCACTGGAGAGGAGTAGGACTAGGACCTCAGTCATGAGGAGCCTGTGACAGCGTGTCAGCCACCACATTCTCTTTAATATGACGAATGTCCAAGGTATAGGACTGCAGGAACAGTGACCAACAAATCAACCTCTGGTTTGGACACTGTAGTGTGAGGAAAGTCAAAGGGTTATGGTCTGTATAAATGACAACAGGGGTACTACCGCCCACATAAACGTCATGTCCCATGTGTCTAAATAGATTACCACGTCATCGAGATACACTGCCCAAATGCTTCCTGGCAAGCTGGTGTCCAGACAAACTGTACCTTAGACTTCAATAGAGCGCCGCAGTCTCCGCCCCCTTTCAGAAAGCGAGTGGCCCAGGAAGTGAAAGCCCCATGCATTCTGCCATCGGCACTTTTAATATAATTTATTTAAAGACGGTTACGCCGCGGACAAAGCCAATTCGGATCGTGACGAATCATGACAATGAACACAATATTTTGGGACGATCAAATCATTAGAAAGAAGAAAAGAAAGTCAGGAGACAACACTATTTGTTTTATTTTTCGTCTTATAAATTATTTGATCGGACCAAAATATTGTGTTCATTGTCATGATTCGTCACGATCCGAATTGGCTTTTCCGCGGCGTAACCGTCTTTAAATAAATTATATTAAAAGTGCCGATGGCAGAATGCATGGGGCTTTCACTTCCTGGGCCACTCGCTTTCTGAAAGGGGGCGGGGACTGCGGCGCTCTATAGGTTAGTAAGAGAACGAAAATCCGAACAAAAACGAAAAGTATCGTCTGGTTTAGGAACCAATATACAAGGTGAGGACCAACTAGACGCACATGGTTCCGCAATACCGTTTGTCAACATGTAGTCAACCTCGGCTTCCAAATATTGACGATTGTCTGAATTAACCCTGTAGAATCTCTGTTTTATTGGCTTTGCATCGCCAATGTCAATGTCGTGTTCAATTAAATGAGTACATGTCGGTGTATCACCAAATAGGCTGGGAAACTCCCGGATTAACCCTGCAAGTTCCTCCTGGCCGGACGCAGGCAAATGAGCCAACAGTTTATCGAGGCAGGCAAGTGCTTCTGAATTTTTCAGTCGACCATGCACCAACGCTGGATCCGGTGTACCCAAACCATCTTCCTCTACCTCCCGACTAGGAGACAAAACCGGAACTGCCATGCAAACTGCATGAGCCAAGCCAACCTCTGGATGCACACACAACACAGGTGTCTCAGAAGTGCGTGCATAGTACGGCTTAAGCAAGTTCACATGGCAAAGCTGGGTTGGTTTCTTACGTTTAGGCGTTGAAATAATGTAGTTTAGCTCTGAGACCTTTTTTACCACCGTGTGTGGACCAGAAAATGTTGCCTGAAAAGGTGAAGTGACAATCAAATCAAATCAAACTTTATTTATATAGCGCATTTACATCGACCAAGGTCGAACCAAAGCGCTTCACATTTGCAAAGCATAATGACAAACACAAGCAAACAGAAAAAGGGTATAAAATAAAGCAATAATTTCAAAGAGAGCAAAATGTAAAATGCATTTGGCAGTCCATGGGAACATAGCACGTGGGCAGACTTAAATTAAATTGAATTAAAAGCGATAGAGTAAAAATGAGTCTTTAATAAGGATTTAAAAACCGTCAACGACCGAGCAGCGCGAACATGGAGCGGCAGGGCGTTCCAGAGGTTGGGACCGGCCACGGCGAACGCGCAATCTCCTCTGGTCCTAAATTTTGTGTCAGGCACAATCAGGAGAGACAGATTGGCCGATCTCAGGGCTCTTGCTGGTACGTAGGGAGTGATCAATTGGGCTAAATAAGGAGGGGACAGGTCATTTTGGGCTTTAAAATCAATTCTGAAGCGGAGAGGGAGCCAGTGGAGGGAGGCGAGGACTGGGGTGATATGGTGCCGCCTATTTGTGTTAGTGAGGAGGCGAGCGGCGGCATTCTGGACAAGCTGAAGACGCCTAATAGCCGACTGATCGATGCCTGCATATAGAGCATTGCAGTAATCCAGTCGAGATGAAATAAAGGTGTGGATGACTCTCGAGGTCAGAATGGGGCAGATATGCCTTTGCCCTAGCTAGAAGCCTGAGTTGAAAAAAGCTAGCTTTCACGACAGAACTAATGTGTTTATCAAATTTTAGATTATTGTCAAAGGTGACACCAAGGCTCTTAATTGAAGAATGGATATTATCGCTGAGGGGACCGAGGGGGGTGATGGGTGAGCTGGGGTTGTGGTTTAAAATGGTAACTTCAGTCTTGCTTTCATTCAGAGTGAGAAAGTTTGTGTTCATCCAAGATTTGATATCCGAGAGGCACTTCAACAACGGCTGAGCGGGGTCGGTGCTGGTCATGTTTAGAGGCAAGTAGAGCTGAATGTCATCTGCATAGAGATGAAATGATAAATTGTGTTTTTTGATGAGTGAGCCTAGTGTTAGTATGTAGAGCAAAAAGAGGATGGGACCAAGGATGGAGCCCTGAGGGACGCCACACTGGAGTTAAAATCGCCTGGTCTAACTTTAAAACAACTATCGGTAAGGTAGGACCTGAACCATGTAAGAGCGGTGCCAGAGATGCCAACATGGTGCTCCAATCTGGACAGCAGGATCCGATGTTCCACTGTGTCAAATGCGGCTGTCAGATCAAGGAGCACCAGCGCTACGGGGGAGCCTGTATCAGTGGTTAAACGTATGTCATTGAGGACTCTTAGGAGTGCAGTTTCTGTACTATGTCCGGATCTGAAGCCGGATTGAAATGTGTCATGAGTGGTTAAAAAAGCTTGCAGTTGGAGGTAGACTACCTTTTCCAGGGCCTTTGAAAGAAAAGGCAGTTGTGAGATTGGCCTAAAGTTGGAAAGGGAGGAGGGCTCTAAGTTTGCCTTTTTGAGGAGAGGCTGCACCACAGCTTGTTTGAAAGCAGCCGGGACTGAGCCTGTGCTGAGGCAGGTATTAAAAAGCAGCAAAATACTCGGACCAACAGTGTCAAATGCATCCTTGAGGAGACTGGAAGGAATGCTATCAGAGGGACTATTAGTAGGGCGCAAGTGCGAGATGACATCAGAGAGTTGGACTAGAGATACAGGGTCAAATTGGCTGAGGGTGGCAATGGGAGGGGATAGAGGGGGGGGCGTAAAGGCTGTAAGGGTGTGAGCTGACCTGAGGGTGGAGATTTTAGCAGTAAAGAAGGTGAGGAAATCTTCACAAAGGGCGAGTGAAGGCACAACAGGAGAGGGCTCACAGGGGTTGATGATAGAGTTGAGAACATTGAAGAGAACCTGGGGTTTATGGCTATTTTTGGAGACTAAAGCAGAGATATAGTTGGTCTTAGCCAATTTGACAATGGGGAACAGGGCTAGCACCTGGTCTCCCGGACTAAACACCCGGCGCTCGGTTTTAAGATCAAACAACTGTTTCTGTCATGGCAGCTTGATTGTCTGTCTGTTCTAACTTGTTATTTCTATGTCCTTTAGGTTGGAGCTGCATTCTACCTGTGGAGAGGTGTGTCCTGGTGATTACCTGGCTGGTCCCCATCTGGCAATCACCTGGCTGGCTACATATACCTGGCTGTGATGGCACGCAGTGCTCAGTGATAATTCCTCTTCGGCCAGTGCACACCTCTGTGCTTTTGTACTAGGTCAGTTGAATTCTAAGACTCAAGAACATTTTCCGCTCCTCTACTGGCCAGATCCTAATTGTACTCTCATTTCTCAGTACCTGCCTGCCAGCCTGACCACCTCTCCATGCAGCTCCAACTGAAGACCTAATTATTATTTTGTGCCTTGAAACCTGGGACCTTTTGGACTTAAGTTATTTTTGCCTTGAACTTTGCCAACTTTTGTGTTTTGGAGTGAATAAATACTCTAGTTTTTGCATCTACCAAGTTTCCTTGTCTGATCTGTCTGCATCTGGGTTCCATGTCTGCCTTGACAGTTTCATTTTACCCTGAACTGATGCTAGGTTTTCTTTTGCCATCACCCCAGCTGTGTACAGCCGATGACGAAAACCATTCACGTAGTCAATCCATTTTTTGGGAGGCTGTGCCTCTATCCAATCTCCAGACAGTGCTGCCAATGGACTTCTCACTGTATGAGCAAAGACCAGCTCGTTTGGACTGGACCCTGTACTTTCCTGTGTTACCTCTCTAGTAGAAAGCATCAGCCACGGCAGACCCTCTTTCCAGTCTTTACCCATCTCAGTGCAGTATGCGCGCAGGATAGCTTTTAACGTTCGGTGAAAACGCTCCAAGGCCCCCTGACTCTGAGTGTGATATGCAGAGCTCTGATTGTGGCACACACAACTGTTTCAGGACCTGAGAAAACATATGCGAACAGAAGTTAGAACCTTTGTCAGACTGAATGACCTGAGGAACGCCGAAAATAGATATAAACTGTGACAGAGCATGTACAACTGACCGACTTGTAATAGTGCGGAGAGGATAAGCGGCAGGGTAACGAGTTGACTGGCACATTACCGTTAACAAATAAACTGCTCCCGACCTTGAGGGCGGTAGAGGACCAACACAGTCTATGATTAGATGTTCAAAAGGCTGGCTTATGGCCGGAATGGGGTACAATGGAGCTGGTTTCAACTTCTGATTAGGCTTGTCAGTTAACTGGCATGTATGACACGTTTTAATGAAAGCTGCCACCTCTCTCTTCATACGAGGCCAAAATAAATGCCTAAGTAGCCTTTAGTCTTTCTCACACCAGCATGTCCAGATTCATTGTGTGCTACCTTTAACACTGACTGGCGGATTAAAGACAGTTTGAAACACAGGTTCACCCACAAACCTTCCATTATGTGGCAGCCATTTTCTCACCAACAAGGAATTCTGAAGAAAATACCCACAAGCACTGTCAAGAATCTCGTCCTCTGGTCGTATTAGCGGCACCAGCTCCTTCAGAGATGGGTCCGCCTGCTGCTCTGCCACCAGATCTGAACGTGTTATGGACAATGGAAAATCAGCCAGAGGTATTGCAAATTTGTCAGACACTTTAAACTTAACTGATTATTTTGACTAAGAATTCCCCTTTAACTTAGCCAATGCACGTGTCACCGCACATGCTGAGAAAACCTCTGGAAAGTCACGTTCACTTTTATCCATCCCCCCAGTTAGCAAAGGAATAGATGTCACCACTGCCGGTGGAGGAACCGTTGCCCACACCCGAGCACCAACCAGGTCGTTCCCCAGGAACCCCTGGGATCGGCAGCGTTGGGCGCACAGCAAGCTTCGCTTCCCCCTGGAATAATTCACATTTGAGCAAAACTTTATGCAAGGGGACCCACAGAATATTCATATCTATGCCACGGATAGGCACCTTGTCACCCGTGTCAGAATCCTGAGTTAACGGGAGAACACCAGCCTGAATAAATGAGTCAAAAGCACCCGTGTGCTTCTCCATTTTGCAGCAAAGCCACAGAGCCTTTCATGATGAACGGACGGTAAGAATCCAGTGCTGCAACTGATGTGTCCTTATTTGGGCCACAATTTGGTGTAGCACAAGTGGACACCGGACGTGGACCGGCTGCGCCAGCACCTTTTGGTTGCAAATGTCCTGCAAAATTATGAGTCCTGGGGTTTCCATTCAACTTAAAACATTCAGACTTCCAATGGCCCCGTTTACGACAGTAATTGCACACCTTGTCTGGCTCATGCAAATTACTACTGCCATTAGAATTACTTTTAGCTTCAGCAGGAAGAGGTTTATCAGATCGGCCGCGAGACTCACTAGCAGTGTTGCCACCGCCCGCTTTAAACTCTCCACGGTGCGTCAAGACAAAATCATCAGCGAGCGCCGTTGCGTGCTTTCTGCTCGTTGATATGTCGCCACTCGAGGTGGAACAGAGTTTTTGAACTGCTCCAAGATCATTAGATCACATAGCTCATCGAAACCAGTTACCTCCGAGGCATTATACCAGCGCGTAAAACTGGTAGTCAGGTCACGTGCAAATTCTAGATGACTCTGCTTGTCATGTTTCTTCCAGAACCTAAAATGCTGGCGATATGCCTCGGGGACGAGCTCAAACGACTTCAGCACTGTTGCCTTGATAAGAGTATAATTCTCGCTGTCAGCCACGCTCATTGCCGAATATGGCCTCAGCGGCGTCAGCCATTATTTTAGCCTGCAGCATCATTAATTATTTCTGTTGTTCGAAAGTCAAGCCTGTCCCTGACATTATTCCCGTAGGCACCGGCGTTTAACAGAGAGGAGACACCTCCTCTGGATTTGCAAACTCCACTGCTATGGATTCCTTTGTCTTCTTATCGTTTGAATCCAGTTTAATCCTATAATGGTCTGCTATTTTAATTAGTTGGTCTTTGGTGCAATGCATTAACAGATCCTCAGACGGACATGCGATAAATGCCTCTAAAGTAACCATGGCTCTGTGCGCGCTTAAAGTTCACAGTTAGCAGAAAAATAAATAAAAATACAAGTGCCCCTCTAGCATATAATCCCCAAGCTACGCTCCACCCGTCTTCATGCCGGTTTGCGGGAGGTACTTATGCACAGAAGGCCACCGCAAAGGCCTAGCTGATACCGAGATGCAGGGAGGGCAACCAGAAACGTGCCTACCAGAGACACTCGTATCAAAATAAAAAACAAAACCAGCCAAGCAAACTATATATTTAATATACTATAATAATAATATTTATAATATATATATATATATATATATATATATATATATATATATATAATATAATATATATATATATATATATATATATATATATATATATATATATATATATATATTATATTATATTAAATGAAATAATTATTATATATATATATATATATATATTATTATATATAAATATATGTATATTATATATTTATTTATATTATTTATTATTTATATATATTATTTATAATATATATATATATATATATATATATATATATATATATATATATATATATATATATACTTACGCCTTCTGCCCCTTCTGGGGCATAGGCCGTCAACAAGCAATCTCCAAGCATCTCTGTCTTGAGCTGTTCTCTCCAGCTGGTTCCAGGTCGTCTTCATGGTCTTGATGTCTGCTTCCAGGTCTCTGCGCCAGGTGTTTCTAGGGCGACCCCTTTTCCGCTTGCCCTGTGGGTTCCATGTTAGGGCTTGTCTTATGATGGTACTCGCAGGCTTTCGTAGGGTGTGGCCTATCCATCGCCATCTGCATTTCCTCATTTCTTCTTCCGCCGGGAGCTGGTTTGTTCTCTGCCAGAGTTCGTTGTTACTGATGGTGTCTGGCCATCGGATGTGGAGGATCCTCCGCAGGCAGCTGTTAATGAAGACCTGCACCTTCTTGATGGTGGCAGCTTTAGTTATCCATGTTTCTGCTCCGTATAGGACGACCGCTTTGATGTTGGAGTTGAAGAACCTAACTTTGGTGTTGGGAGTCAGTTCTTTGGAACTCCAGATGTTCCGTTGTAACGGTCAGATATTTCTATCACTGCTACTAATTATTTAAATCACGGGTTTGTGAATGATCTCCTCTTAGGACACAATTGATAAAGGGAATGTAATGAAAATAGCCTACATAAACAAACATAACACACAGTCTGAAGCAAAACTCAAGTTAACCTTTTATCTCAAAGTCAAGGAAACAACAGTATTACAGACCGAGTAGAATGAATGAAAGGAATGAGTGAAAGTTATGAAACACCATTGAACCGAATGTCCGCGATGCACACACGCTCGCACGCACGCACGCCCGCTTATAAAGTTTATTAGATAGGTCTGTAAGAAAAGAGTAATTAAAGTCCGCGTCTCGATCGTGCACGGCCGCACGCTATTGTTCCTTGTCGCTCCGTAAATCCAAACGGCTCCAACGTCCCAGAAAGAGGGAAAACCGAAATGTCACTCCCCAGAAGAAGCGCTGTAATCCAAAGCTCCAACTCCAAAAGAAGAGGAAGTAGACTTAAATAAATAAAAGACGAACGATCTCACCAGTATAGAGGAATGTCTCGAGCCTCCTCATAAAGGGAGCGCAATCGTTCTTTTAGCTAGCTTAGATGACGAGATGTTTAGAGAACAAACAATCCAGGTCCCTCGTAGACTCCCTGTTTGTTTGGCTGTCTCTCTCCGTCTACCTGACAGGCCGGTAACCTCCGCCTACTTTATGGGCGTCAGTCCAACTCAGACCCATGTCAGTCAAAATATATCAAATCATAGCCATAGTGTTTAAAACCCCCCAAATAATAACAAAATCACACAATAGACAGCACAGAAATTTATAGGACCTTACCCTTGACAGATGGCGTTAATTAGAAATATTAAATAATACACCATGTACTTTTAAATGATGATATTAAAATAAATCATCATCAACCTGTGTGGCAGTTGCTACACCGTAATAGGATGAATGATGCACGTCTTTACCGATTCTGGCTCTAACGTCAGCATCTGTGCCCCCCTGCGTGTCGATCACACTGCCTAGGTAGGTGAAGGCTTCAACTTCATCATATGCCTCGCCGTCCAGTTTTATTGTGTTGGTGTTAGCTTTGTTGATTTTTGAGAACCTTGGTCTTGCCTTTGTGGATGTTGAGTCCGAGTTGTGCCGAAACGGCTGCCACGTTGTTGGTCTTCTCCTGCATCTGTTGTTGGGTGTGCGACAGTATTGCCAAATCGTCTGCATAGTCCAAGTCGTTGAGTTGCTTCCAAGGTGTCCACTGGATTCCGTACCTTCTCTGTGCCGTGGAGGTCTTCATTATCCAGTCAATGGCTAACAGGAAGAGAAAGGGGTGAGAGCAGAAAACCTTGTCTGACCCCAGTCCTCATTTGGAATGCATCTGTGAGCTGCCCTCCATGGACCACCTTGCATGTCAGTCCCTCATTTAGCAGCACAACAGCCAGGAAAAACCTCTCCACCAGCACAAACTTAATCAAAATTAAAGTAACCAAACTTAATAAATCAACTTCAAATAACCAAACAAATTACTGCATCTCCCAAAGTCTGAGTACATTCACAAGCGTGTACGCTGAAGTAAACATTGCTTATCAGTTTGTACTCACCGGACTGATGAATGGACAAGGGAATCCCCGGAATGGTTCCCAAATGACGTCGCTCCATTCACAAAACCCCAAAACCACGGCGCAGACAAGCCATTAATTAAGGCCAAGTTGCCATAGACTACCGCGGTAGAAAACAAAAGCAGAGAACAAAGGCAGAAGGGCAAGTCACTTGACTCTCCAAACTCACTGCACAACTATTCAGAATTCACTGGATAGAGCCCCCATTTGTTGGATACCTGGCCTAGGGGAGCCAAGTATACAACAAAAATACAGGGGAGACACAGTACTCAAATGAAATATAAATTTATTAGGGTATCAAAATAAGGAATTAGACCAAATCATACCAAAATCAAGAGCAAACGGATGAGTTGTGGACATCAGTAATCAGTAGTGTAGTGCGTGTATGCATGAGTGAGATGTGTGTGCATGTTGTATGTATTAACCCAAATGCTGTTAAAAGTGCATGGTGGGAGAGGAGCAAAGGAGAACTGAATACAACAGAGCTGAGGAAGGGACTGGGGAGGCAGGCTTATATAGGGCGTCCGACCCTTGATCATCACAGCTCTGCTCCCTAATCCACTGCAACACAAGGAGAAAGGGAATTAGGAATAGCAAAGCAAACTAACCAAAATGAATAATAAATATGAATATATATATAAAGCTACACCAGACCACCTAATATAAGATACCATATACCATAATATACTATATACTAGGGGTGTTCGATATGGCGATAATTATCGTCGGGACGATACAACTTCTCCACGATATGGCTTTTTAGAGTTATCGTTTCCATCACGATAAATGTGCTGCATCAGACAGTGAATGCACACTCTATATATCCAGTTCTATGCCGTATTTTTTACTTCTGCAGTACGACGGTTTCGTTCACAAAAAATAAAAGATCTACAAGCTAACCACACGTTGCTACGGCACTCCAATGGACGGCGTGGTTTGCGTATAACTGTTGAGTTCTCAGCACTCCCAAAATCCCCGCCCCCTTTCTTCTAGGCAGAGGGGGAAACGGCATTGTGATCACACTCACAGCACATGTAGTAAACTAAACTAAAGAAAGACAAAATAATGGACACTACCGAAACAGAGTCAGATGCAGAACGTGTCCATGTCGAGGAAGGGCGACGTGTCATAGTTCCCAAAAAGAACTCCACGTCGGTGATGTGGAACTATTTTGGTTTCTCGATAACAGATAAAGAGCAAAAGAACATTATTTGCAAACTTTGCGGACAAGAGAAGCTGAAGGCAACAGATGGAAACACGTCAACATTACGAAACCACCTGAAAAGCAAGCACCCTAAAGAACATGCCAGCACTTTACAGAAACAAGGTCCCCCGCGTGTGTCTGGCAAAACTGCACACGCAGCAGCAGCAGAACCAAAGCAAGTAACCATAAAACAGTCATTTGATACACGCATGCCTTATGAAAAGCAAGGCAAACGCCACAAAGATATCACGAAGGCAGTGGCCTTTTATATCGCCCATTCAAGACCGTAGAAAACGAGGGGTTTTTGAGGCTGCTGAAAACACTCGACCCGCGATATGAGGTGCCTGGTCGCAAATATTTTTCTCAAAAAGCCATCCCACAAATGTACATCCAATGCAGAGAGAAATTACAACAACAGATTCAAAGCGTTCAGTTTTTCGCTGCAACCAGTGATTTGTGGTCTAGCCGTACCTCAGAGCCCTATATGAGTCTGACCATTCATTTCGTTCACGAGTGGAAGCTGCACAGTAAATGTCTCCAGACCATTTACTTCCCAGAAGACCACACAGGGGAAGTAATCGCAACTGGCCTGAGGGACTTGCTTGATGGCTGGGGACTGAAAGATGAGAACATGACCTGCATGACTACAGACAGTGGTTCCAACATGGTTAAAGCTTTGGAAAATAACACGTGGAGTCGCCTGCAGTGCTTTGGGCACAGACTTCACCTCGCCATCGGTGAGTGGAAAAAAAACGTGTACAATTTTACCACCGTCATTCAGATAAAGTCGGGAGGGACTCAGGATTTAATATTAATTTTACTAAAGTAATATAAAATCCAGAGTCCCCCCCGACCTTATCTGAATGACTGTGTGTGTGTGTGTGTGTGTGTGTGTGTGTGTGTTTGCTGATGCATTTCAATAAAATATCTGTACAGAAAACATGAAAATTTAAAAATATATAGTTTAATTAAAATGTATAGTGTGATCTTATTAACCAACTAGAACTGCACTCTGCCGAGTGCATACTTGCTTGTTGCACACTAGTAGGCCATAAATGGCCTACTAGTGCGCAAGCAGAGCGCGCAAGTACTTTCGACCGCTGGAAACTATCACATCTCAGTATCTCTGTGAAGGAACGTTTGAAATGTATAATCATTACGTGTAACTATTTGCTACCTAACTACTTTTTTACAGAAAAATGAATCATTGATATGTGATGAAAAAAAAGGTATATAAACTGAATTAAAATATATTATACAGTATAATTATTTTATTACTTATTGTAAATTGTCAATTGTTTTAAATGTATTTCATTTTGTACTACAGTGATATTAATACTAAATCATGATCAGAGTAATATGTGTCTCTAACTTCAATTTCTGTAATAATACTTTCAAATTTGTTGAAATATACATGATCTAAAATACTTCCGAAATCTGTAGTTGGATTTGTATCTCAGTGATGACGTAAGAGAAATGGTCATCTGTGTAATCTGGTCCCACCAGATGCCACATTACGTCATCGTTGAGAGCTGGGACCAGAGTACACCGTGTGTATATGTATGACTAGCTCTCAGTGATGACGTAAGAGATATGGTCATCTGTGTAGTCTGGTCCCAGCAGACCAGGCACAGATTTACAAATTACAAATCACATTACAACTACATACAGAGTATGTAGTTGTAATTTGATTAGCAGTATACTGTGGTTACTTGGTTCCAAAAAGTGAAGCCAAGTTTTTTTCAACCGTAAGTCTGTGCCTGGTTTGCTGGGACCAGTTACAACATTACGTCATCGTTGAGAACTGGGACCAGAGTACATGGTGTATATGACGTAATGTTGTAACTTGTAACTAGTCCCAACAAACCAGGCACAGACTTACGGTTGAAGAAAACTTGGCTTCACTTCGAAGAGACCAAGCGAAATGATTACTTGCGCGCTCTGCTTGCGCAAGTAATGAAGCCCTAATTAAACATATATAGTATAATTATTAATGGTGTAAAAGTAAATGGACTGTCTATCTACAAGCTAGTGTGTGTGTGTGTGTGTGTGTGTGTGTGTGTGTGTGTGTGTGCTGCATTTCAATAAAATATCCATATGTACAGAAAACATGAAAAATTAAAATATATAGTTTAATTAAAATGTATAGTGTGACTGTGATCTTAATAACCAATGAAGCCCTAATTAAACATATATAGTATAATTATTAATGGTGTAAAAGTAAATGGACTGTCTATATCTACAAGCTAGGCTAGGGCAGGCCGCAGTTATACCACTACCAGATTAATAAATCTTCATCTTCTATTTCTTAGAACAAAGTTCCAGAGACCAGCGTGTTGAGCGAACCGTATCCATCCTCAAGAAAGTCGTCAGTGCATTCAGCTACAGCTGGAAGAAGAAGATGGAGTTGGCTAGGCTGCAGCTTGAGATGGGTCTCCCGGAGAACAAACTGAAAACCGACAAACCGACTCGATGGGGATCCAAACTCGCCATGGTGGAGAGAGTGATGGAACAGGAAAGGGCCATTTCTCAGATCCTTAAGGCAGACAAGAAGACCAAGCATTTGGCCCCTGGCTACAACGAGAAGGAAGTGATGAAGTCTATCGTGAAGGCCCTAGGTCCACTGCGGGACTTCACAGATGCACTCTCAGGTGGGTGTGCGTGTGTGTGTGTGTGTGTGTGTGTGTGTGTGTGTGTGTAAACTCAATAATAAATATACATAAAATAAATAACCTGCTGTCTTTATTTTTCTTTTTTTCTTTTAGGTGAAGACTATGTGAGTGTGTCTTATGTAAAGCCGGTGCTTCACAAGTTCAAAACAGAAACATTGCTAACGAATGACGACGACACAGAGCTCTCAGCCCAAATGAAGACCGACGTTCTCAATTACCTCACTGACAAATATCAGAATGAGAAAACCCAAGACCTGCTGGATATGGCCTCACTTGTTGATCCAAGGTTCAAGACACAGTACATCGACGGTGACAAGACAGAGGAGATACTAGCCAGAGCTGTGTCTGAGCTGGAGTCCTTGCTGAGGGTCACTGTAGAAGAACAGCATCCTGAAGAAGCACCAGCACAGCCTTCTACCTCCACATCCCAGAGCACGCCTCAGGAAGAAACCCACCTCCCCAAAAAGAAAGCTAAGAAATCACTGGCCAGCTTTTTGAAGGATGCTCTTCTACCTGCAGCTGGCACACCTATTCCATCCCTAAAAGAAGCAATAGAGGGAGAAATGAAGTCCTACCTGGCAGGGCCAATTGCACCCCTTGGCAAGGATCCTCTCGAATGGTGGCAACAGCACGAGGGAAACTTTCCAAGAGTTAGCCAACTAGCTAGAAAGTATCTGTGCGTTCAAGCAACAAGTGCTCCCTCAGAGAGAGTGTTCAGCACTGGTGGCAATATTGTCACATGCCAGAGAGCAACTCTCAAGCCAGATAAAGTTGACCAACTGATCTTCCTGGCAAAAAATCTGTGACTGTTATGTCATTAAAAAAAAAACACAAGAGAATGTAAAAATCTGTCTAGTTAGGATTCAGACAGTATTGCGCTTGGTTCATTGTCTGTTGGTTCTGTAGTTGGAATGACCCAACTGCATTATTTACATTTAATACATTATTTTTTCAATAAGAATTTATGTTTTTCCATTTTGAAACATTCAGACAGTTATGCTAAAGTCTTTGATTGCACTTCAAGTTTGGCACTGACCAACTGATTTTCCTGGTAGGAAATATGTGACTGTTATGTCATACAAAAAGAAAAGTAACAAAAAACAAAAGAATGATGTGAAAATCTAAGGCTGTGAGCCTGTGACTAGTCAGAATTCAGACAGTATTGCACTTGGTTGTTGGTTCATTGTCTTCGTTAGTTCTGTAGTTTAGTTGGCTCTAAGTCTATTTGACACTGACTTTTCCTCATTGATGTATGTTTATTTTACTCTCCTTAACAATGTTACATTACTGCTAGTACTGCTAGTAGTGCTGCTGTGCTACCTAAACAGAACTGTGAATTGTTTTACTGTGAAACTGTGCCTTGAATATATATTTTTTTTATTCTTTTTTTTAAGAGTGCACTTTACTTGGTTCTTGGTTGTTTACAAAACTGTTTTTGTAGGCTAGGCCTACTGTACCTACAGTACTTGAACACTGAGCAGCCTTATCAAAATTCCTGTTGGAATTTGTCTGATTCATTGCAGAATAAAACCTTGAAGACAGTCTAAATGGTATTTCTTACATTTTTGTTACCTTGTACTGTTAAGTAATTTAAAAAATAACCATAAAAAATGCGCGCGAAAATATCGTGTATCGTGATAAGCTTGAAAAAATATCGTGATAAAACTTTTGTCCATATCGCCCACCCCTACTATATACCCTAATATAGTACAATACATACAGGGGCCGTCACATATGCGATATATCTTTCTTACTACAGAGAGTAGGGTTATGCCTCTCGAGTTCTTGCATTCTTTGAGGTTCCCCTTCTTTGCTAGTTTTATAATAAGCCCTTTCTTCCAGTTTGTTGGGATCTTCTCATGTTTCCATATTTTCCCTAACAATTGATGTACCTTCATTGTTGAGAACTCTATGTCTGCTTTTAACAGTTCAGCTGTGATGGAGTCGATTCCTGGTGCCTTGCCACTCTGTAGTCTTTTAATTGCGTCTTTGACTTCACCTAGTGTTGGTTCATTTACAGAGATCTCTTCAATTATGTCATTGAAATCGCATTCCTCATCTTCAGTTATTAGTGGGGGGCCCCAGGGGGAAAAAAGGGCCGTTTGGTTCAGATTCTCGCAAATTCGCCAAATTTGGCACAGATGTTGTCCACACCATACTTAATCATTTTAAGATGGGTGCCAAGATTGGCGCCCCATGGTACTGCCATATTGCGCAATCCAATATGGCTGCCACCCGGAAAAAAACGGAAAGTCATAGAATCATAAATGATACCACTTTTTAGGGGGTTTCTGGGTCGTAGAATCTGATTCTGGTGTTGTTTTAATGATTTGAGGTCAAGATTACCCCTCAAGGTCAAGTTTACTCATCAAAGTTAGTATATAAAGGTAATATTGGGGTAAAATCCAATATTTCTGGTGCGCCATGCCAGATGCTACCTCCAAAAAGTTATTTTTTTTCCATTATAAGTTGTAGTTGTATATGTATCAATGTTTCACAACTCAAAACAGTAGATTCTTTATTATAAACAACAAACTAATAAAGTCCAACTTCAACAACAGTAGGGGACAATGTAATCAAAATAGTTACTCCGTAAAACTGTACATAGTTACTCCGTTTCTGTGTAAGATATTTTAGGTTATTTTCCTCTGGGTAGTTGTCCCATACAGCATCAATGCGTTGGGTACTAGTTGTCATTTGGGCCTCCAGAAATGGTGTAATGTCTAGCAAGACATACTCGCTGAATGTCTTTGCTGTTGTGGGGCGCACCATGTGGATGACTGCTGCCATATCCAACACCACAACGGTAGCTTGTTTGGCAGAAGCTGCATGACCTGTGCTAGCATTGAGGCATTGAAGAATGTCAGACTTTGTCCCAGATCGCAGAGACCCTCTGTCCGCCAGGCTCGGTGGCTCTCGGTGCTCTCTCTCGGTGGCTCTCTTGGTGGCTCTCGGTGGAATCAGGCAACCTCGGTCCAGCAGGAAATTCCTGACTTCAGTGAGTGGGGCTGGCACAAAGATGGCACTGGCACATGGCAACCACTGTGGACCACTCTTAGTGATGCATCAGCAGCATGTGACCTTCTTGTGCGCTGTGGCTGCCTCAAGGGATGCATGGGAAGGTGCAAATGCCACCGTATCGGTGTCCGATGCACAATCCTCTGCAAATGCGAAGGTAGGTGCCTTAATAATGAAGATGACAGCCAGTAACTACACACCTTGCAAGGGATGGAGACACAAAGAATGTGAAAGACAACATTGTGATCTAACTTTTTGATTTTAGCAAGTTTTACGGAGTAACTATTTTGATTACATTGTCCCCTACTGTTGTTGAAGTTGGACTTGTATTAGTTTGTTGTTTATAATAAACAATCTACTGTTTTGAGTTGTGAAACATTGATACATATACAACTACAACTTATAATGGAAAAAAAATAACTTTTTGGGGGTAGCATCTGGCATGGCGCACCAGAAATATTGGATTTTACCCCAATATTACCTTTATATACTAACTTTGATGAGTAAACTTGACCTTGAGGGGTAATCTTGACCTCAAATGATTAAAACAACACCAGAATCAGATTCTACGACCCAGAAACCCCCTAAAAAGTTGTATCATTTATGATTCTATGACTTTCCGTTTTTTTTCGGGTGGCAGCCATATTGGATTGCGCAATATGGCAGTACCATGGGGCGCCAATCTTGGCACCCATCTTAAAATGATTAAGTACGGTATGGACAACATCTGTGCCAAATTTGGCGAATTTGCGAGAATCTGAACCAAAATATCCCCGGGGCCCCCGACTATATTGGGTTTTCTGGTTCTACTCTATTAAGCACTTCCTTGAAGTGTTCTGTCCATCTCAACTTAATTGTGTCTCTTCCACTAACGAGGTTACCATCCTTGTCGAGTACTGCTGTGCTCTGTCTGGGTCTCTCGTTGGACGTTGTCTTTGTGAGTCTATATAATCAGGGCTGGACACAACTGTTTTGGTCTAGTACTCAGAGGAGCACCTGGAGGAGTTTTTTGGTGCTCCTAAAATGCGGCGACCCATCTCGCCGGATGGATAAAAGAGGGATGAATAACTTATAGAAAAACGATATTTATTGGATGAGTGGGGAGTCAATGGAGGGTATTGCAACTCTAGATTTAGCTAAAATTCTAAAATTAGATTTAGCTAAAATTCACTACGGGCGCAGTACCCTTTCCGGCCGCAGCGTGGGTGCGGACGGGCCGCGGCGCTGTCCTAAACTTCGCTACCAATGTAATATATGTCTGGCCACAGAGTGGGTGTGGATGGGCCGTGGCGCTGTTCTGAATGACTCTGTTCTTCTTCTCTCGTTTCTCTGAGTTCCTGTGTTATGATATTATCTTTCCTGCACAAGTCATCATCATCATCAGCTTTTTGTTACTTTATCGCAGCTAACGATCACATTGAGGTCCGTGGAATACTTTGTAATGAACAGCTGACTCTCTCACGATTTTGGCGTTTAAGTTTTATATATTTTTGGACGAGATTAATGCCTGGATTTATGTCTCTCTCTGTGTTTTTTATGTTCACGCCACATAAGAAACTGACAGCAGTGACAGGTGGGTAAAATGCATAGTCTTGACCATAGAAAAGCTGATAAAGACGTGTAACATAATGTGTATACATTGACAGATTTTTTTTTATTTTGCACGTCTTTGACAAAGGAAGGGATGCTAATCGAACTAGCGTGTTAGCATCATCGTAAACAGACTCAATGGCTCAAAGGGGCACGGACAGATCACTTTCTGACTTGTCAAAGGAAACGTTTTAATGCTTTGCTGTCTTGGTGTTTTGGTGAATGTAGTGGATTTGTTTTTAGATCGATCAGGGATCTGTTAATTGTGTACTGTGCTGACTGTTGGGGCTGAACCCTGCGTAACAACCAGCAGACAAAATAACAACTCACTGTATCAGTGTTTACTTAGACCCTACACAAGATGTTATATTTCATGATTTAACATTTATTTGACTGAGTTTAATGGTCTGTTTTGTTGAAAATTGCTGATCAACAAGCTCGTAGATTGCCTAGTTTCAAATGTGTATAGGCTTTATAGTGGAAAAATCTGGGCATCCCTGGGGGTAACTCGCTCATCCCGACGATTCCCCTGGTTCGCAGAAGTAATTTCTCTATGGAGAATAACATGGGGTGATCTTAATATCGTCTACTATAAGCTGTAAAAAAGCTGTCTCTGCGTTATTCTTGCAACAGTCAGTCACTCATATATGATACAGTCTGCTTCTAGCGAAAATCTAACTAATTCAGCAGCAGTAACATTAGCGTTTTCTCTCAGTCAGTTGATTCTTCATATATCCATATGAGTGAAGCGGCCGGGGTGACATGTTTATTTTTCAAACACAGTTGTTATATGAGGCGATCTAAAATCGCCTCAATGGGGATTTCAATGCAACTAAACAAACACATGAACCTGGGGACTGACGCCCTCTACTGAAAGTGACGTCAGACTTTGGTGATCTATAGGCTATTGTTATTATAGGTCAGTCAATAAACACTGAAGTTGGTGCTTTCATTTAAGTACATTGATTCACAATACCAGAATGCACTTTTAATTATAATACATGAAGCAGACAGCCCTGTGATTAAATCTTTAGCATTACACTGCAACCACACTGTGGTTAATATATTTTATTCACAATGCAAAGTTATTAGTAGAACAGTCATACCAGTCATTACAGTCATAACAAAATAATTCACATGCAAGTAAAGGCATGGTGTTGCAAAGCAAAAAAAGGACTGGTATAGTACTATCCAAGCTTCTGCCTGGATATAGGGTTCGAAGCCCTACAGCGCTGTGACCTGCTGAATGCCTCACCTTAGTCCTGTTGTATGTTTACATTAAAACACATTTTTTACATAGGACAGACCTGTACGTCTTAAGGATTCGAACCGAGATGTGCTAAGAACGTGTGAGGACGTCCTAGCGCATCCTCAATGATACGGGGCGAGATTAGAATATTCAATATTTTTTTTGCCCATTCGACTTTCGGCTGCCGTATGCTAACGCTCTGGGCAATTATTAGCTTGCCGTTGACTTACATGTTAGTGCGGCAGAAAGAATGACTCGTATCTCCTAATCCAGGGCGCTCTCCGTGGTGATGAATGGATCGATATGCTGGCGCTTCATTTCTGCTCCTCATCCGTCTCTCCCGCAATATATGAACGCTTTTTGGATCATATATCGTATAAATTAAAATGATCGCAATGTAAGGTCAACTTTGTAAAGTCAACTTTTTTAGGAAATTGCTTCCGGGTCATGGCTTTCAGAGTAAAAGCGCTCAGACAACTCCAGCACCCCAGAGCTCCTATTTTGAAGCACTCCCGGCACTGATTGTGTTAAATATGAAATGCACTATTTCTCGAGTGAAAAGACGCTGTGTTCAGATTACCACACTTGAAACCCAAATATATTGTCTACCATACTACAATAATACAACAACATAATGTGTGTGATATATTGAAATGCAATTTTAATTGTCATATCAATATTTATAACCCCTGTGGGGTTACAGTAAACAAGCCAACATACAGTTTAAGTGTACACTTGAGTTTTGGTGTTTAGAGAAGAAGAACATAGCAGATCTACAAGCTCGTAGTGTGGCACCGCGCTATGAGCTTGTATATCTTCTATTTTTCAATAGCTAAAGTATAACATGATCCTTAAAACACCAAAAGGGGTTCCCGCCCATAATGGGTTAACCATACAAGAAGTCCCTGTGCCCCTTTGCCACACAGGTACACACACCAGTGTTGATAAAAACAAATGATTAAAACTTTTTTCATAGAGAGAGAATGGACTCGGAATGGAATGGAATGGAAGCACCTTAAGGAATACAAATCATTGTGTGTACACTGTTGATACCCCTACACTGCTTATAGCAAAATACATCTGTATAAAGAAATTCTGTTATATAAACAGAGCAATACATTCTACATTTGTTCAAATTTTCGGATAGGATTTCAACTGCCGCTAGCCGATACATTTGCACTATATATTGTATCCCACAGTTTTTTGATATTGTATCCATTTTCTTATAATAATTATCTTTATCTTTGTATGTGTATATAAGAGTTGTGTAATTTCAAAGAGTTCAACAGAAATGTTTAAAAGTATTTTGTTGTGATGTTACATTGAAAGAAAAAGGGATGGTGTGTGTTAAATAAAGGGATGGTGTGTTACACACTACTTAAATACATGGCTACTTAATAAATAATAAAAGTATTCCATAAGGGATGAAATAACACACTGCTGAATTCAGCAATTGACCAATCAGAACCAAGCATTCAACCAAGCCGTGTAATAAATGCACATAACCTTCACATTGTTATGCATTGTTAGCTTGTAAATCTGTTCTATGTTGACACCGGCATGCAATGTATTATAATGAGAGGGGTCATAACGCTTACAAATGATCATAAGCTACATTTGATGGCATATACACGAACAATAAAGCAAGCACATTGATAAGAAAGTGCTGTCTAAATAATTACCTATATTAACTTATAATGCAGTCATTTTTCCATTACTTCCATATTATATTATGGATGTCCCGATCGCTTACGATCCGATCCCGATACCTCAATTTCTGTGTTATCCGATACCGAATACAGATACCAGTGTTGTGATCTCATGTTGTGTTTATAGCTATCTATCTATATATCTGGTGTTGTGTTTATAGCTATATATACACACACACACACACACACACACACACACACACACACACACACACACACACACACAAGCTTTCCTCTGAGGTGGAAAGCCTGGTGACATGTGAATGACTGCAACATTTCTGTGTCTTTATTCCAGGCATCGATTGGGAGAGCGGTGGGGCATGTGGTGGGGCATGTGGCAGGGCATTGGTTTGGTTAGGGGTCTCTGTCTCTCCAGCTCTTAACACTTTAACTGCTACAGGTTCTAGCGGACCAAGGCTTACTGGTGCTAAGGGGTTAACATGGGCTTTTTGAACTTTTTGGGGGGCCCACAGCGAGGGGCCTCTTATAGCGAGAATCACACCGCATAAATCAAAAGAAAGCCCAACTTGTCCACTAATTAAAAAAAATTATGATTCTACCATCTTCCATTCTGGAGATATTGACCTTTTTCTAACACCTGCTTTTGCCTGCACGCTGCTCGTGAAAAAAAAACAACAGAGATATGGAGGCTTGAAGTTGACAGACATTGACAGACAGATATAAAAATATATCATATACATACTATACACTGAATGAAAGCCCTGAATGTCTACTTTTAGGAGGAAAACAAATACACGTTGATCCCATGTACAGTTTGTCACTAATTGGCTATTGAATGCAGCTTGCGCCCACCAGAGAACTTTAGAGAAGGCATGGACCCGAATAACTATTATTCACAAAATAAGGCCTATAGCGACATGTACATACTATATACCGTATGAAACAGTAGACTCTCTGCTTTCATAAGAAAAATACCACCCAGATAAATCACACCCCTGTGAAGTGAGCAGTGCAATTGCACTGCTCACTTCACAGGGGTGTGATTTTTATTATTATTACAGTATTAGTATTTTTCTTATGAAAGCAGAGAGTCTACTGTTTCATACGGTATATAGTATGTACATGTCGCTATAGGCCTTATTTTGTGAATAATAGTTATTCAGGCCCATGCCATCTCTAAAGTTCTCTGAAAAAGATAATTTTAGAGAAAGCATGGACCTAACAACTAAATATTCACAAAATAAGGCCTATAGCGACATGTACATACTATATACCGTATGAAACAGAATACTCTCTGCTTTCATAAGAAAAATACTAATACTGTAATAATAATAGAAATCACACCCCAGTGAAGTGAGCAGTGCAATGTTGCACTGCTCACTTCACAACATTGCACTGCTCACTTCACAGGGGTGTGATTTTTATTATTACGAGTAAGACGCGCGAACGCGGAAAGCGAACGCAGATCGTAAATTGCAATAACAATTAGAATAAATTACAGACATGATCTGCAGGGTGTCATAGTTAGTGCTTGGACCACGCCAGCTCCATATATGGTCACAAAAGACGCCATCACACTCATGTCACCATGACTCAGCCATAACCATATAAGGAGTCCCCAAAGCAGGACCACGCCATCACACTCATGTCACCATGACTCACAAATCACTCAGCTCCATATATGGGCACAAAAGGGCCAGGTCCACATATACAGTAAGCGGGACAGACACACACACACACACACACACACACACACACAGACAGACAGACAGACGTGATCTGCTAGGTCTCATAGTAAGTGCTCATTGCATTCGCAATTTTCTTATGAAAGCAGAGAGTCTTGATGCACATATCTGATCATAAAACGGACTTGGAAACTTTCTTCTGCCTGCATCATGGTCAGTCTCTCTCCTAAGTTGTTAGAAAATATAAATCAGCCTCAATCGTAGCCCCATATGTGCCCTCTCCCTACGCTCATTGAACTCATTCTGTGATTCGAGCTACAATCGCAGGGGGGGGGGGCAACTAGGCTTTGAGGAAATGATCTTGCATAATCAACATTATTGTCGATTGTCGTGTGCCGCTCCAAACATGTCCAGACATACCACTAACCTCATCGATCCAGTCTTGCGTATCTATAAGGTGAGACGCGAGACTGGATCGGATTATGTCCGGACATGTTTGGAAAAAAAACCAACGACGATCGTGGATGGATGAGGCAGAAGCAGCACGTCAACGTGTTTGGAAGAAAAAAAACAACGAGAAAGGGGGATGGATGGTTGGATGCGAGCAAAGCAGAAGCAGCACGTCAACGTGTTTGGAAAAAAAATAACAACGAGAAAGGGGGATGGATGGTTGGATGCGGCAGCAGCAGAAGCAGCACGTCAACGTGTTTGGAAGAAAAATAACAACGAGAAAGGGGGATGGATGGTTGGATGGATGCGAGCAGCAGCAGCAGCAGTACGTCAACAATTATAGGGAAAATAGCTTTATCCACCACGGCCTCCGCAGTTTAGGATGAGACGTGTGTATTCGTTATACATTACAAACGGGTCAATGACGTCCCAGACGTCTTCATTGCGGTCTTATCACTGAAATTATAATGCATGCAACGGTTACAATCACAGCCGATAGATAGTGTCTGCTGGCGAAGACGCTATGGCTTGCGATCAGCGACCAACGTATCATGGCGGTCCCTCGATAATGATGTGCAATCTGTCCATGACTAACTCCGTGTGTCTGGCAAACGTTATGAAATCAAATGCCGATCGTTGCAGGTTTATATACGGGCAGAAAGCAAATCGCGTTGTATCTTTTTCCGAGAATAAGAGTGCAAGGCAAGCCTTGCAGTTGAAAGCAGTGGGCTGGGGAGTGGGGGGGGGAACTGCCAATGCGATCCAAGAGGAAGAGACCCCCCCCCCACAATTCTCCCTCGGGAGAAACCATGTAGAAACAGGAGGGGAGGGGGAATCGAGTGTATTCACACACACAAGAGCATTGTCCCATCCATTTTAGATCCCCTGACATCTGCGTTGGTCTATGCCGGACGGCCGTCTCCATTACGTCGTACGTCCTCGCATAGACCAACCAATAGGCGGTGCCAGACGCTTCTCAGACCAACACCTCTTTTCAGCAGGGGGGGGTTTTAACTCTTTTTAGAGCCGATCGGTGTTACATTATGAGTTGTCCGGGCGCAAATATAGTTGAACTATAGTAATCAATAAAAAAACTTTTTTTGGACCATAAAACGTATAAAAACGTTATGCGCATATCACGGGTGGGTATAATAAAGCGTATAAAAACGCTTTCAGCATTCTAAGTGTTAAGTAAACAGAAAATAAACTGTTATCATAAATAATATTTGTGGGTCTGCTCTTTCTTTGTTTCTTTTAGAACAGTGGCATTTCTGAAAAATGTGAATATTAAAGATATTTTGGGGTGAAAGTGAAAGAAAGAAATATATATATTGTAGCTGACCTCGATGTGAAAGAATAATAGTGGATTGGTCTCAACGGGTGTTTTTATTTTCCTTTGGAATCATGGATAGTACACCGTGAAAACTATGGAAAGATTGAGAATAAATACATTAATATTTCAAACATTTCATAGTTTCATTCAACAATAAAAGCAGTGCATTTGAATAATCACGTTAGTACAATTCAACAATAAAATACTTTATAGTCGATTATAATTCAGTGATTCAGTAAGTAGCAAAAGCATTTAACATAGAAACCCAAACAGGCATAACGCAAAATGAACCAAAACAAAGCATCGTAGACCCAAACAAACAAAAGCAATTAAGCCCAAAGTAAATAATAAACGAAAACCCAAAACAAACAATCATATACCTTGCTCCGGCTATCGAGGGGCTAACAAGTTGTTTGGACGCCACCTGGAACCTTCATACACCGTCTCCCATCATTATATGTCAACACTAAGTACAGCAGGCGGGCACTGTGGAAAGTATAAACTGCTCAGTCTACTGAAGGTACAACCGTACAAATGTCTAGGTTCAACATTTACAGCATTAAAGTGTGAGAAGCGTTACCAAACAAACATACCGTAGTGTTTCTACGTATACACACACGCCGTAGTCTCTCTCTCCTGTCACTGTCTGACTGTGTGAATGAATGTGTGGTGCGTGGGGCGAGCGGTTTTAGGCGCGTGCCCGTATGGTGACAGGTAACAGGGCACTTCAAAATAAAAGGTGAACCAAACGTACAAGAAGTTGTTAAGACTGAGTTGTGTTCTGAACTCAAATGCAACCACTCAGGAGACAGGAAGACAATTAAACACTTTATTGTCCAAATTGAGCAGGATAATGACAATGTATAGTTATATATATAAATCCATATAAATACATAAATACTCTTATCGTATAAATAGGTAGATATGTATCTATGAGGATATATATAATATAAAGCTATACCTAGGGGAAATCCAAGAGAGTAGTCGGGGACGAGCTTGTAGATCGGCAGCCAAACAAACAGTCCTTGAGCAAAGTGGTGACGAGATCCAGGCGTGGCACGGCAGATAGCCAGGTCTGGAGGATGAGAGGAACAAATTAGCAAAACAGCTAACACTGCAGCTAAAACACACAAAAGCTCTACAGAGTACGAACAGCAACAGAGTAGAGAGAAACTGTACTTGCCAGGCGTTTCTATGGGAAGATCTGGCGAGGAGTGGAGGGAAGGCAGGGTTCTTGAAGACTCTGGTGATCATTGTAGAATGGAAACAGGTGTGCAGTGCCACACCCAGGCAGCTCGTCAGAGGGGGAGGGGAACACAGAGGTGGACCTGACTAGGTGGAAGAGTGGTGATGGCGCAGTGGGTTGTGCCCAGGAACGCCAGAAGTGGAAGGTTGGGGTGGAGGGTTCGAACCCGGGTTCGGAACCGTAACAGGACCCCCCCCTCTACGGGAGCCTCCTGGCGACCTGCCAGGCGCATCAGGATGGTCTCGGTAGAACTGGCGCAGAAGCTCGGGGTCCATGATGAGTTTCCGGGAAACCCAACTGCGCTCCTCCAGCCCATACCCCTCCCAGTCAACGAGGTATTGGAATCCACGACCCCGGCGGCGCACCTTGAGGAGCCGCCGCACCGTCCACTGCGGATGCCCATGAACTGAAGGGACTGCAACCTCAGTCTCCTGGGCCGGAAACAGGGGAGGCTGGTACCCTAAGTAGCATTCAAAGGGTGACATACCGGTGGCGGCACTGACGTGGGTGTTCAGTGAGTATTCAACCCAGGGCAGGTCCTTACTCCAGGAGGACGGATGGAGAGCAGAGGCGCATCGGAGGGCCCCTTCCAGACTTTGATTGGCCCGCTCTGCTTGTCCATTTGACTGGGGGTGATATCCAGAGGAGAGGCTGATGGTGGCACCGATGCCCTTACAGAAAGCCCTCCAGGCCTGGGAGGTAAACTGGGGGCCGCGGTCACTGACGATGTCCGCTGGGAGTCCATGAAGGCGGTAAACATGTTCCATCAGTAACTCCGCCGTCTCCTTGGAAGAAGGGAGCTTAGGGAGAGCTATAAGGTGCACAGCCTTGGAGAAACGGTCTACCACCGTGAGGATAACGGTGTTGCCCATGGAGGGGGGAAGACCGGTGACGAAATCCAAAGCGATATGCGACCAAGGACGACCAGGGACAGGAAGGGGATGCAAGAGACCAGCAGGGGACTGATGGGATGACTTGCCTCGAGCGCACACCGTGCAGGCGGTGACAAAACTCCTGCCGCCAAAGTAGGCCACCAGAACCGCCGGCGTACGAAGGAGAGGGTGCGGTTGACTCCTGGATGACAAGCCACCCGGCTGGCATGGCACCACTGGAGGACCTGGGATCGGGCAGCATCAGGAACGTACAGTCGGTTTGGGGGTCCAGTTCCTGGGTCAGGTTGTGTGCGCTGAGCTCTCCTGACCGCTGCCTCCAGACTAGTGGTGACCACTCCAATCACTTGGGAAGCGGGGAGAATGGTGTCCGGGGTAATGGGGACTCTCTCCGCTGAGTGAATCCGAGACAGTGCGTCAGCCTTAGCGTTCTTGGAACCTGGCCGGTACGTCAGAGTGAAGTTGAACCGGCCGAGGAATAGGGCCAGGCGTGCTTGACGAGAGTTCAGCCGCCTGGCTGACCGGATGTAAGTGAGATTCTTGTGGTCGGACCAGACAATGCTGGGATGCTCTGCACCCTCCAACCAGTGGCGCCACTCCTCGAAGGCCTCCACAACAGCCAGGAGCTCCCTGTTGCCGATGTCGTAATTCTCCTCAGCCGGGGTGAACCGGCGAGACAAGAAAGCACAGGGATGCAGTTTCTCATCTGAGTTAGACTGTTGTGAGAGAACTGCCCCAATGCCAGTGTCAGAGGCATCCACCTCCACTACGAAGGGCTTAGAGGGATCAGGGTGGAGCAGGATGGGTGCAGATGTGAATCGCCTCTTAAGGGCGTCGAAGGCGGCGCTGGCTGCAGGTGTCCAGGCAAAAGGACGCAGAGGCGACGTAAGAGCAGTGAGGGGGGCTGCCACCTTGCTGTAGCCTCAAATGAAGCAACGGTAAAAGTTAGCAAAGCCCAAAAAACTCTGTAGCTGCTTCCTGTTGATCGGTTGGGGCCACTCAACAACAGTCTGGATCTTCCGTGGGTCCGGCCGAGTCTGCCCACCCTCTATGATGAATCCCAGAAACTCCACTGAGGGAGCATGGAAGGTGCACTTCTCGGCCTTGATGAAGAGGCGGTTCTCCAGGAGGCGCTGGATGACTTGACGGACGTGTTGGACGTGTTCCTCAGCACTCCTGGAGAAAATCAGGATGTCGTCGAGGTAGAGAACTACAAAGATATCCAGCATGTCCCTCAGTACATCGTTCATCAATGCTTGAAAAACTGCGGGGGCGTTGGTAAGGCCGAAAGGCATGACGAGATATTCATAATGCCCCCGCGGAGTCTTGAACGCAGTCTTGAACTCATCCCCCTCGCGTATCCGAACGAGATGGTAGGCATTCCGGAGGTCCAACTTCGTAAAAATGGTAGCACCCTGCAGAGGTTCGAAGTTGGAACTGATGAGGGGGAGAGGGTACTTGTTCTTGACCGTGATCTTGTTAAGTTCTCTGTAGTCGATACACGGCCTGAGGTCTCCGCCTTTCTTCTTGACAAAGAAGAAACCAGCTGCCATCGGGGACCGAGAAGGTCGGATGAGACCCTCAGCCAAACATTCAGAGATGTATTTGTCCATGGCTCCCTTCTCAGGGAGTGACAAATTGTATAGCCGACTGGCGGGATAGGCTGCGTCCGGAAGCAGATCAATGCCGCAGTCGTAAGGGCGATGGGGAGGCAGAGAACGGGCTCGGTCTTTACTGAACGCCTCACCAAGGTCATGGTAAGCGGATGGAACAGTAGACAAGTCAGGAGGAGAGGGAGTTTCAGAAGGAGACCCTGTGGCGGAGGAAGTTGCAGCACGGAGACACCGGGCATAGCAGGTGGTGCTCCAACTGAGGATGCGGCCTCTACCGTAGTCCACATGGGGGACATGCAACTCCAACCAGGGTCGGCCTAAGATGAGAGGAGTGCCAGGGGACGGTAACACATGGAAGCGGATCTCCTCGACATGGTTACCGGACAAGGTCATCTTGAGGAGTTGAGTCTGGTGTGTAATAAGGCCAATCCTGTGTCCATCCAGAGCAAAAGCAGGAATGGGTTCAATCAGGGCGATGAGGGGAATGTTAGCCTCACAGGCCAGTTGATGGTCAATGAAACTCTCATCGGCACCAGAGTCAATGAGGGTGCCGACTGAGAGTGTCCCTCCATGCCAGGAGAGATGGACCTCAAATTTGTCAGGGCTAACGGATGAGGGGGAACGAGAGATTCGGCTCAGCTGGAGTCCCCTGGTCTCCGATGAGCCTAGTCTTTTGGCAGCCTAGGACAGCTGTCCCTTGAGTGGCCCCTCTGCCCACAATACATGCAGAGGCCGCGGCTCCTGCGGTGTTCCTTCTCCGCAGCAGACAGACGCATTCTGCCCACCTCCATTGGCTCTGCACCTGCGGCAGAGTCTGTAAGAAATGTCTCAGAGGAACAAGAGGTGCTGCTGTTCTGAATGGGGGTTAAGCGGGAGGAGCCTTGATGTGCCTTGGTCTTCTTGCGCTCACGGAGACGTTCGTCGACATCAATGGCAAGACTGATGAGCTTATTGAGGTCGGTGGGCTTGTCTCTAACCAGCTCGTCTTTCAGTGCCTCCGTGAGACCCTCTCTAAAGATGCAGCGCAGCGTAGAATCGGCCCACCCTGTGCTGGCCGCAAGCGTACGGAACTCGATTGCATAAGCGGCAACAGTGCGGGAGCCCTGCTTGATATGTAGCAGCTGGGATCCTGCATCGGGACCAGCGATGGGGTGGTCAAACACTCTCTCGAACTCTTCCTCAAAGTTGGCATAGTTGTGCCTTGACCCCGGGTTGGAGCTCAAGAAAGACTGGACCCAACGAAGTGCCTCACCAGTGGTGTGGGTGGCAATGTAGGCTACCCTGGCTGCGTCAGTAGAGAACATGCTGGGCTGCAGGTCAAAGACAAAGTTGCACTGCAACATGAATCCCCGGTAGCCTGTGAATGACCCATCAAAAGGCTGGGGGCTAGCCAGGTTAGGCTCCCGGACAGGCTGGGCGACAGGCCCAAGAGTGGGAGGTGAGATAGCAGCGGAAGCTACTTGAACTGGTGGGGCTGCGGCACACAGAGCAGCTAACTGGTCGCACATGTTCTTCATCTGGGCTAGTAGTGTCTGCTGTTCGCTGGCTACTAGTAGTAGCTGTTGTGACTGGGTCTGCTGCTCACCAGCCATGCTATGCATAATTGTAGAGGCCTCCTGAAGCAACCGGGCGTGGTCATCAAGCACCCTGTCTTGGCGCTGGATAGCAGCCAAAGGGTTAAGTGAAGGGGCCTGCTCTGGAGCCTGACCTCCTGAGGGTGCTGAGTTCATGTTGGCCAGATCTTCTGTTAAGACTGAGTTGTGTTCTGAACTCAAATGCAACCACTCAGGAGACAGGAAGACAATTAAACACTTTATTGTCCAAATTGAGCAGGATAATGACAATGTATAGTTATATATATAAATCCATATAAATACATAAATACTCTTATCGTATAAATAGGTAGATATGTATCTATGAGGATATATATAATATAAAGCTATACCTAGGGGAAATCCAAGAGAGTAGTCGGGGACGAGCTTGTAGATCGGCAGCCAAACAAACAGTCCTTGAGCAAAGTGGTGACGAGATCCAGGCGTGGCACGGCAGATAGCCAGGTCTGGAGGATGAGAGGAACAAATTAGCAAAACAGCTAACACTGCAGCTAAAACACACAAAAGCTCTACAGAGTACGAACAGCAACAGAGTAGAGAGAAACTGTACTTGCCAGGCGTTTCTATGGGAAGATCTGGCGAGGAGTGGAGGGAAGGCAGGGTTCTTGAAGACTCTGGTGATCATTGTAGAAACAAACAAATTGTGGAAACAGGTGTGCAGTGCCACACCCAGGCAGCTCGTCAGAGGGGGAGGGGAACACAGAGGTGGACCTGACTAGGTGGAAGAGTGGTGATGGCGCAGTGGGTTGTGCCCAGGAACGCCAGAAGTGGAACGTTGGGGTGGAGGGTTCGAACCCGGGTTCGGAACCGTAACAGAAGTGACAAAATAAATATATCCCAAATCAACGTAAATAAACAAATCAACTTCAAACAAATGAATTGAAGTTAAAACCAGCAAGTGTCCCCGACAGTTACACTCCCCCCAATCATGTTACCTAGGGGAAATCACTCTGATTTTAACAGAACATGATTCAATGGGAACAGAGCGGCATTCCGACTCCCCCCCATTTCGACACCCCCCCATTCCGACGCACCCCCATTCCGACCCAACACACAACCCCGCCTCCCCCAGCCCCCACCAAGCACCCCACCCTCCGAAACGGCGTCCGAAACGTAGGCTACACAATCACCCCCCCCCCCCTCCGGAATTTAAACACCACCAACGCACAGGGAAAGGCGCACGTGTGTGTGTGCGCGCGCGCGCGTGCCAATTCTCACCTTTGTCGAAGCATAGGCCTATTAATCCGACCATTTTATCACATTAAATAAAGATCTGTCTCGGCTGTTCATCTGTCCATGAAAGCAAACGGCACGGTCAGGATGACATGTGACATGACAGCGCACGAGAGAGAAAATAATAATAATTGACTGCATACGGTAGGCTATAATGAGTCCAGGCATCCCTGCAGGACACCCGCACCCTCCGGGCGTTCACTCCATTTGCTCGTGCGTACATGTGTGCGTGTCGTGTGTGTGTCAAAGTCAAAAGTTTTTTTTTTTAATACAGGTCATATTTCTATCCTTTTATTAAATACAAATAAACGTATACATGATGTACATCTGTCTCGCCTGTTATTACTTATTCTTGCTTTTTCCGGAACCGTTGGGGAATGTAATTATGTAAAGGGAGGCTGCCTTGCGCACAGCGAGAGAGCGAGAAGCTGAATAATTCCGGGAAAGTGCCTTCTTCTATGATTGATACTTTGATAGGACAGCCCACTTAATTTCATATATTCCCACTGTAGGCTGCATGTCAATTTTTGAACAGTGTAGGCTCTATCGTTTAATGTTGTCTCATACACAGATAAAAAATCTGAACTGGCTGTAATTCTTTGCTTCTTAGCTAAACTGAACTTGTATGCATAATTACATGCTGGACATATCTGTTGCGTGTGTGACTGTGTGTGTGTGTGTGTGTGTCTTCAATTATGTGCCCACGTCACCACGTCATTGCAACATAGGTAGGCCTATAGTAAATTTGACTTGCGCACCAGAAGGGAAACAAAGAAAAAGATGACCAAAGACGGTGAAAAGTGGAAGCACTCTGTGAAGTCCTATATGTGCCACACTGTAGGCCTTTGTTATATTATGCAGCAATTGTGTTTTTATTGTGTATTGTGGAGCACCCCCAACATAAGTTTTTCACAATGCATGTACTTGTCTGTGTGACAATAAACATAGTAGCCTAATGACTAATATTAATTATCGAATGATTTTCTCCAACAGGATTCGGAGGCTCGTTCGCCAGTTCCGTCATGGACCACGCACCCTGGAGCAGTACTGGGATGCGGTGCAGTACTGCGTCCACAATTTTTTGTAGATCTGCTCTGGGTGAGTTTACAAATTAATGTATATATTTAATTTGGAAATGTAGTCCATGCACCTTGTATTCCACAGTGTGCCCGTGGAGAAAAGAAAAGTTATGTTCTTTAATACTTTTGCACTTTGGGACTCAAATAATGTTTGATTACGCAAAGTTTAATTACTCTCACACATGGTTAATCTCTGCAGAATAGCCATAGCCTATAGTTAATTGCCTGTCTCAAGCCATTTTATAACTTGACTCTGCCAGATTGCGGCACTTTAGTTTATGGTGTCGTCCACATGCAGTTAACAGTTTTGTATTGAGTTGTGCTTCATGAAATGTACTAATTCTCCAATCTGTTAATAAATGAATCAATCAATCAATCAACAATTCCCTGCCTGCTGCTCAACCAAGTTTACCTTAGTTTAGCACGCGTTTTTTAAACTTGCTCTTGAATTCTGCATGTCTGTTATAGTCTGCCTGTTTTTGGACCTCTGCCATACCTAAGTTATTCTCTGCCTAACGCCTTCTGTACTTCTGTATGTTTGGACAGAACCTTAACGAACATGGACCGGACCCACCGACACACGGCTTTGATTATCCCTTATTGGACTCGACGATTTACCGACTGCCTCCCCGGAACCCTGACCCACGCTATCCTCTTCGACGACGTCTCTGCCTGGTCCCTTTGCTTGTTAATAAACACTGTCAAAACCTGTCTGCCTGCTTTTGAGTCCAATCTGTAAATTAATTTGGTGTCTGACAAACTGTATTTCTTGAAGTGGTTCTGAAGGTATATCTAGGTTAAGGTTAATGGTGTCCGCTATCATCAATGTGTAGCCTACTGCACTGTACAGTCCATATATTTGATCTTTATTAACCTATACTGAATGTCAGTCTCCAGGTTTTCTTCAGATTGTGTACACTGATTTACTAATTATTATGACACATGTAGGCCTATACTGCACATTATGAAATCCACTTATGTTGAGATTCCTCTCTGAGCAGCTTTAAGCTGCATGGCTGTTGGTTTGTTCGTTCCTACTAAGTAACGAATTTTGCTTATTCATACAGTACCCTCTACAAGCCAGCACATTTCAATGTTTTAAGTTAACATGCTGGAAAAAATAACAGATTTACAAGCTATCGACACATAGGCCTATATATGTACAGATTCGAATGTTAGCTTTTTTAAGTGGTGCAACCACTTCTACATCCAGCTTTGTCCGTGTACATACCTGTGTGTGTACCAGTGTACCTGTGTCCGTGAGCCTGAGTAGTTACTTATTTATACCAGAAGGGGGCGCCAGAAACAGAGAGAGGGGTAGTGCTGTGTCTCTAATGAGAGAGAGAGAGAGAGAGAGAGAGGGGGGGGGGGAATTGCACCACTTGGTTCACACAGGTGTGATTTTTTTTTTAGTATGCGCCGCCGCGCAAAGTTATGCCGTATAATGCATTGCAGAATGCAGCTACATTCACGTCTTGTGGTCTGCACCATGGGTGGATATATAAGCGTTGTTCAAAAACGTTTGTATGGTTGTCGACAAGTCTTGCAAATGAGCGATGCACTTCACTATTCGCACTCTGTGTGTGTGTGTGTGTGTGTGTGTGCGTGTGTGTGCATGTGTGTGTGTTTGGCAGTGAAGTAATTTTCCATAGAAATAGCATATTCTGTCAGTATCGATCAATTTGTTCACATATATTTGGTTCAAAGTCCTGTGTGAACTAAACGGACCAAAATGCAACATATTTAAACATTTTGGTCTCTGATCCGGACCTTCTAAGCGAACTTTTGGGTGTGGAAGATAGGCTTAAGGCTGCGCATTAGATAGGCTACTACTCACAAGTAAGATAACATGAAAATATTGGATTAGTAGCCTATTCACAAGGAAGATTGAAAATAACAACAATAACAAGAATCATAGCCTAGTCTTTCCCAAAGTTGAGAAACCCCGCCATTCCGATCAATAGGGTTCGGAATAGCGATGTGTTTAATCGTCGGAGTGGCGGGGTCTTAACCAAAGGGGAGAAACCCCGCCATTCCGATCAATAGAAGTCAATGATCGGAATGGCGATGCGTCGGAATGCCGGTGTGTAACCTGATTCAATAGCTTCACAAGGTCCATGAGGTTTCGCAGGATAAATTCTTTAATTTGCCTTTAGGTGATAGAAGGTTTAGGGGAAATATTTTGCATTGCGTGGGTTTTTTAGATCCAGGATCTCCACATGGGTCTCCATTGAAATTTTCTACTGCATCTGGGGTGGCGCCATTGGCCTCCAGTCTCTCACTGTGTAGGTCCTGGATCTGTTTCTCCAGGGTCTGCGTCATGTCCAGCGGATGGTTAAGTGTTTCTTTCAGCTGTTTCTCAGAAGAACGCAGAACTGACACCTCCTGAATCTGCTTCTTCAGGTCGTTCTGACTCAGACTTCGCCTTTGAGTCTCCTGCTCCAGCAGTAAGTTCAGGTTTGTCACTTCCTCAGAGAGCATGAACTTGTTTATCTTTAGCTTATCCAGCTCTTTCTGGGACTGCTTGTAGTCACCGTTCAGCATGGTGTGGTCTTTCTGTAGCTGTAACAGATCGCTTTTCACCTGTAGCTTCTCCTGAAGGCTGCGCTCCACCTCGGCTTCTACAATGGACTGACGAATCTTCTTATCGGCTAACTTGACTTTGGTGGCCCGGTGTTCTGACTCCTCCTGTTCCAGACTCTGCTGGAGGGTCTTCAGCTTGTACGTCAGGTCGATCTCCTGGTTGGTCTTCTCTCGGTCAAGGTCATCGAGTTTCCTTTGTAGTTTCTTATTCTCTGCCTGGGCCTTGGAGAGAGAGGTCTTCACATCCTTCACCTCCTCTTTCAGCTCCGAGATGCGTCCTTGCGGGTTAATGATGGTCTCTGTCCCCAGGCGGCGGCCATGTCTCTCAACCTCTACATGGTTTGCTTGAGACTTTAACTCCGGACACTTCTGGTTCCTCTGCTGATCAAGATGTGGATTTGAACCTACTATACTCCACCCCAATATAGTTCTTTGAGCAAAGGGGTCACCATCGTCTCCAGTGATGACCTCGAGGGGTGCCAATGCTACTGGGCAGTCATTACCAATCAGCAGTCCAACCTTACAGCTTTGCAAGAGGGGCATCTTGTTTGCCAGCTGTCTGAGATGAGGCCATTGCAGAGCAGTATTCTTGGTTGGAATATAAGACCTATTTACCGGAATCAAGTTGCGGGTGTAGGCATTGGGTAGTTGGATTTGCTTGTCAGACTGCATACCTCTGACTTGCAGTCCTCTGATGTTCTTGCTTGCCATAACAACGTTAATGGCCGTCATGGTGCTAAGTTTTAGCTGCACAGGCTGGGAATCTACTTTCAGTTCATCAAGTAGATCTTCTAAAACGAATGTAGAGTCACTCTGAGTATCGAGTAGGGCGTATGTTAGGACCACTCTCTGAGGTTATTCTGAAGAGGACAGGAAGACAGGTACAATGCTGGAAGTGGCAGAAGCTCGTTGGAATATTGTGTGCGCCATGGCAGTATGAATTTCCTGATCTGTATTGTCATCTGGGGAAGTGGACTCATTTGATGTTTCTCCCCCCGGTCTGTTCTCTCGGTCGACATGTAGGCAGGTAGGATGTTGTCGGTTACATACTCTACAGGTATGTCTCCTCTGGCATTGTTTACTACCGTGTCCTGTCCTTAGGCACCCGAAGCAGAGATGATTTTCAAAAATATACGCCTTCTTGTCTTCGATCGGTTTATTTGCGAATATGGGACAGGTAGCGATACCGTGTGCTTTCTGGGAGAAGATGGGGCAGGTGAATGCAGATTTGGAGTCATTATTCTGAGTACCGGTGTGGAATGCCCTGGCTGTTCTTGATGTTTTATCGTCTGTAGACCTGTGGTGTAGTATAAAAGAAGAGGCAATAGGGTTGCAAACTATGTTGGCTTCTGTCTGGATGTATTTCGCAAAACACGGGAAGTTTGGGTAGTCTCCAGAGTTGTCCAGTTCCTTCACCACTACCCTGCTCCACCCACGCACAATCCACTCTGGTAGTTTGTGGAGTATTCTATGGTTCTCCTCACAGTCATTTAAGATAGATAGGCCTTTAATGTGTGGCATTGCTTCGACACAACTTTGCAAAAAGTCTGAGAAGTCTCTGAGGGCAAAAGGATCCTTCGAATCAATGTTGGGCCACTTCCTTAATTTGTCACGGAAGGCCTTTTGCAGAATGAACGAGTTTCTTGCAAAACTCTCTAGGCTCCCTGTTACGCATCCTCCGAATTTCTATAAAAGAAGCCTTCCACAGCCCTGAGGGCTTCCCCGGCTAAATAGTGTCTTAGATAAGGGAAGCACCCTATGATCCGACGGACCATTGCTCCGAAGGAGCATTGGTCCGAGGTGCGCTGGGGGTCGGGAGAGGGTGGGTGGTTAGGTTTAGGTGTCTTCCCCGGGGGAGGTTAGGGTTAGGGTTTGAGGTAGGTTGTCGATCGGACCAATGGACCGTCGGCATATTGACGCGGACCCCTTAGATAAAACATTTTCTCGCTAGCGGGTATTGGCTTTCGATCTATTAATGCCATAAAGGCCATTCTCCAGTCCACAAACTGTAATGGTTCACTGGAAAATGTTGTTGGCTCTGGGGTGGGGAGGCGATTTATGCTTAGTGAGTAGGCATGCCGCGGTTTACCGAATTTCGGTAATACCGCGACAGGAACAGCCACGGTGTTGATACCGTGAGATTTCCGAGCTTACGGTATTTTAATGCAGCACCGGCGGGCGGGCGCATGCTGCACACATTGCACAAATGCAGCGCAACTCCACTCGCACAAGTCACAGACAGTGCATTCACTTTGGTTCACACAGCTGCGGTAGATTTAAAAAGTGCTTCCTACCTTGTCAGAGCCAGAGGGTGTTGCACTTGGGTCCAATTGTATTCCATTGGCTGTCGTGTTGGTTCAGTCCAACCAAGAACCACCCCCCCCCCCTAACGTTTGTTATAAAAAAGATCCATTCCACAGGTTGTAGGTAAAAGTTAGCATGGCACAGCCACAGGCAGATATTCCCCCAGGCCAGGATGGGCCAGAATCCCCACCACCGGCACCAACACCAGCTCCAGCTTCGCCAACGTTGTATCCGCCGGCTAAGCGTCTACGGTCAAATGTTTGGCAGTACTTTGGCTATCCGAAAAAGTCTGACGGATCCATTGCAGACAACGGGGAGCCAACATGCAAGCTGTGCGGAAAGAAAGTTGTTGCACGACAAGCAAATACATCAAACATGCAAAGCCATCTCCATGACTGGCATAAAGCTGAACATGCTAAACTGAAAGCCAAGGTAAATAAATAATCCAGTCCGTTGTAGCCTCTTGTTATTGTATCTTCTCTTTCAAAATAGCGACACATAGTGACTGTCTGTCGCACTCGCAAGCATTCCACGTTGAACGGTGTTGTTCAAAACAGCAGATATACAAGCTGTCGCCACGTTGCGTCGCAATGCTTTCTGTACTTGTAGATCAGTTTTTTTTTCGCATGGCAGTGACGTCATGAGGAAAAAACTCTTTGCGTCGTTGTCGCTAGACTCGTTACGTTGACTGCGTTGCATTCACACGGGCACATGTAAAAGATGCAGTCTACTATTCATTGGCAATGGAAGCCAGCGCCCAGCAACATGAAGATGCAAAGACTCAAGTTTCCAGCGTCTGTCTGCGTGACTGATTGTTGTGAAAGTGAATGCAACTATTAACTTCATATTGTATAATATTACAAAACAAACGGGTATCTACTATATATATACTTTAGTTACTGAAATATAAATTATAAACATTTAAAATCAATTTACTATTACATTAATTTCATATGCTTATAAAATATATATACTTTAGTGACTGAAATATGAATTAATAAACATTTTAAATCGCTTATTAATCAATTAATTTAACAGGCTAATATATATATATATATACACTTTAGTGACTGAAATATAAATAAACATTTAAAATCACTTTACTATTCATTTCATAGGCTAATAAAATATATGGGAAGGATTTAAAATCACTTTACTATGCATTTCATAGGCTAATAAAATATATAGGAAGGATCTATTCTGTTTGGATTTATTTGAAGCATAATATGCTGCAGTACAAGCATACATCAAATATAAGTTGTATTACTTTACATAAAGTTTGCACTTCAATGTTTTGATCTTGTATGAAAATGGTTATCTTAATGTACTAATTCAACTCCACTGTGTTGTTTTTTATATTTGGAGGACAAAGCAGCTAGGAGTTCAACTCAGAACCAGACCTCACTCAAAGACTCCTTTGCCAAAGGTGTGAAGTGGGATCCAACATCAAAGCAGGCAAAGGAACTCACTAAAGCAGTGGCCTATTTTATAGGAAAAGATATGATGCCTTTCCAAGTGGTAGAAAAACCTGGATTCCTACATCTGATGAAGACAGCTGTCCCACAGTACAATGTACCAGGCAGAACTTACTTTGGTGATACAGAGATCAAAAAAATGTACAAGGAATTGCGAGTCACTGTGCAATCTACTACTCGCGCAGCGGAAACGCCTGACCAACATGAGCGCCGTCGACGTGCTGCTACTACTGCACAAGCTACTGCCCGCACAGCGGAAACACCTGCCCAACATGACCAAAGCAGCGTGTTGACACTACTGCACACGCTACTGCACGTGCAGCACTGTACTCTCAGAGGTTGGCTCAAACAACGCAACAAGGACGCCGCACAGCATGTCCTGATGACATGCAATACTTTGATGAGACTCTGTATGATGCCACACACACACTCAGCCTTTTCCAATGCTCCAAGTGCTCAGCATGTGGCGCATATTGTTGGAAAGAGGAGAGACCAGGATTCTGCTGTTCCAATGGCCGTGTCGATCTCCGTTACGACCCTGACAGCCCCAAACCAGGTTAAATCCCTCCCAAACCGCCACAGACCATCAGAGAATTATTTCTAAACCCACACTTTGTGCGAGATGCCAGAAGGTACAACAACGCTCTGGCTATGGCCTCATGACACAACCCCCACAAGAACGTGGCTTCAACCAAACCCTGCGTATTCAAGGCAAGATGTATCATACAATTGCCACTCTACTTCCTGAATCCGATTCTGCTACACCTTGTTTTGCACAAATCTATGTGCATGATCCACAACATGAACTGCGCAACCGCAGAGCACACCCTTCGAACCAAGACCTTGACGAACACCTACTGGAACAAGCACAGGGGGCATTGCACAACTGTAACCCTCTCATACAACAGTTTAAAACAGCTGCAGAACTTGCTGCTAACAATCCTGCTACAGAGTTGTACATCAACCCAGTGGCGGCCGGTGACATTTGTCCTAGGGAGGGCGCTATAACAAAATCAAGAAAACATGCACTAGGTATCATAGATTAAATATCTACTGAGGGAGCCTGTCTAAAGTTTATTAAATATATCTACTAAGGGAGCCTGTCTAAGGTTTATTAAATACATCAATGTAACAAAAGGTTCATATAGGGTTAAAGAAACAAACCTGAGACAGAAGGACCAGTGCCATAAAAAAGTGCAATGGCTCAAAGCCACATGACCTTGCTACAGTGGCTTTAACATTAACAAAAAAATAAACAAAACGTCCTTATAAAAGAACCCTCAAAGCCATGACTCTGCCACCTTATGGCTTAATTTATACTTTTTGTACATACATTTGTGATGATTACATCAGGTTTGTCTGGACCCAGCTCTTTAATTCTTATTTTTTCTTGCAGTGTCCTTCTCTCAAATGGTGTTTTCTGCAGTGATTTCACAGAGTTTTATTTTTCCTCTTATTTTTCCATTATGCAAGTGAATTAAACTATTATTATATTGACTTTACCTGGCTCCATTCATCTGTCTCATCCCTCGTTTTCTAGCGTATGTTGTTGTGGCTGTAAACCCTATGTCAAACTGTGCTGTAATGTGTATGCTGCCCCCAAGTGTTTTGTGGTGTGAATAACGTCATGGATCGCACATATTTCGCGACCCAGTGGCTTCCTATAGTTTGTATTGAAGACGTGTGTACCGCAATGCATTACTCTTCAGTGCTGAGAACCAAGGGCTACATATGGACGCCGACCTGCAACACGTGACACACACTAACCAATCAGAAACGTCATACAACGTAAATAACATTTGACATTTCATGGAGGCATAATACTAACGTGGCAGCATATTACAACTTTTAAACACTGCCTTTGGTTAGTGGCTACTTATATTATATAATATTAACCTTTCTGGATTGCTAATTTTAAATAAATTACAGGCTGTAGATTTCGTTTCTCAGTCATTCTTATTCACGTTTTATTCAGGGGGTGGGCATGGTGGTGCGGCGCACCAGCGCCCCCTATGGACGCACCGCCACTGCATCAACCTCAGTGCCAACGCTCCACGGAACATCCACCCAGGTTTGTAACTCACAACGCTGTCACATTTGCTACACCACTCCACATGACACTACACATACTTGATCACAATATTGCAAATACAACATTTGACAGACATTACTACAGCTACTTTACTCATTCCAGACACACTTTTCACAACACCCTCCCCACACAGGTACAGTCAACCTCCCAAGTGGCACAGACATTGCTCTCATTGTTCCAGGAGCAACAGAAAACCAACAGTTTGGACCCATCAACGTACAGATACAACTTCGGAGTGGTGGGCCAAAGCGGATCCACCCTCTTCACCCACTCTATGATCCCCTCAGTTATGTAGGCCTACTGCTCTACCCTGAAGGCAACTATGGCTATCATCTCGCACTCAAATAACGACTACCTGATGGTCGACAGGGGATCACTGCCACAGACTTCTATTGCTACCAACTTCAACTACGTGACCCAGCAACTCACTTCAATTTGTTCCTCCGTGCAGGTACTTCACATAACACATAGATGTATGTACCTAATTCCACACTTACAACTACGCAGTACAATACCTCCATTCACATACCCTCATTCCACATATTTTGCATTTGCCTCCACCCTAAGCCCTGCATTTACAACATGACATTGTCTTACATTTACTATTTTTCTTACAGGGAAACTGAGCCAACAGTTTGTATGTGATCAGCAAGTAAAAATTGAGGGCCAGAGACTAAAATTCATGCACGACAATCAGAAGACACTCAAAGCAGAAAAGTACAAATGTGTACAATATGCCATTGCATCTGATGAAGCCATCCTTCCAGGCAAGATCACAATACTACCCTCTACTCTCTACGGATCACCACGTTGGTATACACACCAGTTCCAAGACGCAATGGCTATCGTTCGTGAAAAAGGAAAACCGGATTTATTCATCACTATGACCTGTAATCCAAAATGGAAGGAAATAACCCAGTCACTTCTGTCAGGCCAACAGCCTCACGATCGTCCTGACATCATTGCACGGGTCTTCCACATGAAGTGGAACGTGCTGATCAATGACATATATAACCAACAAATCTTTGGTCGTGTAGATGCATATGTCACAGTCAAAGAAACACAAAAACGTGGACTCCCGCATGCACATGCACTGTTCACGCTGCTTCCTGCTGACAAGCCTCGCGTCCCTGCTGACATTGACCGCATTGTATCCGCAGAAATCCCCGATGCCACCACTAACCCTACACTGCATCGTGTGATCGCCAACAACATGATACATGGACCATGTGGTGCACTGAACATGACTTCTTCCTGTATGGACAAGGGCAAGTGCACAAAAGGATTCCCAAAAGAATACAGGACAGACACAGCCATGTCTGAGAGCTCCTACCCTTTATATAGGCGTCGAGAAGAAACACATGGAGCACCAGGCTGTTCGTTTTCGAAGACTGGCAGGGGTGGCATACAATTCCCCATCACCAACCAGTGGGTTGTTCCATTTAACCCATACCTATCTCTCAGATATGAGGCTCATATCAATGTTGAGGTCGTGTGCTCTGTCACTGCAGTCAAGTATCTCTACAAATACATTGACAAAGGTCCCGACGTATGCATGGTCAGTGTTGATCGCCATGATGAAATCACACAATATGAGGTGGCACGCTACATCACTGCCTCTGAAGCTTTCTGGAGGATTTATGACTTCCCTATCCAAAATAAATATCCTCCTGTTGAACAATTAGCAATCTATTTGGAAGGACAGCAAATCATCACCTTCAACAATGACGAAGATGCCCATGCCCTCATTGATTCCGGACCACCGCGTACAACTCTCACAGCCTACTTCACAGCAATGCAAGATAATCCTGATAAGAGACAGATCACTTACCCAGAGGTCTTCAAGCATTTCTCCTTCACCAACAAGACGTTCAAGCGCAGGAAACAGACGGAGTGGTTGTCATAACCAAGACCAACTGGCTGACACAATTGGGCGCATTCCTGTACTTGCCTTTACTCCTCACAACACTGACCTGTACATGCGGATGTTGCTCTACCGTGTTCAAGGTCCAACCTGCTACAACGACCTTCGCTCTGTTAATGGAGTTGTGCATGACACATACGCTGCTGCCTGCATTGCACGAGGCATCTGTGAGGATGACCATGAAGTAGACATGGTTATGGAAGAAGCAGCATTGTTCAACACAATGTTCCTGAGCTGCAGTGTTACATTGATGCAACACAACACCTTCTAAATGACGAACAGAGAGCAGTTGCAGATTATGTCCTGGAAAGTGTTCAGAACAACCTTGGCAAGCTTATTGCACTTGATGCAAGTGAGGGTACTGGAAAGACCTTCACACTTACCTTCATCCTTCAATCTGTGCGTGCAGATGGAAAAGTAGCCCTTGCAACACCCTCAAGTGGATTTGCTGCAACATTACTTCCAAAAGGAACCACCTTTCACAGCCGCACCAAGTGTCCCATTGTACTCACAGAGGAGTCAATGTGTGCTATCGGTACTACGTCCAGTACAGCAGAGCTCATCCGTCGGTGCTCTCTCTTCGTCATTGATGAGGTGTCCATGATGGATCGCCGTACTGTTGAAGCTGCCGACCGCACATTCCGGAAACTCAGGGACTGTCCTAACTCACCATTTGGAGGTAAGACTTCATTCAAACGTATACACTTTATTACTGTACATTCTGACGGCATGAATGACTATATTGTGGACAATATAGTATCACTTCCATAATAATTGTCTATAATGCAGCAACTTTGTTATTACACTCTCAGTTATTACCACCATCTTCAGTGGAGACTGGCGCCAGATCCTACCAGTCGTTCCCCATGGCACACGCCCTCAGATAATTTCACGATGCCTGAAGAGTTCCCCTCTCTGGAACTGGTGGTTACGAACGTAACCCAGGTTATTTAAATAAAACTAGCGAAGCAACTCGCTTAAGGGAGATTGCGCCCTCTGGCGTGATCACAGAAGCATTACATCATACACTCACAAACAATGTAATTGGTTGGGTATGACCACATGGGCGCCTGACCCCTCCCTCTCTTACAGGTATAAGGCGCGTCCTACCATGTTGTCGCCATTCCAAGATAACATTGAAACTTCTCATGAGGCATGCTCACAAGAAGGGCGTTTTTGCGAGTTGCTTCGCTAGTTTTATTTAAATAACCTGGGTTACGTTCGTAACCACCAGTTATTATTAAATTAAAACAGCGCTCAGCAACTCGCTTAAGGGAGACATAATGCACTCCCTTCTTGTTATCACAAAGTCCAGACCCAGAGTCGTAAAGGGTCCAGACCCACTGTTTGCAAGGTATATGAGAGTAGAAGATCCACCTCTCACACAGTTCCATAGAACAAGATTATCAGCACATCCCCTCGCCCATGGCGAGAGGGAGAGAGGAAAAACTGAACCTAGAGCCTGAGGAACCAAGGGGCTCTTGTTCCTCTTAAGAAGCTACACTTAAGACTGCATGCGCCACCGGCGCCGCTGTCACATCCAGTCTGTAAAAGGCCGCAAAAGTTGAAGAGGACCCCCAACTTGCTGCGGTACACACATCCTGAATGGAAACCCCCTTACAAAGGGCCCAGGATGTTGCCATGCCACGAGTAGAATGCGCCCTCACCCTCAGTGGAGGCTGCAGCCCTTTACTCGAGTATGACCGCTCTATAGCTTCCACTATCCATTGTGAAATCCTCACTTTGGATACAGCCTTCCCCAAAGATCTGGGGCCCCAGGAGACAAACAGTTGCGTAGTCTTCCTGTCAGTCGCTGTCCTATCCATATAGACTCTCAGAGCCCTCACCGGGCACAGAGTATGTCTCCTCTCATCCTCCACAGAGGCAAAAGGAGGCGGACAGAATTCCACCAAATCCACCGGCACGCGATCGGCCAGTTGGTTCTTGGGCACAAATGCAGGGTTTGTCCGGAGGACCACCCTCGTCCTATTATCGGAGAACCGAGCACATTCCTCGCTCACCGAGAAAGCGTGGATGTCACTGACCCTCTTAGCAGTCACCAGTGCCAACAGTAGCGCTGTCTTTAAAGACAGGAACTGTAGCCCCACTGTCTCTAATGGTTCAAAAGGTGGCCTGGACAGGGAGTCCAACACCAGAGCCAAATCCCACGTAGGGACCACTGACTTAGGTACTTGACAGAGGCGGGAAACTCCAGTCATGAACCTACGCACTAAAGGGTGTTTCCAGGCAGTGTCATTGTCAAAACCGACGTGACAGGCCGAAATGGCCGCCAAGTACACTTTTATAGTGCTGAAAGCCAATCCTTTGTCCATCAAGCTCTGGAGAAAAGTCAAAATGACCCTCACCGACGCCTGAAAAGGGACCGCCCGTTCCCGTAAACACCACTCCTCAAATGCGCGCCACTTCCCATCATAGGCTGTCCTAGTTGACTGGGCTCTAGCGCTCTGAATAGTGTCGATAACACTCTGAGGAAGGCCCTCGGCATCGAGATTCATCCGCTCACGGGCCAGACCCATAGGTCTAGATCCTCTGGTCGGGGATGAAAGATCTCTCCTCCCGCCTGCGTCAGGAGATCCCTGCGTAGCGGAAGCTGCCACGGGTGGTCGTATAGTAGAGGAGTAATCTCTGACCTCCACGAGCCCCATGCTGGCGCCACCAGAATCACCGACAGACCCTCGGTCCTCACCCTCTCCAGGAGGGGAGGAATCAGTGACAGAGGGGGGAAAGCATACAGCCGTCCCCTGGGCCAATCGTGTGACAGAGCATCCAGGCCCAGAGGTGGCCTGCCCGCTATGGAGAAGAACAGCGGACACTTTGCGTTCCCCTCCGAGGCAAAGAGGTCTACCCGCGGTAGACCGAACCTGTCCCAGATCTGAACAGCTACTGCGTCGTGCAGGGACCACTCTGCGTAGTGGTACCCACCCCTGGACAGAAGGTCCGCCCCCAGGTTCCGGACCCCCGGGACATGGGAGGCTCTGACCGACCTCAGTCGTTTGTGACACCATAGTGTCAGCCGATGAGCCAGTGCATGCAGCGTGTCGGACCAAAGTCCGCCCTGCTTGTTTATGTAGCACATGGTCGTTGTGTTGTCTGTCCTCACCAGGACATGACAACCTCTGATCAGCGGTTCGAAGTGTCGTAGGGCCAGAAAAACCGCCATCAGCTCCAGATGTGTGCCGCCTTCTGACTGGCGTGCCACACCCCCCTGGCAGCTCTGCCTTCGTGGGTGGCCCCCCAGCCCATCAGGCTGGCGTCCGTGGTGATTATCTTCCTCGAGACTATTAAACCCATGGTTACGCCCTCGGAAAGAAAACACCTGTCTTTCCACCGTAGTAGAGCCAAAGTACATTCTCGTTGTACTATGACTGAACGATGTTGATGGTGCTCCGGTATCCTCAGTGATCGCATCCATCTCTGAAAGGGTCTCATGTATAACCTGCCTAGCCGTATAACGGTTAAGGCCGCCGCCATGAGACCAGCCATCCTCTTGCACGTCCGGAACGGGACCCTGCGTCCTACCCGGAACAGTGAAGCACACGCCATGACTGAGTTCACTCTCTCCTCTGACAGGCGAGCTGTGAATGATACCGAGTTCAATGTCATGCCTATGAAGTCTATAGACCTCGTCGGCATCAATACACTCTTCTCGTAATTTATGTTGAAACCCAGCGAAATAAGGTGACTCACCACCCATTCGGTGTGTAGTTCCGCCTGTTGTTGTGAGTCCGACATGGTGACCCAGTCGTCTATGTAACATGCTATGCGGATCCCCCGTTGTCTCAGGGGGGCAATTGCTGCTTGCGTGCATTTCACGAAAACCCTGGGACTCAGGGACATTCCAAAAGGCAGGACTAGGTATTCGTAAACCCGTCCCTCGTACCCGAAACGCAGGAACTTCCTGTGTGGCGGGTAGATTGGAATGTGGAAATAGGCGTCCTTGAGGTCTATACTGGTGTAGTAGTCCCCCTGACGCATCATGCGCAACAGCGCCGCATTTGTCAACATCTTGAAACGGAATCTCTTGAGGTATTTGTTTAGAGCACGTAAGTCCAGTATAGGACGCATGCCCCCCCCTTTCTTTTTCACCAGAAAATACCTCGAGTAGAATCCGTTCATGCTCTGGTCCGGCGTCACTTCTTGAATAGCCCTTTTGTCCAACAGGGAGAGTATTTCCTCCCGTAGGATGACGGCTGCCTGCCCGTTCGCCTGAGAGAAAATTATTTTCTCGAACGTGGGAGGCTCCGCGGAGAATTGCAGTTTGTAGCCCCTCGAAATGGTCTTTAGGACCCAGGGGTGTGCTCTGCATTCTTCCCATTTTGGAAAGCAACGAGCAAGCGGGCTCAGCGTCACTGTACCGCTTTGTGGTAGAGTGGCGTCCCCCAACGGCCGGGCGGGGTTTTTCCTTAGCCTCCTTCGAGCGGAGAACGTCCGTGGAAGTTTGCTGCCCTCTACTGGGCTGAGGCCGGAGAACATTTTGGCGTGGTGGTCCCGTCGGACAGCAACAAGGCCCAAAGGCCTTGCTACTGAAGCCTCGGGATAAATTTTGGCGTGGCGGCCCCGTCGAACAGCAACAAGGCCCAAAGGCCTTGTTACTGAAGCCTCGGGATAAATTTTGGCGTGGCGGCCCCGTCGAACAGCAACAAGGCTCGAGAGCCTTGTCGCCGAGACTTTGTCTTGTTCTACTGCCGCGGGACGCTTTTGCGTACAACCGTGCAGTAGACTCATACCCTTCATATTCTGGCAATGATACAATATGTTTTGTTTCACACAAATCTTTATTGCACTTACGGGAGCAGGAGGAAATACAGTATTTTTCACATTCTTCTCTGGAACATTTGCAGCAATACTGTGATAAGGTGCGCGACACTCGACATTTTTCGCTAAAACATCCTGTCTTATAAACCTTCTCTTTTTTCTCTCCGGTGGCGTGAGGCCCGTGGCCACTCCGCAAAGTCCCGTGCCCAGAACGTGGGGTAGGTGGGAGACAATGTCCGTTGTCCCCCGGAGGCGCCGCTGACTGTTATTTACGCTGCTGGTTGTTGCCAGCCTGCTTATTGCCTCCTCCGCGGCACTGTTGTCCGGCGCCCGGTGAGGCCGACGGCTTTCTGAAGCTTTTGTTGTCTTTCTTTTGGGGCCTGTGGCGACCCGCTGAGTTAGAAGGGGCCCTCCCCGCCTCGGGGGCCTTGAAGACGGGTTTAGACTCACGATCGTACGACCTCTTCTTGTCGCGGTCGTAAGTCCGGCCAGCAGGCGATTTGAAAGGCGGCTTCTTGGGCTCCGTAGGGAGGTAGGCGTCGAGCGCCTCGTCCTTGGTCTTATCCGCCTCCAGGCGGGCCGTCAGGTTGGCCATGGTCCCCGAGAACAGATTGTCCTGGACCAGCGGCTGGTCCAAAATAACGTTCCTCTCCGCTGCGGTGAGCTGTGGAGAATAGTTGAGCCAACGGAACCTCTCTAGGATTACGATGCCAGCCATGGCCTGGCCAGTCAGACCAACGTTGTACTTGGTGAGGCGCATGATTTCTTTATGAATGCGTCTCAACTCCGCCATTATCCGACTTATCCATCGGCGGTACGGCTTCTAAACCGGCGTCTTTCATTCCTGCGCAGTCCAGGTCTCTCTTATGTTCGGGGGGGAAAGAGAAAGAGCTGGGGGCTTTCCAGGATAGCCCGAGTATGCGATCGAAGCCCTTTGCTAGCGGGAGCAGCTGTCTCTGGCGAGGTTTCTCTTCCTCGTCGTCGAGTTCGTCCCACATGGTGCCGTCCTCCGCCACTTGTGGGACTTCCTCAGCGGGCCATTTCAGCTTGCACCTCACCGTGGCTTTCTTGAAAACCTCCATGAGACTGGAGGCGTCCATGGCTAGGGGCGGACTCGGGGGTTGTGCTTCGGTGAGGGCCGTGACCGTGGCCTCGGCTTGTGGCTTAGCTGCGGTCTGTGGTACGGTATCAGTCGGGGGCGCGGCAACAGTTTTTATTGCGGCGCGCTTCTCCATTCCGGCCAGGAGGGTAGCTCTGAGCCGTTCCTCATCCCGAGCCGTTTCCCTGTCACCGTCGGAGTCAGAGGATCCCGTGTCAGATATAGAGCAGTCGGATCTGTTACACGTGGAGCCAGAACTCTCGTCGTCATTCTCGTCCTCGTCCTCCTCCTCCTCCATGGATTCTCCCGCGTCGTGGGCGGCGCCGGAGTGTCCATTCTTTGGTTTTGGCGGGCCCTCTGAGGGCCTCGCTCTCTGGCGGGGGGGGGGAGTGGTCGAGGTCCGCTGCTCCATCGTCGGGGACTGTGGCCGAGGCTTCAGTGCTTGCTCGACCAGGGTCCTCGGCGGTAGGAAGGTCAGCGTAGTCACTTTCGGAGTAGCGGGAAGGGGAGCGAGCGTGCCTCTCACGCTCCTTTGAGAGCCCCTCCATGTCCCGCACGTGGTCGCGAATCCAGGCTTCACTGCGTGAAGTGAAGAAGGCTTCAGCCCTGACTAGCCTACGGGCTAACCGGGGCTTGGGGATGTTGGTGCAGATAGAGCATTGCCCAGGATTGTGGACGGCGTCCACGGCATGTTCTAAACCGAGGCACTTCACGCATTCCTCGTGTGCGTCCTCCCCAGACATCCAATTCGGACAGTTCTCACAGTGCTTCTGTGGAACCGGGGCCGCGGCGTCGGAGTTAGCCTTCCGTCGACGACGCCGGGCCGCCGATTTGGATGGAACAGCATCAGACATGGCCTCTTCGCTGGCCGCTGTCGATGCTGGGCTGTCAGATGGCAACGTTTCCAAGTGATAGCAGTAGAAAAGCTAATTCGAGCAATTTCCCAAAGCCACGAAATTAGTGTAGTAGTAGTAGTAGTAGTTTGTAAACCGCAAAGTAGAAGCTGTCCCAGTGTTGTTTGTGGTGCCAAGATACCCTCTTGTCCGGTAAACGTTTACTTAGGAAGCTCTAGACTTTGTAGCATGCTCCTTCTCACGTGAGAAGATTCAATAGAATGGCGACAACATGGTAGGACGCGCCTTATACCTGTAAGAGAGGGAGGGGTCAGGCGCCCATGTGGTCATACCCAACCAATTACATTGTTTGTGAGTGTATGATGTAATGCTTCTGTGATCACGCCAGAGGGCGCAATCTCCCTTAAGCGAGTTGCTGAGCGCTGTTTTAATTTAATAATAACCATGTTCAAACCATGAAACTCACCAACAACATGCGCATAACACATGCAACAGCAGAGAGCATGGAAGATGACGCTTTGTTCCACCAGTTTCTGCTTGGTCTGGGCGAGGGGAACATCCCCACTATTCAGGATAAGGGAGAAGTTACAGTGCCAGGATCAACTCTGCTCTAAATGGTTTTTCACAACCTTGCTCACAATATGACCGACCATCAGTGGCTTTGTGAGAGAGCAATCCTCTGCCCAACCAATGCAGAAGTGGACACAGTCAAACAATACATTGCCCACAAATTCCCAGGTCAGGAGCACATCTTCCACAGTGTGGATTCTGTGGAACAACATGACAACCATCAGTACCCAGTGGAATTCCTCAACACACTTTGTCCATCAGGCATGCCACCACATCGCCTGTCACTGAAGGTCGGCATGATCATAATGCTACTGCGAAACTTTGACACAGTACATGGCCATTGCAATGGCTCACGCTACATCCTGAAGCGAGTCCGCCCACATCTTCTCCTAGCAGAGCTTGTAACTGGGGTCCATGCCGGCGCCCAGCTACTCATCCCTAGGATACCTTTCTCACCTTCTGAGAATATGTTCCCCTTCACACTCACCCGCAAACAGTGTCCTGTACGCCCTTGCTTTGCCATGACTGTCAACAAGTCACAAGGTCAGTCACTGTCACGAGTGGGTGTATACTCTGTGAAAGACTTATTTTCACATGGACAACTCTATGTGGCAGAAAGCAGAGTTGGCAACCCCCAGCAACTCTGAATTCTTGCTAATCAATGAGGAGGACAACACCAAACGTACAGACATGAACATTGTTGTATACAAAGAAATATTAACACATTGACCATCAAACTGAACTGCTGGATATTTTCCCTTTCACAGGGCCAAGCCACATACATAATAACCACATTTGCCCATGAAACTACCGGTATATACATACTGTCATGGTCTGTCTCCCTACAGACCATGTTTCCATGTCAGCCACTCCCACATTCCATGCTATCTCTCAGTCCTTGCCACACACCTGCTCACACTCTCATTATCCCCACAATGCCATGCCCCTTTTCACACCTGAGAACATTTCCCCAATCAACCCACCTCCTATAAAGACTGGACTCATTACACACACAAACTGTGGGAACATAAAACCTTTGTCCGGTGCTCAACCTAGATGTTCCTTGTTGTGTCCTGTGATTCGCCCATAACTGGAAGTCGTGTTCTGTAAGGTTTTTGCATTCTTTGGACTATTGTGTTTTTGCCTTATTTTGCCTTGTTGGATATTTACTTTGTACTTTAGAAAATGTTGGCTTCCCTGAGTTTGCATGTATTGTAAGCTAAGCTGCTTTCTGCAATAAATATCATTTAATTTGAACTTTCATGCTCTGCCTCTGCATTTGGGTTCAGTCCTTCCGCCGTGACACATACATACAGTAAATGCAATTACTAACATGACAATGACTGTTTGAGACTTTCAGTTCTATGTATGACTATGATGTACTGTTCTTCCATTTCCAGTGAACAAGTCTATATTAAAGCAATTCTTCCTCAAAATACTATATCAATAATATGATCTATTACATCACATTACCAGTGTTGTGACTAACGCCATTACATGCGTTACGTTACATAACGTAACTACTATTTTCAGCAACTTGTAACCTAACGCTTTACATTTCCCCATTCCATAACAGCGCTATAGTTATTGTGCGAGCGTTACCCGCGTTATGGCGTTATGTCATCTTATGTGATCAGTGAAAAAAGTCTGGCCATGCAGCTCCGTGAGTCTATCATACAGGCGTCTCTGTGCTGCTGAAGTGAAGGGGGCAAATAAAGTTGTGAATCGATATAATTCAACTAAACTGCGGGAGAAACACAGATGTACAAGCCCAACGTGCTGTGCATTGCGACGGGTAGATAACTTGTAGATCTGCTACTTCCAGCGCAGGAAGGGCGCATGCTTATGACGCTCTTTAACTATGCATTCAGCCAGCCAGTGACAGACTCACAACAGAACACACACGCACTGCAGCAGACGGAATGCACAGGCAGATCCGACAAAACTTTGCACACATCTGTGCTTTGCCTTTCATCCACGCTTCCATAGCCTTTTAAATCAGTTATTTCCCATCCACGGGCACAAGCAACGTGATATCAACAGCTTCCACCCGATCTGTGGTGGTGTTCTGTTGACGAGGGAAGCTACTAGCTAGCATGGGAGCTAACGTTAGTTTCACTATGTACTTTTCATCCGTTCCCCAACCCCTCACACTCGCTGCTGCGTTAACACGGGCAGACACAAAGACGAATGGGAATATCATTTGGAGCTTTAACAATGAATGATAGACTGTATCGTTGCGTCTGCCCGTGTGGGTTTCACTGTCCACAGCAGGCAGACCTGTCAAAACGATGCACTTCCCAAAAGTCAGAGACAATGATGCCACCACATATAAATTCAAACCCACATCTGGAATATTGCTATCTCATTCCACTTTAATTTATTTTATTCCATAGTCTTAGTTTTTCTCTAATAAAGTTGTTTTTATTTGTTTTCTCATGTTCTCCTTGAAAAGTGTCTTTAAGTACTCTATAAGCTTTATATAAATAATATTATCACTATAATTATTATACTTGTTTTATTGCCTATGCTTATGTAGAAAAAAAGCTCACTGCTCAGGTAAAATATGCCTATTGATATGCGATTAAAATGTGATTAATTGAGATTAATTCATCACAAAGCCTCCAATTAATTAGATGTTTTTTAATGAAGTCCCAAGTCTCCCAACCCTATTCTTTATAGATCTAGCTTTTAAAAAAAAGTTCCTATATTCGGTTTCGGCCGTTTTTTATATTATTATTTTCTAAAGTAAAGTAAAGTAAAGTAAAGTAGTTACTTTCATAATTTCATGTAAAGTAAAGTAAAGTAACAAATTACTTTTTTAGATAAGTAACGATAACTATAATGCCTTACTTTTTAAAAGTAACTTCCCCAACACTGCACATTACCCACACTGTACATTTGGGAATACCTGTGCGACAGCCCATACTTTCTGTGCTGCATGTCAAACTGGGGTCTTTCATACTTTTTAAATGGGGGTCTGTGGGCTAATAAGTGTATATTTTACAGTTCTTGCCATGAAAACATTTCCCTACCATGCATTTATACAAATACTTTCATGTTATAGTGCTGTTTTTATTCACAAAAAAACACACAAATATATTATACAAGTTAAAATGAAGAGCAATTAAATATATTTATGGGGGGCAATTGTCCATATACAACGGGTAAGGACTAGTATATACAATTCAGATCATATTCCAACAATGCAGGCTGTAAATATCCACAACAGATTCATAGCATACAGCGGTGAGAGCCACGGGCATCATTTCGTTCCACAACAACGTAGGAGCAACGGGGAATTGCTTCGGGCTATGCCGACAAGGGGGAGCCACACACGGGTACATCTCGTGTGTGGCCGCCCCCAAGGCGAGACAACACGGTTCTCTGAATTCTCCGACATCGTTGTGGGATATTTTTAAATAGGCCGTTTTATGATTAATTGACCACATATATGAAGTTTAAACAACTAAATACTCCGCTAAAATAACTTGAAAGTAAATTCCGTGGCCTATAAAAGTAGTTTTAAGAGGTCTTAAAAACACTGTGGTGAAAACAGTAATGGCTGCCAGTGGATATTTTTTATTTGGCTCTGTCATGATACATTTGATAGCTTAAACAACTAACTAAATACTATCCCAAATATATTAAAATTAACTTCTGTGACACAACACTACTTTTAAAACAGTTTAAAACTTACAGTTTCCATCCGACATCATGTTGTTGCCGCTCTCTGCTCTGCTGCGGGCTAGCTGCGGTGAAGAGGAAGAAGAAGTGCGGTTGCCAGCCGTGCAGGGTACATCGCTCCTATCCTTTCGAGGCGGCCTCAGACCGGGGAAACTATCGCTAGTGTAGTGTTTGAACGAGTCTTTTGCGGTCTTTGAAATGGGAAGCACTGCGCCGCTGTGACATCATATACCCCAAATTACGCACTTCTCAGTGTCCACCCCGTGGATTGGGATTGAGCTAGAGGTGCTGTATTTTGCGTGTCTTAACCCTTGACCTACCAAATCCAGATAAAACGGAATTAATCTAAAAATATAAACATGCCACAAACGGAAAATACGGAATTGGGGGCTTTTTGGCGCATAGGCTAGGTGGGGGTCTAATGCAACTTGTCACAAAGTTTCGTCTTGCTGTGATCAATGGTTGGTTCACAATTAATTGTTCAACCACTAGAGGACAGCAAGGTCTAACCAAAAAGAGAGAGGGAGAGCATAGCATGCCTCCAAAAGTGACGCAAATCACTTCACTTGTTGCCTGCATGAAACATGATCCTCAGGTTCAGTGTGAACCGTGGATACTGGATAGCATATCACAGTCATTCAACACTTCAACACCTCCTTTCATCTGTGTCGGAATGACCTCGATGTCCCAAGCCAACAATCAAAACAAAACCACACGCAACAGCAGCTCCGGGGGAGGGGAGGGGAGGGGGGGGGGGGGCAGCCGCGGCTCGATAATCCATTACACAACCAAAACAAACAGACAACTTTATCTCTCAATTTATTTTATTTGTGTCACTCTGACCCCAGCTATGTTTATTTGAAGTGAAGAGTGAAGACGTGTTTGGAGAGAGCGATCTGTATCTGTATCTGTAGCTGTGTATTGTTTGTGTGATCATGTCGGCTGGTAAGTGTGCATCTCGCGGTGGTGGAGTAGGTGAGGATGAGTGCGACGAGCCTAGTGTTGCTGTAGTACGAGGAAAGGTCCCGAGACGCCGCCACTCGTGTGGGTCCGAGTCGCGGTGCTGCTACTGCTGGAGAAGGAGGAAACGCGGCTCGCGATGAGGCTAAACCTGGCCCCAGTGGTTTGAGTGGTTCCAGCCACACTCGTGTGGGACCGGGTCGCCGTGCTGCTGTTGGAGGAGGAGGAGGAGGAGGAGATGGCAATGCTACTCACGGTGCCGGTGAGGCTAGACCTGGCCCCAGTGGTTCAGCGAGTGGATCCAGCGACACTCGTTTGGGTCGCGCTGCAGCCCGTGGCCGGTCAAGCCGTGGCCGTGGGGGGCGCAAACTTCCTGCAGCTCCGGGCCGTGGTCAGTTGACGCTGGATGCCTTTGTCCGTGCCATCCCAAAAGCTGATACGGGTTCTGAGTTGGAGTCTGATGATGAGGAAGATCGATCGATAAAGTTATCACAGTCTTCTTGTGCCATCGAGAATCCGATCGATCCTGGTTCCGTCCCTGCTTCATCCCAGTCATCTCATGTATCGGGTTCGGGTGCGTCGACTCCACGTTCATTTCACACCCGCGCATGGTTGGAAAGACAGCGACTAGAGTCTCCATTCAGCTCTCAAAATAGTGTGAGATCTCTGAAGTCTGCTGCAGGGATAGATTCTGGGGACGAAAGTTCTGGTCAGTCTTGGTCACCGACTCGTGAACGACGCAGACGCAGCGATAGGGACAAGCGCCGCTATACTGATGGTATGTATAATTATAATTTATTTATGTAATATTTATTTGAATCGCTAAAATGTAAGTTGTTAGTCTGGATAGTGTAACTAATTCATGCCTATTGTTTTGTGTTCTCTTTTGTTTAACCTTTTTTGTAGAGCGATTCGACTCTGACGAGTTCACTTGGACTTCTGACGAGTCTGACCAATACGGCTCATCAGAATATGAAGACGACGAGTCGTCCGGGCAAGATTTGTTTTATTCATTTTCAGAACTAACTAAATGGCAACTGTCTGGGACTGTCTGAATTATGTCATTCAAGCAAAACAAAAGAGAAGAATCCTATAAAATAGTGCATATCATCCTAGATTGTTATCTGACTAAAATATATAATTTACTAATTTTACGCCAGAGACACAATGTGGCTTCAGGAAGAGCAGATCTACCACTGACATGGTCTTTGTCCTAAGGCAGCTACTTGAGAAGAGCAGAGAGCAGCGCAAAGACCTACACATAGCCTTCATTGACCTTAGCAAAGCATTCGATACCATCAATCGCGAAATGCTCTGGAAACAACTCTCCAAACTTGGGGTACCACCCAAGTTTCTTTCTGTCCTGCAGCAACTGCACGACGGGATGAAAGCCAGAGTCCTCACAGGAGAACTCCAGTCTGAGTTTTTCGGAGTAAATGTTGGGGTGAAGCAAGGCTGTGTCCTGGCACCAGTACTATTTAATCTCCTCCTCTCTGCTGTCACTTCTCTCTTCCACCGTGCCCTAGGACACGAAGACGGTGTCCAAATACAGTACCGCTTGGATGGAAATCTTTTTAATATCCGACGCCTCCAGGCCCACACCAGGACAAAGACCTGCCAAATCTGTGAGCTACAGTATGCTGATGATTGCGCAATCTTAGCACACAGCCCAGAATCCATGCAGCAGGCCCTCAACACAGTCTCCACTCTGTACCAATCCTTCGGACTTCAGGTCAACATAAAAAAAACTGAAGTCATGTCCCAACTCACTACCCAGTCCTCTTCACCCCCCAGCTTCCACATAAACGGTACCCCCATCAAAACCGTCGATCACTTCACCTACCTTGGCTCCACACTGTCCACACACTGCTCCCTCGACACCGAAATACACACCCGCATCAACAAAGCCTCTTCAGCCTTCGGACGACTGCGCAGCAGGGTTTTTGAAAACCGTAACCTGAAGGTCAGCACCAAGGTTGCTGTCTACAATGCGGTTTGTGTGTCTACCCTACTATATGGGGCGGAGACATGGACTCCATATAGACGGCACTTCACCAACCTGGAAGCCTTCAACATCCGCTGCCTTCAGAGGATCCTGGGCCTATCCTGGGAAGACAGAGTCCCACACACGGAGATTCTCAACAGTACTAAATCCACCTGCATGGAAGCAGCTGTTGCCAAAAAACACCTGCGGTGGATAGGACACACCATCCGCATGCCTGACCACCGCCTGCCCCGCCAAGTCCTCTATGGCCAACTGCATGCTGCAAAGCGTGCCCCTGGTGGACAAAAGAGGCGCTACAAGGACTATACTAAGGATCTCCTAAAGCGCACTACCATCAGTCCTATGCAGCTCGAAACTCTGGCACATGACCGCTCAGCCTGGCGGGTCACATGTGCCAGGGCAATTTCGCACATAAGCGACAGCAACAACCAGAGGAGGTCCGAGAGACGCGCCCAGCGACACCGGAGCTAGGGAAGCCGGCGTTCCTCCAACAGACGGGATCCCCTGCCCCGCCTGTGGAAAGATCTGCGGCTCGCGCATCGGCCTCGACAGCCACACCAAGTGGCACCAGCGGCATCACCGCTGACCCCCCCCCCCCCCCCCACCCCACCCCACCCCACCCGAAGCAAGCGTCATCATCGGACACGATGGACAGCTAAGATGGTGTGTTATATTGAGCACCGGGGAGCCGACACGGCCCACGGGGATCACTTAATTGCGAGCCTCTGTGTGTGTGTGTGTGTGTGTGTGTGTGCGCAAGCGAGAGAGATCAATAATGAATAGCCTTTATATCAGTTGTATGATATGCATGTGGCCATCCCTGATCGGACCTGTCCTGAACTGAGGACTGTAAATGATAATGTGCAGTCACTGCAGTGTGATCGCCCCACATCCCCCCAAGGCTCACCCCCACCCTGAATGGGGTGTGTCGCTGGCTGTAGGGGGTCCGTTATTGGACCTTATTAGCACCTGAACACACCCCTGTTTGTGGAATAACAAAAAAGTTTTTTGGGGGGAGAAATAAAAAAAATCAAAATGGACGTGGGCCAAGTGACAGCAAAGAAAGCAACCAAGAAGAGGAGGTGGGAAGACAGACTGATAGTGGCTGTCAGCCAGTCTCATATTATATATGACAAGAGTCTCGTCGACTTCAAAGACAAATTGAAGAGGGAGAAGGCATGGGAGGACATCGCTGTTGGGGTTGGTGAGTCAGGTTAGTACAAATATTAGCAACAATGCTATAGTTAGCGGCCGAGTTTCTACCACCGGCGTCCGTTATAAACATGCTACTTGATTTATGAAAACAGACAGGTTGTAATATTTTGGAGGTTTGATCTAAAAAAAAAAAAAAATCGACTGAATGAATGAATGCATAGACTACTATCTGCATCACAGTGCTTGTGATGCCATGTACTGCTTGTGGAAGACTACAATAAATACTTTTCTGTTAAGATGAATGGGATCATGTGATAGTTTATTTTCCATCTGCAGCCATCTGGCACTAAGCAACATGCATATTATGTTACAAGCTAGGCAATGCATATTTTCTGTGTAATAACACAGTCACCAGTCCTTTGCTCATTGCTAATATAGAAATAAATAATTAGCATTTATCATACAATATAGAAACCTGAAAGCAGAAATGTACATGCATGCGCATTAATTGGTTGGTGCCCATATACTGTCTAGTTCACTTGGAAAATGACAACTTTACACTTTAATGTCTAGTGCGCTGTGTCCTGCACGTCCGTGCTCTCATCCAGTGCTAATGAAAAATAAAATCCTATATTTTGGCTATTAAACCCCCCCCGTATACGGCCCGTTTGGGGACCCCTGGTCTAGACTGTCTGTACATGAATAATAACTTAAAACGATTAGCCTACAATGCATGCTGGCATATTTTGATATGACGTAGCTGTTGGCTTTACTCAGGTCACGTCATGACATGTCATTTTTCCCCCAGCGGAAACGTGCAGGAAGAGGTGGAAGTCCCTTGCAGATCAATACAGGGGATATCTGGCGAAAGAAGAGACCCTGAAGAAAAGTGGTTCCGGCCAGGTTTCGGGAAAGCCGTGGGTGTTCATGGCTGTCATGTCATTCATGAAGCCACACATGGCGAAAAGGGACACGACAGGCAACATGACCACGAGCGCTGCTGCCCCCCAGGGTAATCTGCACCTTAATATTAATGTATATTCACTGAAACTGTCCTTGCACTAATCAATGTCTGCATGATAACAGATACCAGCTACTATGCTCATTCACCTAATTTCTAAATCTCATGAAGATACGTTTTTTGAGGGGCGCTTCATCTGGCTTTTGAAATTATGTCATATGGCAGCCAAGTCTATGGAATTTTATAGCAGTTAAACAACCATGTGTCCCTCACTTCACACAAGTGTCTTTTTTCAATTTATTATTTTCCCCCCTCCCCTTTCTCTCCATTTATTTTCTGGAAACATTCAAATAACGATGGAACAATACATAATACATTTCACCCACTGTTTTAACACCTGTAAACCTGTGATGTGACAATAAAGAATATGATTGTTTTTTTGATTCTACTATCTCCAGGACCAAGTAAAGGCCCCTCCAGAAAAAGGGCCCCACCTGCTGCTAACCACACCAGCACCACCCGACCATGCCTCGGGGCTGGTGAGGGAGCCGGAGCCAGCAGCAGCACATTTCTTCCCGGCGACTATGTCACACTATTTCACTACGGGTCTCCTGCAGCTCAGGGTGACGAGGACAGCCTGCCACCTCCCCCACCAACCGAGGACTCCAGCACCTTTTCCTTTTATGACATCGCAGAACGCCAGGTAAGGTCTAGGAAATATGTCATTATTACATTAATATTTGAAATTCTAGATATTATGTCTGGGATGTATTCACGTGGACTACAATTGTCAGTTGCTACGACTGATTTATCTATCTCAATGATTTCTATTATTATATATTGTGGAGTCTCAGTGGTCAAGGAGCAGGCGGAACAGGGGATTGCAGCAGTTTCAAACGGCTCTTTATTTGTTCAGCAGCAAAGTATACAGAATGCATGCAGGATAAACCCCACGTAGGTTCAGCATAAATTATATTCCATACAATTTAAGTTTCACAGGCGTCGTCGCCAGCCTGGAGAAGGATGAGAACAGAAGATTAGATTTCAACTCAGGTTTGTACAGTCTCTGATAGCTCGCTCCTCACTGGAGGGCTGTGGTTTTAATAACGATAAGAGGTGACGGCGCTGCCTTGCTTCGTGACGTCATCGGTCTTTATCTTTAACTGTAGCGGGTCTTCTCCCCTAGCGGGTTCCAGCTCCAAGAGAGCACTAGCCGTTTTGCCACCCTGGCGTATATAATGAGCGCCTGTTCGCTAGACAGGCCTCAATAGTAGACTCAAGAATTATAGGTTTCTTTCCGACCTTATTTTGGGTATTGTCCTTGTCGCTGTCACTGTGGCGGGGCTGCCACCCTCCCGCCGCACGATATGCGGACTTGGAACTCCCGTCTCTATATTTTACTCATACAGTCCGAGTGTCTCTGTCCCTCGGACATTTCCTGGACCGTTCCTAAAAGCCTGTGATGAGAGGAGAATGACAGTCAAGACATGCAGAGCTATTCACATGAATGTGTGTTCGGTGGAGGTGGGTGTGTGTCTTACCCCCCGACGGTGTGCCGTGCGTGCCTCCGTGAGCATATGTGTGTGAACCAGCCGCTGTCAGACGTAGACTGAGTCTTCCTTTTTATATGACGGGTGTGGCCGCTTGCTGATTTGGGTGCGGTCGCTCCATCAGCTCCAGCTGGCGGAGGAGGAGATTCGGGACGTATATATTCCCTATCACACGGCCGAGGGCGTTCCTAACGGCCCGAGGCTTCTTCTGTCTGACAGCGTGTCTGGTTGCCCTGGCAACGCACTTACCATCGCGGGGTGTCGCTCTCGAGACCCCACACACTCCCCCCCTAAGATCCTTGCTTCGGCGAGGGTCTTTATTTTCCTCCTCTTCTTCATACATTCGGGACATCGCATCCGCGTGGCGCATGTCCTTACCGGGTCGGTGTTCTACCGTGAATGTGTAGTTCTGTAGTTCTAGGAACCACCGGGTGACCCGCTCGTTCCGATCTTTGTTTGTGGACATCCACTTGAGTGGCGCGTGGTCTGTTACTAAGGTGAACCTCCGCCCCCACAGATAGTAGCGTAGGTGGTGGATTGCCCACTTTACTGCGAGGCACTCTTTCTCCACTGTGGAGTAGTTTCTCTCGTGTTTGAGCAACTTTCTACTTATGAACGTGACTGGGTGTTCGTCTCCCTCTAGCGTCTGGGCCAGGACAGCGCCCACTCCTGTGTTTGATGCGTCTGTGTGGAGGACGAAAGGGGTGTTAAAGTTAGGCGTTATCAACACTGGGCTTCCACAGAGAGCGTCTTTCAACGCTTGAAATGCGCTCTCTGTTTCCTCGGTCCATCTTACGTGGTGGGGTAGACTTTTTTTTGTGAGATCGTGCAACGGGCTTGCTATGGTTGCGAAATCTTTTACGAATTTTTGGTAATATGCTACCAGGCCGAGAAAAGACTTCACTTGTTTTTTTGTGGCGGGTCGGGGCCAGTTTTGTATTCTCTCTATTTTTCTCTCTTGTGGCTTGATGCAGCCTCGTCCAATGGTGTAGCCTAGATAGTCTGTTTCGCTCCAGGCGATTCGGCTCTTCTTGGCGTTAACAGCGAGGCCCGCCTGGCGCAGGGCGTTCAGTACCGCATCTAACCTTTCCAGGTGTTGCCGCCAGGTGGCGCTATGGATGATAACATCGTCCAAATATGCTGCCGCATAGGCACTATGGGGTCTAAGGACCTTGTCCATTAACCGTTGAAAGGTGGCCGGGGCTCCGTGTACCCCGAAGGGCATGACTTTATATTGGAACAGCCCGTCTGGGGTGGTAAATGCTGTTTTTGGTTTGGCTCGCTCTGTGAGGCCAACTTGCCAATATCCTTTCGTCAGATCTAAGGTACTGATATGTCTAGCGGGGCCTAGCCGTTCAATTAGTTCGTCTACGCGCGCCATGGGGTAAGCGTCAAACTGTGATATCTCGTTTAGTTTCCTAAAATCATTACAGAAGCGTAAGCTTCCATCTGGTTTTGGCACGATAACTATGGGGCTCGACCAGGGGCTGTGTGACTCTTCTATGACGTCCAGTTCGAGCATTTTCTTCACTTCCTCTTGTATGGCCCGCCTACGTGCTTCCGGGATCCTATACGGCCGTAACCTGACTACCTTACCAGGGGTCGTATCGATGTCGTGCTGTACTACCGCGGTGCGTCCGGGTAGTTCGGAGAAGACATCTCGGTTCCGGTCTAGGAGCTCTCGGATATCCTGTTGCTGCTGAGGGGCCAAACCCTCTCCTACAGCAGCTGGCGGGGTCTGGGGAGATTCGGGACGTATATATTCCCTATCACACGGCCGAGGGCGTTCCTAACGGCCCGAGGCTTCTTCTGTCTGACAGCGTGTCTGGTTGCCCTGGCAACGCACTTACCATCGCGGGGTGTCGCTCTCGAGACCCCACAATATATTTGATATTTATAAATAGTATGCATGTTCAGAAGCATCTTCAATAAAACTCTAGGTATTTCATTAAAGCAAAGGCAATTTATTTGTTGGCTGTATATGTAAAAGAACAGCAGGAGCATACAGTAGGTTTGGAATATTTATTCTATGTAAGGGGGGGGGGTGGCACTTTCTATGTGAAAGCCCCTGTACATCCTATATATGTGTAGGAAGTTAGGAATCCTGTAATCTCACATGACTGACCAATAGTATATGTGATTGTCTGTATCGCCCGGTTCTAGACCCAGGACAACCCTGAAGTGCAGCAGTCTGAGGAGGAGGAGGAGGAGGAGTATGTGCCTGTGCCTCGGAAGGTGCGTCGTCATCAGGCCAACCCCCAGCACAAAGCCATGACGCCCTTCCAGGAAGCCCTTGTCAATGAAATGGCAGTTACCGCACATCCTACCATCTCCAGAACTGTTCTGCAGGCTCTAGATACGAATTAACTTCATTTTCTGGCCTTTGCCAAAATGGTAAATGGGCTTTCGGTCAGAAACCAGGCTCGGTTAAGGTTAGATTGTGCCAAGGCATATACAGCTCTCTTTTTTGAAGAACTGGGAGAGCAAGCACCACCCTAGTTCTTCTCTCTCTCTCTCTCTCTCTCTCTCTCTCTCTCTCTCTCTCCCTCTCTCTCTCTCTCTGTTTTCTACTGAACATTGTTAAATATTTAAAGAGAAATACATTCTCACTGAATGCTATCCAATTTTTCTGAACTATTTCAGAAGTTTGTTCAGTTACTGTATGTCTGCCTGCATTGGTTCACTTGATGTTCAATAGCCATTTCTACTGTGGTTACAGTCAGAACTTTGCACCGTGTTGCTGTATAGCTCTCAATTTAGGAGTCTTGGATTCAATCACCTGTTTGAAAAACATCTGGGACCACTCTAGGAATATTTTGTATTATTACTGTTATTATTAATTGCCATCATGGCATCATTTGTAGCAATGAAGTAACCTCACTAATGTAACCACCCTGTACTGTACTGTACTATACGCCAACATATACTGCAAATGATGGCTGAAACGCCTAACTGCAGTTCTTTCTCACTTTGCTCTGTTTTAAAGAGAGAAATTTCTCAGCACATGTGTGACAGGTGCCAGCAAAAAGTGCCTCAACTCGATTTTTACAGATTACATATTATTACAGATTATTAAAGTACAGAATGTAAGCTTTCATATGATGCATCATTCAATGAAATTGGACAATAATTGAAGGAGATATGACCATCTAAAACTTGTTGAAACAGAGAACAGATACAGATGCAAATGTAACCAGGGCACTAAGGCCCGGACACAGAATACCAGACTACGCCACTCTGGGAGTTGCACCCAGAGAATAATATACTGTAATAGCCCACTGGGCAATGATAAAAAAGGGAAGCAGAAAAGAATATATATTGTTTTATTATTCTTACTACAAAATGTTAAAAGACTTTAATCATACGGTCAATATCAAAATGATCATATCAAAAGGATCTAAAAAGGCAATAGCCTAATATCTTAAAACTACAAATACCAGTAGCCATGGGGTGCTAAGGTGTCCTTACTGACAGGAGGAAGGCAGGGAGTGAGGGAGTGAGGGGAAACAATCACCGCCACCAAGGACGCACACTTCACATCAAAACACTGCAAGAAAGATAGAAAAGGAATTATATACACAGCACTGGTCCAACATCAAACAAATAGCATGCACTCTGACTAAACCCCAAGACAACCTACAGGACTACGTGACCCACCACCTGTCGGGACTACAACTATAGCACTCTTAGCTACTGGCACTACTATAATTAAACTGAGGCAGAGCCCAATATTACATTAACCGTTTCCGTTATATTCAATCATTTATCAACGGGGCATCAAGTCTGAGATGCGAGGCTATAGGTTTGCACCAAACAATAAACAGAATAAACAAAACTAAACAAAATCATAAACAAATTAAAGAGGACAAAAACAGCAGCAGCCAGGCAAACCAGGGCTTCGCCTAACAAGACAAAAACATATAATTAATAACTTGATTAAACAATGCAACTCATTAATCCAGCAGTGCAACTGCCTTACCTCTAATCGAAGGTTTAAGCACACATAACAGTTAGGCAGAGAACACCCAGCGTGGGCCACCTAGTTCTGGATGCGTCGGTAAAAAGAAAGGATTAATGAATATATTTAAATGACTATCAGACCACATCCAAATCTCTACTATAACGCAACGCCTCACCTCCGTCAACAGCACCTACGCCTCAGGGCAGACGTGCCCACGGCACGAGCGGGCTGAATGATAACACGGAAACAGGGGTCTGCCGAGAGCACCTGCAGAGTTAGGTAAGTAGTAAGTATAGTAAGTAATAGTAATTGTAAGTATAAAGAACGCCAAGCAGCGACAGACATTAAGTGTACCCAAGTGTAGGCACCATACCTGGGTCCCGAGACGCTCCTGCCTACGACTCCCCGCACAAACAGACAAACAATGTCACCTACACGCCAGCCGCTCACGGCTCCCATAAATCATTCTGACGCGGATGTGGGCGTGGCGTTGCTAGGGGCAACCCGTAAGGCTCAACCCACTACACAAAGTAGAGAATTTGGCCTGCAAAGAATCATCAGATTTTAGCACCTCTGGAATGGGTGTGACAATAGATGCTTGTCCACACCCCTAATGTCTTGCATAATCACTCCCCCACCCACTAACCACTCCCCCACTAGGTTACCTGTCAATGACAGTTGAGTGGACACTTAGGTGTCACTTAGGTGGGACACTTAAGTACATGTTTTTTTACTTGAGTTAAATTAAAGAAATGTAGGACTGAAGTTGTTTAGTGTATGTTTTGTAATAATAAAAGTAACTAGTAGGCTAACTGAGTTTTCAATGGATATAGGCTATGTAGTTTTAGACCAATGCTTTTACATTGTGTGCACTGAAACAAAGGGCAGAAGAATGAGATATTACACCTTTAGCTTTCATAAACAAAAACTTTTATTTGTCCAAACTTTGAAAATACAACATGCACAATAAAGTGGCCATAATAATGATAATAAAAGGTACAATAAAAGTATGCACAATAAAGTGGCACTATTTTCAATAGCATAATATATTGGCCTATATAAAATAAAGTGGCTGGTATTTTGTTGAATAAAAAAGAAAAATGTGTGAACATTACTCTGTGTAAATTTTTCACAAGCAGCACTATTTTCAACAACAAAAAAATAAAGTGTCTTTGTTCAGTCATTGTTGTTTGTTCAGTCACAGTGCAACCCAAAAAAATACAAGTAGCTGGCAATGTCTTTGCATGTTTCAAGTGTGTCAACTAAAACCGGAATGGTCGATTTGCTCTTGATGTTTTTCTGCTGTCTGTGCGTCGTCTAGGTTGACACGGTTCAGCTGGAAGTTGTTTTTGTGGCATTGCCAACACAAATCTGTCCTGGGTTTGATGCTTGTTATCTGAGGGAGGATCGCTTTCCACAGCCTTCTGAAGCAGCTCAAACTAACAACACGTTGCCCTGCAAAGAAAAGAGTAAAGACACAAACATTTTTAATGATTTTTCAAAAATAGCAGATCTACAAGATTGTAGGGTGGCACTTGGTGCTATGCTATACTCACTTCACACGGGTGTGATTATTTAGCATACATTTACAAATTATGATTAAAAAAATAGCTGAACTACAAGATTGTAGGGTGGCACTTGGTACTGTGCTATGCTATACTCACTTCACACGGGTGTGATTATTTAGCATACATTTACAAATTATGATTAAAAAAATAGCTGAACTACAAGCTACAATGACAAAATGTAACAAGCATTTGTTGTAAGTGTTGTAATGCGAATAAAACAAATAAAACAATTACATACCATCTTCCATGGCAGCCTTGTAGAGACGCCACACTGAGGCTTTGGTTACATCACTTGAAAGCAACTTCAAACTGTAGTCTCTGTGTCCAGGGTGTCGTCCAGGCAGAGAGATGGCATGGATTTCTGCATAGTTTGTGATGAATGTCAAGATCTGTTTTATGTCATCACTAGACAGAAACTTCTTGTGTGTTCTGGGACCTTTCTTCTTCTGGCGTGAAGAGGTATACCATTCTCCTTGTAGTGTTTCACAAGGGCTTGGAGAAGGGTTTTGCTGATCCTGGACAAAACGACATAAACACTTTGTTACAAACTAACCCAACAAAATAATGGTAGGCAATACGCAAATGCCTATGGTACAGTGTAAAGCCTGGTTTCTATTTACTGTGCAAGGCTACATCCATTGTATCCGCTAATAATTTCCACGCATACATACACGCACACAAACTGTTTCCGTATCCTCTCCATACCGGATGTTTTACTGCTACTACTGGTTAACAGCAGTATTATTTAACAGGGCACAATAGTGATCCGCACAGAGTTGAGCAGCGCTTACTGCCACATAGTGAGCCATACATACATACTGGCGTTATTCTCACACACACACACACACACACACACACACACACACACACACACAGTTAGAGTAACAATACATAAGTATCAATAGCATAGATTAGACTGTAACTCACCCATAAAGAAAGAGAAATGTAGCACGGCAAACCACGACGGTGTTAACCATGTACGTGGAGCGGGTGATCTTTCGCTTCCCGTTGTATTGCTTTGTGCATTGTGTCAATTCGGAGTCATTCATGCACGTCTTTATAATTCCCATGAGAAACATGTCTTTCTGATCCTTCGACAAGGCTGCCATTTCCATCCGTGTATCGCAAATCATTTCTGGGTCAAGTTTTTGACTGCAAGACAAAGGCTCATGCTCTGAATTCTCCTTTCGTCTTTCTTGGCATCGGCAATTAAAGTTTCGTATTTTCTCAAGTTCTACTGGTCGGTCGGTGTCCACTGCAACATTCTCGATTTCTGGTAACTGGAACAGCGATGCAATGCCTACATGCACCCCTCCGGGAGCAGCGTTTCCACCCGTCTCCTCGTCCTGGTCATCCTCGTTGTTGTCAGAACACACGCTTGTGTTGACTCGATCAAAAAATATGTCGTCGTCGTCGTCATCTCCATCGGACCATCATCCTCCGACCGACACTCAGGGCCGTGTATAAAAGCCATAATGAAATCATTCAGAACGTCATCATCTGCTCCTCCATTCAATGCATGGACCAGACGCGCTGTTGTACTAGAGTTACTAGCCATCTCGAGTTGAATAATAACTGACACTTTGTTTACAAACACAAGTGACACAACTGTCAGAAACAGCTGTACTTATGGGCGACGCCCCAGACCGTGAAACCTGAGGACAAAGACATTCCTGAGACCAATTGGAACAGTCATGCAAATCTTGGGAGAGCACTTCTCCGCCCCCCGAACTGCGTTAGATTTCCCTTAAAAAACAAGCTCACTTTGACTGCTAAATGTATACACTCAATTTGCCCAAATGAATAATCTGTTGGAACGAAAACCTTCTTCAACATTCAAACTGTGTTAATATGAAAAGAACGAAAATCACATAAATTAAAAAAAACGATTTAATTTCAACCATTTAGACCATTTCATTCTGGCGAGTTGAGGCACTTTTGGCTGGCACCTGTCACATGTGTCTGTATATAGGTTATACTAGAATGGGATGAGACTGCACCTTAAACTCTCTTGTGTTCATCTCTGCTGACATTGGCAGCTGTATACATAGTCAACTAAGTGAGACTGCTTTTTTCTTCAGAACAAAGTGCAACACGCTGGATTCAAGCCCTCTTGTACAAGTGCAGCTATGTTTCTTCCCTCCCCACTTTTTCAAGTGAGCAGGGAGTTTCATTCTTGTCTGTTCTATTTCATGTAGGGTTTTAAATGTTTGCTTATAATTTGCTATAAATTGCTTTGTTATAAATTTGTTATAAATTGTCATAAATTACTTGTTATAAATTTGCTTACAACTTGTTATAAATGTTTGCTTATAACTTGCTTTGTTTGGTAGTGAAACTACCTGTTCCAAACAAACAAGGGAGGAACAAAGAAGTGATTAAATGCCTCCCAAATTAGTTTTCCTTGCTTTTCCTTTTATTGTTACTTCCACATTTGACCACTCTGTTGTCTGATAGGTGTACTACCTCAGTGGCAAAACAAAATGGAATATTATATGAAATGAGCTAATGTTTGAAGATACATCATGCAGGTTTACCGTAACTTGGATATCCAACTGGGTGAATACATCCAACCTGAAACCAACTTCACTGCGGTTAAAGGATGGAAGAGTGTTTAACGTCAATCAGGTGGAAACCTCATGCCTGTTTCACTACTGCTGTTGCTGCTATACCTGAATTTCCTCAGAAAGATTTATCTTAGAAAGTTTAACCACTACATTCATCCATGTGGTTGGTATAATGGCCACTTTGGCACATGTTCCTGGTAATTTGCACTTTCACACAGAATTAAACTCTATAGCAAAAGTGTGTGAAACGTCATTGTTGTGATATACAACATGATATGTGTATGAGTGCCTATGCTGTGTACTTGTGCATGAATGTACAAGTGTACAGGATATGTATTGTGTACTGCCATGAACTGTAACAGACTGACTTTAGCCACTGACGCCATCTCAGAGAGCAAGGACACTTGCTGCTAGCCGATGTTATTGTTATGTCTCTGTGGCACGTCATGAGGACACGAGGATCCAGAGTTAGTATATGATTCTGTATGTGTGTAATAAATTGTGAACCTTTGGCGAGATACTGTCTGAGTGTCCCGTTATTACTGTTCTCCCGGGCCCGTCCGATCGCCGCCGTTACCACAGGAATAATTCAGTTGGATTATCACACACCACCCAGTCTGCACACACACTACCGGTCAGCCAGAACCGGACCAGGGTCCTTACTAAGAGATTACAACAGTCATTGCATCTGATTTGACCTGGGAAAGACATACTGTAGCAAGACATGTAATAGTTAAAAATGAGGATAATAGAAAACCATGTTATTGAGGGTTGAAAGTTAGTTATATGTTTCCGTTCATTCATATGCATGTAGTAATGTATTGTAATGTATTTGCCAAATATATAAATATATGGATATAACTCTTTAATAGGAATATTGGGGTGGCTCTTAAAAGAGCCTTTGGTTTTTGGACTGGACTGGATGACTAGGCCACTTGATCTTGCCAGGAAACGGCACCCACACCAGAAAAGAAAGATGTGAAGCAACTTCTTCTGAACAGGGACTCCTGTGCAGCGTTGTTGCTCCCCACCCTTCCAATCCGACGGAGACCTGGAACCTCTCCCTCCACGGGCCGATCCACAGCTGGTGTTGGAGCAGCAGCAGCAGCAGCACGACCACGGGTCCTGCCTCTCCTGAGGAGGTTGTGCAGGACACACGTAGCCTTGATGCAGGCCTCTGCATTGGCCGGGAGGAGAGGGATGGTGCGGTGGTACATCCTCCACTGGCTCACCAGGATGCCAAAGGCGTTCTCCACCACCAGTCTGGCTCGGGACAGCCGGTAATTGAAGACTCTCTGCGTCCTGGTCAGGTTTTTCCCGGGGTATGGCCTCATGATGTTGCGCCGCAGAGGGAAGGCCTCATCTGCCACGAACACATGGGGTTGAGGGCCCAGGTGTGCTGCCCCAGGAAGCGGAGTCTTCAGGGAGGTAGAGGGTGCCATCCAACAGACGCTGGCCAAAGACGGAGTGTGCCAGAGTACCACCGTCGCTGGAACCTCCATACGCACCGATGTCAACCACCCGGAAACATTTCTCAGCGTCTACAACCGCCAAGAGGACCACGGAGAAAGTCCCCTTGTAGTTATAAAACTGAGAACCTGTTGCCGGGGGGGCCTGGAGGATGACATGCTTCCCGTCTATGGCTCCAACACAATTTGGGAAGTCCCAACGTTGCTGGAAGGCAGCAGCGATGCCACGCCAGTCCTCCGTGGTGGGTACTGGCATGAACTCGCCAACCAGACACTCCCAGATGGCGTTGGCAACAACTGGCACTATCCCAGACACCGTTGAGATGCCCACACGGTAGCTGTCTGCGATGGTGCGGTAGCTGTCTCCAGTGGCCAAGAAGCTTAAAACACAATTGAAGAACATTCATTAATTATCTATACAGATATCTATCTATACTGTATATACACATTACTATACTAATATACACACATTACTATTATATATATATATATATATATAGTACTGTATATATATATATATATATTAATATATACTGTGTGTGTGTATATATATATATATACACACACACACTACTATACTTGTGTGTGTGTGTGTGTGTGTGTGTGTATACCGGTATATATATATATTTATTGTTCATTTCCACCACAGAAGTAAACTATCAAGCACTTTACTTATCACCTAAAAGTGAAATATGCCACTATGCTGGCCTGGGCCTTTATAATATTATTATTATTAATATTATTATTATTATTATTTCTATATTATTACACTATAGACTAGGCTACTCACCGAAGGCAAATGGCGAGCCGTTCAGCAGGTGGTATGGCGCGCCGATAGTTGGTGTCCTGCCTGGCTATACGCGGACCCACTCTGCTCAAGACCTCGTCGAACTTGTCGACGGTGAGCCTGAAGGCCGCTTGAAACCGGTCTCGGTCCAGTCGCTGTTCTTGGACCAGAGTATAGAACGTCCCCAAACGCAGACGCTGCTGCAATATACTGTGGACCCAGATACAGCGAGCGGAGCGAGGCCGATGTTCAAGTACTTCTTCCTCCTCCAAGGCGGCAAGAACGACCAGGAGCCTCCGACGTCTCAGCTGAAGATCCATGGTGTCACTATGACATGCAGGTTTAAACCCCCGCTATATATATGAAATATTTTAACCGCAAAAATGTCACTGTTTTGTGATTGGTTTGCTGTTCCGCAACATCGATAAACCAATCGCATAGATAGATGATATTTTCTTGAGGGAATAATTTGTATTGGTATTATCGCGTGAATATTTTAACCGCGAAAATGTTTTGTGATTGGTTTGCTGTTCCGCAACATCGATAAACCAATCGCATAGATAGATGATATTTTCTTGAGGGAATAATTTGTATTGGTATTATCGCGTGAATGTGTGTGTGTGTGTGTGTGTGTGTGAGAGAGAGATAGATATAATGAGCCCCCCCCCACACACACACACACACACACACACACACACACACACACACACACACACACACACGCGTCCGTTGCACTGGACTCCGTTCCGGTGATATTGATTATTAATTAAGTAATTAAAGTATGCCTAGTCTACTAGCACAATGTTTCACATCATCTGCTAATTAAAAGCAAACTTTAAATGTGCTGATGCTGTAGTGAGGGTCCGGGGGGTGGACTGGAGGAGCGGTCTCCTACTGCCACATACCGGTACCGGTAGCCAGCCGAGGAGGCCTCAGTGACAGGCTGACAGCGCCGCGATAGGGGCTCCCTACTTCGGACTGAATGTCCGGAAATCACACGTAAACATAAGCTGTTTTAATCCCGGAGTGTTTCGCTCGTGGCCTGGGGGAGAGGAGAGCGGAGTGGGGGGGAGACATGAGCACTGAAGACGGGGAGGATTGAGATCCGGTCCGTTCGTTTACCAAGTTTACCAAGATTATATTATTTATTCATCGATGAATAGGTTATGATGTAACTAAATATATAATTATTTCTCCTCTACAGTCGCTATTTTACATTTTAGACTTTCAAATGCGCATCTGCTCAAACTTCCTGTGCTATTTCTCTCGTCTCAAAGCCAGACAGCCAGTCCAGGCAGCTTGAGTGACAGGTACCTTGTACACGCCCACTTTCTCAAAAAAAAAGCTGCGTTTTCCAGAGTTTTGCTTTTTAAAGCAGCTTCTTCGGTCTGAACGGAGCTTTACGCACACTTTTCACTAGCTTTCCCACTTTAACTAGCAGGCGATTGATATCATCATGCTCGTTAACTGCGTCTTTGATAGCTAACTGAAGCAGATGAATTGGGCATCGCAGGTGTAAACTTGATACGGTGAAGTACTGGTTTACCATGGCCTCTACATTATTAGCAACCGCGTCCACTTGGTTTTGCGAGAGCGCAGGTTCCTGCAGCGTCCTTCAGCGTCAGGCAGGATGTTAAATGCCTTGACCATGTTGCTGGCACTGTCGGTCACCACACGAATCACGCGTCGATGTATGTTCCAATTTTTCAGCACACTTTCGTACTTTTGATAAATGCCTGCTGCAGTGTGAGACCCTGTTATGTGCTCACAGCTTAACAGAACCGTATGGCCCTTGAACGTCCCGTCGATAAAACTTGCCACGATAGCAAGGAAACTGTGACCTCTTCTATTTGTCCAAATATCAGAAGCAAGGACGAACCCTTCACCCATTCCCAGGAGATCTCTTAGTTTCGCTTCCATCTCTTGTATAGCATTTGGCATGAGTGTGTCCCGGACAGTACTGTAGCAGGGCGGGGTGTAACCTGGTAGGGCCATGCCGGCAAAGTGTCGCATTCCTTCATGTACTCCTTTACTTAGGGGTTCGTAGTCCATGGCTACCATTTAAAAAAATGCTTCATCCAGCTCCCTTTTTCTTTCCCGTGTCACGTTTGGTGGTCCCTTTTTTGTGAAGAAATTGTGCAGTTGCTCAGTCAGTTTATCGTTGTGTTGCTGCTGCGCCTGGGCATCTAAAACAAATAAATGCTTTATATTAATGAAGCTGTAATTAGGCTACCAATTTCAAATAAATGCTTTATATTAATTAAGCTGTAGGCTACCAATTTCAAAATGGCTAATAATGACAACAAACCTTTGGATTTCTTCTCATTATGTTCGCGAAATATGTGCTCATGCTTCCTCCCAATATGCCGCTTCAGATTCCAAGACGAATCTTTGCCGAGGTTAACATACTCTGCACATTCAGTCTCTGCACCATCATCATCGGTTGTCTTCACGATACATTTGAACTTTCTGTCTGTTATTTTTTTATAATACTTAGCAAACTCCATGTTGTTTTCACGTTGTGGGATTTCTGTATACAAAGCACTGAGCGGCTCGGAGCGGAGGACATTTCTCGCTCCGGAAGTCAATCCGACCCATTTAAAAACCCGCTCCGCGCTCACGTCAAAATCCCCCCGCTCCGCTCCTCGCTCCGCTCACATGCTCTGATACATATGGAGATTAACGGAAGTCACACACACACACACACACACAGACACACACACAATTCTCTCTGTCTCTCTAATTAATTAGGAACATCTGCAGCAGGCAAACGTTGAACAAAATAACACATTCTTTTACATTCTCTAATTGTGTAAATATCTTGTTTAAATGCAAATGTTAATTTATAATTGTACTCCTGAGAGTGTAACATGAAAGAGTTAAATATCTAGTATGGCCTAAATCATTTATATCCAGTATCCACAGTTTAATATTCAAACTTGTCATTATCATGGTTAATTTAATGTATATGTAACCAAGTGTACCAAAGGATTTACTTTTGTATGACTACGCCACCTTGAGATAGCTCAAAGACTTAACTAGACCAGTAAACTGGGTTCCCCACAAAATGCAAGTTTCGATCAAGCGATCAATATCGTTAAAAACCAGGTAGACTATTAAAACCAAACAAGTTAACACATGAAAACAGCTCAAAGAAACAGAAAAACAGGAATGGCTCAAAATACTAAAAGCAATAAAATCAACGTATTAACTCAAACTAAACAAAGCAGCAGTGGCATCTACAGGATGAAATAAAAAACAAACACATTAATTAAGTTACACAAACACAAAGTAGACTTAAACAACAATGTCTGTTTGCATACCTTCAGTTGTCTGTACATAACACTCCCTCTCGCCACAGCAATGGTTTGGTACTGATCAACCTGAATTATAACAGCAGAGTTATTTACAATTATCAGATAGTATAAACATCATTAAACCAATAGGCATGAAACACCTTACTCACCCTGGCAACAGCATTAAACCAGCAAACCAAGTGTATGACTCAGGTCTCAGGACCCACAGCCATGTAACCACCAAGCAGACTATTGTTTGGTAGACTACAAGGCCTTTAAATAGTAACACTGATTGAAAACCAGGAAGTGGCAGGGCAGCCAGTCTACGGTGGCCCCAAAGGCTCAATTCCAGCCGGCTACATATATGCTTTCAACAATTGAATTGGATATGTGACCTATAAGGCTATTACAAAGTGTACAAATCAGCCAGCATGCATGTTCTTTTTGGACTGGACAAGCGCAAGTTAAAACTAGATGGTTACCAGGTTCGATATTAAAAAGAAAATCTCCCCCATAGGCCATGCGTCTAAAATGCTTTAAAATCGAAGTTGGTTTTGGCAACCCGCGGTAAACACCCAGAGTGCATTGCAACAGTACAGTCCCGCCTTGTACTCTAAGAGTTCCGCTTACCTTAACATAATGTGATTGGCTGTGTGGGCATATACTATGATTGACTGTGTGACGTTGGTGGCAGTGATTGGCTCCTGACTGAGTCAACAGGCGTTATATCCAACATTAGCCCGCTCTTTCTTTCTTTCACTTCCCTGCGCTCACGGAAGAAGCTAGGTGAACGGAACGCAGCGAACGCTCAGTCGCTCATATTATATAATATTAAATACATTCCAGCCGGCTATTAGCATGGACGAGGAAAGGGGCCGTGCCCGAAAAAAGTCTTGGAAGACGACCAGGGCAGCTCAGTCTCGCTCTAGGAGCAGAAGCGGCAGCAGAACAACCAGCTCAACCTCAATGGCATCTCCACCAAACCCGCCCCGGAGAAAGGAACGAACGTCGGATCAGCGAACGACACCTGTCCGTGTCCGGACACCGTCACAGGCGAACCCCACTGCGACTCGCAATGATGTGTGGAGGTAAATTTGTTTTTCACTAGTGTGTGCTTTTTGCTTCATTGTCCAAAATGTTTTTCTTCCATGATGTGTGCACCTGTCTGCTGTTTCATCATGCGTTAAGATGGCCGCTTTAGCGCGTGGTAGAGCCCTGCACGGGCCCGTGGAGTTAAGGCCCGTCCGTCCTTTGTTTAGTGTGGTAATATTACGGAGTATTTAATTTGTTTTTATCTCCTGAGATGAATTCTGTCGGAGAGCCATAGCCTAGGCTACGTATAGTAGTACTCTGTGTGTGTGTGTGTGTGTGTGTGTGTGTGTGTGGAGAGAGAGGACGAGAGTTTAGGCGCGGAGCGAGAGAGATAGAATGTAAAACAAAGTCTTTATAGTTTTGACCAGATTTTAGTGTGTGTGTGGACTGTGGAGGGGTTATTTTCACGTCACTATGGAGTAGACAGCAGCATGCTGCCGCGCTGCTGAATGGGCCGTTGGTCAGGGACAGAGACGGCGCCCGTTTTCGGTGGGCTTGCAGGTCTCTAGCACGTGGTTCATTTTATTATTTACACTCCGCTTCGAATGTTGCCAAACTAAAATGAATATGTTCCTTATCAGAACATGCATGTGTACAAATCTTTTGAAAATAGCCGCTCTACAAGCTCACAATGCATCAACACATTGTGAGCTTGTAGGTCTGCTATTTTCAAATGGCCAAAAATGTGTATATAGGGTGGTTAATGTATCTTTTTTAGTCAAAATTTAAATCTCAAAAGTAACTATAATAAAGTTATCAAATGATTGTAGTGGAGTTAAAGTACACATTTTGGCTCTGAGATGTAGTGGCCGTACAAACATCTCAAAATTGTACTGAAGTACCGTACTTAGTTACTTTCCACCATTGCCAATGAGACATTTTGTGTGATATCCGATATAATTAATTGCTGTTATGGCTGCTAACCAATGTCGATATGATCTCATTCTGTATTAAAAAAATCAGACTTGTCTGAAGTGAGTGGTGCTGTACTGTACTTATACTGTAGCTACTGTACTGTATAAGCCCTCCTCCCTGGCCTGTCTGTCTGTGTGTTAGGCTGTGCAACAGTTACACTTGGTGGTGAACAAATTCTATTTCCGTGCTTGGACAGACGGACCCAGGGACAGACAGACCCACGGACACTCAAAAACTATTTGTCCATTCTGAAAAATACATGAAACGGGGTCAGGGGTTAGTACCCTTGTGTACATTAATTTTGAAGCAATGTCTTATGTGTTTCATGTTCATATGTTGCTTCATGCTCATGTTGCTTCATGGTTGAGTTCACTGACTAGTAAGTAATTCAATCCTAACTTATTTATTTTCCCCTCGCATTTGTAGAGCGGTAACACATCTCACCAAGAGGGTGGACTACTTGACGGATGCCGTCAAGGAGTTGTCCAGCGCTGTCAAGGAGGGCTTCGCAGGGGTGACAGAGAGGCTGGACAGGATGGAGGCATCCATCCTGCAAAAGCCTCCTCCTGCCAGCCAAAAGATTCCCCTAGAGTTGGCGGTATGTACTTAATCTACCTATTTATCTTTATCCTCAACATTTTTCAGGCAGGACCCTAATATCTGAGAGAAATTAAGCATGGACGCCCCACTACATATTTTGTTGCAGATTAAACTTCCATAAAGTTCAAGCTATTTAGCTCTGCTCTTTTCTTATTTTATTAGACGATCTACAAGCTTGTACAACTCTGGAACCCCTTGTATAAATGTAATGCTGTGACCCTACCCAGAATATTCATATTTTACCTGACAAGCACTTGGAATTGTAGGCGTTACATTTAGTTTGACTCTGTTCCTCAAATGTTTGAAAGTAGCTGATCTACAAGCTAGCCACAACGCCTCAAACTGGGAGTCGTTGTGAGCTTGTAGATCGTCTTTTTTCATGTTTTCTGCTTTCTTATGTGGGTATTGAAAAGGTCTTGAAAGTCATTAAATTGTGACTTATGCAAATTCCCTGTATACACTTACTGTATAGGCTACTGTACGTTGGTTTGTTTACTGTTGAGTGAGAAAACGATGCGTGCACATTGAGCTGATCTGGGGGATCCTCAATCATCTATATTACTGTTAGTATAACAGTATGTCCAATATTATCCATGTATTATGGCATTAAGCATGTACTGATATCTATGCCCTCTCCATGAAGCATGATTAGACACGACTGTATTAATGTCCCTACAGGCCGCTGTCCGGGACACCTACAGAGAGCTGGGGGCGGACTGGCAGGTCCAGCCAACTGACTTGTACGTTTTCTTTTTACCTCTGAAATGTGAAATAACAACCTATATAGCCAATGGCAATTTGTATTTAAATTATATTTCTGTATGAGCTATCTTAAAAGTGTCATTATCCACAGCTTCAAGAAGGATCACAATGAACGCATCACCAAGGCGGTCATCCAGGCGATCAAGGATACAGAGCCCGACTGGGGCACCCAGTTGATCAGGAGTAAGTCTAACATCACATTTATTTGGGGACTCATGCTGCATTCACATGGGATCAGGCAGACGGCAAGTTTGGCAAGTCATTTTAGTGGAACGGTAAACGGAACAGGACGGCACGGCAGCCAGAACTGGCCACGGTAACGGCAGACTGCATCAACGTTAAAATATTTTGCTGTCTACCGCTTGCTTTATCCTGTGTGACTGCAGCATCATTAAAGTGGTAATTCTAACAATTTGGTCACCTGGCTTACCATGTGATCCTAGTTTACTGAGGCACTGCACTGTCTCTGCATTCTATGTTTACCTTGCTTACTGTAAATCACTCTTGATAAAGTGTCAGCTGCTAAATGCCTAAATTGTAGATTAGTGTTGATTTGACACGTACAGTTAAACAGATGGCACACTGACCATCAAATATTGCAAAATGTAATATTGGTGTGTTTTTTTGTTAAATATGTTAGTTTTCTATTCAAATAGTAATCATGTCTGTATGCGTTTGCTAAATAATAGGGGTCTCCCTGTCTCTTCTTGCTCTCAATAAACAGAAAATTTTCGTCAGAGTAACCACATTTAGTTTGACAGTTTAAATTTTGGCTGCTACTTTCTATCAGCATCCTTTTGAGATGCCTTAATATAATACATTTAGAGATCATAATGCATTTTTGTTGTCATTTGTCATTCACTAGAAGCCTGTAACAGGGCCTTTGAAAACCTGAAGAGTCAAAACAAGATGGAGTTGGCCGGGACACAGGAGGAAATCAAACGGAGGAAGCTTCTGACCAGCCGACGGGATCGGGTGAGTTATTGACTTGCTCTGCTGCAGGACGCAATTCAAAGTACAATACAATAAAAACAGTTGAAAATGAGGAAAGAATATACAGATGGAGGGGTACAGCATTTTGTAAACAGCCATGTTGCATTGTTATATACAGTACATAAAGCTTTTTTCTTTAAACAAATAGAAGCAATTCTTTGCAGTCACTTTGGGACAAATGGCAGCATTCTTTTCTCAGGACTATTTAAATAGTATACAGGAAAAATTACGTTTCTGAACGTCTCATCCTCCATATATCCGCGTGCTGCTGAAAATAGCCGATCTACAAGCTCACAACTTGTTGCGGAGGTGACACGTTGTGAGCTTGCAGATCATCCATTTGTAGCCTACAACTTGTGCATCCTCGTTCCTGTCACTCCCCGTAGCAGACATGTTAACTCTCCTTTCTTTCAACGTTTCTCTCTGCGCGGCAGGAGGCTACGGTAGCCTGTGGGTCATGAGTGCGAGAGAGATTACGTAAATACCCTAGTTAAAGTGAAAAACGATTTGTTGATTTTCATTTTTTTACATGGGGGAAAAAAGAAGAAAAAAAAACGTGGCAATTTGAACTATTTGGGCATAATGGAGTACCCCATGCAGTATTTAACACTTAGGGCTCTATTAAGAACGTCCAATAATATGACATATAAGATTACAGTAATATGAGCTGGGGGCTTGGGGTATGTCATATTGCAATTTTAAGCATGTTAAGAAGCGCTTTCGACACCCCGTGGAGTGCGCAAAACGGCCTTGAATTAGTCATGGGCGTGTTTAGGGCGTTTTCTCCTTCCAGCCAATCATGCCATTCCCTTTAAAAGTCAGCTGATCACCTGCGGTCTGTGCAAAGCTATTATGATGGCGGACATAGAGGACATTCCAAATCGGCGGAGGGCTCTGCGCTTCTCCGCCGAAGAAGTTCGAGTGCTCGTGCATGAGGTCAAAGCACGTCAACAAGCCATATACGGGACTCGTTCCCAGGCTCCCCGCCTCGACCACATCAAGCAGGTGTGGGCTGACCCAGCTAGCAAGTCATGGCGCGCCGCCTGCGGGAGGCGGTCGCCGCGCGCCGCCGATCGTGTCCTCCGCCGGGCGCGTCGCACGATGTGGCCGCGTCGTTCTTGATCAGCGTGTGCCGTGCGCGCCGACGCGCGTGTAGCCGGCGCCCCGCTTCTCTGCCGCGACTCGAACGTCAGCTACCGAAGGCAGCAGCAGGACAGCGTGGATCGGTCTTATGACACCACCCCCCCCCCCCATATATATTGCGACCCCGCACCCCTCCTCCCCCATGCTCACCTCCCTCCCACATATTTATAGAAACATAATAAAGCAGCAAATGTATACTTAATTTTGTTTCTTTATTAGGAAAAAAAAAGGTTACAATGAAATAATTTAGGCACATAGAAAAAATATGTAAACAACCAAGTTTAGAATACAAGAAAACAGTCATACCATTCAAACACTTTAACCATCATTGTTGGCTCACGAGCTTGTAGATTTGCTATTTTTGAAAAATCGTGAAAATGTGGCCCAAACACAGTGAACGTTTTAACTAAAAACTGCAAGGATTTAGAAGACATTTTGTGGAATCAGTTCTCAAGTTTAATTTCTATAAAACACCAAGTCTATTCTGTGTGGAGTTAGTTATGTAGGCCCAGTAATGTTGCAAAAACAGTTACACAGCAATAAACAGAACACACAATCGAGATTCATCTTTGAGCAAGAAATAGTGCAGCATACATTCAAGAGTCCATTTGGAAACCCCTATAGCGGTGGGTTTGAACCCTTTTCATGCCAAAGTTATTCAGCATTTGAGCCACGGACCACCGTTTGATGAGCTGCCTGCCATGCCTGTCCGTTTCCTTCCTTTATGAAGCCTGACTGGTGGTGGCCGCCAGCAGAAGTTCCAAAATGCACCCTGTCCAACGTCTCCGGCTCTCAGACCCCAGGTCCCTGTCACTGAAGTCCAAGATCCAGTGGTTTTAGCCACTTTAACCATTATTTAAAAAGCTGTAAGCTGTTGAAAACGAGTTTGCTAATTTTGAAACATCGTGAAAATGTGGCACAAATCTGTAAATATATATTCTTTTGCTGCAAACGTTTTAACTAAAATCTGTGAGGATTTAGAAGACATATCAGTTCTCAAGTTTAAGTGCTTAAGTCTTTAAAACACCAATTCTCTTCTGAGTGGAGTCAGGAGTTTCTGAGCGTAGCAATGTGTGTATGTCCCCGTGTCTGTATGTCCGAGCACGGAAAGCTGGGTGCGTTCCTTGAGGTCTGGATGTTGCATATAGTAGAGGGTCAGGGAAACCCGACTGGTGGTAGAGCAGAGGTTGCATTTGAAGTCGATAGGTCTTCCTCCAGCGAAAGCTCGTCTGAAATCACAGAATTAATTAAATAAATTATTTTCACCTTAATCATTTCTCTGGCTTGTGATCCATGACTTAACAGTTGGGTAAAACCCAGCCATTTTCTAATTTCTATTCCTGTGCTAAAATGTGACATGTGACAAAATGTGAAAATGTTCTTACCATTATTATTATTTTATTTATCCATCACCATCATCTCCACGTGACCTCCTCATCTGTAATTTGAACAAAATCAAATACAAAATTGATATGGATTGCATTTGTATAGGGCTCACAACACGTGAGCTTGTAGATCGACTATTTTCACCATGCAACCAAGTGTAAATTCAGGCATTCTGAAATAGGCCTACCTACCATCACTGCTGTGAAATGTGGGATAATGTTTTGATGGCTGTGAGAACCACTGCCTTAACCTATTTAGACCTGAGGACGCATCTGTGTCGCCTCATAGGTTTTAAACATTATTCTAAAAGCTGTTAGCTGTTGAAAAATAGCAGATCTACAAGCTCATCTCCCTTCTACACCTCAGTCATTTAAAATGTCATGATGGTAACAAATTAACAATGGTACACATTTCAAACTTGAGGCAAGAGAGCTTGTAGATCGGCTATTTTCAGCAGGATCCAAAGGCCAATATATACAGACGTTACACAAAATATATGGCTTAACCTTGTTATGTAGCTGCTGTTGTTGTTGTTGCCATGATGTAACTGGAGTAGAAACCAGGTCAGGGTGGTAGAGAACGCAGGGTTCCAGTCCTGAGAAGTTTAGACAAAGACAAAGATACAAAATTGAAATTTGTTTTCAGTAAAAAACGTTCAGTTGTTTCAAAAAGTAATTACTTAATTCAGTGGTTCCCACCAAATAACTGTTCAGACAGAGCAGAGACAGGGCAGTTTAATAAAGATTAAAATTAGCATTGATATTTAAGTCCACAGTCATCACAGTAGGCCTATACTTACTTTAGAAAATGCGTTTCATGGTGCAAGTTCTTGAACAAAGAATGACAAAAAATGTGATTTACAGCAAAAATGCTGTTTATGTAGCCTATACACAAGCAACGTATCAAATCTTATCCAATTCGAATAATTGTGGACTTTTATCAACATAAGAAGACGTTAGAAAAGTCCCCCGTCCAGACAATAGATTAGCTAGCTAGCTAGCTATAGCTACCGGATCGGATACACCGGTAATCTATTCCCTCTGCTAGCGTTAGGAAACGAAACGATTCTAACACGTGCAATTACATTACACACAGTATATATCAGATATAAAAATACACTGACCTTTCAACTGAATTTCTCCGGAGAAAAACTGTGTAATAACTAATATAAGCATTTGTTGGTCAGTCTTGTCTTCTGCCGTCTGCCGTCTGCCGTCGATTCATTCACCAGTCAACAAAAACAACAACACTGCAATGCATGCCGGGTAAAGCCTCGGTCCCAGGCTAGCCTGAACTAAAGGTACAACAATAATAATAATAATAATAATAAATATAGCCACAAGAATAAGAAGTAGAAGAAGAATCCACTTAATTATATTCAATAATAGTTTAAAAAAAAATATTTATACATAATAATGCACATCCTCGTCTGAGAGAGAGAGAGGCGGGCGGGGGAGGCAAGCCTTACGTCAGCGTGAGGAGGGGCTGTAAATCGCTGTAAATTCACGAGGCATTAAAAAGTAACTGAGATCGATCGTTTGACGCGGGGACAGCGGGGGGAAGTCCAAGTCAGCCCGGGCGTGCTGCGCTGTGAAGGCGACAGCGGGAGGCGGTAGCTAGCGGGGAAATGTTAGCTGGGGAGGTGCAGGCGGCCGTCTGTTCGTCCTCCGGAGTCACCCGCAGTGTGGCACAAATAAAAAAAAGGTTTGCTGATCTCCGGAGGACGAGCAAACAGAAGGTATGTTGAGTACTTGAGTTGAATATTGACATTGACCAGAATGGCTTGGGGATTAATAGAGGTGCATGGCTCTCCATGGCCTATTGCCTTATATTGAAATTGACAATAGATTATTCAATCCAAAGGTCGCCGCAAACCGACGGCAGCGGTCGGCCACGGGAGGAGGAACAGCTACGTTGGAGGTTCTCACACCAGCCGAGGATCTCGCCGCCTCTACCCTCATCGCCGAAAGCGTAGAGGGTTTCGGTGGGGTTGAGGTCGGCGGGGTATCTGGTAATTAAATTTCCTTCCAATTCCACTTATTATTTGGGGGTAGAACCGTGGAGAGCATTCTCCCAAATTAACACCACCTGGTTTATGATGGCCGAGTGTATAGGCGCATGCATGCCACGCAATTCCATAAAATTAAAACAACTGAAGGCAGTTATTTCGTTATCAAAACGAAAAAAAATAAATAATTGGTCAAGATAATAACCACACGCTTTTGGACTGCAATGTTTGTCAGCTTCAACAAGCTTGCAGTCAACTACCTGTCTAAATTCACATTTAGTAAATTCTACACGTATATACGGTGGAAATGGCTATAGATATATTTTGAAATTAAATAATATCAAACGGGTTATTGGCCAAAAAGAGTGGAAGGCATCAGTTTCTTTCAGGTTTTTTTAACAATTGGATTTCAGAAGATTCATGTGTTTGTTTGTTTTTCTTCGTGTGGTTATCTTATCCCAATTCCTTATTTTGTCGTTGGATTTCGCTGCCTTCAGTTTTAATTTGCATGGCCTATACACCAGGTGGTGTAATGTGGGAGAATACACATCTCGGTAACATAGCATGGCTAATAAATAGTATAATAATGGCCAATCTCACAATGAGAAATCACATGTGGATCCATAGCATATAGCTAACAACATTTACCCATTGGAAAGGAATGAGACAACATCACACAAATCTCCAAAATTAAATGTATTGCAACGAATGCAGTCAAACAATGCAGGCTGCAGCTAATTTCATTCATTATTAATTCCACAGATGGCTCCTCGGCTGCCTCCAACGTAGCTGCTTCCGACCAGGAGGAGGAGGAGGTTGACGGGTCGGAGCCAGAAGCGGGGGAAGAGCGAGAGGAGGAGGAGGTGGACCCGGGGGAAGGACCGTCGGGGAGTGTGCCTAGGGCAGCGACCGAGGCCGCGAGTCGTCCCAGGCGGGGACCCCGTCGTGCACTGTCCAGGGACGGGGATGCACCGTTCCTGGACATACAGCAGGCGGGGTTCCAAATGATTGAGAACAGTCTGGGACGGCTCGTTGCCTCACATGAGCAGGCCGCCGAAGCGCTCGAGCGCAGCGCTAACGCTATGGAGCGCTGCGCTGTAGCGTGGGAGCGGCTCGCTCATGTGGGGTCGTTAAGGCACCCTCCTCCGACGGCCCAAGCCCCTCCACCTCCGCCCGCACCTCCAGCTCCATCGGCACCAGCCGCACCACCACCAGCGGAACCTCGCTCTTCCCCCAGCACCACCAGAGCGGCCCGTCGCCGATATAGTTCTCCGACTCCTGGTCGTTCCCGTGGCCGAGGTCCACGCCTGCGTGGTCCGAGGCGGAAAAAATGATTGACCTCATGCACGAGCACTCTTTTTTTTTCTTCATGTTTGATATTATTTTTTTAATTTAAAAAAGTTTACAGCAATATACTGTCATTATTATTTTATTTGCAATAAACATTTCTAAATGCAAGCTTACCTGTTTTCTGTGCGAGTGAAACTCAAGTTCAAATGTGTTCAAGGAAAGAACAGGTCATCATGGTTTAAGTTCAACTGCAGGAAGACAAGGGAGACGTTAATAGTCTGGCAAAATGGCAAAATGGAACAGCTTTCTGTGCATTTAATTTATTTCAGAATAAACACACCTCCGCATGTGAGTTGCAATTGCAAATCGAGAGAAGGGTCTCGGAGCTGTTTCCCGGCGAGGGCCTTGATTGTACGAAAAAAGTGTGCATGATTTCCAGCAAAAATGTCCACAGTACTTCAAACTACAAAGTGCTTCCAAACTTAAATGTCACTCTTATTCCCGAAATCCAAATAAAGTCACCTTAAACAAGCTAACCACTTTTAATCTATTCCAAAAACTAAAAATGACAAAATGAGTGAATAAAAAGTGCAATAAAGACCTGAATGCTGTTCCTCGATCAGCTCCTCTGCTCTGCAGGAATGAGTGTAGGCCTAAAGGGCCATATACGCACGGAATGCGTGCCAGTATGTGGAGGCTACATACTGTGAGCTGGCGTCTCCCGTCTGAAATAAATCAAAATTACGATAGGCTAAGAAAGATAATAATCAATAATAATAATCTGTTTGTAGTTTGCTTACCAGGCAACTAACGGCGACCGCGTCGCACCAGATCATCTGCCACCTGGTCCCTCGCTGCCTTTGCGTTAGCCCGCTGGACTATATTCTCATCATTTGGAGCTGGTACATGCAGCTCCGCCTGCTCTCTCCGGTAATGATCCAACCACCTCTCCTCATCAAAGCCTTCTAGCACCAGTCTATGACGCAGGCATATGTTGTGCAACACACAGCATACGGCAAAGAATGATTCTACTTTTTGAGGGGTGTATTGCAAGACTCCACCTGACCTGTCCAAGCAGCCAAATCGCTTTTTGAGCACGCCAAATGTTCGCTCGATTACCACACGCGCCCGTGAGTGTTTTCTATTAAAAGAAAACTCACGCACCGTTGTTGGCCCCTGATATGGCACCATCAGCCAGGTTTTTTGAGGATAACCATTGTCGCCTAACAACCACCCGTCAGGAGGGGGGTCCCTCCCGAAGATTGTAGGTATGACAGAGTTATCCATGATGTAGGTGTCATGGCTTGATCCAGGAAAGTTTGCACATACATGTGTGATGTATTGCAAAGCATCGCAAACTACCTGGACATTGATGGAATGGGTTCCCTTACGGTTCACATAGGCTACACTGTTCACATCCGGAGCCGAATCTGGATGTGCGTGCAATCTATGGCACCCAGAACTCCAGGGAACCCATACTTGTCCAGGAATTCCTGTTTCACCCTATGTTGGCTTTCAGGTGTTGTGGGAAACGTGATGAACTCACGGGCGTGTCGGAGGAGGCTTTTCGTGACCGCATGTATAGCCAGACTTACGGAAGGTTGTGACATTCCTCCAAGTGAGCAGAGTTGAGTTTGGAATGAGCCACCAGCATAAAAATATAGTGCAACACTGACTTTAACAGCAACTGGCAAAGTAAAGGGACAGGTGACATCGGGCTCGATGTCGTGGCTGACCAAATGGCAAATGTTGGTTACTGCCTGACGGGAGAGGCGCAGCTCAGCTCTGCATTGCGTCTCTGTGAGATAATAACAATATAGGCATATATTTTTTTTTAATATATATATATATACACATACACACACACACACACGTGCGCACACACAGCCTTCATGAAGTTGTATGAAGAAAGAATAAGAAGAAGGCTATGGCCTATAGCCTATATAGGCATATACCTGTCAGTCCTAAGTAATTCCTTCGTTGTCTGTAATAATAATAATAATAATAGCTCAGATTTATATAGCGCTTTTCTGAATACCCAAAGCGCTTTACAGGGAACACTAAGAACAGACTTTATTAAGAGAAAAAAGACAAAATAAAACATAACAGATACAGGGTTAAAAGATAAAAGGATAAACGAGACGTCAACTGGGGAAAGCTATTTTGAAGAGGTGGGTTTTGAGTGAGGTTTTGAAAGAGGGGAGAGAGGGGGCAGCTCTGAGGTGGTTGGGGAGTTCATTCCAGAGTTTGGGGGCCGAAACGTAAAAGGCCCTGTCACCCCAAGTGCGGTACTTGGCCTTGCGGACCTTCAGGAGGTTGGCTTCACTGGACCTGAGGGAACGGGGGGGGGCATATGGTTCAAGAAGATCGGAAAGATAGGGGGGAGCCAGGTTATTGAGAGCTTTGTAGGTGGTGAGCAGGATTTTGTAGTGAATTCTTTGTTTGATGGGAAGCCAGTGTAGGTCGTGGAGGACGGGTGTGATGTGGTCTCTGGAGCGTGTACTGGTGAGCAGGCGGGCAGCGGAGTTTTGCACGTGTTGGAGTTTATTGAGGACTTTGGAGGTGGTGCCATAGAGAATACTGTTGCAGTAGTCAATCCGGGATGTGATGAATGCGTGTATGAGGGTTTCAGCGGCAGTGAGAGACAGAGAAGGCCGGAGGCGGGCGATATTCCTGAGGTGGAAGAAGGCGGTACGGGTGATCTGGTTTATGTGGGGGAGGAATGAGAGGGTGGAGTCAAATGTGACACCAAGGTTACGGATGTGGGGGGAGGTTGTAACAGTGGAGCCATCGATGTTGAGGGTGAAGTTCTGGATGGAGCTGGTGAGAGAGTTGGGGCCGATGAGGAGGATTTCAGATTTGTTGCAGTTTAGTTTTAAAAAGTTATTTTGCATCCATAGTTTGATATCAGTGAGGCAGGTGGTGAGGGTGGAGTGGGTGGCAGCGGTGATGGTCTTGGTGGAGAGGTAGAGTTGTGTGTCGTCGGCATAGCAGTGGAACTGGAGGTTATGGTGACGGAGGATTTGCCCAAGAGGTAGGATGTAAATGATGAAGAGGAGAGGACCAAGTACAGAGCCCTGGGGGACGCCGTGGGTGACTGGGGCAGTGGAGGAGTGACAGTTGTTGATGGAGATGAACTGGTGGCGGTCAGAGAGATATGATTTCAGCCAGGAGAGGGCGGTGTGAGTTATTCCAAGGGAGGACTGAAGGCGTGAGATGAGGGTGGAGTGATTGATGGTGTCAAAAGCGGCAGAGAGGTCCAGGAGGATGAGGATGGAGAGGGAACCAGAGTCGGCGGAGAGTAGGATGTCGTTGGTAACTTTGAGGAGGGCTGTTTCTGTACTGTGCATTGAGCGGAAACCGGATTGAAATATTTCATAGAGGTTATTTGAGTCCAGGTGTGATTTTAGTTGGGAGGCGACTGCTCTTTCTAGTATTTTGGAGATGAAGGGGAGGTTGGAGATGGGGCGGTAATTGTTGGGGGTGTCAGGGTCTAGTCCGGGTTTTTTGAGAATGGGGGTGACAGCAGCCAGTTTGAGGGCAGGTGGGATGAAACCAGAGGACAGGGAGGTGTTGATGATTTTGGTGATGGTTGGGGAGAGAGCTGGGAGGCAGGCCATGACTAGGGAGGAGGGCATGGGATCCAGGATGCAGGTGGATGCCTTCATGCCGGAGGTTATGGTGGATAGGTCCGATGTAGTGATCACGGTGAAGGTAGTGAGTGGTTGACCAGAGAACAGAGGGGGGGTTGGTTCAGGATCCGGGGGAGTGGTGGAGGAGGTGATGGCCAGTTCAGAGTGAATGTTGACTATTTTCGTTTGGAAAAATGTGAGAAATGATTCACATTTATTGGTAGTGAAGGAGGAGGTGGTGGTGTCCATGGGTTTGAGCAGGTTGCTGACGGTGGAGAAGAGGGTTTTGGTGTTTTTGCTGCCAGATTGAATAATGGAGGAGTAGTGGGAGGTGCGCGCACTGTTGAGGGCTTCCTTGTATTGCTGCTGGTGTGAGTTGTAGGCCTCGGAGTGGACAGTTAGACCAGTTTTGTTTACTAGCCGTTCGAGCTTTCGGCCCTCAGCCTTAAGGTGGCGGAGGTGGTCTGTGTACCAGGGGGCAGAGTGGGTGTAGGAGACAGGTTTTGTTTTTATGGGAGCGAGCTGATTTAGGCAGGTGGAGAGGGCATTGTTGTAGTTATTGACTAGGTCAGTCGGGGAGGCATTTTGGGTGAGTGAGTGGTCGGAGATTGTGTCAGTCAGGAGGGAGGAGAGAGCGGGGGGCTGGATGGATTTGAGGTTGCGAAATGTGATGAGGCGTTTATGCTTGATGGCAGGGGTGGGGATGTCAATGTCAACGGTGAGGGCCAGGTGGTCAGAGAAGGTGGAGAGGGTGGAGCCGGAGTTGGAAAGGTTGCTGATGGAGGTTCCGGTAGTGCATATCAGGTCTAGAGTGTGACCCTCACAGAACGGCGGCGGCGTCTCTCGTACTCTCTGCCGAGTATATACTCCATTGTTCTCTCTCAGGCTGGACATGTGAGAGTGGTGGTATTTAAACTGTGACAGTGATTGACTGACGTCAGGACGTGGAGTAGCGTGTGTGTTCATGTGTTCCCAAACTTCCCATGCACGTGCATTTGTACCAACTGCGCGTTCGTGTGAAATCAAACATTTTTTTTGCGTTTATGAGGTGCTGAGACCCACGTCAAATCGTTATGCGCTGAGTCAAGGGGCTTAATAGCAAATTGCGCAAAGCGAAAATAATTAACATATGGACACTCCCACAATGCTAAAATATTCAGGAACGCCGTATGCCATACGTGTTTGCGTTCAACACGGGACGATAAGACTTCTATAATACCATTGTGCGCAGAGCGAGGCCAATATAGGCCAATTTATGTATTACCGTATTGTAAAACGGACGTGGATAATAGATGCCTTAGTGTGCTACAGTTTCTAGTGGACCAAGGATTTCTGGTGCTAAGGGGATTAACATGGGATTTTTGAACTTTTTTGGGGGCCCTCAGCGAGGGGCCTCTTATAGCGAGAATCACACCACATAAATCAAAAGAAAGCCTAACTTGTCCACTTCAATTTAAAAAAAATATATGATTCTACCATCTTCCATTCTGGAGATATTGACCTTTTTCTAACACCTGCTTTTGCCTGCACGCTGCTCGTGAAAAAAAACAACAGAGATATGGATGCTTGAAGTTGACAGACATTTCAGTTCAGTTTTTTTAGTTCAAAAGACCGATATAAAATTGAGCACAAATAATATCCTATACAAACCATATACCGAATGAAAGCCCTGAATGTCTACTTTTAGGAGGAAAACAAATACACATTGATCCCATGTACAGTTTGTCACTAATTGGCTATTGAATGCAGCTTGCGCCCACCAGAGAACTTTAGAGAAGGCATGTACCAGAATAACTATTATTCACAAAATAAGGCCTATAGCGACATGTACATACTATATACCGTATGAAACAGTAGACTCTCTGCTTTCATAAGAAAAATACTAATACTGTAATAATAATAAAAATCACACCCCTGTGAAGTGAGCAGTGCAATGTTGCACTGCTCACTTCACAACATTGCACTGCTCACTTCACAGGGGTGTGATTTTTATTATTATTACAGTATTAGTTTTTTTCTTATGAAAGCAGAGAGTCTTCTGTTTCATAAGGTATATAGTATGTACATGTCGCTATAGGCCTTATTTTGTGAATAATAGTTCTTCAAGGCATGGACCTGGCTGTACAACTGCATAGCAGGACTAACTACATGGGACCAGTAAGACGCGTGTTGTATATTAAAATACCATACAGGAGAGTAAATGTGCACGGCAGACAGACGACGAGATGATGTTCCTTGATGTTTATTTCAGAGTACACAGCACAGCAAACAGCATAGGTCGGACGGCCTTATGCCGTCGGGGAGCATGCCCAGTTACATGGTAGAGAGTGGGGGAACAACCGGCCCAGATCTTTCTTTGTCTGGCATTATATCTATCGTGTGTTCATGTGTTCATATGGCTCTCGGCCTATCAGGATGGTCCACGATCTGACCACTGCCTTGGCTCTCAACCCCTAACAATGACCCCAGTTACTGATTACCCATGGACCTTTGTCTTGGCTTTCTGTTCTGTGCCAAACCCTGATCATGATGTCCAGGCATCATTAGCTGGTCTGTGTGTTCTCAAATTACACTACACGCGCAAACGCAGGAAGCGAACGCAGCTGAGACCCTGCAGATCATGTCTGTCTGTCTGTCTGTGTGTCTGTCCCGCTGTTACTGTATATGTGGACCTGGCCCCTTTTGTGCCCATATATGGAGCTGATGATGCAACACACTCCATATTTGGAGCTGCTTTGGGGACTCCTTATATGGTTATGGCTGAGTCATGGTGACGTAATCACTCAGCTCCATATATGGGCACAAAAGCGGGACAGACAGACAGACAGACACACACACACACACACACAGACAGACAGACAGACAGACAGACACACAGACATGATCTGCTAGGTCTCATAGTAAGTGCTCATTGCGTTCGCAATCACTGCGTTCGCAATCAATGTGTATTTGTTTTCCTCCTAAAAGTAGACATTCAGGGCTTTCATTCAGTGTGTAGTATGTATATGATAATAATTTATTTATGTTTATTTTTTTTTCTGTCATCTCGGAGCTACATAATGAGCGTAGGACGTACGTCTTTGCCCAAACATGTCCAGACATGATCAACACTAACGCGTCTCACCTTAGTGGTAATCATGTCTTGACATGTTTGGGCAAAGATGTACGTAGACCACGTAGGGGCGATCAACAATGATGATTGATTATGCATCAGCATCTGATAATTTCCTCAGTCGTAGCCCCATATGTGCCCTCTCCCTACGCTCATTGCGTAGGGAGATGATGATGATGGAAAGAAGGAGCGACGATGATTATGCATCAGCATCTGATCATTTCCTCAGTCGTAGCCCCATATGTGCCCTCTCCCTACGCTCATTGCATAGGGAGATGATGATGATGGAAAGAAGGAGCGACGTAGGAGCGATCAAAATGATAATGATTATGCATCTGCAACTCGATGGCTTCCGCAGTTTAGGATGAGACATGTGTATTCGTTATACATTACAAACGGGTCGATGACGTCCCAGACGCCTTCATTGCGGTCTTATCACTGCAATTATAATGAATACAACGGTTACAATCACAGCCGATAGTGTCTGCTGGCGAAGACGCTATGGCTTGCGATCTCCACCAAAGTATCATGGTGGTCCCTCGATAATGTGCAATCTGTCCATGACTGACTTGCAAACGTTATGAAATCAAATGCCGATCGTTGCAGGTTTATATACGGGCAGAGAGCAAATCGCGTTGTATCTTTTTCCGAGAATGAGAGAAGTGCAAGGCAAGCCTAATCCTATGCAGTTGAAAGCAGTGGGGACTGGGAGTGGGGGGGGAACTGCCAATGCGATCCAAGACGAAGAGACCCCCCCCCCCACAATTCTCCCTCGGGAGAAACCATGTAGAAACAGGAGGGGAGGGGAAATCGAGTGTATTCACACACACAAGAACATGGACCCATCCATTTTAGATCCCCTGACATCTGCGTTGGTCTATGCCGGACGGCCGTCTCCATTACGTCGTAATGGAGGGCTGCCTCCTCGCATAGACCAACCAATAGGCGGTGCCAGACGCTTCTCAGACCAACACCTCTTTTCAGCAGGGGGGGGTTTTAACTCTTTTTAGAGCCGATCGGTGTTACATTTTGAGTTGTCCGGGCGCGTATATAGTTGAACTACAGAAATCAATAAAAAGACGTATTTCGGACCATAAGACGTATAGAAACGGTATGCGCATAGCATGTTTGCGTATCATAAAGCGTACGGGTACGCTCTTAGCGTTCGATGTGTTAAGCTTGATTCAGTATTCAGTATTTAGATATTTGATCATTTGATCAGAACCACCCCCTTCCTATGCCAACACGTAACTAAAACTATCTTAAAGAACCACTTCATCACTTTTCAACCTATCTTTATGTAATAGGTCCTCAGTAATCATGATAAAATGGCACTTTTTTTCCCTACTCAGTCTGTCTCATAGGAGGGCTGTGGGCAGTTCAGAAACCCGTCCACCAGTGACATCGACGGGGAATCCAAGCTAATAGAAATGGCAGGCTTTCTAGTCATGAAACGTTGCAATGCGAAAATGGAAGCCATCGTTATAATGATAAGAAAAACAAAAGTGAAATATTGTTTAAAAAACAGACCAGTTTGAAGCGAGTGGTGCAACAGCACCCCCTATTGGTACTCTAAACATAGTAACATGGTCCCAAAGCTGTTCCTTGGAGTGGTTTCACCACTCAAAAAGAAAATCTGCCTAACGATGTCACTGGTGGATGGGTTTTTGAACTGCCCACAGCCCTCATATGAGCCTTTTAAAAAATTAAAATCATGATTATTAGTGAGGACCTATTATATCAAGATAGGTTGTGAAGTGGTCCTTTAACCATGTTAGATTAATTGAAAACACCGTCCTTGGTTCTGGTGACTGATTGTTCTGCCCTGGCAAATGCGTCCTAGCAAGGCTTAGACAGACAGATAACAAAATGAAGGTCCAGTCAACCGTTTTCCTCAAAGTATGGCTTTACTGGGAGGTTCTTCATAAAATTGTAAAACTGTAACACATAAACAGAAAATACATATCACTGACATTTTTACCATAATAAAATATAGTAAGTAATTTGGCATGAGTGGGAATAATGTAATTACAAATCCAATACTGTTCTACATTATATTTTCAAGAGTCCAGAAAGGACATCCACCATAGGTTATCATTACCAGCAGCAATGATGAAACAAATAGAGTAACTTAGACCTAGAATGCCTGTAATCATTTAATTATACTTCGTAAATTTTCATGTATCTCAGGCATAGATCGCTTGCATCAGATCCTGGTTCGGGTTCAAAATGGGCGGCATAAATGTGATAAATGCTCCGTTTGTACTCACCCATTAAATAATTCCAAAGACGTGGAGTGAAATATGGTCCTCTAGTTTTATATCCATGTGAAAGTTCTGGCACAAAACGTGTATTTAGTAAATTATCTCCACTTTTTCAAGAGATGCACACGGACGCCTTTCTCTCCGGCGAGGGGGGGGGGCGGAAAGATCGATGAACTGAGTTTACAAATACGTCCTGTTTACCGCAGACGTCATCACCAATTGACCAGGGAAACACAAAAGTTTGCAGTCACACAATTGGCAGGTGGTGTGATTAATTACCCAGCACCTATCGCAAAGCACCTGCCAATTGTGGCTCTCAACTATGGCTCTGTATGTGAAATACTGTACTTACTTTATGTAACAACAAGAGCCGTTCTAGGGCTAAGAGTAACTGTGAGATGTGGCAACATAAACAACAAGAATTATCTTCAGTGAAACTCAATAACTAATATTTTACACTCTGAAACAATCCACATGTGCACATGTGTATCACTGTATCACACTCACGAATACATCTGCTCCAAGGTTGGGATGCAGAAAACAACTCTGGGACCTTGTACACATTGCTTGTATTCACACCATGACTCAGAAGTTAATGGAGGATAAACAGGAAGTAAACGTGTCACCTCTAGTGCAGTGAGGTCTATGAGGGAGGTATTTGTGACTGACTGCCATCTATTGACAGGATTTGGAACTGCAGTAAGAGCGTCAATATGTACACAATAATGCTTGTCAATGGATTATTGCACCAAACACCAGAATGATTCAAACATAATACATATTTCGTCCCTTTATCTGTTTCTCCTTTTTTGGAGACAGAACACTGATATTGTCCTAATACGTATGGAGCTGTGTTTTTTTTTCCAATTTCTGTTCAATGATTTTATTTTATTTCCCCCAAAAAAGGATGTTGTCAATTATTAATCTAAGATGGTTAAAATAAAAAGTGTCTGATAACAGTAATATAGGCTAAAATGTGTAATTTACCTAGCACATTATGTAGACAGCAGTTAGTTTACTTATAGTATCACTACAGATTATACTCTTGGCTCTTAGAAATAGTCATTGATGATCAAAAGTTAATTTGTATTTATGAGGTTTCTAGTTTACTGTAAATTGCTCTGGATTAAGTGTCCTAAATGTCTCAATTTGAAAATTGCTGAATCAAGAAGTCTGGGTTTCTATTTTATGCCTGAGTAAATGTTAAAATGACCCCTAGCATAGCATGCTTTTTTTATTGCTTTAAAAGTCTAACCTGCTCTTTTCCTTATGTTTACCCAGCTCTACAAAAAGAGAAAAGAGGTGGGAGAGACCTTTCTCAGTGTGGAGGACCTGAACCACCTTAACACTTAGAATGCTGAAAGCGTTTCTATACGCTTTATTATAAACAAACGTGCTATGCGCATACCGTTTTTATACGTTTTATGGTCCAAAATACGTCTTTTTATTGATTTCTGTAGTTCAACTATATATGCGCCCGGACAACTCATAATGTAACACCGATCGGCTCTAAAAAGAGTTAAAACCCCCCCCTGCTGAAAAGAGGTGTTGGTCTGAGAAGCGTCTGGCACCGCCTATTGGTTGGTCTATGCGAGGAGGCAGCCCCCATTATGCCGTCCGGCATAGACCAACGCAGATGTCAGGGGATCTAAAATGGATGGGTCCATGCTCTTGTGTGTCTGAATACACTCGATTCCCCCTCCCCTCCTGTTTCTACATGGTTTCTCCCGAGGGAGAATTGTGGGGGGGGGGGGGTCTCTTCCTCTTGGATTCCCCCCCACTCCCCACTGCTTTCAACTGCTAGGATTGCATTTCTCTCATTCTCGGAAAAAGATACAACGCGATTTGCTCTCTGCCCGTATATAAACCTGCAACGATCGGCATTTGATTTCATAACGTTTGCCAGACACATGGAGTTAGTCATGGACAGATTGCACATTATCGAAGGACCGCCATGATACGTTGATGCAGATCGCAAGCCATAGCGTCTTCGCCAGCAGACACTATCTATCGGCTGTGATTGTAACCGTTGTATTCATTATAATTGCAGTGATAAGACCGCAATGAAGGCGTCTGGGACGTCATTGACCCATTTGTAATGTATAACGAATACACATGTCTCATCCTAAACTGCGGAGGCCGTGGTGGATAAAGCTATTTTCCCTATAATTGTTGACGTACGGCTGCTGCTGCTTTGCTCGCATCCAACCATCCATCCCCCTTCGTCGTTTTTTTTTTTTTCCAAACACGTTGACGTGCTGCTTCTGCTGCTGCCGCATCCATCCACCATCGTCGTTGTTTTTTTTTTCCAAACATGAGATAATCCTCACCGATCCAGTCTCGCGTCTCACCTTATAGAGACGCGAGACTGGATCGATAAGGTTAGTGGTATGTCTGGACATGTTTGGAGCGGCACACGACGATCGACAATAATGTTGATTATGCAAGATAATTTCCTCAAAGCCTAGTTGCCCCCCCCCCTGTTACTGCGATTGTAGCTCGAATCACAGAATGAGCGTAGGGAGAGGGCACATATGGGGCTACAATTGAGGCTGATGTATATTTTCTAACAACTTAGGAGAGAGACTGACCACGATGCAGGCAGAAGAAAGTTTCCAAGTCCGTTTTATGATCAGATATGTGCATTAAGACTCTCTGCTTTCATAAGAAAAAAACTAATACTGTAATTGAGAACGCAGTGAGCACTTACTATGAGACCTAGCAGATCACGTCTGTCTGTCTGTCTGTGTGTGTGTGTGTCTGTCTGTCCCGCTTTCTGTCCCGCTTACTGTATATGTGGACCTGGCCCTTTTGTGCCCATATATGGAGCTGAGTGATTTGTGAGTCATGGTGACATGAGTGTGATGGCGTGGTCCTGCTTTGGGGACTCCTTATATGGTTATGGCTGAGTCATGGTGACATGAGTGTGATGGCGTCTTTTGTGACCATATATGGAGCTGGCGTGGTCCAAGCACTAACTATGACACCCTGCAGATCATGTCTGTAATTTATTACTTGCGCAAGCAGAGCGCGCAAGTAATCATTTCGCTTGATCTCTTCGAAGTGAAGCCAAGTTTTCTTCAACCGTAAGTCTGTGCCTGGTTTGCTGGGACTAGTTACAAGTTACAACATTACGTCATATACACACCATCTACTCTGGTCACGATGACGTAATGTTGTAACTGGTCCCAGCAAACCAGGCACAGACTTACGGTTGAAAAAAACTTGGCTTCACTTTTTGGAACCAAGTAACCACAGTATACTGCTAATCAAATTACAACTACATACTCTGTATGTAGTTGTAATGTGATTTGTAATTTGTAAATCTGTGCCTGGTCTGCTGGGACCAGACTACACAGATGACCATATCTCTTACGTCATCACTGAGAGCTAGTCATACATATACACACCGTGTACTCTGGTCCCAGCTCTCAACGATGACGTAATGTGGTATCTGCCTCTGGTGGGACCAGATTACACAGATGACCATTTCTCTTACGTCATCACTGAGAGCTAGTCATACATATACACACCATGTACTCTGGTCCCAGCTCTCAACGATGATGTAATGTGGTAACTGGTCCCAGCAAACCAGGCACAGACTTACCGTTGAAAAAAACTTGGCTGTCACTTTTTGGAACCAAGTAACCACAGTATACTGCTAATCAAATTACAACTACATACTCTGTATGAGAGCCCACGGTAATACACACCATGTACTCTGGTCCCAGCTCTCAACGATGACGTAATGTGGTATCTGGTTAACAAATCCAACTACAGATTTCAGAAGTATTTTAGATCATGTATATTTCAACAAATTTGAAAGTATTATTACAGAAATTGAAGTTAGAGACACATATTACTCTGATCATGATTTAGTATTAATATCACTATAGTACAAAATGAAATACATTTAAAACAATTGACAATTTAAGTAATAAAATAATTATACTGTATAATATATTTTAATTCAGTTTATATACCTTTTTTTTCATCACATATCAATGATTCATTTTTCTGTAAAAAAGTAGTTAGGTAGCAAATAGTTACACGTAATGATTATACATTTCAAACGTTCCTTCACAGAGATACTGAGATGTGATAGTTTCCAGCGGTCGAAAGTACTTGCGCGCTCTGCTTGCGCACTAGTAGGCCATTTATGGCCTACTAGTGTGCAACAAGCAAGTATGCACTCGGCAGAGTGCAGTTCTAGTTCTAATTGTTATTGCAATTTACGATCTGCGTTCGCTTTCCGCGTTCGCACGTCTTACTCGTAATAATAAAAATCACACCCCTGTGAAGTGAGCAGTGCAATGTTGTGAAGTGAGCAGTGCAACATTGCACTGCTCACTTCACTGGGGTGTGATTTCTATTATTATTACAGTATTAGTATTTTTCTTATGAAAGCAGAGAGTATTCTGTTTCATACGGTATATAGTATGTACATGTCGCTATAGGCCTTATTTTGTGAATATTTAGTTGTTAGGTCCATGCTTTCTCTAAAAGTATCTTTTTCAGAGAGAACTTTAGAGATGGCATGGGCCTGAAGAACTATTATTCACAAAATAAGGCATATAGCGACATGTACATACTATATACCGTATGAAACAGTAGACTCTCTGCTTTCATAAGAAAAATACTAATACTGTAATAATAATAAAAATCACACCCCTGTGAAGTGAGCAGTGCAATTGCACAAAGTTAGGCTTTCTTTTGATTTATGCGGTGTGATTCTCGCTATAAGAGGCCCCTCGCTGTGGGCCCCTAAAAAGTTCAAAAGTCCAATGTTAATCGCTTAGCACCAGAAATCCTCAGTTCGCTAGAAACTGTAGCACACAAAGTGTTAAAGGAGCGGACGCCAATTTCGTCAGTGACGAAATCAGTGATGATGACAAGACGTCATTCAAGGCCATCAAGCCCAAGTGGCGCTCAACACGCCTGACTGCAATCATGCAGCGGTGTCAGGAGAAGCTGGAGAGCAACAGAAGGCTAGGTGTAGAGCCCAAAGAGACGCACCACCGCATCCAATCTGGAGCCTTCACGCTCAGACTCCCCCCTTCTGCAGAGAGCAAACTGGTCTATATAAAGGAAGCCCAGCAGGAGGGTGAAGAGGAAGAGACTGTAGGAGGAGGGAGTGACAGAGGGAGTGACAGAGAGAGTGACAGAGTGAGTGACAGAGTGAGTGACATAGTGAGTGACACTGACTGAGTGAGTGAGTGACACGGACTGAGTGAGTGACACGGACTGACTGTGTGTGTGTGTGTGTGTGTGTGTGTGTGTGTGTGTGTGTGTGTGTGTGTGTGTGTTTGTGTGAGAGAGAGCCCTATATATCTTGCACAACACTGTGGGCTCCATCTTGTGCCACTTACCCCTTATCCCTAAACTTATTTGCCATTTTTAACTATTTTAAAATAGTACAAATAGCCCATCTACTGACAAGCTAACAACATGTAGATGTAGCTAGTTGAACTATTTTTAAATGTTTTAAAATAGTAAAAAATGGCAAATAAGTTTAGGGATAAGGGGTAAGTGGCGCAAGATGGAGCCCACAGTGTCTGAGTGAGGTTTCCCCTCCTGCACTCCATGCCCTCCCTGACTTGTGTGTGTGTGTGTGTGTGTGTGTGTGTGTGTGTGTGTGTGTGTGACTGTTGACCTTGTTCAGGAGAGCCTTTGTTTGTTTTTCTTTGGACCACCACGCCAGTGTGGTATGTATCGATCGGTCATTTTTATTCGTTTGTGTGTTATGTATCGATATGTCGTTTTTATTGTTTTATTCAGCTACTCAGGGACCCATCCTGTCGTTTTATTATTTTATTTCTTATGTCAAAAAAGGTTGTTCAGTTTGACCCACCAGTTTGAGATATATGGCTTATAGAGTAATGTCTTGCAGAGAAACGGCGAGTTGAGAAAACAGGCTTGTCTTCTGTGGACTCTAACATTACACCTAGCTACATGTTTAAACATTTCATATTTGCATGTCTTCTGTGGATTCTAACATTGCACCTAGCTACGTGTTTAAGCATGTCACATGTGCATGTGGATGATAATTTAAAAAAAAATCACCTGACCTGACCAATTAGTTGTGAGCCTTTTTTGATGATATGTGGTGTACAGGAAAAAAGGAGCTGTACTGGGCCTAGTATAAAGTTTTGGGTACACTGATCAATTTGTGTTTGTGTGTGGTCATATTCTGACGCAGGATACAATTAGTGTTTGGACTTGGGACATGGTTACAGGTCATATTCAGATCATATTCTGACACAATATACAACTGTGTTTGGACTTGGGACATGGTTACAGGTCATATTCAGATCATATTCTGACACAAGATCCAACTAGTGTTTGGACTTGGGACATGGTTACAGGTCATATTCAGATCATATTCTGACACAAGATCCAACTAGTGTTTGGACTTGGGACATGGTTACAGGTCATATTCAGATCATATTCTGACACAAGATCCAACTAGTGTTTGGACTTGGGACATGGTTACAGGTCATATTCAGATCATATTCTGACACAAGATCCAACTAGTGTTTGGACTTGGGACATGGTTACAGGTCATATTCAGATCATATTCTGACACAAGATCCAACTAGCGTTTGGACTTGGGACATGGTTACAGGTCATATCCGGACAAAAATGCACCTGGTGTTAGGACTTATATGGATAGTGGACATATCTTGACATTGCATATGACATGTATATTGGATCCAATTAACTCCAAATTCTACAAGAATAAAGTGGTCCCAATCCAGAGTTTGATATTCTCCGAACATGAAATCTATTATGTCAAGAATCCGGAGAGTATCCATATGGATATCACCAGATTTGAATCATATCTGGTAATATTCGGGCAACGGATTCTAGGGATTCTTGGGTTTTTCGCCCAGTGTAATGCCTGCTGCATTCTGTGTGTCTCTTTATTTCTGTGCAGAAATAAATATGACAAAGGCTAAAGAGCGATCCCGAGTCCTCTTGTCCGTCTGAACACAACGCAGAGCTCAATCCGGTTACATTGGTGCCGTTGTGGGTACCGGATCTCTTTGGCTGCCAAATGTCTGTGGGGTCCTTCCTTCGCGCAGGAGACCGACGTCACATCCGCTCCCGCGTGTCACATCCGCTCCCGCAAAGGCTTAAATTGCGCCGCCCGAGACCGCCCGCCCCCTTTCAGCCCTTTGTAGGGTGTTGTAGGAGTTTGAAGAGCCCGAGAGCGAAGTTGGAAGCAGTAGTTGTGATAGAAAGTAATTCAGTTGTACAGTAGTAAGGAGTAAGGAGTAGTAAGGAGTAGGAGAAGGAGTTGTGATAGAAAGTAATTCAGTTGTACAGTAGTAAGGAGTAGGAGAAGGAGTTGTGATAGAAAGTAATTCAGTTGTACAGTAGTAAGGAGTAAGGAGTAGGAGAAGGAGTTGTGATAGAAAGTAATTCAGTTGTACAGTAGTAAGGAGTAGTAAGGAGTGGGAGAAGGAGTGGTAGGAGACATAGTAGAGTAGAGTAGTAGGAGTGGCGAGTATGTCTTTTTTTTAAGAAATCAAGTTCTGTGTTTTAAATGGACCTGGTTCTCATTCATACCACTCACTCAGTCACGAGCAGCCACACTAATGTAGAGAGCAGAAAGACTTACATTAGGCAGGCATCCAAGAACTACACAGTGAAAGGTAAGTCACACAACGTGATTTTAACATTCCAACTCGATCAATACTGAATTTAGTCTCCAAGTCTGTCTCTGTGTGTGTGTGTGTGTGTGTGTGTGTGTGGATTTATATAGCGCCTTTATCCAGGGCGCTTTACATAGATGTAATTACATTTGCATTACATTCACATTCACACACCTTTACATAGACTGTGCATTACATTCACCCATTCACATAAATTCATACACAGATGGTGGCAGAAACCATGCAAGGCACCAACCTGCACATCAGGAGCAATTAGGGGTTCAGAGTCTTGCTCAAGGACACCTTGACACTAACTATGTGGGAGCCCGAGTTCGAACTGGCAACCTTTCCAGCCACTCTACCCATGATCCACTGCTGCCGCAGGAAAAGAAAATGGGATTTTTACTCAAGTGTAACCCATAAAAATTGGTCTGTGACCCACAAATGGGTCCCCTTATCCATTGGTGTTTGTCTTGCTGCTATTTCTGCATATCAGACGAAGACTGGGTCTGGGTGTTAGGCATTAGGCTTCACCACTATTCTGCTCCTTCTGTGACTTAAGGACAGTGGCATCAGGTTAGTAGTAGTAATACTAGTTGTCACGGAGCAACATGTGCCCTATAGTCTAATAACTTAACTGTTACACTAGTTATTATACACAACACAAAATGTAAATGGTTATTAGTTCTCTATGAGGTTTTGTCTATATTCCTTCTAAGTACTATGAGTAATGTATGTTGTATTTCACCAATTTGCAACATTTAAAGTCCATTTGATTTTCTGGAGTTGCCTTTAGTCATAATGTAACCCACGTGACGTCGTTATTGTACATACACTAAATGTTGTGTTTTTCTACTTCATCAGATGACAAGTTGTGGTACCATTATCAGGGGAAACCACCCGCCTGGTGTTGTTCACCAAAGAGGAGGTATCCATGGTGTTGAAGGAGTGCCATGACAACCTCGGCACCGGAGGTCATCCAGGAGTGAGGAGAACCACCGAGAAGTTCACAATGTCCTACCACTGGTTGAACTTGCGGGAGGATGTAAAAAAATGGGTGAGATTTATGTTATGCTTCTGGGAAAAAATGAAATGTCTTTATTCATTGTAGTTTTAATGCCCCTTAGATCAGATGCCTTGGCTTGAAGTTTTACAATGCATTTAACTGAGTTTGTTAATTCTGCTGAGTCGTCACATAATTGCTCCACATATAACAAGTACTTGTTAAGAAATTACTCTAATAGGTATTATTATATTCTGTGAATTGTTGTAACCCTCCTTTGAAGGAACAGTTTACCCAAACAGTATGTTGTCTTGTCGTTCGAGTAGATGACAGTTTGCGTGAACTGTTCCTTTTTAAAGACAGTAAATGTTCTTTGATTTCGTTTTTAAAGCAAGGAAAAAGTGACAGTCAGGAATGTAGCATACATTTACATGTGTATATATGATTTATTGTGTCACAGATTCATTCTGACAGCCACGGATCTCTTCACCAAGTGGGTTGTGGCAAAATCCCTGTACACCAAAACGGCACCCGAGGTGTCCAGGAAGATTGTAAACATCTTAATGGACTTCGGACTCGTATAGCGGATAATCACTGACCAGGGACGTGAATTTGTAAATGAGGTAAATATTTAAAGAAGTGTATGTGTGACACTGACTGATTATCAAATCACGCATATATGTAAATGTTGTTTGCATAATGAATATGTCTGCAGCTCAACCGTGGTGTTTTTGCGGCCCTTGGGGTGAAACACTGCATCACATCAGCCTACCATCCCCAGGCCAATGGACAGGATGAGCGCACCAACAAGACCATAAAGGACGCTATCAGCAAATACGTTGGGGAAGAACAAAATGACTGGGATGTCCATATAAGGGGGGTTGTGGCTGCCGTCAACACATCGAAACAGGTCATATTGTGTAACTACAGCAGATGGAAAATGCAATTGATGCACCTGCACAATTGATGCAACTGCACCTTGGGAAAACGGAGTCTATTCTGTTTGGTTCAAGTCATAACCTCAACAAGTCCCCAGGCTTCACAGTTAGAGTGGGTGACAGTGTGGTCACAAACAGGGAAGAGGTCACTTACTTGGGTTTTATACTAGATAACAAACTCACGGGTGAAAAAATGGCAATGAAAGTGATCTCAAAGGTCAACCAGAGAACTCGTTTCTTATGTCAACAGCAGTGCTATGAGGACCTTGGATGGTGCCCTCATCCAGTGCCACTTTGACTATGCGTGTACTTCATGGTACAGAGGTATCTCCACGCTTTTGAAAACAAAGCTGCAGACCTCCCAAAACAAGCTTGTGAGGTTACTACTAAAATTGAACCCCAGGTCTCATCTTACCTCTGCCCACTTTAGTAGCCTGGGATGGCTAAGGGTGGTCTTCAAGATCCTAGGTGCCTCTGTTCCAGAGTACCTGATGGGCTACCTGCCCAGAGTGAGGGATGCTCACAGGTACTCAACCAGAGGAAGTCCTTATGATCTAGTTCCCCCCAGTTTCAGCACACTCATGGGAAAAAATGCTTTTTTCTACGCAGCCACTACTCTGTGGAATGCACTCCCTCCAGCCCTGAAATCCCTAAATTCTATTGCAATATTTAGGAAAGACCTGAAATCATGGCTCCATCTACACACTCACTGGTCATAGTTAGCTTCCGACCCTGGATAGCCCATCTCCCATGCTCAGGACTATTCTCTCAGGGTACCTCTTGTTTTTTGATTGATTGAAATCTTTATTAACAGTTTGCAGAATTACAGTACATTTCAAGCACAAACTCAATACAAAGACTGTTAACTGTGAGTGGACGACCCAATTAAGCCTTACACTTGTTTACAACAGGGTCCACATTGTTCAATTCATCAAAACATTTAGAGACAAACAAATAGACACTTCTATGTAGTTAAAGAACAGAACAGGAATTCATCATATAGGAAGCGAAAAAAATATATATATACAGTGAGGGGAACAGGGGGATAAAAGAAAACGAAAGACAGAGTGTAGGGCGCCTGCACACAACACCATGCGTTGATGCCATGTGTGCATATGTGCAGGCACCCAACACCACGTCCATACAAAAACATAGTACAATCCAGATAAAAATTCAGCTTTTACAGAGGCCAGTTTCGAATTGCAGCCATCCGTAGGTGCCCTTTGAGAGCAGTTTTGAAGGAGCCAAGGGATTCACATGTCTTAATGACTGTTGGTAGGGCGTTCCACATTTTGGTCGCATAGGAGTGAAAAGAATTTAGTCCCTTGTTTGTGCCGAATCTGGGTTGTACATGGTTTGTTGCACTCCCTCTGGTGTTGTGGGTGTGGACTTCGTTTACATTAAGGAAGTATTTAGACAGGTACATGGGTATCTTGGTGGTGTATCGAATCTTGTGGACCAGACCCATTGCAAGATGCTGTACTCCGTCGTCGACCCTAAGCCATCCCAGCCTGTCAAAGTGGGCAGGGGTGAGGTGGGTTCGGGGGGTGAGGCCAAGTAGGAGCCTGACCAGTTTGTTTTGGGAGGTCTGGAGCCTTGTTTTAAGGGCCTTTGAGGTGCTGTGGTACCAGGAGGTGGATGCATAGTCAAAGAAACCTTGTACGAGGGCTCCTGTTAAGGTCTTCAAGGTGTTTTTGTCGACCAGTGAGGAGATCCTGTAGAGGAATCTTGTTCTTTGATTTACTTTTTTGATTACGTTGGTGGCCATCTTATCACCGGAAAGATTGGCCTCCAGGATGGAACCTAGGTAGGTAATTTTATCCTTCCGTGTGATAATATCGTCACCCACTCTAACCAAGAAGCCATCTGCCTTTTTGAGATTACTATTTGATCCGAAGAGAATGGATTCAGTTTTTCCCAGGTGTAAGGATAGTTTGTTATCAGCGAGCCAGGTGCAGATTCTACCGAGTTCAGAGCTGAGGGTCTTTTCAACCTGCAGTTTGTTCCTGTCCGAGACCAGCAGTGCTGAGTCGTCTGCGAACAGGAACAAGTTGCAGTCACAAGCTGAAGTCATGTCGTTTACATATATTATGAACAGTAAAGGCCCTAGTATGCTTCCTTGTGGGACGCCACAGCTCACTGGGAGGGGGGGGGGACAGTGTTCCGTTCACTTCCACCATCTGTTCTCTCCCCTCCAGGTAGGATTGCATCCAGCTCACTGATGTGCTATCAAAACCAATAGCTTTAAGCTTATTAACCAGTATGGAGTGGTTCACAGTGTCAAAAGCCTTTTGGAGGTCCAGCATGACCATGCCGCAGTATTTTCCAGCATCCACCTCGTGTTTGATGTGGTCGCTCAAATAGAGAAGGCATGTGTCAGTGGAGTGGGATGTTCTGAAACCAGATTGGAACTCGTACAACAATTTATTAGTGGCAAGATACTTTTCAACCTGTTCATAGACTATTATTTCCATCACTTTCGAGATGGAGCTTAGAATAGAAATAGGGCGGTAGTTGCCGGGTTCTGATTTACTCCCTTTTTTGTACAGGGGGGTTACTTTGGCCAGTTTAAAATCTCTGGGGACCTGTCCTTGTTTGATGGAGAGGTTTACTATGTGGGTGATGACTGGAGCTATGGAAATGGCTGAGTCTCTGAGAAATTTGGAGGGAATATTGTCATGGCCAGTGGCCTTGTGGGGTTGGAGGGCACTCAGTTTCTTAAGTACCTCCTCAGTTGTTACCATTGTCATTTTAAAATCATCTTTACAAACACCTAGGTTTTTGTAGAAGCCTTTGATGTGCTCTACACCAAAACGCCCAGAGTGGGAGGGCAGTTTGTTAACCAGCATTGTTGCAATGTTTGTAAAGAAGATGTTCAAGTGATTGGCTACATCAAGCTTGTCAGTGATGAGGGTGTTATCTGATTTGATGTTTATGTTAGTAAACCTGGTTTTAAGTTTCTGACCACAGCCTAGTTGGTTGTTTAGTAGCTTCCAGAGCTCCCGAGGATTGTTTTTGATTTCCTCGGCTTTATCATTGATAAAGTTACTTTTGGCTGATTTGGTCATGGCAATTACACCGTTTCTTAGCTTGTTACATTGGGTTTTAAGGATGCACAGTTTGGTTTGGAGATCACTGTCCTATGTATATAGCTCCCAGCCTTATATATAAGGATTATTTATTATATGTTCCATGGTTGTTTTGTCTGTACAGTATGTATGTGTATAGTTTCATGTTACAAAGTGGACCACAATGGAAACAAGTGAAGACTTTTTTTTGTCTAAGTCCATTTGGCGTTTTTTTAAATGATGTCATTTTCTGTAATTTTCTTAAACTGCCAATAAAGTAATCTATCTATCTACCACAAGGTTGTTGGTTCAAATTCCTGTTACTGACAACTCAGCTCGTCAGTCTTATTTGTGCATATTGTTCTTATTGCGTATTGTCTTATTTCTTGGTCCCGCCTTATCGCTGCTTGCAGCTATATTATTTCATTCTAATGGTAAAAAGGCGAATATACTCTTGAATAAATATACTGATTGATTACTTGCCTAATAATACTATTTTGATTTATGAGTTGATTTAATAAACAGTGTAATGAAGTTACAGCTCTGCTTTGCCCGTTAGAGTAGGCTAAGCATGTTTATTTGTACATTTCAACAAGGAAGGCCGTGTGCTTTACACACACATTAGGAGCAATGTAAAGGGTGATGCATTCACAATAAAAGGACATTTGAATACAATCAAAACTATTGGTTTAGAATAGAAAATAAATAGGTTCAGCCAGAACATTGTTTTACTTACTTAATTTTTTAATTCAAAACATTTTTCACACACATTGTTAACAATGCATTTTCAACTTTATCTAGGGGTGGGCAATTAATCGGTCATGAAATCAGTATGGGCCGATGTTGGCCTTAAAATGAAATATTGGTATTAGCCAATGTTTTAAAATAAAAATACTACATCGAAGCCATTTATATTCGGACATGGGCATTTCAATAACTGTGAGTATTTGGAATAAAATGCACTGTTTTCCAAAATGTCAGTTTGTCACCTCCCTCTTCACATTCAATAGATCCTGTGATCTTTTGTGGACAGATTTCCTGGAGTCTATAGAAAACAATAATTAAGAAATCGCTGTACAATTTGGTAAAACAAATAAATTTACCCTCTTGTTCGAATGTCCCCACCCCCTGACAAAAATAGCTAAAAGTGTTTAAACGAAAGAAAGCAGCAACTGAAAAAATATAACACTCATCTTTTACTTTCTCTAATAACCTAAACATGAACCTTGGTTGAAAAAAACCCCAAAGTTGTCCTTTAAGGGTACCAATGTCAGTTCCAATGTCGTTTGCAGGTCATTCCATGTATTAGGGCCACAGAAGCCAAAAGCATGTTCAGAGCTAACTTTTGGTACCTTGAATTTGGGGAAACTACTTGACCGCGTGCGGGTGTACTTCAGAAAAGATGAGATGTACATATTTAGGACAATCTCCAAGCATGGCTTTATACAAGAACAGGTGACAATGCAGTTTTCGTCTCTGTCAGGGAGTACCATTCAACCTTGTTATATTATATAAGATGCAATGGTGAGGACCACAGCTATCACCCGTAATAAATCAAGTCGATGAGTGATAAACAGAGTCTATGGATTTAAGAGTGGATGCTGCTGCATGTCTATAGATTATGTCTCCATAATCCAAGACAGACAGGAACACATAGTGGAAACTTTATTTTTTTACCCCATGCTGTGAATGCAATGGTGTCTTAGCAAGTGACCCGATTTTTTTAAACTTAGGTCACACCGTTTAAAGTGGACATATTTGTTATTGTCCTGTGAGAACTGAGGTGGTAACGAAGATTAGACTTTCAAGAGGTTTTTCCCCAGTGTGGGCACGAAGGTGCGTTTTCAGGGAAGATGATGCAGTAAAACTCTTGTCACAATGTTTACATTGGAAAGGTTTTTCTACACTGTGGACACGAAGGTGGCTCTTCAAATGACTTGAACTATTGAAACTCTTGTCACAATGTTTACATTGGAAAGGTTTTTCTCCACTGTGGACACGAAGGTGTTGCTTCAGATAACTTGAGCACTTGAAACTCTTGTCACAATGTTTACAGTTAAAAGGTTTTTCTCCTGTGTGGACAAAAAGGTGTGTGGTCAGGGAAGATGATGTAGTAAAACTCTTGTCACAATGTTTACATTGGAAAGGTTTTTCTCCAGTGTGGACACGAAGGTGTGTGGTCAGGGAAGATGATGTAGTAAAACTCTTGTCACAATGTTTACAGTTAAAAGGTTTTTCTCCTGTGTGGACAAAAAGGTGTCTCTTCAAATTACTTGACTGACTGAAACTCTTGTCACAAAGGTTACATTTGAAAGGTTTTTTTCCAGTGTGGACACGAAGGTGATTCTTCAAATTACCTGAAGCACTGAAACTCTTGTCACAATGTTTACAGTTAAAGGGTTTTTCTCCAGTGTGGACACAAAGGTGCTTCTTCAGGGAACCGGAGGCACTGACACTCTTGTCATGCCGTTCGTCATCATCGTCTTCACTGGTCTCCTCCCAATCATCACTGTCTTCAGTGACTTCAGTGTCAGATTCAAGTTCAACTTCAACCTCAGAGCAGTGGGAAGATATGTCTTCTTCACCATCATCACCACCTTTCACTGCTAGTAATGTCAATGTTGACCCAACATGTTCCTCTGGTCTTTGAAGTAGCTCTTTCTGTTCCTCTTTAAGCTCCTCCTGTTCGTCTTTAATGTGTGGAGGCTCTGGTTTCTCCTGGAGCAGACTAGGGCTCCTCTCCTGTTCAGGAGAAAACCTCCTCTTTACACACAACCATGTGCAGGATGTCTAGGAGCAGAAACATAACATGATGGTCAACATTGTTCCTAAAATGTACATCCATTCTTCTTCCATGTTCCATGTACAAAATGAGCTAAACTGTTACTAACTACAGGTTATTACTGTTTTGAAAGTTTTAGAAAAATTAATTGTTTATTCAGGAACAATATTTTCTAGTTTGCCATTGTTATTGTCCAGTGAAAATAAGACATTGTGGCAGCCCTACGGTGCGGCGATCCGTCATAATAATAAATAAACATTTCAGTCACTGACAGCACCCCACCCATATGCTGTCTGACAGTTACGTGACTCTGGTTGGCCATGCTAGGAAAGCCCATCCCATAATAAAGATAGAGCTTTCAGTCTGAAGAGAGGCAGGCGGTGTGTGACGAGCGGTGATGGTGTCGGCGTGTAGAGGGTGTTGTGAGGAGTGAAGGCTGGAGTGTGTTGTCCTGGTTGTTCCTTACCCTGGAGCAGTACTAGTAGCACGAGCCGCGAGCAAAGTCTGCGGTTAGGTCCGTTCCATTGAAAAGCATTCGAGGATCCCCTGGCGTTAAACCAGGAGTGACCTAGACGGTGTCACGGAACGGGGCGCTACGGTTGCCTTCTGAAGAGGAAGCATCCGAGCTAGCTGTTGACACAAAGAGCGGCTGAGCGGAGGGGTACTGTGGGTGAGCTACAAGGGGCTGATGGAGGGGTACTGTGGGTGAGCTACAAGGGACTAATTGCAGAGATAAAACACTACCACACACACACATACACGCACGCGCCAGGATTGCTTTGGTTCAAACTAAATCCCGAAGTGGAGTTTTTATTTTTGGGGTTTATATACACAGTGGTGCACGGCACCCAGTTTGGTTCATTTTGGTTGTGGTGCAAACCAGAAATGGAGTTTGTTTGATGTGCTGACTCTCATGCTCTGCACTGAACTGAACTTCCTTGCACCTCATTTATTTTCAATACAAACCTTTAAACTAGGGCTGCACGATAATTATCGTCCCGATAATTATCGATCCGATATTAGAAATTATGACGTCATCCCGATACATTCGATAACATTATAATAGCGCCGATAATATACTTTATATGGGCTCGAAATTGCGATAATTTTGGACGCAAATGCGCCTGAAATTTTATCTGTGCGACATAAAAATATAGTTGGTAGCAACTATGGGACTACCAATCATTTCCCAAACGCTCCCCGAGTCGCCAATCTCTCCGTGAGGAACGGCTGAGACGAGAGAGAGAGAGAGACGCTTCTCCACTCTGTCTGTTGCAGTGTGTGTAGTTCCATAGCAGGCTAATAGCCTGCTTCTCCTCTCTATCTCCCCTCTCTCATTTCACTCACTGCACTTGCATACGGACGGTGAATGACTGAGCCCAGCAGCTGACGAGCGCGTATTGGTGCTCGTTCATTCATCGCGCTGTTGAATGCGTGTCACTCGTTACCGGTTGTAGTTTATTAATTTGCTCCAGTTGTGTAGCATTGTGAAACGCGACGCGACCGTTTTGGTTGAGAAATGTAGAAGTAGTAGCTGTTTGGCTACATGATGCTACAGACCATGCTAATGACTTATATGCTAATGTAGGATAAATGATGTGATGGGACACGCTGTCCGTCGGATTGGATGAAGACCGCAGTTCAAGGTTTTAACATGGTATATTTATTGAAAGTTACAAGGGATGGGGACATGGGAGAACAGACATGATGAGCACTCAGGTTCCACTACAGCCTACTCTCCAAATTCACACTGCTTCTTCAGCACCCCAAAAACACTGCCCCAACTCTCTTTGTGTGGAGTATATTATGTTCCATGATTTTGAGCTTCTAACCAATAGAATCACAGCACTGTTGTTCACATATGTAAAGGGCCTCTCTTGACATTTGACTTGCGTGCACATATGGAACAACGCAACTGCCCATGTATGGCGTGCACATATGTGTGTGCGCTACATACTATTTACTCTGAACCAGCTGGTATGAATCATCTTGTTATTCAGTTCTCACATTACTGACCATCCTGTTATGGTCAAACCGTATGGCTTCTTCTAGGAATCTCTATTAGCCTATGCTGTGTGTGTGTGTGTGTGTGTGTGTGTCTTCATTTTATCCTCATCTTAATGACACACAATAATTGTGGAGTACAATTCATGTATGTTTGTCGTGTGTGTTCTACAAATTACACTACATTCCACCCTGTTTTCTGATTGCTACAGCAAACAAAAACAAACAAGAATAAGAACACACCAAAACAAGACTGCAGACAAAAATGATAAACAAAAGAACAAACTGTAAATGGAATAAAACAACATACATGAATACGGAAACCCATATCATCAAAAGCCCCCCACCCTAGGTTACACAATTGCACAAGCCTTGCCCTGCCATCTTGGGGCCTCTTGGTCGACAGGCACTTGTGCATGTGCATGTGTGTCATAGTTTGACACACTGGAAAAAAACACGCTCGCTCCGGGGTGATTGGGACCAGATGTTAAGAGCCAAAGAAGAGAAGAGATTCCCTTAGCTGTATCTATAGTCTGTCAGTTTGCCTACTATCCTGTATTATAAACCTTACTAAATGCACAAAATTCCCTATAGTTACTTTACTTTTACTCTTTGTGCGCAGGCTTTTCAGGCACAATTTTTCAGAACCCCCAAGTTTTTTATACTGTGCATCTTATATGCATACAGACAAACAGAAGCTACAGAATACTAGACACTCTACACTCCTCCCTGTTTTCGGAAGGCGACAGCCAAACAAAAACATAAACACAAACAACAAAAAACAAAAATAAAGCAAGAAAAAACGAAAACGACACGACCCACCACCCTAGGGTCAAAAACAACCAACACAATACAATTCCAAACAATACCGCAAGCTACAAACATAAAAAAATCGTCCAGAAAAACGTCTTCGCCGGAAGGCCGGCACACCGTACCTTACCTCATGTGCTCAAAAGAGGAGAGACAGAAAAAGACAGAGACGTGTACAGGTGTATATATTGACAGGAGAGAGAGAGAGCATGTTCCTACATGTACTACGTGCCATGAGAAACTTGTATGTCGTGCACATATCAGTTAGAGGAACAGGGAATACTGGATTTCACAGCAACAGCCCCGGTCCCCCTCCGAGGACGGAGGGGGGGGCCCCGTGGAGCGGGCTGTGTCAACATTTCTGGGTCTCCCTCTTACAAACCCACCTCATAACTGCACCTACATATATATGCCTGAAAGTCCATCTTAGACCAAATCACAGGCCTATACTGATTAACTACAAACCCTCTCAAAATGGTTAAACAAAACAAACAAACAAACACCAAACAATGACCAAACAAGTTGAAATGTAAAACCACAGCAGTCTTATGACCTGTGGACACGATCCAAGAGAGAGAGACACATCTCCCCTAGTTGTAAGTGCCTCAGCCCTAGTGTAGCCCTCCCCTAGGCGTTGCCCTTGTTGAAACCAAGGGATGCCGTGGGTTCAGGCGGCATCTATCTGCGAAGTGACCAAAACGGTTACATATGAAACACGGACCACGTCCGGCCGTAATGCCCTCTGGGGGCGCATACGACCACCCTTGCGGCGTCTGAGTCCCTCTGTCCAGTATCAACACTGTTTGTGTCCCTTTGTCAGCAGCCATTATTAACACTGTTTGTGTCCCTTTGTCAGCAGCCATTATTAACACTGAACACTGAAATACTATTATATGTCCCAGAAGTCGTTATTCACAAGAAATGAGACGTTCACTGATGTCAAATCACCAAGTTCTTTCTTTCAGTCTGCTGAGGGGCAATATAGCTTTAACCCTTTAGGTTTCCCCGGGGGCCAACTCGTCCCTCTCAGCACAATCAGCTACCAGCTGATCTGTGACCAATGGTCCTTGTGCACTATAAGTTCTAGGAAGCGCGCGTCTCTGCCTTCGCTTCGACACCCTCCCACAAAACTCACAGTCCCCAAGCCAGTATTTGTTTTCATCTACTCGTGATCACTTAAGACATCAGACTCCAAAGTTAATCATTGTATTCAGTTCTTATCGATCATTCCAACTAGGTCCTCATACAAATCCTGTACAGCTTTCTCTCTCTGTTAGCAGCACCTGTTATCCGTGCATCGAATTACTGTCACTCTGTATACATAGTTTCTCTGTTTCTCTCCACAATCACATATCCTGTACAATTGGCTTACTATGTGTCACTTATGCTTTTCTTCCATCATCATATTCATCTATTTTAATTATCACACACTTAGAACAAAGGCCCTCTTTCAGCAACACCTTACATGGCATGATAACCTCTCACCAATGCAAAATTCCAAGAGGGAGAATTTGTGAAGTTCATTCCGTCAACCATACATTCATTGATTTTTCAAAACATTCATCTCCCCAGAGTTCACTCTCATCAGTCCTTCCCACCTAGGTCGTTTCTTAATACCTATGGGTCAATCAAACTTCTAGAATGTGTGCTGTGGTGTACTGTTGTCATATATCTCATTCATCAACCATTCACTGTCAAACCACACAACTACTTATCATACGTTTTCAATCAAAACACACACCTATCATCTCATATCATTGAACAATATTCCCCCCTGGATACACTGCCTCCCCAATCAAATATTCTCACTTAAGCTCCTCCCTGTTTCAAGCTTTCGTGGCTAGGCGAAGTCGCCGTCCCCATTCCAGCCACCAAAATAAGAAAATGTTCAAGGTCAGCGCTGTGACATAACCTTGCTTTGCCTATTATATTTTCCAATGATATGACTCATGCATGCACAACATTCAAACAATTGATTCACAATTACTACTAGACTAGGTTGTCCAAACTACAAAGGTCATGGCAGGTCTTTTACAAACTGCTGCAGTCCGGGTCATCTGCCGTCTGCGTTTGCAGCATGTCTCTGCGTCTCCTCTCTGCCTCAGATTTATTCAGCAGTCAGGGGAGATTTGGGTTCTGTGTCATTCATCACTGGATACTCCGCGTGTCGTGCATGGGCACAAGAACACAAACATTTATGCCATTAGTAACAGTTCTCCAATTATCACACACATGATTTATACCACTCCCACAAAATAGATTCAAAATCGGTACTACCACAGTAGTAGTAATTGCTGTCTCTCTACTGAGAGGGGCCTCCCTTGACCCACTCAAATGACACATAGTGAATAATTACATGAAGCAACGTATTGCTTCCAAAAGAGACCTTTTGCACGGACAGATTGTACCCAAACAAGGGCCTTTAGTTGCATAATAGTTATATTATACTTTTAAATACTTTAAACATCATACGTCTACAGTACCATTTGTATAGTTCCCTTATCTAATCTAGGTCATGCACCGTTTCATTTATTAACCTCCTATTAATCAGTTTGTTTATCTAGTTTATTTATAATTCATCAACCTCCTACAGAGAGGTTACTTATTGCAATAAAAGTGCACAACGAGCCACAAATGGATCGCCGACACAGCAGTCACTGTGTTATTATTATCCTTATTTTCATTTTCCCATACTCACATTATTTACTCATATTACACCATTCAACAATGTCCCCCATTATCCCACATCTGGTTAGTGGTCCCAGATGGTCACTCTGTGACCTTATGTGTGCTCCTCCCGGCACATGACTCATACTTTTGTCTCACCCTAAACGCTGTTTTGTCTCATAATTCAATTACTCATGCGTCTTACTAACAAGACAACTCTGTAGGGTTAAACATTCCAATATCAACCTACTGCCTACTTATTCTTTATTATCTCAATGCAATCATTTCAATGAGAGATGCAGTCTCATACCTTCTTAATTTTGCTTAAACCCCCAAATCAAAAACCCACATTTCTTTAAATCTCTGAGTTTTGGAACACCAGAAAAACACAACATATAGTCATTTGTCAAATTAAATGAGCATCCCCGCCATAATATCTATATTTATTCATGTTATGAAAAAGTCAATCCACCTTTTAAACCATCACTGATCAAAAATGAGGTTGTAATGCTACTCTTTCACCAGGCTACTTTTAATCCCACGCTCAGTTAGAATAACTGAGTGAAGTAATAGATTAAACTATTTTGACTACCATTTTCACCTGATTACTTTAGCCCAAATTTTAAATCGCCTTTAAACATTAAATTTTATCGGCATTCACTGATCAGTGACAGGTTAAAAGTCAGCAAACCATCCAAAACTCGCTTTCAAACGTCTCTAAATAGGTTGTCACTGTATTAAACAGCATAACGCTCGTGCGTCATCATCAGTCATAAATGCATAAAAAACCACAGCGTACTGTGCATGGAGCAGTTCTGTGTATGCATGCCCTGCACCTCTCTTCATGGGTGCAAGCGTCTGTGTTACAATTGACGTAGTACGGTGCCGCGCGATCGCCAGCCAACAGGCACAAAATGGCGGATCCTGGTGGATCCTTCGGAACAGAATGGAGGATCGTGATCACGTGATCGTTTGTAAACCAACCAAGATCGTTAGCGTGAACGTGATGACGTGATTTGTTGACATCCCGTTAGTGTGTACTGTGTAATAGCCAATATTAGCACACAGCCACAAACTTTTAATTTATATCGCCCGAGCTGCCAATATGCATTGTTCACGGAATTTAGATAACCCGAATCCCACGCAACGTGGCACCAATAAATGACTCATTGCCGTTCGCTCAGAAAGACAGCAGTCAATCGCCACAATTTAGCTTCCAACTATAGTATTGTAGTCGGCTCTTTTTCAAGTTTTCCAATCATATTAATTTGACTACCAGACCGCAGCGCGCAATCGATAGTATGCAAATAATGTAACACCACCAGTGTTGAAATAACAATGACTCCTATAACACAGACAGCCCCCAGTTTTGTATCGAGCACTTATTAAACAGGCTCGCAATTAATTAAACAACCACACGATCATTATAACATATTACACATTTTTAGTGCTTTCTATAACCGTAAATGTATTTCTCTTACCTAAGTTTAGGTATTTTTCCAATTTATTTCTTAATCCATTAATTCCAGTCCTTCATTTAGCCTATTTCCGAATTATTAAACTCCTAATAACTAGTCCCAAAATCGCTTAATCTATTCACCGTCCCCCCTTAGAACATGAAACAACATGTTCTAAACTAAACATAAGAAATCCCAGCGGCCAATCACATCTCCCGTAGAAACTTTTACTCTTTTTACCCCGCTCCTCAAAAAATCACACACGAGTAGCCAGTAGGACGCTGAGCACCCCCCTCCCCCCAGCCTCGCCCCCCTTGCAAGGGCGGACAAGTTGGGGGGGGAAAGATCCCACCGGCCAAAGGCAAAAACAACTTTTATGTCACTCCGGTCCTCCAAGAAACACACATGAGTTGGACGCTGAGCACCCCCCTCCCCCCAGCCCCGCCCCCCTTGCAAGGGCGAACAAGGCAGGGGGGGGAAAGATCCCCAGAAGCGTGTGCGCCCCCTCCTTTTTCTATCCCCTCTCTCTCCCTTTGAGAGGAGAAATGCCAAATATAAAATAAAACAAAATCCTTGAACCAGCGACTGCATTGAAGACAGGCACTATACACAGGGCAGGTTTAGACTGCACATACTCAGTCAACTCTCTAATTCAGTCAATTCTTTAATTCAGTCAACTCTGTAAGTCAAGTCTTTAAACCAGTCAATTATTTAACTCTGTAAGTCAATTCTTTAATTCAGTCAATTCTGTAATCGCGAGTCTACAGACAGTCTCCTTACCCTCCCCCGGGTCCACTATTTAATCGCAACACAAGGCTGTATTCATCTATGACAGAGTTGATCCGTCTCTGCCATTTTTCCGATGAAGCCATACCCAAAGTAATTCAGACTGTCACTGCCATCTCACAGGCACAGGAAAAAATAGCCTCCATCACAGTGTGGAGGCAGGGTTCATATCCTTGTCTCCATTTCATTTTTTCATTCCATGTTTCAGGCAGGCCAAATTATAGCTAAATAATAGAGACAACATACAACGTCATAGACAATGAACCATATCACATGGACTCCTCTTCTCTAGATCCACATGAAAACCAACATCTCAGGAACCATGAACCAAATCACCCGGACCCTCTTTGGAAATCCACATGAACATGCCGTCACTTCGTCACTTTCGACAAAGCAAAGACCAGTCTACCAGCACAGTATGTTTGTGCGAGTGTGCGCACTAACAAAGTAAAAATAAATTCTGTCTGCTATCCACTAGCAGAGTACACAGTCAAATTAATTTCGTCTGACACAAAAACAAAAATATCAAAAAATGAAAAAATTCATAAACCTTCATAAAAAATAAAAATAAAAAAAAATACTGAACACAATACTACTCCTTGCAGGCCCAACCCATCCGACGGGCCCTGTCCCATCCAGTAAGTGGATTTGTTGGGTCTGTTGCGATGTCCCCCATAACAACGGAACGACCGGACGGGTGAGTGTGGATTAATGTAAAAAAATCACACTCACCTGTCACAAAAGTCGTCGTTGGGGGCAATTCGCATACCACGTTGGACGCCATTAATGTAGGATAAATGATGTGATGTGACAGACTGTCCGTCGGATTGGATGAAGACCGCAGTTCAAGGTTTTAACATGGTATATTTATTGAAAGTTACAAGGGATGGGGACATGGGAGAACAGACATGATGAGCACTCAGGTTCCACTACAGCCTACTCTCCAAATTCACACTGCTTCTTCAGCACCCCAAAAACACTGCCCCAACTCTCTTTGTGTGGAGTATATTATGTTCCATGATTTTGAGCTTCTAACCAATAGAATCACAGCACTGTTGTTCACATATGTAAAGGGCCTCTCTTGACATTTGACTTGCGTGCACATATGGAACAACGCAACTGCCCATGTATGGCGTGCACATATGTGTGTGCGCTACATACTATTTACTCTGAACCAGCTGGTATGAATCATCTTGTTATTCAGTTCTCACATTACTGACCATCCTGTTATGGTCAAACCGTATGGCTTCTTCTAGGAATCTCTATTAGCCTATGCTGTGTGTGTGTGTGTGTGTCTTCATTTTATCCTCATCTTAATGACACACAATAATTGTGGAGTACAATTCATGTATGTTTGTCGTGTGTGTTCTACAAATTACACTACACTAACAACAACAACGTCTATCAGTGGAACTTGGATAGTGTTGTATGCACACACACAGACAATAGTGGTTCTCAAAGTGGTATCCGGGGAGTCAGAGTTTACAAATGGAACGAAATGGACCTTAACAGGTCAATTTGGTTCCATTTGTACCCTCTCAGAGTTGACATTGATTTTACGATATAAATAAAAAATAATAACTTGAGGTCCCTTATGTAAATGGAATTAAATGGGGGTCAGTAGCCTAATGCATGTCAAACTGGGTGTTCTTGAAATTAAAATGATGAGAATCACTGCTAGAGCCCTGGCATTTATTTTCAATGGGTCTGTGGGCTAACAATTTGGGGTCCTTGCTCCTTGACATGGAAAGGTTTTGAGGCCAACTGACCGGACACACAGACATTCAGAGTACAATAATAATTGCATGCTTTGTAAGGCTACTTTCACAATTTCATGTTATATTGTTGTTTTTATTAATTAAAACAAATTCACACCTGTGTGAAGTGAGGGGCACTATTATCATCATACGTCATCATACATCATCTGGCCAATCACAATTTGCGTACTTACTTTTGTCATAGTGGAAATAGGTGGACTCAAAAGAAACATATTGGACATTGGTGCTTCTTACATTTTGGTCGGTGCACTGCTCGTAAAACAATTCTGGTGCTCCTACATTACCTGGTAGCACCAGTGCTACCAGGTAAGAAAGTTGACACTAATTAGCCCCGTGGACCCCCATTTGAAAACATATTCCAGGGACCCCCATGTGAGAAGATTTTTACGGCTCTAGCAGTGATTCTCAACCTGTTTAATTTAAAGGACCCCCCAGTTTGACATGCCTATTAGCATAGTAGTATACAGAACAGATCCCCATGTAATGGCATTTCTATCTCTGGGAATCCCAATTTATATTGTAAAATCAATGTTATTTTAACTCTGAGAGTGTACAACTGGAAATGTTCCATTTGTACACTCTCAGAGTTACAGACCCATAAGGGTCCATTTGGTTCCTAACTATATAATTTAGCTGGGGACCCCCCTGAACTCCCTCAGGTACCCCTGGGGGTCCCCGGACCCCACTTTGTGAACCACTGATATAGCCTACTATACTGTAATTGCTTAGGTCAAAGCTGTGTTACATGTACCGTTACTCACTAGTATGTATTTTTTATTCATGTCTATATATATTTTTATTATCGGTTATCGTATCGGTATCGGTCTTGAGAAGCAAGAAGTTATCGATATCGGTTTTAAAAAAACCGCACCCCTACTTTAAACAGACTTTTGGTGTGTCGTTTGCATTTCTTGTTTATGGACTGTGGGTTGGTTTGAAATAATTGTTTGTTTATTGAAATGTACTGATTTATTATATATATATATTATACCCTGAGTGAAACCAGGTAGGTTGCTGTGTTTTATAATAACAGTGACCTTTGTAGGGTTTCTCCTGTGTCCAACCCTTTATTTGGGAAACCGCTACAACGGAACAGAACATATTAAAGAAAGGAAGAGAACATGAAACTTACTGAGGTGTGGCTGGTCTTCAGCTTCCTGTTTAATAGAAATGTCTTCAGCTTCCTGTTTAATAGAAACGTCTTCAGCTTCCTGTTTAATAGACAAGTCTTCAGCTTCCTGTTCAATAGAAACGTCCCTGGCTGAGTCTGGAGAGTTCATCTTCACCTGGGAGTGATGCATCATGGGCATTGTAGTTCTTATGAGTCTGGAGACTCGTCTTCACTGCAGTCTGGACTCCGGTCTGAAATCAAGTGAATAAGGAAAGGACTTTAAACCATTTAGGATGGAAATGCATCTCTGTCGCTTTAGCGTTTAACCACTTTTTTAAACTTTAGCTGTTGAAAAATAGCAGATCTACAAGCTCGTATCGCGGCGCCGAGTGCCTGCTATGAGCTATGAGCTGGAATTGTATTTAATATATTTATTTTTAGATTAATACAAAAATAAATAACTATCTTGGTTTTGACAGACGTGCAATCTCGTTTCTAAATTATGCCAATTATATGACGTCATGCTGAATTTGAGTATTATTGTTAATGGACCAAGCAGGCCTGAAAGGACTTGGTCTTTAATTTGTTATTGTTAGTTTTTCTCCAGTTCTGGCTGAACCTTGCAGTCGGCTTTCGTGACATTTGGAAATATGGTAGAGGATGCGAAGCCCACAACCATTGGCTAAAGGTTGGCGCTATAGCAGTCAATTGAAAATGCAACATTTGACCACGCATAGCTCATGAACCGTTTGACCGTTGGCAATGAATCTTCGATACACATATGTGTCTCCTCATGCCGAACAAGTGTTGTGCTCTCACTTTTGACAACTGACCTCTAGATCACCCACCATTTTGAATGATATGAAAATCTAATTAAAATGCATCTCCTCCCAGGAGATGTGAATGGGAAAGTATAGTAATTTTATTTTGTCCCTAATACATACATGCAGCGTCTTTGTATGCTTTTGCAACTTTACAGTATGGTAGAGGGTCATGCCAAACAGCACTGAAACCAGGCTTAAAAAAACATGAACAGCAAACAAACTGTAATAATGAATAATGGACACTTTTAGCGGCCCTGCTGTTCATTTTAAATGACTGCAGGGAGTAAGGAGGTCTTTGCCTTTTTTCTTTGCCTTTTTTCCGTTGCTCATTATGCAGGTCGCACAATGACCACTGCCTGACTGAATTATCCAGCCAGTTCGGTCATTCGTATTATCATCCACGTTGCGCACACGCTTTTGTAAGCAAACGCTAAGCAATGTTTTTGATAAACATCAATCCGTCAACTCCATGTGTGCGCGTGCGTGCATGGCTGCAGGCTGTTTCACCCGCGGTTGGTTAAAAGTAGGTTACGTTTGAACTTTGAACATTACAAACAAACTTTGCAAATAACGTGTCGGGGTCCAAGCAATTCCTTCTGAATCTGTGATATCATGCTAATGCTATCCTGCTGAGTTCTCTCTGTCTTATTTTCTGTCTGCCGCTGCTGACAGCAGTGACAGGGGAAAGAGCAGCGACACAGGGAGGGGCGGTGGAAGCAAAGGGGCATAGATCTTCAAATGAAAGTCGCATTGAGCCTCGACACGTTGTTAGCTTGAAGATCTGCTCTTTTTGGCGAACGACACCGCCGTACTACAGAATATAAATTTAGGTTTAGAACTGCGACTATATAATGTGCACTTGCTGTATCAGAGCCTTGTCTTGATCACGATTGAACGGTCAAATTATGTAATCGCACCGGTGCTACAAATTGAAATTTACAACTCGCACAGTGCTATTTTTAGTAGCAAATGCGAGTACCTAGTCGCACTGTCGAGCCCTGCTTGTGGATCTGCAATTTTAGGCGTGCAACACAGTCGTGCTGCAGAATATAAATGAAGCATGAGTTCAAGTCCGTTGCTCTCCCCAGGTTGGCGGAGGGTGTGTAGAGCCCAGGATCGCATTAGATAATTGACACAGGGGTGAAAAATGGGTTACAAAATCGTGGGATAAAAAAAATATTAAAAAAATAAATAAATGAGGCTTCTATCCATCCCAGAGAACAGCAGCAGACAGAGAGAAAAAGCTGCACAGTGAAAAGTTGTAAAACGGTTGAAAACGACTTTGAACGCAAACACTTGTTGTTCACGTGTGTGCAGAAGCTTTCTTTAATTACAAAATGATGATTGCGACGCAGATTCACACTTGCGTGGGACAATCAGCAAGAACAACAGCTGTGGATCATTACCACTCAGCGCAACAGTGACAAGTCAACAACTGATCAACAGACGAAGCTCAGATAGGGATTATTATTTTTTTTTTTTATCCCACGATTTTGTAACCCAATTTTCACCCCTTTGGATGTCTCGCACAATCACATTCTCAGTTCCAAAATCAGTCCGTATAATTCTCGGGCATCCACCAAACCTCTCCACAGCATCCATAAAGTAACCTGCAATGACTCGCGGGTTACTGCTCATGTACGCAGCCTTAAAGGCGCAGTGAAATGAAAAAGACGTTTTTCACACTTTTAGACCATATCCGTGGTCATCATATGGGCATACCTAACAATGGATGCCAAAAAAATGGGAAAATTCTCATTGTGTATTACTCGGTTTCAACTTAATCATCACGTTAAAATATGTTTCTGAAAACATTATAGGGTAGAAATAAGCCACATAACAGTAAACTGGTTGTGCTGGGCGACCGTCTGATTTGTAAACAAACACATACCACGCTGTAGCGCATAGCATAGCTACCGTCCCTAGCTACCGTCCCATCGCCTGAAGGGATGCGACACTCTGATTTCTTCAGACCGGTGTTTCATGTGGAAACACCATTTTCATGTTGTTCACCATTTCCGTTTCACTGCGCCTTTAAGCCAAATTATCCTACGAGAAAACCCGTCTATACGGGTCCGCGTCAATATGCCGACGGTTGGTCCGATCGACAACCTACCTCAAACCCTCACCCTAACCCTAACCTCCCCCGGGGCAGACACCTAAACCTAACCACCCACCCTCTCCCGACCCCCAGCGCACCTTGGACCAATGCTCCTTCGGAGCAATGGTCCGTCGGATCATAGGGTGCTTCCCGTCTATACAGCCGTTAATGCAGATTCCGTATGGTTTTAGTTTATCATAGGAATCTACATGCCAAATACAATTGGGTCCTTTGGAAAAATATTGTCTGCGCTGGAGTCGACGGCGCTCTCTGGGTCAAGTAGTTCAATGATCATCATGTAACCAAGTGGAGTCGCTAAGTACTCCTAATATCACAGTAATACTACGCCACTCCCAATTACTCCCAATTAGACCCGGAATACACAAGGTAAGTGTTCAGTTTGAGTGAAAAATAACGGTCGGTTGCTTCATGGAATATAACTTTATTCTGAGAGCATACAAAGTATTGACATTTCATTTAAAACGTATATTCACTATTCACAGTATTGACATCTCCTTTAAAACGTATATTCACTGTTCACAGAGATACCAATAGGAGGTTATCAAGTCGTCCACTGTACAGATAAGGAATCGGATCAATTGCACTAGGATACACTCCTTTCCTATGTCCATAAACACAAGGTTAAACACTGCAAATAAGCTCACCTTCACTCTGAGCCAAATATGGTTGGCATTAAAACACTGCAAATTAATAATAAAGGCTAAAAGCCCAAAAGAACACTGCACTGTAAAAGGGACAGTAGTCCGAGTGAAACTATGCAATATAATCCTGAAACCAATATATCCGTCGTTAGCGGTTAACTAGTTAACTCTTTGGTTAAAGTAGTATAAGTGAGGACCCGTGTTAAAACGCCACAAGTATAAAAACTATAGCAGCATAGACTTGAATTCCAAACAAAAAAAGAACAGCGGTTCACAGTATGAGGCCCAATCTGTAATGGAACATAAACATTGATTAGCCTCCAATTGACCATATAGCTAAAGTGCTTTCCTGGTTGTACTCTGACTACAACACTGATGTAGCCAAACAATTATACAGTAATTAATAAAGTGCATTAAATGTACTTTGTACTGCTGCTTATGCAAACTAGCACATACCCTGTTAAGGTGGTCAGGGACTCCAGGTGGTTGATACAACAGTGTGTTTGCTCGGTCGGGACACCGTCTGTGTAATATAAACATATAATGAGGACTCAGTTTCATTCATAAGACAAAGACTGCTATACTGTCGCAATATGGGCGCAAGCCTACCTCTAGACTCAGTGTGCAGGCTTACACACGTACACACGTTAGCCAGGCTCTTGTCAGTGTATTGGCTCTTTCGGAACACCGTCTGTGCAACAAACACATCATGAGGACTCGCACCATAAAAGCGAAACTGCTATACTGTTGCAATACGGACGCAAGCCTACCTCAAGACTGTTGTGTACACACACGGACACACACATTAGCCAGGCTCTCGTTCGCCGCTTGCCTCTGCGTCTAACAACGAGACAAGGGTTTGCATAAATAACTGGAAGACAGTTCAACATGAATTAAAGGCTTGTTTGTGCTGTTGCAATATGAAGCAAGCCTACCTTGGTTTCTCTGAACTATACACACAGGCTGACAGGGCTGTCACTAACTCCGAGCTCCACAGTTTCTGACGAAGAAAAAGAAACATAAATAAACTGAAGGTTGTTGACATATGAACCTAGGGACAGGTAACCCTATAGTAGTAAAACCAAGAGCTTACCTCGATGCTACTAGCACAAACACACGCCACTCAACAGCCTGACTGGAACAGGAAAGATCCTGGGTAAAACACCACCTATTCCCTATGCCTGGCCAGCTACCTTATATGCTGAGCTGAGGGGGGTGGTGCTACGGTATGACACCTATTGGTTCAGTCCCACTGATTACAATCCGAACATCCTCTTTTCTGGCTCGAAAACCATTTTCCAAGCATTTAGTGTGCATCCAACGGTAACCATGGAGACGCCCTGGGCCATCTAGTTGACTGACAATGAAATCTATAATTGTCCCAAGGTCAGCAAAAGTACTACGGCGAAGCTCATTTGCTTTCAGAATTCTATGAAGATGTCGTAGACTTATAATGAATCCATGTCTGGATGCAAGTGAACCATTTCATTGTATGTCAGTCCAATATGAAAATAAAACAAAATAGCATCAATCATTTCCATTGTAGGGCAGTCCTATGCGGGGCAGCTGTGTGTAATTGAAGGAAATAGCCACCAGCCTGTATTCAGGCTATTATGCGGATCTGGTGCAAACACTTTAATTAAGACGTTTGAACGACATAAGGATCTCGAGTGCACGTCTTTTGAACGACATAAGGATCTCGAGCGCACGTCATAATAAGACGTTTGAACGACATAAGGATCTCGAGCGCACGTCTTGTTAAGATGTTTGAACAACATATGGATCTATTCTCGAGTGCACGTCTTGTTAAGACGTTTGAACGACATAAGGATCTCGATCGCACGTCTTGTTAAGATGTTTGAACAACATAAGGATCTATTCTCGAGCACACGTCTTATATGACGTGGCCACGTCATATAGGCTATGACGTTCGCACAACATAAAAATCTGCTCTATGTCCCTTTAGGGGCTCCGTAAACTACTGCTTGTTTAGGATAATTTATAACTAACAAGCAGATATGAGAGAAATACTCGTCGTGACGTTGTTCCATGTTAAAAGATGAGTCAATAATATAAAAGACAAATGTAGTAAAAACAAGGTGAATCAGTTCATCTTACCTGCTGTGTTTCGGGGTTGAGCTGCTTAACGAACACACTGTTTCCAAACCTTTACTATTATTATTATTATTATTATTAAAGTGTTTTCTAACGACACTGCAGGCTAACAGCTAGCTGTGTGAGAACGCACATAGGCCTAGTGTGCAGTGTGCACATGTGCTGTGCGCATGCGCACTAGCCCTGCTGCTGCCGAGCCATATAAAGTGAGACAGATTTACGACAACTCTGGCACGTCACGGGCAAAGTTGCGTTAGTGAGGGGGCACATAAGCGCAGAACAGCCCGGTCACGTGATCCCGGAAGCGCTGTGCGCACAGCTGCGCTCTACTACAAGTACATTGTTTTGAACAAGAGCGCCGAGGATATCGGCAATTTTAGGTATGTATGCAAAATGACAACTGTTTTAAAGTATTGTACAGTGAAAACTAAAGTCTCTGTAATGTTTTTGTTGTACTATAACTTCAAAACGCTCTAAAATAAAGGGATTTAAGACCATTAAAAGCCGGGCTGTTGCCTTTCACTCATTCAGTCAATTAGCCGAGTCGATAATGTCGAACGTTCTTATTTTAATCATAACACCAATTTTAATACAGAATGTCAAGTCTAGTTTTCTTCATAATCTAATATGATTATGTAGGGTAGGCCTACGACAATAATTTACTACGCCACTATAGCACTATAGTCCTCTAGTAGTCTAGTACTTTCTCAAATGTGTTATTTAAATGAACCCTTGGTTCCATTCGACCACTCAGTTACGTTTTTTTTCTTTGCAAATAAAACATTTGAGAAATACTAGACTACATTGGACTATAGTGGCATTATGACACTCAGAGTTACAGACCGATTATGGTCATTCAGGGATATCCATGTATTTCTGGTAATATTATTGTCCACTCATTTTGTATGTCGTGGCAAAAGCAGTGTTGACAAAAATGTTCTCCACAAGCCAACACGGCAATGAACCCTAGCTATTGCTCTTCACTGTGTTTGGTTAATTGGTTGTAGGATCTAGGACACTGTTATAATGTAGAATTGAGTTTTTTAATCTTTCTACTTTTTCTACTTTTAGATCCCTCTTTCAGAGACCAGAAGAACACCATAAGGCATAAGGTTTGTATCATCAGAATATCAATTCAAGTTGACAAATACTACCACCACCAGTGTATAAGAGCAATGGGAAATTGTACACATAATTGTGAGCTGTCAGTTAATGACCAGCAGCCAAATTATGACCTATCATGACTATATGTATATTATTGTATTCACAGTTTTATAATGTTGATATTAAATGATAGAATAAGCTAATTGAACGATACAATGATAAAATAGGGCTTGAGTGATTTAAAACCAGGAAGACAAATGTCACTATATATATATATATATATCTTATATATATGGGAGAAGTGGTACCCATACTCAGAAGAAAAACCCAAAGCCACAACAGCTACGTCGCTACTGCAACGCCCACAACACCATCTTACACACCAGACTCACGCACACTCACTTCTCACACACACTCACACGGGCAGTGACGTCACACACTTACCCTTCGCAGTCTCTTCGCAGTGTGTGTAAGCGATCTCCTCATTACACGGCCCACGCCAACCCCAACCCAGACCACCAGCCAAATAGACTTTTCATTGGCACTAACACTGGCTCCCTTCCACACTCACGCCGGCAATGCATTTGTTTAATACACACATTAAAGTATTAAACACCCCCCAGGCAACAGCCTACGCTGTTGCCACAACACGCCGAGAAACAAGGACTTTAACCACGCTACTTACATACACTGCAACTCGCTTACAATTCGCAAACCTGGCAACACTTCCCTCTCTTACCAGGGCCGCCCCCACACTAGCTTGACAATGTCATCTCGCGCAGCACAGAATCTGATCTCGCGCAGGACATTGATGAGAGAAAGAAGGAACAGGAGAGATTATACGATCGCTATTTCGCTTATTCCATCTAAATCTCTTTATTTACAAAATAAATGACTCGACGATTCCCTTAGTTACATCAACATTGTTCTTTGTCATTAATCGGATTGTGCCAAAATATCACCCTTACACCGATCACTTTGCCTATTTTCGCCACACAGCCAACTGCCCAGTACACATGTATACATACGCCTGCACGCACACACACGCACATGCACGCCTGTAAGGCCCCCCCCCCCCACACACACACACACACACACACACACACACACACACCAACATGCGATTCATTAAATAACTATTTCTCCGCACGCGCGCACACAACATTATTCACGTGAAGCCTACAGGGAATTACCGACGGAATGTATATATATACACACACACACACACACACACACACAGTCCCGGCTCACACGCTTAGAATTTATAGATGCGCGATTACATAACAGCTGTGCGTCATTATAGCCACACACGTCTCTAACTTGCGGTCACAGTCGCGAAACTTTTCAGTTGTGTGGTACTTTTATATTGATTTAACTGTAACAGAAAGTTCCCATCTCCCAGCCACGGAGCTGCAACAAAAAGCAACACTGTTTGTTTCTGGCCAGTGTTGCCAAATAAGCGATTAGTAAGTAATGTAATTTAATTTATCAGCGATTTTGGGATTATTTTTGTAGATTGAAAAAATATTGGGGGTCCTTTGCTCTTGCCATGACAATGTTTGAGAACCACTGCTCTAAAACAATATTAGACAAAGTTTGAGACACAAACACATTGCTCTCTCTCTCTCTCTTCTCCTTTTGTATAAATTAAATAGGCCTATTCATGATTCTGCTTATAGAGAAGTAGCCTATGTTAGTTTGTTTTATGGACTTGAGAGCTACTTTCAAAACCACCAGCTCAACATACCCACCAAATAAAACTATCATCCCATTGCTGCAAATAGTGACAAACTGTAATTGAGGGGCCTTTCATATAAACGCACATGCATGGGAAATAGAGGGGGAAAAATGCAAATCGTAGGCTTTTATTTTTGTTGGTATTTGACTTTGCTACTGATGATTGTAAGCAACAACAGCAAGTATTGCATTGTGTGTTTGAGCTGACAGGCCCTTTTTGATGTCAATCAATCAAGTCATCTCAGGTCATCTAAAGCGGCAGATGCAAAAATCGTTTTTTATATTAAAATTAAATATATTTTTAGTGCCATGTCATGTGGTCTACCTGCAAAGCCTTTGTAGATCGTGATCTACCATTTGGCCACTTAACGTCAGATCAGGGGTTTTTCTCGGCCAGCGCCAAAAATGCTCCCCGAAAGCATAATCGCAGCAAATACCGGCCACTGTGTACGAGCCTTAACATGTTGACTACACTACACTACACATAATAACTAATAACCCGTTTTCAGCTTAAAGCAATTATATTTCATTGAAGCAACTCCTTAGCATTGTTTTCATACCATGGATGTGATAAGAAAATGTATCAAACATAAGGGAAATATTAAATAGTATCGGGTGTACCAGTTTGGGCTTTTCTTTTTTTTCAATGGGGCAATACATTGATTAAACAAACGTTTGATTGATTGAGTTGTACAATGTTATACAACCCTAAACTACTTTTAGAATACACTACACAATACAATACAATTTTAGAACATATAATATTGGCCAATATGTCAAATATGTAAATATTACATATAATGGCATTGAATGGAAGCGGACCATTTGTAACACATGTTACAAATGACCCGCTTTTGCAAGTTTTCTTTGCAGTTGCTTACAGACCAGAATGAACGTGAATTCCGTCTAAACACGATGCAAACTAATGAAGAACATAAGCATGAACACATCCATGTGGATTTTTATTCACCAACACCAAAGACAAAAATTGTAGCACACATATACTCCAGGTGTAAAATTATACGCATTTTGAAGGTAAACACTTCAAACTTCCTGGGCACGTAGAGTACGTTGCTGTACACATACTGACGCGATGGCGTCATGGTGGCGTTGACCAATCAAGAGATAACGTCCATGTTACAACCGTGAAGCGTTACAACCTTGGCGGCTCTCCCCTACATTTGTTACTAACATTAGGTTGTGGCGAAGTAGAAACGTGGCGAGCAGATAGTGTGTTTTGGACAAACAGGCTAGGTATTGGTGTTGATTTGGGTCAACTGGACAAACAGCGTGGTGTTGTTTTGTGTCTGTGTTTGTGTTGGAGCACCTCAGTGTGGCCGTACAGGTCATGTGCAACCTCTTCCACAGAGAGATGGAGACACTAAATCTCAGCTGGACAAACATGTTGGCACGCATGCATCGCTGCCTTGCATGCTGTGTGCTACTGTTGAGTCTGTCACATACTTTGACTGATTTATGGCATTGTCTTTCTGTTAAAATCCAACTATGTTAATTTAAGAAATCTGGGCATATAGGTCATTGTTTATTCTCTGTGCACACGTGTAGCCTATTGTATGTCAGACTGTATGTCTGTCCCACAGTCACAATCCTTTAGTAATTAGGCTGTGGAAATATTCAGGACAAAACAATGGTACATTTCCAATAACCCATCCGTTACTACATGTGGAGTCAACTCCCGGCATTTATTTCTTCCCATAGTGCGTGGCGAAGTAGCTCTGGGATGAGTGCGCGCGAAGCGCGCACGAAATTCTAGTATATATATATATATAATCATTGATATATTGCCAACTTCTCCAAGGCCCTCAGTCCTTGTGTTATGTTTACTACTATTACTACAACACTTCCATGTGTCATAAATTCAAGTTAAGACCTGGCTTACTGCATTCTGCCATGCTGTTTGTTGTAAAGAACCTCCACGGGCCTCATAGATTATACATTCAATTAAGCATGATTTATTTAAAACATAAGTTAACATAATGAGATAATGAACAAACCAATGGCACATGTGCTTATCCCATTTTAGGTGGGAACCCCTTTTGGTGTTTTAAACATTATGTTATAATTTAGCTATTGAAAAATAGCAGATCTACAAGTTCATAGCACGCCACCGGGTGGCGCGCTACAAGCTTGTAGGTCTGCTATTTTTTAAAAATCTGGATTTAGAAGATTTTTTTAAACATTTTTAGGTCAGGCCTAAATGGGTTATACTAGCATCATTTTGGTATAACATTATTTATTTTACAGTTTCTCTTCTAAATCTGGACATAAAGAAGAAATGAACATATTGATTGACCATATAATTGACCATATAATTGAGCCTTTAAATTCTAATACAGTCAATGCTTGGGCTCTGCTCTCTTTCCTTGTAGACAGTTGCTGCTGCAATATGGTTGGCTGTGAGGCAGTCGGCTGCAAAAGCCGGTCAGATAAAGGGGCAAAACTTTACGGCTTCCCAGTTGAACCTGAAAGGAGGAAGAGGTGGTTGGTCAGTGTGAGCCGGATGGGTATGACCATGCCAGAGAATGTCAACAAGAGAAAGCTATGTGAGGTAATGTAAAGACACTGTAATAATGTTGATGTGTAGTGTTTGTGTAGCTTTGTGTATCTAAAAATAAACAACCGTTACTCTACAGGCACACTTTGAGGCAGATCAGTTTGTAAATAAAAAGGGCAAGAAAAGGCTAAGGGACTACCGAGTATATTTGTACATCGTGCAGCAATTAAACGACGGAAGCCACCTGCACTTTGAACAGCACCTGAACAGAACTTAATTGTTAGGGAGCACAGTTACACAAAAGGTAATATAGGCTGGTATACAGGTGCTTCTCAAAAAATGTGATGTGGAAAAGTTAATTTTCTTCCATAATATAATTCAAAAATTGAACCTTTCATATATTCTAGATTCAATGTGCATAAAGTGAAATATTTAAAACTTTTTTGTTTTAATCTTGATGATTGTGGCATACTAGCTCATGAAAATCAAAAAATCAGATCTCAAAATATTACTAACTAAAAAACTAAAAAACATTTATAATACAGAAATGTCGACCATCCATCTGAAAAGTATGTTAATTTATGCCCTCAATATGCGGTCTGGGCTACTTTTAAACAAATTATTTCATCAATGGGGCATGGCATGGAGGTATTAAGTAAGGCCAAACGGAATCGAATCTGCAGGTTTTTTTCCTTTTTTTCTGCGGTGACTCCTGATCTGTGTTTTATTTTTATTTTAAGGTTTTAGACAGTTATCCAGGACTATAGTCAATGTGTTTAGAGCAAAAATAACTCTAAATATGCTAAATAAACCTTAAAGTACCACAACAAAGTAATTAAGATCTATTAAGATCTATTAAGTCTATAAAGCTCTCAATGGTCTCGCACCTTCCTACCTACATGACTGCCTGCCTAAATAAAAAACTGCTGCGAGCGGGGTTGAGGCGTATTGGAGGGTAATCCCTCCTGGACGCTATTGGCGAAACGCCTAAGTTAAGGGGTCCCCCCCATATAGCCCACCCTGACCACTACTCATTGGTCAGGGGCATTTCAGTCACATCTAGCTTGGTGACTCCCCCAATGACCCCATGAGGTCAAAGGGAATTACATGGTGTATTCCATGTGAATGTTGGGCATAACACAGTTATGACATTCAGAAGAATATAAGATCTTTAAGTTCATAATGTGTTGCAGTGTGATGTGTTGTGAGCTTGCAGATCACCTGTTTGGTGTAGATGGAAAAATAAAATGACATACACTCCTTGTGGTTAGCCACTAAACAGTAAACACACGCTGTTATAACTTTATGTTTTAAAATGCAATGCAATTATGAAGTGTGCATGTAAGGATGTGAGACATCCTCTGCACCCACCAGCTCATGCAAGTAATACCTTACTACTGTATGTGTCCTGCTTTTTCAAAAAATCTACTTAAAACGTTGTACCTGGTTTGAATTTTCATTTTGTTAGACAGTCTGAGTGTACTTGACCATTCTGTCCCCCTTTTGCCGGTTCAAGTTCGGTCGGTCACTCTTTCTGTCTGTTATAGTACGATGAAGCTGAGTTCCAGGTATATTTATATAGTGGATTCAGATCCCAGGACCCTACAGCGACTCGCCTGTATGGCCTGGGTACCTATTGAACTGCTGATGAAGAGCACCGCCCTATACCCCCAGCGTCTCGCCTAAAGGATAGTGCGGCCTCTGTTATTAAGGCCACCCTCAGCGCCTCGCCTGAGGAGTCTGGCCGTTGAACACAGAGGTCATAGCGTCTCGCCTGTGACATGAGTTGGGTTGAAATGCAAACTTTAGTAATTTAGTAAATTTGTCCTGACTGTGCATGGCAATTGAGGCAACTGACACATCGCTCACCCAATACTGCATAATTATACCCTGGAAACATAATTAAATATTAGTTACAACAGTATACTCACCAAAAATAGACGGATACAAGACCAGGGTGTTGATTTTCCAAAAAATTGAAGATTTATTATACAGTTGTAGTTGCACACAAAAATGATATAATCCAAAAAATAAAGTAAAATATAAAGTCGTTTAGCAAAACTGGAGATATTCGGCAAATTACTACTAAGTTTCTAAAACTGGGCTATCTACTTTCTTTGAAAAGCTTAGAGCATCCTCTGTGATCTGGTACCTCTCCTATCCCCTCCGGACTGAAGACTGGAACCCTGCACCCTCTGCCCTGAGGGGTTTTATACTGTATGGTCCTGAGGGGGATGTAACCTTTGCTTGTTTTCTGCTTTTTTTTTACCATGCTTTGATATTTTTGGAAGATGGCTGGCGCCAAATATCTCACTATGGCTTAGTGAGGGGAAAACAGACACACATTCTTATGCCAACTCCTATTTATTTATGGGCCTTTACTTATCAACTAAAGAGATCTAAAGACCTTTTACCATGTCCTCTACAAACACACCTCCTACAAACATTACATTTTAGCATTAAAACTAATTCAAAACACAATACTGTCTCTAAGAATCCAGGGAGGCTAAAATAACATCATCCCTACTTTATATTAAAACTTGTATTTTTACTTAACCTGTTTAGGCTTACACCATATGTTGTCATATGATCACATGAGCATCCTGGAATCAAACTTCCACTTAGTTAATAGGGAGGCGAAAACAATCATCCCTTTTTCAATTAAATTTGTAAACTATTAAAAACAAAACAGTTAATAATCATTTTCAGAGGTGAAAACAAAAACAACACAATAAAATGAACTCATAGTGTCTGCCTTCAACAGCCAAACATGGGGTGAAACTGGGGGGGGGGGTTTGGTAATCTCCAAACCAAGGGAGGTCACTAGGTCAGCCAGACAGTTCACTGATATCCTGATAAGGAGGACAACCTGCAAGTCAGCTGCTTCCTTTCTTCTTGTACAAATGGGGGTATAAAATATATCTTCACAGTACCCATATAAACTTGACCATACAAACATTACAATAGATTTATACAAAAACACTTTGGCGAACAACACCAAAGTTCTCATCACAGTAATGTCATCCATCACCACTAAACCGCCGTCTTCCCTGATATATCAGTGGGCCATGTGGAACTTCAAAAGTCCCCCTTCCTGCAGTCCGCCCTGGCCTCGACGCCTTTGAATCTTCTCCTGGGGTGAGGTACTGGTCGTTTTGACATGTGGTCAGCTATCAGATCTGTGTCCCTGGCCAGAAAGTCCTTCTTCTGTACATGCTCTCTTGAATGTAAACATGCCCATATTCATTCTTCTGGACATGCTCTCTTGAAAGAAACTCATAACGCCTTGGGTAAGCATTATATCTCTTGCGACCCCACTGCCCATATTCATTTTTCTGGGATCGCCCTGTCTGTATTCTGGGGACCTTTTCCTCATACTTTGAAGACTGCGTCATCTGCTGGGGAGGCGGCCTCTCCTCTATTGAGGATTGCCCTGTGAAATCACTGGCCCTTGACCCTTGACCCCAGCCAACTTCACAACATACTGCCGGCCTGTCGACACATTTCCCTTTATACATTAAATCCTTTAAAGTGTTGAATTCATTAATTGACAATCCACAACTCCTGTTACTGTAGTACTGATCACTTTAATGAAATGGAGAATACAAATACAAATGTACAATTTCAAATAGGATCAAATAAGCAATTATTAACAGAAACATGTACAGGGTGAAATGCCATTAAAACAACAGTATTTAAAATAGTATTGTACATACTTCTTATTTGACAAATGACATTATACTGTCAAGTTGTCAACAGCAGAGGTGAAGTCGTCATAGCTGCTAAACACTGTCGGTCAGACCAACACATGTTGAGCTTGACATCATTTTTACAGGGCAATATGTTTTCTTTTTGTATTTTCTATGTCCCTTAGCTGGTTGGCCACATAGTAGGTGGCAGGGGTAATTTTCATAGGCAGTGTTGAGTAGAGAGTGGTGGTATCAGCAGTAGCAGGGTTTGTCTCACTAGCAGGCATTATGTGCAGTGTGGAAGGGCCACATACTATGTTATTTGCTTTTTCATTCTGTCATAGAATGACCACACATGTAAATGCTAATGCATTATATTTTCACTTAAATGCGTTCATTATCTGAAGGTTATAAAGCATTTCTCTTATCTCATTTGACTTTTCATATTTGCCATTTCATTTGAATTGTGGCAATATTGTGAAAATAGCCAATCTACAAGCTCGTTGTGAACTTGTAGATCGGCTATTTTCACAAGTGTTGCTCTTTCTTTATCATTTAATAATCTGGCAACAGTTTGAGCACCAGGTGTTGTGGGCATAGGCCAAAGATCCAAAGAGGGGCTGATGTAGGTGGCCCAGCAATGCCTGGAGTTGCCTGACTGGCAGCTATTATGGACTGTGTGGAAGGGCCCATGACAGGCAGTGGTAGTAGCACTCAAGGTTGTGGTTGAGGCCTGGAGTGTGTGGATGGGCCAACAGGGGCAGGCATTATATGTCGTGTGGCAGAGCCAGCAGGCATTATGCGTTGTGTCGATTTAGGAGTTGTGTGGCAGGGCCAGCAATACCTGGGTTTACTGTAGATGCTGAGAGAGTGAGCACAGGTCTGGTGATGGTAGAGGTGGCATTTGTCATAGGCAGTACGTGGCAATAGCACACAGGGCGGCAGTGACCCCAGGAGAGTGTAGCAGTATCCTTTGACTTGTAAGGGTCAATCCAGAACCCCCTAAATGAACCATGATCCCTGGACCCCACTTTGAATGCATGCAATGTTAATAATGCAACATGATAGGCCTACAGCTTTTTCTATAAAGCTTTTTACATACCCGTATAACTTCAATTTGTTCACAATCATCACTTGAGTGTGTTCTTACAAGCTGGCTTTCTTTTTCATGAACAAATAAATCGCCATTGTTGTATATTACACAACTCACTCTTTATTTATTAGGCCTACAGATTTTTTGACAACACATTATGTAGCCTACAACTTATAATAACATGTGTACAGCCAAAGCATGTAAGTTGAAGGGATAAAAAAGAGTCATGATGAAAAGTATCTGTGGATTTGTAAATGGTGTTAATATATAGTATTCTATATATAAAAAGGAAAAAGATGTAACAATTTCATTCTCCCAACAATTAAAAACAAAGAAAGGAGCATTTCCATGAGGTTTGGCATGCAGAGGGCAGACATAAGGCTGATGGAGCCAATCAGAGGCCTTTGTTGAAGTAGACTTGTTGGACACTCTCTCCGTACCGAGACACACACACACACACACACACACACACACACACACACACACACACACACACACACACACACACACACACACACACACACACACACACACACACACACACACCTTTAGTATAAATTTGAACCTTTGAAAGACAACACAATCAGCTAAACCAGTGGTTCCCCAAAGTTCTCAAGAGTTCCAGGGGGGTCCCCAGCTAAGGGTCTGTAACTCTGAGAGTGTACAAACGTTTGTACACTCTCAGATTTACATTAACATTGATTTTACAATATAAATTGGTGGTCCCAGAGATATAAATGCCATTAAATGGGGGTCCGTAGACTAATAATGCATGTCAAACTGGGAGTCCTTGAAATTAAACGGGTTGAGAATCATTGCTAGAGCAGTAAAAATATTATCTTATGGGGGTCCCTGGCATATCTTTTCAAATGGGGCTAATTAGTGTCAATTTGGGGGTCCTTGAAATGAAAAGGTTTGGGAACCACTGGCCTAAACATGGTAATAATAAATGTGGAGAAGAGTATGCCAATCATTCAAAAGCTACTTACAGTACAACACTCCCACCAGCATCACTTGAATTGGTCCATGTAGATATGTGATCCTCTGACACACACACACACACACACACACACACACGCACACACACACAAACAAACAGCTGTTATTATTCAAAAATGGCAAATCTACAAGCTCACAATGTGTGATTTATTAGATTATTCTGGGTGCCTGCCATGCAATGGCAGAAACACAGGTTGAAATCCGAAACCAATACTTAATCGTATTCAAGACACGAAACTTTGACGTCTATGGCCGGCCGCACGGTTTACCAAAGCCCCACAATATATACATCGAAACGTGCGGCTCGGCCGGGAATGGTGTGCTTGTGCTTTTCTTTCCGATTCGAGTTACCGTGCCGACGTAATTCGCAATAAACGACGCGCAAAATGCCCCATGCAAAGTCAATGGGGAAACGCGGGTAAAAACAGAAAACGACACGTTACTTTGGAGCCACATTGCTCTGGCATACTGTTACGTAGAAACACGATTTGAACGTCAAACAGCACACGAGGCAATCGACTTTGTTGTGGTTCAGACGGAATTCGAATACGTTGCACGGTTTGCCCGCTATCGCAGTTCAAAGTGTGTGTGGTCTGAGCAAAAATCTCGACTTAGAGTGTCGCACGCCCAGAGAGAGAGCGGGTCAGAGTGAGCGGCCAGTGTCAAAACTGTAGCGAAATTCTCAGAACAAATCGTCCTCACGGCCAAAATATTGACTTTACACGCATGGGTTTCGGTAATTTTGTAGCCACACTCGTCCTCTTTCACCCAATGTCACAACCACAGCGCAGATTCATATGGTACGTGAACTACAGCCCTGAAAGCGACAGGTGTACCATCATAAAGTGTCATGAAACGCCATGTTAACTGCCTGAATGAGTCAGCATTTTTTTCATCACAAACACAATTTCTTAACTCGCTCTTATAACCACATTTTTTATCGTACCAATACCACGATCGCACACGGCGTACCTCAATGTCTCGGGTCACTCACGGCGAAAACAAAAATCGCATTCGACTTTTACTTTTTGCGCTAGAGCAATTTGTTCGGACCATATATCTGAACAAATTCTCTCATTGAGTCACTGTGCTGACTTTTTTTTTTTTACGCGTTTGCATTCGCATAGACTAGCCCTGCCCCAAGCTCAGGTGAAATTGATACTTTGTTAATGATTCAAGGTCAAGTTGACCACATCTCAAACACGCGCACACACGAACGCACATGCACGCACATGCACAAATGTGCACGCACACACACACACATTGAAAGTCAATAGAGAAAATCGGGGAAACATGTAACTCTGTCATTTGTCAACCGTTTCAGACGCGGGGTGGCTCGCCGGAACCGGGCCGCCCCCCTGAGCGAAACCAAATGGACACACACACACACACACACACACACACACACACACACACACACACACACACACACACACAAACCCTCTCTTCCTATTGGCTGGCCTTTACACAGCTCTAACTTTTGCTTGCAGCATGCTACAGTCTTGAAACTTGCTCCATGGACTTGGACCACCAATAGGAGCACGCTGTAAATGTTTAATTGCTTAAGCCCCGCCCCTCTGTCGTCCTATTGGCTGGCCTTTACACAGCTCTAACTATTGTTTACAACATGCTACAGCCTCAAACTTTGGTACATGGACGTATACCATCAAGAGGAACAAGCTGTAATGGCTTAATTGCTTAAGCCCCGCCCCTCTGTAATCCTATTGGCTGGCCTTTAAACAGCTATAACTTTTGTTTGCAACATGCTACAGTCTTGAAACTTGCTCCATGGACTTGGACCACCAATAGGAGCACGCTGTAAATGTTTAATTGCTTAAGCCCCGCCCCTCTGTCTTCCTATTGGCTGGCCTTTACACAGCTCTAACTATTGTTTACAACATGCTACAGCCTCAAACTTTGGTACATGGACGTAGACCATCAAGAGGAACAAGCTGTAATGGCTTAATTGCTTAAGCCCCGCCCCTCTGTATTCCTATTGGCTGGCCTTTAAACAGCTATAACTTTTGTTTGCAACATGCTACAGTCTTGAAACTTGCTCCATGGACTTGGACCACCAATAGGAGCACGCTGTAAATGTTTAATTGCTTAAGCCCCGCCCCTCTGTCTTCCTATTGTCTGGCCTTTACACAGCTCTAACTATTGTTTACAACATGCTACAGCCTCAAACTTTGGTACATGGACGTAGACCATCAAGAGGAACAAGCTGTAATGGCTTAATTGCTTAAGCCCCGCCCCTCTGTATTCCTATTGGCTGGCCTTTAAACAGCTATAACTTTTGTTTGCAACATGCTACAGTCTTGAAACTTGCTCCATGGACTTGGACCACCAATAGGAGCACGCTGTAAATGTTTAATTGCTTAAGCCCCGCCCCTCTGTCTTCCTATTGGCTGGCCTTTACACAGCTCTAACTATTGTTTACAACATGCTACAGCCTCAAACTTTGGTACATGGACGTAGACCATCAAGAGGAACAAGCTGTAATGGCTTAATTGCTTAAGCCCCGCCCCTCTGTATTCCTATTGGCTGGCCTTTAAACAGCTATAACTTTTGTTTGCAACATGCTACAGTCTTGAAACTTGCTCCATGGACTTGGACCACCAATAGGAGCACGCTGTAAATGTTTAATTGCTTAAGCCTCGCCCCTCTGTCTTCCTATTGGCTGGCCTTTACACAGCTATAACTATTGTTTACAACATGCTACAGCCTCAAACTTTGGTACATGGACGTAGACCATCAAGAGGAACAAGCTGTAATGGCTTAATTGCTTAAGCCCCGCCCCTCTGTATTCCTATTGGCTGGCCTTTAAACAGCTATAACTTTTGTTTGCAACATGCTACAGTCTTGAAACTTGCTCCATGGACTTGGACCACCAATAGGAGCACGCTGTAAATGTTTAATTGCTTAAGCCCCGCTTCTCTGTCTTCCTATTGGCTGGCCTTTACACAGCTCTAACTATTGTTTACAACATGCTACAGCCTCAAAATTTGGTACATGGACGTAGACCATCAAGAGGAAAAAGCTGTAATGGCTTAATTGCTTAAGCCCCGCCCCTCTGTATTCCTATTGGCTGGCCTTTACACAGCTATAACTTTTGTTTGCAACATGCTACAGTCTTGAAACTTGCTCCATGCACTTAAACAAAGTTGACCACCTCTCACACCCGCGCACACACGAACGCACATGCACGCACATGCACACATGTGCACACACACACACACTCATTGAAAGTCAATGGAGAAAATCGGGGAAACACGTAACTCTGTCATTTCTCGACCGTTTCAGAAGCAGGGCGGCTCGCCGGAACCGGTCCGCCCCTCTGAACGAAACCAAATGGACCCTTACAGCTCAGACATCTTAGCATTAGATGTTAGCATTAGCATGTTAGCATATTAGGATTAGCATGTTAGCATGTAGCATTAGCATGTTAGCATTAGCATGTTAGCATTAACATGTTAGCATTAACATGTTAGCATTAAAATGTTAGCATGATAGCATGTTAGCATTAGAATGTTGGTGGCAACGTAATGCGCAATAAACTAAGACAAAATACCCCATTGAAAGTCAATGGGGAGACTTGGCTCACATGTAACCAAATGGACCCTTCTTGAGGCTAAATGTCATCAAATGGTGGTCCGTGGCTCAAATGCTGCACAGACTTGGCAAGCTTCAGGCACCCAGTAAAATTTCTTGAAATTTTGTTTCTAGTTGTTATTACATTTTCTGAAAACACCTACAAGCCCGTAGATGTATCTATACAATTTAACATGTATACATTATTATGACACAATATGCACATTGACGATAGGACAGCTCTGTCAGCTATTCAATAGCAGTAACAACAACAACAAGTCAGTCAGTACTAGCACTGTAGTACAGTATAGTCTACACAATTATCCAATGCCAAGCTGGGTCTAAAAACCCATCGACTATAACTCAAAAGACATCTGGGCATTAAAATAGTTTGCATTGCATAGTTTGCATTCTATTCTTTATCAGCATGCTTGGTTAAATAGACGATGCTAACATGCTAATCGGGCGTTAGCATTGCCTCCCTTTGGGCTCTTTGGCCAAAGATAGAATACAATAATTTTGCAATATAAATATTACGGTGGTAAGGCACGTTGTGAGTGACCTTTACCTCTTTTACGTGTGATCTGCTGCTTTATGCTTGCTGCTGCTCTCCAGACTTCCTTCCACAGGCAGTGAGAAATGAGAATACTACTAGGCCAGCATCTTATCCAAAACAATAGTTAGAAAGCGACGCGAGGTTGATCCAAAACATAAAAGCTAAACAGACCATTAGAGATTAGACTATTAATTTAATGCCCCGGCCCCCGGTGGAAAAATAGCTGGGAGTAGACGGAGAGTCATGCATGGAATTGTCTCCCAATCACAGCGGAGAGGGGGCGTTTTCCCCGCCCGACTAAACCTGCCGTTGGGCTCGCAGGCTATGGCAATTCATTCCCCCTATCCCCTATATAAGAGACTATTTGACTGGAGGACACGGCCCGCTATATAGCACCGTTATTTGGACCCAGGGACGGAGAAGTCCCAGAACCTGAGTTAAAAACCTTATTCACCTTTTCTAGGGCTGAGTCCTCCTCCCGCCCTCTCCCTACAAGCTGTAGGCTGAAAAGACTGTAATATAATTTTGAGTGAATAAAACTGCGCCTAAAAAAAGGCTTGTTGCAACGCTGTCTCCTGTGTTCCTTGATGTGATTATCAGAGCCCCCACAACACGCACATACATGCACACGCACACACACATGCACACAGATTCACACAGGCGCACAAACACACGCGCGCACAGGCGTGCGTCACGCTGCAACGTGTTGTAACTTGTGGATCGGCTATTTTCAGCAAGCGTAAAATCTGCCATTACGACGGCACCAAGGCCCGCATAAATGCATTATTGTCGACAAAAAACAACTGTAGATTTAGTCAACTAAAATTGTATTCAAAAGACTGTGTACTGGTCTCACCAGCGATAGGTTACCCAGTAAGTTAAACACAGTTCAATAATTCCAGTGGAAGCCGGGACTCGTTTTTGAAGATTTACTGAACAAAGTGTGAAACTGAAACAAAGTACAAACGATACAGCATGTTTCAGAATAAATGTAAATGCAGTAGAATTATTAAAGAATATCACAAATAAGCCAGAATGCATTGCATACAGGCAAGAAAGTACAGTAGGCTTATAGTGTACACAACCAGGTATGGTATAGGAAATGTATTCACTCAATAAACAGATGAAAGAGGTAACTATTACATACAGCAGGTGATTAGCAGGTGGGTACTGAAAGTACTGTAATGTGTGATCTTGCACCAAAGAGGTAAGACAATACTGTAAATAACTGTAAACTAGACTGTAGTATATACACAGCAGCCTATAGCATCCAATGATAGGGAAAAATAATACAACCTTCTGCTAAAGTTCGCAAATAAGGTGCTCTTATCGACAATATAAGTCTCCTAAACAAGTATACTCACAGACATTGCGTATTAATAAGCATGTGAAGAGGATGAAGAAAGATTGCAATTCACACTGACACATTTAAAGTGAGTACTGAATTTTACCATCAACTGGCAGCAGGGGGCTCCAAAGCAAAACAGTCTATTCGGTCCAGAACACTATGACTATGACTCTTAGAAGACCACATGAATCTTTCACTTCAGTCCTTCGGGTGCGCTGCAGTGGCACCTGCACAAATTGTGGTTGCTATGCTTGCATGCATGGCAATGGTTTGTCTTGTGAGTGTGACGTTAGACCATACCTAGATGTTCAGCCTATATACAGAGCTAAGATGCTATTAGGAATCTACAGTTTACACGTGACCAAGAATGAGGAAGGAAGTTATGTGCATATCCAGAAAGAGTTAGAGAAACATAAAAGATCGGACTGAACAGGAGATAGAGATAAGAGGCGGAGAGGAGAGATAATTGAGGAACGAGAGATCATATAAGGCCAACTCTTACAGCTTGTCTTCTGTTCTTTAGTGGTCAGAAGCCTTTCTTGTCTCAAATCCTCAAACATCAAAACGTAAAGAGCAACCACTGCAACAACTACTGTCAAATGATGAATGGACATCAAATGATGAATGTACAAACCACCCCTATCTCTGTGACCAGACAAGAGGATGCAGACGAACAACGATCTCATCAACAGCCTACCAAGAATCTAACTTGCACAGGGGGAGCAAAGACACATTGGCTGACCAACACAGCAAAGAAGATCCACATCTGTAAACAGTGTGACAAGAGTTTCAGTCAATTAAGTAACTTGAAGATACACCAACGACGTACCCACACAGGAGAAAAACCTTACCACTGTAAACAGTGTGACAAGAGTTTCAGTCTTTTAAATAACTTGAAGATACACCAACGTACCCACACAGGAGAAAAACCTTACCCCTGTAAACAGTGTGACAAGAGTTTCTGTCAGTTAAATAACTTGAAGATACACCAACGTACCCACACAGGAGAAAAACCTTACCCCTGTAAATAGTGTGACAAGAGTTTCTGTCAGTTAAATAACTTGAAGAGACACCAACGTATCCACACAGGAGAAAAACCTTACCACTGTAAACAGTGTGATAAGAGTTTCGATCGGTTAAATAACTTGAAGAGACACCAACGTATCCACACAGAGAAAAACCATACCACTGTAAACAGTGTGAGAAGAGTTTCAGTCAGATAGGTAGTCTGAGGAATCATCTGCGTATCCACACAGGAGAAAAACCTTACCACTGTAAACAGTGTGACAAGAGTTTCAGTCAGTTAAGTAGCTTGAAGATACACCAACGTCTCCACACAGGAGAAAAACTGTGTATATAATGAGCACCTGTTTGCCAGACAGGACTCAATGCATTATCAACAATTATAGGTTTCTTTCCGACCTTGTTCTGGGTAGTTTCCTTGTCGCTGTCACTGTGGCGGGGCTGCCATCCTCCCACAGCGCGATACGCGGACTTGGAACTCCCGTCTCTATATTTTAGTCATACAGTCCGATTGTCTCTGTCCCTCGGACATTCCCTGGGAGAGACAGCGAGATAATTTCATGGCGGACGACGTAGGTCGCAACCTATTGTTTTACGCCATGGCATATTCTTCATTACGCCATGGCTTATTCTTCATACTGTACGTCGCAGCTTAAACAATAATTCGCCACAGCGTTAAGAATTAGCCGCGACGAGAGGGATACGCCAGACGTAATATGGACACTCGCCGTGGCAAGAATGGAATACGCCATGGCAAGAACGGAATACGCCACGACCTAATATGGACTCGTCGCCCGTGCTATATAGCCACCAATAATTCTACCCGTTTGCGACGTAAAAGGTTGACTTTGTTTGTTTTTTTTGCCTGCCGCGGTGCAAGTTATTTATCCTAGTAGTAAGGGAAACCTATGAAAATCTGGGAACTAAATCGTTACCAAGAAATTTCTTCACCAATGTGTTTCTAAAGGTGTCTTATAACATGTACTAAAAGTTTGAAATTCAACTCCTGTGGGAAACCTCATAAAAAACAGCTCAAAGTCGGGGTACCGATAACCGACTTTTTTGACTTTTGAGGGGTCAAACTATGGGTTTTTCATGATTCTGAGTTGATTGCAAGCATTTATTTTTAACCAAGACCACTCCCTGGTGGAAAAATGGCCGCAACCACTTTTCCCGCTCATCGTTCGTTCACCTCCCCCCAATGCACCCCTCCACCCCACACACACCTACCCTTGCAGGGTACATGTAAATTAAAACATGTCTAAATTAGTTTATTTTATTTTTTTTACATGGTAAATAGGCCTAGTTATTGTTTAGTAGTGGTTGCTGTAGTTGATTGTCATTCAAAGTGAGGAAGTTTGGAGCACCAGACATGCCTGAAGCCATTTGCATCCTTTTTCTCTGTTGATCACGGGTGGACACAATATACTGCTTGTATAAGTATTCTCAACATATTTTGTTTGATTCTTTTTCTGCTTTTCTTCTAGTGTGTTGATTTCAATACTCATGTGTAATTCATACTAATGTGTAATTCAATAATTCACTTCAATGGCTTTGGATGTTATTTTGCCTATTTTTACTGTTTGCCTCCGCTGTGTCAGGAAATCCAGGATCCAATTACAGGTAACATTGTCCACCTTCAACACCCTCAGCTTCTCCACCAGCTGCTGTGGTATGATAGTGTTGAAGGCAGAGCTGAAATCTAGGAAAAGGATCCTGGCATAGGTGTCTGCCTTTTCCAGATGCGACAGAGTGAGGTGGAGCATGGTGGAAATAGCATCCTCTGTAGACCGGTTTGGTCTGTAAGCGAACTGGTATGGGTCCAGGTCGGCGCTGAGGCCTCCTTTAATGCGTTCCATGACCAGCCTCTCGAAGCATTTCATAACGACTGGGGTAAGGGCCACAGGGCGGTAGTCGTTCATGCAGCCTGGGCTGGGTTTTTTGGGCACAGGTATGATGGTGGCGTTCTTCCAACAGGCAGGCACTCTGGCTTGACTGAGAGAGATGTTGAAAATGTCAGTAAAACATCTTTTAACTGCTCTGCACAGTCTTTCAGCACCCGTCCTGGTATATTGTCTGGTCCAGTAGCCTTTCGAGGGTTAATGCTGGAAAAGGCCCTCTTAACCTCCGTGGTGGTTAGCTGGGGCACCTGGTCTGTGGGTGAGGTTGGAAATCTCTGCACCTCCCTGTCATTTGTGGCCTCAAACCGTGTGTAAAAGGCATTGAGGTTGTCAGGAAGTAATGGATCGGTGGGGGCTGGCTGCGAAGCAGGCTTGTAGCCCGTTACTGTGTGAAATCCCTGCCACAGTTTCCGAGTGTCCCTGTTGTCATTAAATTGACTTGCCATCCTTTTCCCATACATTCCTTTTGCCTCTTTTATGCCTCTGTCCAGGTCGTTCCTTGCCTTACTATAGGCCACTGCATCGCCAGATCTAAAGGCGACATCCCTGGCCCTCAATAGTAGGCGTGTCTTCTTGGTCAGCCATGGTTTTTGGCAAGCGCGTACTTGTATCGTCTTCATTACAGTCACATCGTCTATGCACTTGGTTACATAACCTGTCACAGCCTCTGTGTATTCCTGTAAATCTGTGACCCCCTCACATGTCGCTGCCTCTTTAAACACAACAACCATCAGCTCAAGCTGGCGGAGGAGGAGATTCGGGACGTATACATTCCCTATCACGCGGCCGAGGGCGTTCCTAACGGCCCGAGGCTTCTTCTGTCTGACAGCGTGTCTGGTTGCCCTGGCAACGCACTTACCATCGCGGGGTGTCGCTCTCGAGACCCCACAATATACTGATGACATCAGGGATCTCCAAATATGAGCATAAAAGGGACACAGGCAGGCAGACACAGATATATATTGGCAAAATAATATAGAAAGACAGATGGGTACAACGTGTAGTACAAAACCGGGTGGGGCATGCATTCACAACCTGTATTGTTCCCGACTTGCATCAGTCCTGAATAGGCCTAGTTCAGACATTCATGGAGGGATGAGCCCAGGGACAAAAAGTATCCAACGTTTGTAGAAGTACACTCACTCGTCATATTTGGGTTCGACCGATATAGCTGTCTGTTCCGCTGCATCATCTGTTCTTTTTGTCTTCTACTGGTCTCGTGGTGATTCTCCCACAGTTCTGAATCATCAACACCATTTTTTATTTTAAAATCTATCACAGCTATGACAAAATCTTGTAGATACAAAATTATGTTGAGACAGGACTTCAGATAAACACAAGCATTTACAAACTCATCAACACATCATTTTTGCATATTGCATATTGTACTGTAAGTATGGGCCTACTACATAAATAACTAATGTGAAAAGCTTAAAGAGTGAATACGATAAAACAGTGAATTGCATTGCATTGGCCTTGCCAGCATCCCTGAGAATGAGCCCTTGGCACACAGAAGCAGCTTTGGAATTAGGATTAAAGCGCATCTTAAAATGCACTTTATTCTTTATGCTTTATGATTCTATGTCATGTTTTGGGGTTTGTCCTTTCAATCCAATGCACCTGAATGATGTGTCCCAAGTAATTTATTACATTGTGTTATGCCAACATCTTCATCATACTATAATTCTAACAATGTCTGAATGAATGAATGAATGTCAGAAACGCTGCGTTATCTCATCATTGCCTGCACCAATCACTCCCACTTTTCACACAGGCATGGACCATAATTATTTGGAGGTCTTAACGGAGCCCTTTTTTCGAGTTGACAAATGAATGGTTAATAATGAATTTATTAGTGAATTAAAAATGCGAAAATGGGTATTGTACTGTAAATATGACATGCATATGAATGCAAAGTAGTGGTTGATGTGTGGACAGGCTAGCTTTTCGTGTTGTGCATGGTGAGATGTGTGCAAACGGTGTGCTTTGGTAGGAGAAGACGAACAAAGGATGCAACATTTATTAGTGAATTAAAAACGCACCGGGCGCAGTACCCCCCACGGCCACAACGGGTAAGGGCTAGAATTTATAATTCAGTATGTTTTTCTCTTGCAATAATCAGTAGTTACAATTGTACTGTAATGATATTTAGCCACCTTTAAAAGTAATGAAATATTGCAAAACACTGTTTTAAAACATGGGTCTCCTGACATGAGCTGTGTACTGATGATCACCTAATATAAAAGACAGAAAATACAAAAAATATATATTAATATAATTTTGCATGAGAATTAAAAAAAAAAGTCCCACGTGGATTCGAGCAATTCGACCCATTCGGATTTCGGATTTCAATTCGAGCCATTCAGATTTTTATATCATTACCAATACTGTACAACATGAAACATAACCAACTGTAGTGTGTAGATGTATTTATTTATTCAAGACAGGCGGGCAGCTCTCTCCTGCGCAATGTGCGCATTTGCTGCTGCTGCTGAAAACTGAGTCGGAACACTTAATGAAATAGGACAGTCACCCATCAATTAAACACAATTGTGTGTAGATGTATGTATTTAACTATTTATTCAACACAGTCGGTGCATTGTGCAGTCTTGCATTGTTTCAAAATGAAATACACAATTCCGACCGAGAACGTGAACAGTGGTTTACTGAGGGTTTGTTTGTTTTTTTTACCCAGAGGAATGACTTAAAATAAAGTGCTATAAACATAAAATAAGTAGGCTACTGGTAGTACTTACAGTGCAAAAACGTTAGCATCCAGAAACTGGTAAAGCAACAGTATAGGCCTATATTTCCAACTTGAAAGTGCGAGGCCCTTTAATCCAGCCGATATCCAGCCGTAGGCCTGGCTGGCCTACAGGTTATTTGACAAAAACACAAGCTTGTCCACATTATTCACAATGTTACCAGCGGTGGAAAACACTCGTTCGGAACGCACTGAGGAGCCAGGGACGCAGAGATATTTCTTAGCCAACTTGGCAATGTTAGGAAATCTCACGGAGGACCGCTCCCACCACGCCAGAGGATTCTCTTCAGCCTTTATTGGGGCCTCCCGCTCGTACATCCTCATTTCATTTTCAAGCAGCAGAGTGACGTCTTGTTGCTCGTTGGTATTAGTGGTGCAATAAGTGTCCCCGAAGAGATCTCCCATTGCAGACAGAGCATTTTTACGAGCGGACTCAGCAGGTTGAACAGTGGGTTCAACAGTGGGTTCTGCGGTACCGGGCTCCTCACTGCTGCCTGTGCCTCGATCCACGTCCACTTAAAGCCCACCACACACCGGCTGCGTCCCCCGCGCGTCGCCGCGCGGCGGACACAGCCGCCTCCATTATTTTCAATGAACCTATCGCACACCGGCTGCGTCCGACGCGCGCTGGCGCGCGGTCACGCCTCGCCTGCCGCGCCGATGCACCGCTGTTCTATTTTCCAGGCGTTGCCGCGCGGCCTCCATCCGGGTATCCGTGGGCGTGGCTGGGGTCTGTACCTTAAAAGCAGACCCGAGTCGCCTGCCTTCCATCTTTTGCCTTGAAAGCAACGAGAACACCACCTGTACCTCCATGTAGCGACATGGATGAAGAGAGGCTGATAAGCACTGTACAACAATATCCAGAGTTGTACAATCCACAATCCCGGCAGTACAAAAACAACGCCAAAACGGAGCAGTCCTGGCGAGCCGTTTCTGTGGAGGTTGGATATTCAGGTAAGGAAAATCGGCATGCAATTCCATAAATCTACCTTCTGATGATTTGTAAATGGTGGTCATGGATCGTCCACAACGTAACAGTTTATGTATTGACTTGTGCTTGTTCTGCATGGTGTACAATGTTTAATTAATCAAACCAGCTAGCTTGTGCGTTAGTAGCCCTGGTTCTTGACTCATGGCAGTCATGTTTCAGGGCTAGTGCGTTAGCAACTCTCATGTTGGTACGGTTTGTAGCTTAGCACATAGCTGCTAGCAAAACCAAACCGTGGACACGTGTTGCCAGCTAGCAACTCACATGTCCCTGCTACTGTTTAGAGTTTTGCCCAATTAGGTTTTGCCTGGGGCCAAGTAATGTCCAGGACTCGTTTTGGGGCGACATTAAAGACTATTTTTTTTACCCCGATCATGCTTGCATGCATGCACGTGCACACTGCATGCACGCGCTTGTAATACCTTGTATGCATGTGCACTGCATACCGTATGTACCTGCATGTGTACACATGTGCACATGCATGTACTGCATGCACATGCATGTGTACACATGTGCACATGCATGTACTGCATGCACATGCATGTGTACACATGTGCACATGCATGTACTGCATGCACATGCATGTGTACACATGTGCACATGCATTTACTGCATGCACGTGCATGTGCGCTCGTGCATGCGTGTGCACGTGCATGTACTGCATGCGCACTGCACGTGCACGCGCACGTGCGTTATGTATGCATGTGCATGCAGTGCACTACATTTTTATTAAATAAAGTTTGGAAGAAAATACAGTGTACAAAAATACATACAGTACTTTAATAAGTATCATCGTATTAATCACTTAAGATAATATATCAATAATATACACATATGAATGGCAGTGTTGATGAAATGGCCACTTTACAAGCTCCAGATATATTGCTGTCCAACATTTTCATTTTCATTGGTTACTTTTTGTCCAATGTTTGCCTATTATGACATATGAGTCATGAGTCCACTTGACCAGAATCTGAAGTTGGGTACTCTAATTATGCCATACTGTCCTGCCATGGCACTCTTCCCTGTGGTGAGATGAAATATTGGCTCAGTGTGTCCACTTCATGTGCTCCCCGACCAGCTCTGTTGCCCCCCATCCTCGCCCCATCCTCCATTGGGTTCCCTTCCATCTCATCAAGCCACCTTTGATTATCTGAGGGGTTGTAGGTAGTTATGAAGAATGCAGGCTGTCAGTACCATGGCATCCACTTTCACTGGGTTGAGTTTGATCCTCTTCTGGAAAATCTCCCACCTGGATGCTAGGATACCAAATGCATTTTCCACAACATTTCTTGCGCGTGACAGTCTGTAATTGAAAATGCGCCTTTCATAGGTGAGGTCACGCGCAGCATAGGGTTTCATCAGATATGTTTTGTGAGGGAATGCTGCATCTCCAATGATGGTAAAGGGCATTTCACCCAGATGTTCAGCCAGAGGTATGACGGCATCATCAGGTACATTGATGGTTCCAGCCTCCAGACCTCTGCCCAGTGCTGATGCACTATACACACTCCCATCATGGGCCTTGCCATAGTCCCCGATGTGAACCACTCTAAATCTTTTGTCGGCATCCACCAGAGCCATCAGGACAATGGAAAAGGTCTTCTTATAATTCCAATACAAGCTGCCAGAGTTGGGGGGTGCCTGTATGAGTACATGTTTGCCGTCAATGGCACCGATGCAATTTGGAAAGTTCCATCTAGCCAAGAATTGGTTGGCGATTTCTCTCCAGTCATCCTCGGTTGGCTGCGGCATGTAGGTCCCAACCATCCGCCGATTGATTGCATCACATGTGTCCTTTATGGCACAGGCGACGGTGCTCTCTCCTAGGCGATAATTTAATGCCAAGCTGGATAGAGAATCTCCTGTGGCTAAAAACCTGTAAAAGAAGAGGGGGGAGGGGGGGGGGAGGTCTGTTAACATTTGTGATAATGTACTTATTTTGAATTTACAGTGGCTGAATGCAAGGGGAGGTGGAAGTGTCTGAGGGATGCGTTCAATAAGTGGCGAAGGAGACAACACCTACCAAGTGGATCTGGGGAAACGAGCCAGAAAGAATGGCGTTATGCCGCCTACATGGCCTTCCTTTTGCCACATTTGGCAAGCAGAAGGTTAGGTTTTTTGTTTTGTCAATAAGACAATATGCCTTAAAACATTACACTTGCCCGCTATAACAATATCATAGAAAGGCCTTAAATGTATATTCAGTGATTTCACTCAAAAAAACCTTGGGTTTCGTTTTTGGCTGTGGGACCTAAGCCTTCGTCCAATCAGGATAGAGAGTCAAAAACGAAACCTAAGGTTTTTTGACCCCCCGGGGTTAACTGGGGACAGGGAGGAACTGCTTGGTCAGCACACTCTATAGTAGAGAGGATTATCACAACAAAACAAAAAAATAAGTGATATTTGAATTAATAGAGAATCTTTTACTCAGTAGGAACTGCTCCTGTCACAAGCTGATGATGTCATATGTCCATGTGTGGTCCAGCCCTATGGAATAATATGGAATGCACATGCTAATAACAATTATTTAAAATATTGCTTTCTTGCTCATATCTTTTGGAAATACGTTTTTATTTTTTGGCATATGCATTCCATAGGGCTACACCAGGGGTGACCATTACGTCGATCGCGGTCGACCAGTCGATCGCAAGCGCTGCGCAAGTAGACCGCTTGGCCCTGACATGAAAAAAAAAAAAAAAACAATCCTCAAGTCACTGCGTTTGCCTTACTCATGCCCATCGCTACATTCATGTGCTTCCCATTCAGAAGCTGATGTTGATTCCATTGCCTCGAAAATAGCAACACTTTTTAACATGAACTCTTCTGCGTTGGAGAATGAGATCATGGCACTGCAGGCTGACATACAGTTAAAGTTGCGCGCCCGCGATGGAGAGTTTTGGAACTTACCCGTGAAGGAAAAGTATCCAAACATCAGGACTTGTGCAGCCTCGCTCACAGCGTTATTTGGCTCCACATATTTATGTGAATCAGCGTTTTCCCACATGAAGATAATTAAGTCCAAATATCGTTCCACGTTGACGGACGATCATTTGGAGGCCTGTTTAAGACTAGCTGTCAGCAGTGACTGTCCGGATTATGCAGCGCTGACGGGACTCCATTCAGTGCAAGGCTGAAGACAGTCATCTGATTAAAGGGATAGTTCAGATTTAAACTTAAATAGTTCAGAACTTAAATTGTATGAAATACTTTCCATTAATATAGTGGTTGCAACTGTAGGCCTATTAATTGATTGCCAGAGTCCTGTGGTAGGAGTTCTGCTCTGGTTGAGTTGAGTGCATAATTCCTTCATGTGATTGTGTATGCTTTTTATGTGTGATACTTAATATTTGTAACATTTTATGTGCAATATGTTATTACAAATTGAAATTGATTGACGTTATTACAAAGAGTAACTTTAACAAAATAAAGGTGGTAAATGAATAGAATTGATTGATTGAAACAGTCCTAATGCCTTAATGTTATTTATTTTGAGTATTTTAAGCAATGGGATAATATTCTTTTGGTTGGTAGATCACCTTGAGCTGGCAATTTTAAAAGTAGACCTCAAGTCAAAAAAGTGTGGGCACCCCTGGGCTACACCATATGGACATATGACACAAAAGGAGCAGTTCCTATTGACTGAAAGATTTTTTTATTTATGAAATAAATTTGAGGTGGTTGTTTGTTCTCAGCTTTTGTCCCCACACGTCTCGATATTAATTGGGTTAAATGTCCGCAAAATCTTGTTCCCACAAGTCTCATATTTTCCATTGACAATGTGAAAGGAGTAATTAGGTCAAATGATAAGAGCACCCCTCACTTCACATGTGTATGATTTCTGAGGGGCCCCTCCTATTTACGGGGTTAATGTTTTGATATAGAGGACAAGTATAATGTTTTAATGCATATTTGTCTTATTAGCCAGGGGTCCTTTTAAAAAAAAGTAGAATGCAAAACTCATCTATGCATCCTGAATTTGAAGGTGCCAAGTCTGCTGACACTTAGCGGAGGGACCACACCTAGTGGAGCATCACTGGATGGAGATGGAGGGTGCAGAGGTTGCTGGGTGTTTCTTGGTTCCACCGATCCAAGTCCATATATGTAGCTGCATACGGCTGTGCAGAAAAGAGAAAAGGTCCTTAATTGTACTTGGTAAAAAATAAAAAATCACCAAAACTATCTATTTATACAAGTGAGAAGTTGTACCCATACTCATTCTTTGTGCTCTATCTCCGACCGAACCACACTTTTACCACACATCTCTATATGCAAAATAAATTCGCCACCCTCCCCGAACTGACATAGCCTATTTTTTAGCCGTTCAAGTTTCTTATTTACTCTGCAAATATTACTTTTATGAAAATCACGATCGAGCCAGCAGATAAACGGGTGCCACAACACGCCGAGAAACAAGGAATTTAACCACGCTACTTGCATACACTGCAACTCGCTTACAATTCGCAAACCTGGCAACACTGCCTGCCTCTTACGTCACCAGCTCTGTTCCTCCTGGCCTCCGTAGTCCGTCGCGCTCACAATCTGTCGCAGCCATCTTGCTTTTCTTTTGGATGGGCGAGTGGACATTTAATGCTAATCAATTAATTATAGGTCCAGCAAGCAAATCATGATGGTCTGATTGTGCTCAATAGGTCACAATAACATTCCGAAATTAGGTGTTGTGTTTTGTATGGCATTTTCCCCAGTAGTAGTTGCATATCTATCTCAGCTTTTGCCTGATAGCACACATGCTAACGTCAGCAGCCATAGCAACATACAGTGTGCGCAGACATAACATGAGTTGTTTACAACACAAACACACGGCCTTTTAACCACGCAATACACACAACAGCTCGGGAGTTATTAAACCGAACGTGGACGCTGTTTCAGTGTTACATTTGCTGCGCATATCGGAATAATTGTAACGGCATGCATGATAAATGTAACAACGCTAAAAAACACCATTAAACATATCGTTTTCAGCTTAAAGCTATTACATTTCATTGAAGCAACTCCTTAGCATTGTTTTCATACCATGGATGTGATAAGATAATGTATCAAACATAAGGGAAATATTAAATAGCATCGGGTGTACCAGTTTGGCCATTTCTTTTTTTTCAATGGGGCAATACATTGATTAAACAAACGTTTCATTGATTGAGTTGTACAACATTATACAACCCTAAACTAATTTTAGAATACACTACACAATACAATACAATTTTAGAACATATTTTACACGTTCCATTTTTTTACTCAGAGATCCCTTTAGCTACACATGTAATATTTCCAGGCAACGGACCTACACATGTCAGCTACCATAAACCACTTCAAGTTATTAGGACGAAATAACTGACAGGAGTGACGGTGCTGTGCTGTGAGTAAACTAATAGGGGAGAGCCGCCAAGGATGTAACATTTTGCACGTTTCATTCTTTTACTCAGAGATCCGTTTAGCTACACATGTAATATTTTCAGGCAACGGACCTACACATGTCAGCTACCATAAACCACTTCAAGTTATTTTTTTGATAAAACAGGTCGGGAGTTATTCAACCGAACGTGGACGCTGTTTCAGTGTTACATTTGCTGCGCATATCGGATCAATTGTAACGGCATGCATGATAAATGTAACAACGCTAAAAAACACCATTAAACATATCGTTCTCAGCTTAAAGCAATTACATTTCATTGAAGCAACTCCTTAGCATTGTTTTCATACCATGGATGTGATAAGAAAATGTATCAAACATAAGGGAAATATTAAATAGTATCGGGTGTACCAGTACCAGTTTGGCCATTTCTTTTTTTTCAATGGGGCAATACATTGATTAAACAAACGTTTGATTGATTGAGTTGTACAACGTTATACAACCCTAAACTAATTTCAGAATACACTACACGATACAATACCATTTCAGAACATATAATATTGGCCAATATGTCAAATATGTAAATATTACATATAATGGCATTGAATGGAAGCGGACCATTTGTAACACATGTTACAAATGACCCGCTTTTGCAAGTTTTCTTTGCAGTTGCTTACAGACCAGAATGAACGTGAATTCCGTCTAAACACGATGCAAACTAATGAAGAACATAAGCATGAACACATCCATGTGGATTTTTATTCACCAACACCAAAGACAAAAATTGTACCACACATATACTCCAGGTGTAAAATTAGACGCATTTTGAAGGTAAACACTTCAAACTTCAAACTCCTGGCCACGTAGAGTACGTTGCTGTACACATACTGACGCGATGGCGTCATGGTGGCGTTGACCAATCAAGATATAACGTCCATGTTACAACCGTGAAGCGTTACAACCTTGGCGGCTCTCCCCTACATTTGTTACTAACATTAGGTTGTGGCGAAGTAGACACGTGGCCAGCAGATACTGTGTTTTGGACAAACAGGATAGGTATTGGTGTTGATTTGGGTCAACTGGACAAACAGCGTGGTGTTGTTTTGTGTCTGTGTTTGTGTTGGAGCGCCTCAGTGTGGCCGTACAGGTCATGTGCAACCTCTTCCACAGAGAGATGGAGACACTAAATCTCAGCTGGACAAACATGTTTGCATGCATGCATCGCTGCCTTGCATGCTGTGTGCTACTGTTGAGTCTGTCACTTACTTTGACTGATTTATGGCATTGTCTTTCTGTTAAAATCCAACTATGTTAATTTAAGAACTCTGGGCATATAGGTCATTGTTTATTCACTGTGCACACGTGTAGCCTATTGTATGTCAGACTGTATGTCTGTCCCACAGTCACAATCCTTTAGTACTTAGGCTGTGGAAATATTCAGGACAAAACAATGGTACATTTCCAATAACCCATTCGTTACTACATGTGGAGTCAACTCCCGCCATTTATTTCTTCCCATAGTGCGTGGCAAAGTCGCTCTGGGATGAGTGCGCGCGTAGCGCGCACGAAATTCTAGTACTATACAAGCTCATAGCGCACAGAGTGCCGTGCTACGGAGCTTGTAGGTCAAAATGGGTTAAAATCTAAAGAAAACATACCTCATCAACAGGTCGGCAGGCCTGTGTAGAAGAGGCTGGAGGGCATGGCTGTAGATCGGGGTAAACGATATCACAAGGTTGCAGAGACATAGAAAAGTAACCTTAGTTTGTGGTCTAGCTATGCCTGATTTTTTGATAGACCAATCAAAAGTAATGTGGAATGTAATACAATTCACAAATAAATTAAATCTAAAGAAAATATACCTCTTCAACAGGTCGGTAGGCCTGAGGGCATGGCTGTAGACCATAATTAAATGAGTCATAAGGTTGGAGAGACAGAAAAATAACATTAGTTTGTAGTCTGTCAAAGATCATCAGTACAAATACATTTACTAAATTAAGTTGTGTTCAACGCAGTGTTGTGTTCATCACAGAACATTCACCACAGTATAAATACACCCGAGATCAGTTTACTCAAATTAATTCCCCCTCCTCCCCAACAAACCCCTTCATCCACAGCTTTGCCCTTCTGGAATGGAAGATTCCAGCTGCAATACTGTTAAACTTGAGCAGAAGGTGTGGTCTCTTACTACTAGTGAACCAACACTTACAGTATATCTGACATGTTACAAAGTCACAACTAAAGACATTAAATGTATTGAAAACATTTTACCGTGTCAAGAAGAGCTCTGCGGAAGCCCTGGGTACAGACCGGTGTGGCCCTACTTGAAAACGGATCATAAAGCTGAAGACACAAGAGACGTAGCAAAATAACATTAGTTTGTAGTCTGTCAAATAGAAAAAAATGCAGATAGACTAACACTTATACAAAGTCACAAGTAAAGACATTACATACCGTAGTATTGAAAACATTTTACCGTGTCAGGACTCTGTGGACCGAAGCCCTGGGTATGGCTCGGTGCGATGGCCTTAGGTCTGGCTAGCTGTGCTGCAGACCATTGAGCAGAAGGCTGGAGAGACATGAAATGTAACATTAGTTTCTGTCAAATAGAAAATGTACAGCAAGTAGATAGACTAACCAACACTCAGACATTTTACAAATCACAAGTAAAGTCATCCATTGAAAAACAACATTTTACCGTGTCAGGAATCAGTGGACGGAAGCCCTGAGTACCGATGATGGCCTTAGGGCTAGGCTGTGCTCCGGAACATTGAGAAGGCTGGAGAGACATACCGTACCATTATGCAATTCATTGTGAGTTTGTAGATAGACAAAAGCAATGTGAAATGTAACAAAAAGTCACAATGAAATGAAAGCAATAACCTTGGAAGGAACAGGGTGCGATGGAGGACAGTTATAAAAGAGGCTCTGGGCAACATGACTGGATTCCTTTTTGGCCAACTTCTTCTTGCACAAGTAGTTGGATTTCACACACATCACTTTGGCTTTATACATTTTCTGGTCAGACCATCTAGCAAGGACCTCCTCACCAGGCTTCAACTCAGAGAATGAAGAGATTGCATTCTCTGTTTGAATGTCGCAGTTCTTGTCTTCTTTTGTGAGATACACCATCTTCAAACTGCACCAATATGTGGCTGCCTGAAAGAGAAAAAAAAATACACACATTTGTGTGGTGTGACATTCAAATTCTGATTATTGTATTAAACAAAACAATTGCAAAAATAAAATAAAGGCCAATAGGTTGGCTGCCAGCTGCTATTATACCAATGAAATGCAATAATATGTAAATACAATACATGTACCGGTAAATTACATGCACCATTTCACTCTCAGAAAAGCTGGACAATTATGTCTGGCCAGATGTTGAACTGGGAGGACAGCTGCAACCAGACTGTCTGGCCTAAAACCCTAGGGGGTGGTCTTGCAATTCAATGGACTTTTTTGCATCAGAACATACCGGTAAATGTACATTGCCAAAACCAATGGTGGTCATGCATTTTCACCAGAAGTTCTCAACCATGTCATGCAGTGACCCCCAAAACAATCATATTTGAACTGCATGGGGACCCCCCAAATCATTTAAAAAGTGAGCTTGGCTGACCAGTTTTTATAGTTGGTTGATTGCTCACAGTAATGGCTCTTTTATTAGAATTAAAAAAGGTCTTAAAGTCCTTAAAGGCTGTATGTCACGGCCCTCGGGAAGCTATTATGGCTATTAAAATTAGCATCTTGATTCTGACGTACGTACGGGAACGCACAATTTGACCAATGAAATTGATCTTGTATCTGGGCGAAGTGCAGAGCGGCTCTGGGCTCTGCGAGTTAGCATTCCTGGTGGCTATCAACTCATGCTAGTGGTTTTGAGGTCACTTTTAGCTTCATAGCTGGGTGAAAGTTTCATCCAAAAAAAAAAAAATCGCTCGAAAATCTTCGTTACAATGATATTGAGTTGACGTGTAAGTTTTAGGGTAAACTGTTGCATAATCGCTATTTCGCACTCGGACTTCCAATGCCCCGGCAGAAGCTGGGATTCAGCCCCGCTATCATGCCCTCAACTACCGCTAAGTGCTGAACAGGGCCCTGGAGCTTCACGTGACGTTACCACTGCCTGTGACTGTCTACTCTAGCGGCACTGCGCCGGCGGCCGGGCTAACCTGAGCCCGCCCCTCTCTCTCTCTCTCTCTCTCTCTCTCTCTCTCTCTCTCTCTCTCTCACACACACACACACACACACAGGTTCAGCAGCTACGGAGGCATGGCCGATTATCGCATGGGTGACAATTTGACAAAGCTTTGTAAATAATAAACACAACTCTTCGCGTTCACAACAGCTATACACAGGCTAAAACATATCGATATAATCAACTTGGTATTAAAATGAACGTCACCCCACTTGATCTAGTAAGAGTATATCTGTTCCAACGTGGGCTTTGTGAAATACTGTACAAAGAAAATGTGTGCTGTAAGCCCTTACTTTTCTTAGTTTTCTATGGAGAGGCACGTTGGAACAGATCATATACTTTTGTTGTGTTTATTATTTACCAAGAGCATCGGCTCTCCGTCATCGATTGCAACTGCAAGACGCGGTGTGTGACTGTGTGTGTGTGTGTGTGTGTGTGAGAGAGAGAGAGTGAGAGAGAGAGAGAGAGAGAGAGTGTGTGTGTGTGTGTGTGTGTGTGTATGTATGGAGGGGTATAATATTTGATATACATAAAATGATCACCCATACAAGATCATTATAACCTATGTCAATGATTAATGAGATGAAAGTTTCATCATACTTCTGGTGGTGACGGAGACATTGTAATCACATGCAGAGCAGACAGCCTTCTGAATGTGGCTATTTGGACAGCTCCAAGTTGCGCACGGATACTTGTTATTTTTTCCAGTGGTTCCTAAATGCTAGTTTCTTCGAATATATCTAATCTTCACAAGTTGTTGCGCTGTGATGCGTTTTTTTATTATTGAGAGAGAGAGAGAGAGAGACGTGGGACTTGAGCCTCCTGCAGTTCCCCGAAAAAAAAAACCAACACTGCCCCCACCTCCTCTCGCAATCTCCCTGTTCTGAGTGCCTTGTGTCCGGCCAGAGTTCAAGGCTTACCGCGGCCCCGGGACATGTGATTCTCATGAATTAATTATGCATAAACAAACATTTCACATGAACAAACAATGTTGTGTGTGTGTGTGTGTGTGTCTGTGTGTGTGTGAGAGAGAGAGAGATAGAGAGAGAGAGAGAGAGAGAGAGAGAGATACGTCCCCCGTGTGCGCACTGCGCAGCCTGCATGAACAGAATAGGCTCTGTGCCCTGGCGGTGAGAGGGGGCAGACGGCCGTGAGCGGAGCTGCATCCCAGCTCTCTGCCCCGGCATGGAACTCTGAGTGCGAAATAGCGATTATGCAACAGTTTACCCTAAAACTTACACGTCAACTCAATGTCATTGTAACGAAGATTTTCGAGCAAAAAAATATTTTCTTATGATACTTTCACCTAGTATGACGCAAAAAGTTACCTCAAAACTAGTAGCCTTTAGTGCGCTAGCCACTCAGCTCGTCTAGATGCTAGGTCACGTCAGAGCCTGAGATATAGTCACGTGCCGTTTGAAACCGTTTTCATTCAGACCACGTGATGTACCTTATCAGCAATGTTAATCTCGGGCCGTGACATTCCCCCTTTAATGTTCACTTTACGGTAATCTGGACTGGGTACCCCCAAAATTCATGTGGGGACCCAACCCACAGGTTGAACCACTAACTTACACAAAGGGTATGAGCTCACATTTCATGTCACACCATAATTCACTAGAGAAAAAATAAATAATAATAATAATAATAATAATAATAATAATGTTATTTTGTGGACCCCCTGGACCCCATATGCACTTTGATAACCGTGGACATACTCTTCTCCCTTCTGGCTCCAAAACTGTGGAATGCACTTCCCATTGCAGTCAGAACTGCAGCATCACTCCCAATCTTCCGCCGTAGTTTGAAAACCCACCTTTTCAGACTCCATCATGGCCCATAGCACTTACCCCACCCCCTTAGATAGCAATTCTGTAGACTTAGATAGCATTTGATACAGACTTATAGCATGTTATGTAAACAGCATAAGTGCATTGTATGTAGTCATAGCACGTCATAGTACATAATGTATATCATAGTAGTATAGATGTATAGCTTATATGTATAGTTTCATTATAGATATTCCACTGTTACTTTCTTAGCTTACGCATGTTTCATGATAAATGTTTTTATGTGATGTATTCCCCATGCTTTTTGTTCTTGCTTAATGTAAGTCGCTCTGGATTAAGAGCGTCTGCTAAATGCCTAAATTGTAAATTGTGGACATACTTACTTTCATCACTGCAGAGTTCTTGAGATTCCTCCTTGTGTTGCTCACAGTCACTCATCTTGATGGGTGGTTTAATTAAGGGACCAAGAAGACACGCAGTGACTTTGGTCACTTCTTGTTTTTGTGTTTATTTTTCTTGTTCTCCTTCTTCCGCCAAAAATAACTGTTCTGACTGAACCGTTGGTCAAATGGTGGCGCTATAGCACTGAAAATTGAAAATTAAGTTGAAAATGCAAACTTTGAACGTGCATATCTCATGAACCGTTTGACCGTTGGCAATGACACTTTGATACACATATTTGTCTCCTCATGCCCAACAACTTTCGTATTCTGACTTTTGACCTCTGACCTTTAGATCACCCGCCATTTGAATTATATGAAAACCATTTAAAATGTATCTCCTCCCAGATTCTTTGATCAAAATGCACAAAAACGTGAAAAAATTAAGTTTTAATGAGCCAATGAAAATTGCTGTTTTGTGAAACCTCTCATGCACCTAATACTTCTACCAAATACGGTTGGTAGAGCTAATACCTATATGAATACTGAATGATGTTACTGTATAGAATGAGTCAACTGACAGTGTCTGCTTAGCTCAGTCGGTAGAGCTCTCACCTTTGGTCACTGGTTCAAATCTGGGTAGCGACAACTCAGCCTGTGATTCTAAACTCTCTCTCTCTCTCCACCCCCCTCTATCTCTATCCACCCCCTCTCTCTCTCTCTCTCTCCACCCCCCCCCCCTATCTCTATCACTAGGACATGACATCACAATAATAGAGATACTAGTTAGTGTAATAAGTGTATTTAGTGTAATAGTGTAGTATAGTAGTGTAATTAGTGTAAAAATAGTGTAATAGTGAAATTGTGTATTACGTCAAAATTTGTAATAGTGTAATAAGTGTATTTAGTGTAATAGTGTAATATAAGTGTAATAGTGTATTATAGTAATAAGTCTAATAGTAGTGTAATAGTGTAATAGTGTAATAAGTGTAATAGTGTAATAAGTGCAATAGTGTAATAAGTGTAATAGTGTAATAGTAGTGTAATAGTGTAATAAGTGTAATAGTGTAATAGTGCAATAGTGTAATAGTGTAATAAGTGTATTCTGTCTTCTCTCTCTCTCTCCACCCCCCTATATCTCTCTCTCCTTGGTCCCGCCTTATTGCTGCTTGCAGCTATATTCTTTCTCTTTGCTTTTGGGCCTGGTACAGTAGTACTGTGGAATATTAATACTTTTGGGCCTGGTACAGTAGTACTGTGGAATAGTAATACATTCAATTAATAAATAAATCCGAAAATTGTGTGAATTACTATTATAGTGAGAATTTCAATCTCACGCGAGACAACGGAAGATAAAATAATCATGCATGTGTCACACCATAGGTGAACACCTATTGATATGCGCGACAGTAGCATAATTACACAAGCACCACAGACTGAAAAGCATGGGTCATAAATTATTGTGTAACACCCGCAGCCATCATCCCATGAGAATGCTCAGCTCAGGGTTATCGAGGCATGTAACGTTAGCATATTGCATTAAACTTGTTTTCCTAAATGTACGTCTTCATTTCATGTTCTGTAGCTAGCTTCCAGATCATATTTAGCGTTTTGGATAGCTCACTAACATGCTACCACATGGGAAACCAAACTTAGTTGCCCGCCAACATTAAACCAAACTACAAACAGTGTCCTGCCGTTCTATAGGTTACTTTGAAGTAACAAACAGTATTTATTTATGTTTTTGCATCAGCATACCTTTTGTTCTTCGGCTTCGCATCCATTTTTCTGTTCGGTTTTTTCCTTTGCTCCATATTACACGCTACACACCGGTGTCCACAGCTGTGCTCACTCGAGTCTCAGTGCTGCTCCCCTTTGAGTGAAATTTAAAATTACCTGATGTGCGCGCACGGCGCACGCTCCGCATGGTGTCCAATAGGCGTTCAATATACGATCGTAGAGGCGGTGCCATTTTAGGGCCAGACCCAATGAGGTGGTTGGTCGTAGAAGGGATATTAGGCTGGTCCAATGACAACCCGGGAGGTGGCCAGATATATATACATATATACAAAAAAGCGCATTCTAGTTCTTTCTTTCCAAACTTGAGAGGACAGTCAGCGAGTGAGGAAGTAGGAGTCACAGAAACAACAACCAAAAGTTTTTGTCACCAATAAGTGATAGTTTGACAAAACTGTAGCAGCGACACATATCGAGGTAAGTGTTTTCTAAAAAAAAAAAAAACATTGTTCTTAGATTGCAGTGTGTAGCCGGTCTACAAGCTCTCAGGTGCATTTGAAAGGTTGTAGTTTGTCTACTTTTTAATATTGCAGAGCATTGGAAATGCATGGTCAAACTATCAATATGTGCAGAAGCATATAGCCTTGTATTGTCTGGGATAAAAGCAAATGTTAAAGCCTCAATCTGTAATTTCTTCACCTGGTTGGTATTTGGCAATATGTACAGTGTCACTGTTTCCCATATTGCAATTTTTTTCAGTCATAAGAATATTCTTTTGTTTAACCCTCTAGCACCCAGAGTTGCTTTTTAGCAACAAATAATTACTAATTTATTTCTTTCTTTTTTCACCTAAACGTCATCAGTGATGTTCATTGCAATGCCATTTCAATGCCATTGGTCATGATATTTGCATATAAACACCCCCACAGAGGCTGAAATTCACACAAATAAAAAATGTCTGGACTCTGTGCGATTTTGAACATTTTTTAACCTAATACTTTTGACCTTTACCCTATAATTAAAAGTAGGTAAAATAATTGTAATATATGTTTTTTTTGTGATCATTAGAATGTCTAGAACATGTTTTATTCATTATTGTGAAAGATATCCCCCAAATGTAAATTATTAATTTATTATATTATTATATATATATATTATATATAATATTATATAATTATTATAAAATTTTCATCAAACTTTATTTTTTTTAACATATTTTTTGTGTCAGTCCTAGTAGTACAAAGTAGTAGTGAGGTTGAAATCAATTTTTTGCAAGTAGAAATGAATGTGGGTGTTAGAGGGTTAACCCCCTGACTGCCGTTGTCGTACCGACACGGCCACCCAGTAGATAGAGAGAAATAAGAATATAAATGCTTGTGTATCTTCCTGTTGGCCGAGCCTAAGGGGCCCTCCGTACCATACTCGCCCGGTACCATACCAAGTACTTTTACTCTAATTACTCACCACCCCATATCCGAGTACTTCTACTTAAAAGTACTCTTCTGTGCCTTGTGGATAGAGAAAGATACGCACCCCCTTACCTACCTCCGGGGGAGCCTACTGGCCTCCTCTGGAACCTGGAAAAGAAGAAGAGAAAGAGTTATACAAATGTCTAGTTGGTAGACTGCCTAGACCGGGAGTCTCAGGCCCCAACTTTGTACTCACCGTGTGCTCTGACCATATGCTAACATCCCCTCTCATCCTCTGCAGTGACGACTCCCGCCTCGGAACCGGGACCTCATGCAAAGAATAATAACTGTTTGATTTCTGTTTGTGCAACTGACTTGGTTTGAACCTTTTGGAGAAATAAAGAAAGGGGCGCCCTCGTGTGTCTAACCCCTGATACTGCACTCTGAGTTATATTTTCCCACCCGACCTCCCACAATGTATAAGAAGTTTCTGTTTGGATGTATGTCAAAGGCCTGAAAGTAGTTATTTCCTCTCAGGCGTTCCCACATAACTTCCGGGTATGATGATGTCGCGTTTATCCTCTTAATGATTTCTGCAACCTCACCCAAGATGAAACATTCATGCCAACTACTTTCTACATAATCTCTAGGTCAAGTATGACAGAAAGGCCTGACCAACGATGGAGAGATGTGACCAGAAATGTGACCGCCAAACGACACAGAAGAACATTGGTGAGTGTTAAAAAAAAAAAAAAGGTCTGCTGGTACTAGTAATATCATTCTGTTTATATGCTTAACCACATTTCCATTTTGCTTTGCCAAATATTGATTGATTATCAAACTATGACAGTTTTGCGGCTGTAATATGAGCTTCCTTCCTTCCCAGCTCAGGGGAAGAATCTATGAAACACTGACACCTATACTGCCCTAATCTGGCTACTGAGCTACTGGCTACTGAACCTTACACATTATATTGTTAACCTTTCCACAGGGCAACCTGCATGGAGACCACCTGATGTGCCAGGTAACATCCAACAGGACCCATGTCAAGAGCGTAGTCCAGCAGGTACCCCTATTGTAAACTATCACTTCCCCTTATCAGAAAATGTGATCCGCATACACACACAGAGATAGTGTGCTGCAATGTATCAAGCTTTTTCCTTTCTTCTACATAGCTTCCACTGGCATGACACCACCTCCCAGTAGTCAACATCTACCCAGCAGTTCTCGAGAAGTGGGTGGGGACAAGGGCGCAATAACCTAGGGGACGAATCCCCTGCCAGCGTCACATTGGTCCCCCCCAGATGAGTTAGGGGGTCCCCCCTGGCTGGGGGGGTCCCCCCCCTGGCTCCAAAGTTATCTTAGGAGTAATACTTTTGAAATCCTGCGTTCATAAACGCGATATATTTTGAAGCATATATTTGATCCACCCCTGTGAAAATCCCAAAATGGTTTGGCCCGTTCGGAAGTTTGGGAGTTGTTACACCGCCATCAGTGACCCAATGTGCTTTGCACTCTGTAATGATTCTAATAATACAGGAACAGGATTCAATAGGTCACCACTTTTGGTGTCACGCACCACTTTTGGTAAGACGTGTATTGACTATATCAGTAGATATGAATGGATAAGCTTTATCCTTTTCGTATCAAGGACCCCCGAATGGACACGTATTAGCCCGCGGACCCCCCCCCCCCCCCCCATTTGAAGAGAAGAGAAGGACCCCCATAAGAGAAGATTTATACAGCTCTAGCAGTGATTCTCAACCGGTTTAATTTCAAGGACCCGCAGTTTGACATGCTGATAATGTTTGTTTGTTTGTTTGTCATGTTTATTTCGAATATGCCAATATACAGCAACAATTCCTTGCATTTTACCAGGAAAAATAAAAAATAAAAAAATTAGTAACAAAAAACAAAAAATAGCAAGAAAAATTAATAAAAGGAAAATAAATAATAAATAAATAAATCTAAGCATATCCGAAAAGGAGTGAGAAGAAGTAAAAACTTATAAACTCCCACCCCTCTATAACTGAAATTACTCGCTGGATTCTGTGCCAGTTAAGCTGCTCTTCAAGAGCAATACTAGTATACATATATACATATAAACATATATACACCCATATATATACTTATATACATACATCCATAATATACATATCCGAAGATTGTCTATTTTAATATATAGACAATTAAAGACCAATATAACATAACATTCTACATAAAAATAATATAATATATAATATACATAAATATAATATATTTTGAGTACTCGTTAAATCAAATTTCTTCCTCCCTGTATCTTGAAAATATCATGTTTTTGTACATTGCTTTAAATTGTTTGATGCTTTGACATTGCTTTTGTTCCTTGTTCAGGCTGTTCCAAAGTGTTACACCAGAAATGGAAATGCAGAAACTTTTCAATGTGGTATTTCGATTTAAAGTTTTAAAGTTGAGTTCACCCCTCAGATTATATCCCCCCTCCCGCTCATGAAACAGATTTTGAATATTTGCTGGTAATTTGTGGTTCTTGGCTTTGTACATTGTTATTGCTGTCTGGTACGCTACAATGTCTGTGAATTTGAGCAATTTTGACTGTAAAAAAAGTGGATTTGTGTGTTCCAGATAACCAACCTTGTGAATAGTCCTTATTGCTCTCTTTTTTAAAATGACAAGTGAATGGATTGATGTTTTATAGTTGTTACCCCAAACCTCAGCACAGTAATGGAAATATGGCAAGACTAAGGAACAGTAGAGGGTGTGAAGTGATTTAAGATTTAGAACCTGTTTTGCTTTATTTATGACTGCTATGCTTCTGGCTACTTTATATTTTACATTTGTGATGTGTGTTTTCCAGCTAAGCCCATCGTCAATTGTCACACCTAGAAATTTGTTTTCGTGCACCCGTTCAATAGCAACCCCATCTATTTGTACCTGAGTGTTAGTCCTGCATTTACCAAATAGCATGAACTTAGTCTTGCTCACATTTAAAGATAATTTATTCTGATCAAACCATAATTTTAATTTCCGTAATTCATCATTAATGTCACCCTGTAATTTGGTCAAATTATCCCCAGAGCAGAAAACATTTGTGTCGTCTGCAAAAAGTACCAATGATAGCAAATGTGATACTTTGCAAATATCATTGATATATAAAATAAAGAGTTTGGGCCCCAATACTGACCCCTGGGGGACGCCACAAGTAATGTCCAAGCAATTTGAACTGTGCAAACCCAACTTCACAAACTGTTGCCTTCTGTCCAAGTAGCTTTTAATCCAGTCTATTGCCCGTCCTCTAATACCAATTTTCTCTAATTTGTTTAATAATATAGTGTGATGGATAGTGTCAAAAGCCTTCTTAAGGTCAATGAATATTCCGACTGCATATTGATGATTGTCAATTGCGTCTGTTATTCTTTCTATGGATTCTGTTAAAGCCTGAGATGTTGATCTGTTTGTTCTAAAACCGTATTGACTCTCTGAGAGTACATTGAATTTTTCTAAGAATGAATCTAATCTGCTATTAAAAAGTTTCTCCAGTATCTTGGAAAATTGAGGCAACAATGAGACAGGTCTGTAGTTTGTGAAGTGGTGTTTGCTTCCATTTTTGTACAGTGGAATGACTTTTGCTATTTTCATTTGGTTTGGGAATGAACCGGTTTGGAATGATAAATTGCATATGTGTGTAAATGGTTTGGAAATCCCCACGATGATCTGTTTGACCAATGTCATGTCAATATCATTAAAATCTGTGGATGTTTTGTTTTTACAATTTGCAACTAAATCAAAAATTTCATTTTCATCCACTTCAGTCAGGAACATTGAGTAGGGATTTCTGTCAACCAATTCCTCCATATGCTTTCCATCTGATCCTCGATTGGGAATTTTGCTACCTAGATCAGGACCCACGTTGACAAAAAACGTATTGAAGCGATCTGCTACCTCCAAATTGTAGTTTTCAATATCATTTTCAATGAAATATTTAGGTAAACTGTTTTGTTTGGCACCTTCTCTTATAATACTGTTTAATATGTTCCATATCCCTTTAATATTGTTTTTATTCTTATCTAATTTATTCGTATAATATTCTTTCTTACTTACCCTTATTATGCTAACTAGCTTATTTTTATATTTTTTGTATTTATCTTCTGCCTTTTTAGTTCTCTGTCTAATAAAATCCCTGTATAATGCATTCTTCTTTTTACATGCATTCTGCAGGCCTTTAGTTAACCATGGACACTTGTTGTATTTACATTTTTTGCTGAATTCCTTGATTGGACAATGCTTGTTGTATAATGACGTAAATATTGAAATGAATGTGTTGTAAGCACTGTCCACATCTGTTTCATTGTATATATTATCCCAGTTGTGTGTCATTAATTCATTTTTTAACTGTCTAATTGATTCATCATTCCTTACTCGTCTGTATAGTTTTTGTTTATCGATCTTGTTCTTATAATTGCAATCAAATACTGTAAATACAGGCAGGTGGTCTGTAATGTCGCTAATTATTAACCCACTTGTTTTATTGTCAATTACATTGGTAAATATATTGTCAATGAGAGTGGCACTTTGAGCTGTAATTCTAGTGGGTCTTGTGATTGAAGGAAGTAGACTCATGCTGTGGATTGCATTAATGAAATCCTCAGTACTTTTGTGGTTGTTATATTGTAATAGATTAATGTTGGTATCACCACAGATAAATATATTCCTATTTCCTATTCCTGAAAACATAACTTCCATCCACTCCCTAAAATTATCAATACTAGAGTCCGGCATTCTGTATACACAACTAATCAATATATTTCTCTTATTTTCCATGAAGATCTCAATTGTTATGCATTCCAGAAGGTTACTAACCACCTGCGACATAGCTTCTACGATCTTAAAATTTAAGTTTGAGTCCACATATATTGCCACCCCTCCTCCATTCTTACCCCGTCTATTAATATAAGTAAGTTCATAGCCATCCATCTCAAAGTCTATTCCCCTTTCTTCATTGAACCAAGTTTCAGATACTGCTATGATATTGAAGGGTTGTGAGAATGATTGTAAAAAATCCTTAATGCATTTGAAGTTTGCATATAGGCTTCTACTGTTTATGTGAATAATTGATAGCTTTCCATCGGGTTTGATGCTGTGATTATATTGTTCCATAGTGTAATATTTGCACGTGTGATCAATGTTGTTAAAGAAGTTAATGTCCGGGTCAATATTTAGCTCCATGTCAATTATGCTGTGATCACTGTAATCCACTGCGTTAAGTTCAATGTGATCATAGTCCATTATCCTAGTTAGGTGACTGCTGTCACCTGCATGTCTATTGTTGTGTATCATGGAGTCTGTCATGAGTGAAAGTCCTAGTACTCCGAGTTAGATATTTAATAAGAGTTGATGCAGATTGAGGGGTAAAAAAATGTAGAAGGGAAAAAGATAAATCCTTCGACCAGCGGGGGGGGTTCTCAGTGTTAGTATGTACAAAAGAAAAATATGATGAGCAGAAAAAAATAGAAAAATAATGTTCCATAAAGTTTAGGGATTGTTTAACACCACAAGAAGGCCGATTGCCGTTCATTTGTAGGACTCGAGTTCGTTGATGTCTCTTACCGTGAGAACCTTGGCTGTTTCTGGTGAGTCCCCGTTTAGCTTTATCATCACTCTGCAGTTCCTGGTCCACGTTGTGTTGATTTTCTTTTCTTTCTTTAGCCAACGGGCAGCCCTGGCGATTTCAGCGTTCTTTTTGGTAAGGTGTTCATTCATGAAGACGTTGGATTCTAGCAGTTTCTTCCACTGTTTCATTAGTTCCGTTTTCTTTTTCCGATTCCAAAATCGAATGATGATGTTGGGATCAGTGGGTTTCCCATCCCGATCCTTTCTCGGGAGAGTGTGGCAAGCCACAAGGTCACCCGGATCGATCATGATTTCGTGCGACTCGAAAAAGTGGATTACTTGTGTTTCAAGCGATTGCTGGTGTTCAACCGTCGCTTCTTCGTCATCGCTTCTGGCTACAGCCGCGGCTGCGGCGTAGTTTCTTGGCTTCACTTTCAGACCACTTATGATCACGTCCTCCATTCTTGTGTATTGTTCCACATCATGTATTCTGTTCTCCAAGGCATTTATTTTTTTGTCCTTCTCTCTGATGGTGTTTTTCAATGATTTAACCTCATCCACCAGTTCCCGTAGCGTAGCATGTTGCTTGACCAGGGTGCTCAGCTCAGCCGTCACGTAGTTGAGTGAGTTTTTGATATCCTCAATGTCGTCCTCCATTGACTTTTGACCGGCACTCTTCTTCGGTGGCATTGTATATTCTTTATAGTACTAGTAGGCTTTCACAAGATTTAGTAACTTACAAGTTCGTTTGGGTTTCTGTCAGCCAGACAGCAAACCGATACCGCTCACTGACAGCTGTCAAACCGGCGTCTGACGTCACCGGTCACACTCAGCCTCAGTCAGCGATCCACGTCCAATGTGGTTAAACTTTTTCCTAAGGAGGAGGAATCACAGCCAGGTAATTCATAATAATAACTGTGCCAAAACGCAGTTTTGTATGTGCATTGAGTCACTGGAACAACCTCTCTGTAGTCCGACCCCAAACCCTAACCATAACCCCACGTTTTGGTGGTTAGACCCCCCCATCCCATTGCGCCTCTGGGTGGGGTGTACCACTACAGTCCACAAGGTATGTGTTTGTCTTATCAGAAAATGTGACTCGCACACGCATATTGTGTGCTGCATTGTATTTGTCACGTCCTGTCCTAGGACGTACAACGCCTGGACCGCCGTCCTTATGTTTGCCCCTTACCCCCCTATGTGTTTCCCCGCCCCCCCCCTGATAGACTGACACCTATGGACTCAGCTGCGGGCAATATTGCCATGACGGCTTGTTGGTATTTATGTGTTGCTCCTGTGTGATTCTGTGTTCTGTCTTAATTGTTTCCTTGACGCGTCGCGTGTGTGCACCTGTGGTCTTCTAGCCCTGTGAGGCATCCTGTGTTTTCCTGTTGTTTAGCAAGCAAATAAAGCCCTGTTTTCCAGTACTTCGGTGGTCCGTCCTGCATTACTCCCGCACCAAGTCACACCGTGATAGTAAGACAGAACCATAAAAAGTTCAATGGAGTCTGCGGGGAACGAGCCAAGAGTGGAGGGCCGCGATAACCACCAGGAGGGTGCGTTGGAGCAGCTGGAGCGATTTTTCGAGGAGCGTTTGGCGAGATCTGAGGCCAGAGTCGCCAGCGTCCTTCTGATGATCATGAACAGACTGCGGGGAATCCCTGTGGAGCGCCGGGTTCTCACCAGGGAGGTGGGAACACAAACACTGGCGGCAGTACTCAGTTCCGAGTCCCAGACCGAGCCAGAGGAGGTCGGGAGGTTCGTCTTCAGGTCTCCGGGGTCTAGCGCGTCGGAGACGTCCCTAAACCCCGTAGAGAGAGAGGAGGCGTACAGCAGCCAGCGGCTTCCCGAGGACCCCCAGCCTGGGGAGAGAGGTCAGCTCTCGTCGGCAGCCAAGAAGACCCAGCGACTGAGGGAAGGCCTTTGTTACTTGCGCAAGCAGAGCGCGCAAGTAATAATTTTGCTTGGTCTCTTCAAAGTGACAGCCGTCTTTTTCAACCGTTTTTATGTGTATGCAAATCTGTGCCTGTTTTGCTGGGACCAGATACCACATTACGTCATCACTGAGAGCTAGTCATACATATACACACCATGTACTCTGGTCCCAGCTATCAACGATGACGTAATGTGGTATCTGGTCCCAGCAAACCAGGCACAGATACACATAAAAACGGTTGATAAAAACGGCTGTCACTTTTTGGAACCAAGTAACCACAGTATACTGCTAATCAAATTACAACTACATACTCTGTATGTAGTTGTAATGTGATTTGTAATTTGTAAATCTGTGCCTGGTCTGCTGGGACCAGATTACACAGATGACCATTTCTCTTACGTCATCACTGAGAGCTAGTCATACATATACACACCATGTACTCTGGTCGCAGCTCTCAACGATGACGTAATGTGGTATCTGGTCCCAGCAAACCAGGCACAGATTTGCATACACATAAAAACGGTTGAAAAAAACGGCTGTCACTTTTTGGCACCAAGTAACCACAGTATACTGCTAATCAAATTACAACTACATACTCTATATAGTATAATGTATATGTATACGTATGTCTAGTCATTAGTCATTGCTGGGACGGTGCATACGCATCGAAAAGGCTGGGACGGTGCATAGGGCGCAAAGTAACCACAGTATACCGCTAATCAACTTACAAAGTTTAGTTGGTTAGGGTGACCTCTCTGCCCACAGTGAGGTGCTGCATGGTTGCTCAGCTACACACAGAACACAAAGATCTGCTCCAATCCACAGCTTCAATTCCCTCCTCCTGTGTGACAACCAGTGTGTGTGTGTGTGTGTGTGTGTGTGTGTGTGTGTGTGTGTGTGTGTGTGCGCATGTGTGTGCGTGTGTGTGTGTGTGTGTGTGTGTGTGTGTGTGTGTGCGCGAGCGTGCAGGTAATTGTCATTACACTATAGCTCTGTAAAGTTAACGAAGACCTGGAAGAACGACTGTGAAAAGATAATGTGCATTTTGCCAAAGCTTGACCATGGTCAAGTGCTCCAGTACATTTTTATTTGGGTCGTCTTGGGTCGTGTCCACTAGGGCATTCACTTCTATAGTCATTTTTACTAGTTGACTAGTTGCCTAGTTTACTAGTAGACTAGGTGTTTAATTTTATTTTTTTGGAAATACGTTTTTGTACATTTAAAAACTGTGTACATTGGTGACTATAACTATAATCTACCTGATCTTGAGGCCTACAACATCTACAAAAAAGGTCAACTAGTGGATCTACTAGTCGACTAGACTAGTTGCTTAATGCCCTATAGTGCCCAGGTATCATAATCTTCTCTCTGATGCGAGCTGTCCCTGTTGAGCACCGGAGACGGAGAGCCCTTCTATGTACCTTCTTCCGGCTGTGCGGACGCTCAACACGACGCTCTGTCACACAGTGACTCTTTCAACGCTTTTTAACAGTTTCTACTAAACTATTTTATTCCAAATTTCTGGATTCTAGCCCGGGGACCTATCTCTTTGTATCAAACTTACAATCCCAGCGATCAGCACTGCTGATCATTCAGTTTTACTCAAACTATCAGACTGTTATTGCTGCCTGCTAGCTGGCGGAGGTTTGTTTGTTTGTAGCCTTGGTGCCAGCTAGTCTTGGTGGTTTGTTTAGCTGGCTCTTTTTTGAGCCTAGATGCTAACATTTTATTGGATTACTACTCACCGCTCCTAGTTGTGCTGTTAACTCAAAGACTGAGTGGTTCTTCCCACGAGAGAGTTTGTTGGTCCTATCGCACTGTCACCATAATCCATGATGATGCCACCCAGCATGGAGGAATTGGTTGCCATCAAGAACGAGCTCCGCTCCATATCGAACCTTGTGAATGATCTTCTCCTGCGACAATCGCTCTTCCAGGACCGCCTGAGGTCAATGAAGGCTCCGGGAGCCGGCGCTGTGCCCCGTGCGCCTGCTGCGGCTGCCGCTGTGCCGGGAGTCAGTGCTTCGGTGACCGGAAAGCGAAAGCCGGGGCCCGTATGTGCTGATCCCTGGTCCTCGGTGGTCAAGGGAAAGCACCGGAGGCAGGCGTTTCCCCTCTTCGACCCATCAGGATCAGAGGCTTGCAGCATGGCTGAACTGTTCTCGTGCTCCAACACCTTCACATCGCTATCGGCTACGGCAAACCCTCCTAGGAATCCTCAGCGCACAGGCTCGACGTCGCGTCCAGCGAAACGCAACTTCCCAGATTCCTCCTCGGACTCCTCGACCCGTTCTCTCACCTCAACTCCCAAACCTACACACAACGGCGGGGAAGGTAAGCGTCCCCGTCGTTTTTCACCCAGTATCACCAGGACTGCTGCTTCCCTATCGGCCATACACCCAGAAAATATAATTAATTTATCTGTATTTATGAGAGCGTCTGCTAGTGCCTCATAGGTGACGCGACCACTGCCCCTGGCCGAGTGCACTCACCTCCCCCCCCGCACTCATCAGGTCCAGCTGTGTCCCCGTCACAGGCGTCCCTCCACACACGCTCAGCTGCTTCAATCTCCACTAGTGATACGCACCATCCCCCTTCCCCCCCAGTGGATTACATACTTTTGTGTTGATCTCTAACTGTGTCACATATTCCTACTCCGGTGCCAAGATCATTGATTTGATCTCCTACATTCCCGACATTCTTCAACGCCACCGCTCCGCCCACACAGTCATTATCAACGTAGCATCATCAGGCAGAGGCAAGCTTCTAAGATGCAGATGGACTATGAGGCACTAGCAGACGCTCTCATAAATACAGATAAATTAATTATATTTTCAGGATTAATCCCCACCCTCATGAAGGGCCCCGAAAATTTCAGCTGCATTTATTCTGCTGACAACTGGCTGCGCAATTTCTGTCTAGCCTGCGGCCACGGCTACATCAGCAACTTTGATACATTCTGGAAAACCCCATCACTGTACCGTGACCTAGTCCACCTTAACCGTGCAGGTATTCAGCTATTGACAGATAACATTTCCCACCACATCTCAACCGTATGACGCCACCTGAATCCCACTATCCTGGTCACTTCTGGTCATTCTCAGCTTCATTCCACCACTGTTACCTGTACTATGCCTGCCTCCTTGTGGCCTCAATGTTATATTCCTGTATTAATAACAACTAGAGCTCATCAGCAAAACGAGCATGTTTTAATTTATGCCAGACAAAAAAGTTCAGCTATAAACTCAAATTTATTATCCATCCCAATGGCCCCCACCACAGTTAATCTGTCACCACCAGTCCAGCTAAACCTTGCCCTATTTAACATAAGATCAATAACTAACAAGCTCTCCTCAGTTAATGATATCATTATAAAAGAAAAGCTTGATATCATTTTTCTAACAGAGACATGGCTTGGTTCCGACGGAGCTATACTATTAGCAGCAGCATGCCCCCCAGACTACAGTTTCATTCACTCTGTTCGCGAGGCTAAGAAAGGAGGTGGACTGGCAATAATTTTTTCAGACACGTTAAAATTCAAGGCTCTGACCCTTGGCAGCTTTACATCCTTTGAATACCAGGCCACTATAGAGCGCCGCAGTCCCGCCCCCTTTCAGAAAAGCGAGTGGCCCAGGAAGTGGAAGCCCCATGCATTCTCCCATCGGCACTTTTAATATAATTTATTTAAAGACGGTTACGCCGCGGACAAAGCCAATTCGGATCGTGACGAATCATGACGATGAACACGATATTTTGGGCCGATCAAATAATTTATAAGACGAAAAATAAAACAAATAGTGTTGTCGCCTGACTTTCTTTTCTTCTTTCTAATGAATTGGAATGAAATGGATTGCGCCCTTTCACAGGGAAGTCCAAAGGACCATAAGCGCACGCTTTAAGAATACACAGTAGTTGCCACATTCATCCAAATATGCCAGGATGATATTGAAGTGGGCATATAAGAGTGGTTTAACGTGTTATCCCTGGGGTTTTCATATAACACTGGCATGCTGCTGAGCTACACTCTGTGTATTGAGTTGAATGTTTGTCATTACAAAGTTAAAACAACCCCTAACCTAAGGGGGCTGATGGATTGAATAAGTGAAATATTAATCAGTATTCAGTGAGACAACGAGTAGTTTCTGTTTCATTTCACTTAAATGAGTGTGCAAAATAGCCGATCTACAAGATGTAAATAGCCAAAACCTGTGTGTTAAGAAAGATCTCCAGCCTATTAGTTAGAAGGCAGCAGAAGCTGCTATATATATATATATATATATATATATATATGGTGTTTATATAAGTCAACTACAAATGGAACCGGATAATTAAGTGGCTAAATGTACCTTGTATGGCTGGAATATAGTAATCTAATGTTTGATTAGAGTAAAGCGCTATTTAGCCTGCCACGTGAGCTGGAAGAGTCATTACACCAAAACGTACTCGAAAGAAAAGGAAGGCCTTAAAGTAAGGACCAGAAGCGCATATAAAGTTCTGAGAAAGCTGTAAGCGTTTTTGGTTGGTAGAGCCCGTTAGAGACGAGTATTCATCTTTTCTGATCAACGGGCCATACTCTCGCGCAATAGACGGGAGAGCGCAGAGACTTGCGTAAACATAGCAACGTGGTGATTTCTTTCACCAGCACACAGGCCTTATCAGAAGAGGAGAAGCTATCTCTTTTCTCACTGGGCCAAGGGAGGAAAGCCGAAAGAGCAGTGTTGTGAACTTGTTTATAAACCTCCCCCACAGCAGTCAGCTAGTAAGAATCACTCCCTCGCGAAGCCAAGGTCAAGTAGCTCTCAGTATGAGAGCTAATAGTCACTGAAAAAGCAAATATAGGCCTGGTAAAAAAGACAGCCTTAAAATAAGGATTAGAAGAGCTATAAAGTTTTTTTTTTGGGGGGGGGTTTCGGTTGGTGTAGAGTCAGGTTGAAACTCAGTATTAACCTCATGGTGAGAGGACGTGAGAGGACGCTGGCGTGTCTGTCGCCGCTTCTCCGATCCTTATAGTTTAGATTTTGTTTTATTTTAACAGCATAACAGCATTGTTTTAATAGTTAATAGTTTAGTCTTCCTTTGTACCTTTTTCTTTCCCTGTGTCCCTTTTATGAGTTGTGGTTGTTCCTCCTGACAAGGATTTTTCCGACATTGTCGGTAGCCTCCCTGGCTATCCGTCTGCCTCCTCTCCTTCACCCCCGCTGAGGAGGTCCCCCACCCGGACAGCGATCCTTGTTGTCTGCGGTGCTGTTAGCCTCTGTCGCTGGAGAGACCTACTCGGCGACTGAACTGTCTGCGGTAACCTGCTACCAGCACTTGTTGGCATAGTTGGCCCTGGTTGCCTTCACTCGTCGCTTGGCTGGTGTTACAGCAGATTACCTGTTTCGAGCTAGATCAAGACTACAGTGTGCCCGGCATGCTTTGGATTACAGTCCTCGGCCTCTTCTCACTCCACCAACTGAATATCACAATAACTCCTGGATATACCACAACCATAAAAGAACACGGACTTCCCCGCCGACCCCGCTACTCTCACAGGGGTAGCCGACATAAGTTTGCTGCCTGCACAAGAAACTCCATTCCATCTCTGTTGCCCAGTCTCCAGCCGTGACGTCACGCAGTCACCACAACAAACCCCACGTGCGCCCTGTCTGTCTGAGAGCCTTAGTCAAAGCACCTCATTCCGTCAGCACATCATCTCATCTCAAATGCGCACAGTTTAACTCCCGTTCTCTCAACCTCAAGGAATCCATTATCAACAACTACATCACTGACAAAAATCTGGATTTTATATTCATCACTGAAACCTGGCAAAAACCTCAGGAATACATCACACTAAATAAATCTACCCCCTCCGGCTATTCCTATATGGACAATCCTCGCCTGGACGGGCGTGCCGGTGGTGGCATTGCTGTCATCCACCGGCTTAACATACAATTAACCAAAATCCCCATCCAGCCCCCACCATCATTCGAATCCCTCACTTTCAAACTATCCGGCCCCAAACCACTGGTCATCGCAGTCATTTATCGAGTCCCCAAGCCCAACCCATCTTTTCTTTCCGACCTATCAGGATTTCTCACACAACTGTCTTCCATATCCCCATCTGTCACACTCCTGGGCGACTTCAATTTCCACGTGGAAAAATCCACTTGCACAGCTGCTTCCGAATTTATGGACATCCTGACACTATTTAATTTCACTCAACACATCGATTTCCCCACCCATATTAAAGGCCATACCCTCGACCTAGTCTGCTCCACCAACTCCAGTATCAGCCAAATATCTAGCACCAATTTTGGTGCTTCCATCTCAGACCACTTTGCCATAGACTTCCGCATTGACACCCCCACCCCCCACGAGAAGCTAAAACGCACCATAAAGTTCCGGAAGTTAAAATCCATCAACTCCTCGTCTCTCTCCGTATCCCTCTCCGACGCCATCTCCATCTCCTCCTTCACACAGTCTGACTCCCCCACCGAACTGGTTAACATTTTCAACACCACACTCTCCTCCTCCCTCGACCATCTTGCACCCGTACAAACCCGTTCTGTCTCATTTACCCACACTGCTCCCTGGTTCACGGATGAACTCAGCAGCCTCAAGTCCAAGGGCCGACAGCTGGAAAGGCTATCCAAGAGGACTGGGCTCACCGTTCACTCCGACATGCATAAACAGCACATGCAGCTCTACAAGGACACCATCAACTCCACCCGCACCTCACACTACTCTGGACTCATTCAGTCAGGTAGTGGCAACCCCAGAGTACTTTTCTCCACCATAAACAAACTACTCAAACCCATGGACACCATTTCCCACTCCTTCACCACTGAAAAATGCAATAACTTCCTAACCTTCTTTCATGAGAAAATCAACAATATTCACAGCCAGCTGGCCACCCTCCCCCCCGGACCTGAACCTGAGCCTACCATACCCACTCCACACTCCTTTTCCTCATTCACTGACATCTCACCATCTGAGCTGTCAACTGTCATTGCACGCATGAAATCCTCAACCTGCTCCCTGGACCCCCTCCCCACCTACCTCCTCAAGGACTGTCTTCCCACTCTCTCACCACTCATCACTAAAATAATAAACTCCTCCCTTTCCTCTGGTTCCGTTCCCCCTTCCCTAAAACTTGCCTCCATTACACCGATCCTAAAAAAAAACAGCCTCGACCCTGACTCCCCCAATAACTACCGGCCCATCTCAAACCTCCCATTTCTGTCAAAAATTCTGGAACGAGTCGTCGCAAATCAAATCACTGCATACCTGGAAACAAACCATCTCTATGAACAATTTCAATCCGGCTTCCGCACCAAACACAGCACTGAAACCGCCCTCCTCAGAGTCACCAATGACCTCCTGCTATCTGCTGACACCGGTTCACTCAACATCCTCATCCTCCTTGACCTCAGTGCCGCCTTCGACACCATTCACCACTCCATACTCATCTCACGCCTCAAATCCACCCTTGGAATCACTGACACTGCCCTCTCCTGGTTTCAATCATATCTCACTGACAGACAGCATTTTATTTCCATTAACAACTGCCAATCACTCACATCACCTGTCACCCACGGCGTCCCCCAAGGTTCAGTACTTGGTCCCCTCCTCTTCATCCTGTACATGCTCCCCCTTGGTCAGATACTCCGCACTCATGGTCTCCGCTTCCACTGTTATGCCGACGACACTCAACTATATCTCCCCGCCAAAACCATCACCGCCATCACACACTCCAACCTGACCTCCTGCCTGACTGACATAAAAACATGGATGCAAACAAACTTTCTCAAACTCAACTGCAATAAATCCGAAATCCTCATCATTGGCCCCGACTCCCTCACCCGCTCCTCCCATGACTTCTCCCTCACCATTGATGGCTCCACTGTCACCCCCTCCACCCGAGTCCGCAACCTTGGTGTCATCCCAGATCACCAAAACCGCCTTTTTCCACCTCCGTAACATTGCCCGCCTTCGTCCCATGTTATCTCACACTGCCGCTGAAACACTCATTCATTCCTTCATTACATCCAGACTCGACTACTGCAATAGCCTCCTGTATGGCGTCACCACCAAGGTCCTCAAAAAACTTCAATATGTTCAAAATTCCGCCGCCCGTCTGCTCACCAGAACCAGATCCAGGGACCACATCACACCCATCCTCCGTGAACTCCACTGGCTCCCAGTCAAGTCCAGGATTGAATTTAAAATACTCACCATCACCTACAAAACCCTCAACAACCAGGCCCCCCTCTACCTCTCTGAACTCATCAACCACCATGTCCCCTCCCGCTCCCTCAGGTCAAGCACTGCCAACCAACTGGAACCCCACAAATCTAACAAACGGACATGGGGAGACCGGGCCTTTGCAGTGGCTGCCCCTTCTCTCTGGAACTCACTCCCAACCCACATCAGAGCTGCCCCCACCCTCGAAATGTTCAAAAGCACACTCAAAACCCACCTTTTCAAACTGGCTTTCCCTACATAACCCACCCCCCCACACACACACACACTGACACACCCCTTCTTGTTTGTCCCTCTTTTGATTTTGATTTCTAGTTTTTAACCTTTTAAACCTTTTTAAATAGTTTCCTAATAAATATGTCTGTACTTTTTCTGTAAAGCGACTTTGGGTACCTAGAAAAGCGCTATATAAATCGTATATATTATTAACCTAGAAGCGGAGAAGTAGAACTCATCTTTTCTGTTCCGCACGTCGGGCGCTGCCTTATCAGCAGAGACAAGCACTCCCTGACTCACATTAAACTGGGCCAAAAAGCCGGGAGAGCGTTGGCGCAGATAACTTCCCCACACAGCAAAAGAGTCACTTCTCGGAGTGCGTTATCTCTTATCTCATTAAGCCAAGGTCATAGACATGTGTGCTAAAGACATAATGGGCCATTCAGTATGGCAAATTAGTGGCTGAGGCAGACACCATGGAGACTGAATGAATTCAGTAAGTAAGGAGTAGACAGCCAAGTGAGGTGAAGACTAAGATGATAATACCAATAACCTATATGGCATTCAGCCAAAGGTCAGAAGTGATGAGACATTGACCACTGGACATTAATTAAGTAAACAAATAAACTGATTATTTATCAGGAGTGAAATAGATCTGCAGTAAAAGTAAAGAAAGTTGGACTGGTGTAGTTCTTGTGACTTGACAGAGTTTGGAAAAGACTGCGTTGTGTTTCACGCAGCAATATGGTATTAGTCCATATTTAGTCTGGCGGTTGGTATACCAGCAGAACAGATTCATTCTGTGTTCATATAATCTGTTAGATGTTTCTAACGGGGTACGTCTGTGATACAGAGATATCCCAGCGTACTAAGCCTGTGGTATTCTTCCCACAGCATACATTTTGTGTGGTTCCACTCTGATCATTTGTATTAAAAAGTCACTGTAGATAGAACATTAAGTGACCCAACTGAAGTGTTCAGTAGAGAACTAAAAAGGGCAGTTCTAGAAGCTCGTAAAGGCCGGTAGGGCCTCATGCACTGTCGGAAAAATAACAGATCTACAAGCTCGTAATGGCCGGTAGGGCCTCGTTCACTAAGTGTAATAGCTCAAAATTGGCCAGGTTAAGTACATTTACTTCAAGTTTAAGTAATTTATCTTAATGTAAGCAACATGTAAAGTAAAATTAATGCAGTAATTTGGTGGAGTTCCAGTCAAAATACAATCATTAAACAGCTTTTTAGGTTGCACCAAATCCATGATCCCATATTTAGTGTCCCAATATGGAGGGGGGTGTGTTGAATATGAATCAGATAGGCCGGAAGGATATAGGTATTTTATCAAACTAGTGAGTCCATAATGGAAATGACTCAGGTAGGACAGGATATATTTTAAGCGAGTCAGCCTGGGAGGCCAGGTCAGATTCAAGATGTGTCAGCCTGAGGTCAGTTCATATGCTAGGTGCAGTCAGGAGGCACCATATGTGTGTAGTTTTCTCATACAACTACACACACACACACACACACACACACACACACACACACACACTTATATTCAAAAACATTTTAGTAAAACTGCCACATTCAAAAAATATATACCCATGTGTATTAAGAATATTTATTGTTCCCATTTTTGTCACATCTAAAAGCTGAATGGTCATCAGCCCATGCAGCCAGCACCCAGCCAGCACGAACTCCATGCTGAAAGTCAATGTGAGAGAGTTGACCTGTCCTTTTTGTGCCAAGAGAGCGGTTTTGCCACTGAACTTTGGGGACATGGGGTTCGGGGGACACATTGATGTCATGCGATGGTTTGTGTGTTGAGCACACACGCGATGGAACTGAACAATGAACCTGGACCTTTTTCTTTTTGTATTAAGAGAGGAAGCAGAATGACATTTTGTGGAGTTTTACCACTGAACATTTGTTTTGCACTGGACTTTGGAGTGTTTTGTGCCTGGGGGACACATTGATGTCATGCGTTTTTTGTGTGTTGAGACCACACTAAATTGAACAATGAACATTTGTTGTTTTTGCATGTCACTTCTGCATGTCACTTCCATCACGTGACTACAGGAAGTGTTGGGGTTCAGTTCTACAGCAACACCGGAGTTAGAGATGTGGAATGGGAGGGTTAAATATTTATTTTACCAGTTTTATGTGGAATTCGGAAAAATGTGGCAAGTTCTTTTTCACATTTAGAGTTAGAACAGCTCAGAGGCACATACTAATGTGCACACACACGCACACACGCACGCACACACACAGAAAGATAGACAACAGGGTGTTTGGTCTAGTAAGAGTCCTGTTTCAAAGGGAGGTGTGCGTGTACATACGGCAGATACGTGTGTGCATCAGGGTAGATTTGACATTTTTTAGTTGTATTAAAAGTCAATAAGCCAAGTATAATAATGACTTAAAGTTATAGTAAGTAAATTCATCCTTTAGCCCAGAAGTGTTGGTGCAATTTATAAGCTCAGCTGTAATCCATTTGGAATGGAACTCCGCCGGTATAAGTGTAAAATGAAATAAAACCGATACTGTATAGATCCTAGGCCCAGTCAATAGTGAATTACAAGTAATTGTGTCCCATCGGGTTAGTCCAACTTTAGTCCTATAAAGTCTGGATAAGTAAGTGCAAATGTGAACACTAAGGACAATAGAAAAGTTTAAATTATGACCACAACATGTGGACAATAGACAGTGTTTTAAAATGTAATGCAGTGCTGCAGCACAGCACACACCCTATATATAACAGATACCGGTAGGTCCCAGTCAGTAGATACACCTGTTAAGGAGCAGATATGCTCACGAATAAATCGATCAATGACAGACGATTTTGTTTTGGTGTTTTGGGACAAGGTTATTAAGTTTAGACAAAATAGGGGTGCAAGTTTTGTGTAGTAATATAGTCAGTGCACTAATTTAGGCAACAGGCCTGAAATAATTTGTATTAAACACTAAGTTTGTAGGGGAACCCCAGTTGAGTGAGAGAAGATGTTTTTAGATTTTGGCTGGACGGGTGCTTCTTTTCATTTCACACATGGACGCATGGTTGTGAAGTTGAGAGAAGCTGTGTGCAGTTCAAATAAATAAAAAGGATTTAAATGAAGTGTGATTCAGCATAGAAAAGGCCAAATTATGAAAGGTCCATCAAGATATAAAGGACCAGAGAAAGAATATGGTCAAAAGAGCCTGAGGTATGGACTGGTGTGTGTGAATTGTTCATTAGATATTTTAGGGGGTCCACCATGTGTAGTCCATATAATATTCTGTGGTAAAACTACGTTGTATTTCACAAGCGTGGTTAAGAGTGGACTGTCTAACCCCTAACTCTAATATATTTCTATTTTCACAGAAACACACAGGAATGCAGTCATGCTGAACCAGGACCTGCGTCATGCTGAATAACTATCATTCATGTTTCTATCTCCCCAAACGCCATTTTTGATGAAATGTGCCTGTGTAATTGTCTTGCAAAGAGGGCAAATACTTGATGAAATGTGCCTGTGTAATTGTCTTGCAAAGAGGGCAAATATTAATTTTATTTGCATGTGCAAGTGTGACGCAAATGGTCTGAAAGAATTAACAAATTAACCCATAACAATTGAATGTCTGTGGCGCCTGTCACACCTATCAGACAAGCGTCTAATCAATGTTTTATGGTTTCATCTGTCTTGTCGTTTGTCGCATCAATTGACCACAATGCTTTGCGGAATCTGGGCGGTGCGTGGGCGGTGCGAGGACATGCGGAAACAGATCCACGTGTTGCCCCTGTTGTTGTCCTTACGCTGTTAGCTGCGGGACACAGTAGCTAGTAACTTGTTGGTTGTGTCAACGTGTTGCGTCTCCACTTTATCAGTACCACTACCACAGTAGGTGCCAAGTCTGGCACTGATTCCGTGTGTATGTATATAGCCTCCAGGTACGCAGACTAAGCATGGCATCATTGTGGAAAATTAATATTTTCTGTTAGCAACGACTCCATTCTTTTTAATAAAGCGCATCCATTTTACCACAACACACGACTTGCTGCATTTCAGGCTGTTAGCCATGACGCAGACGTCGATGCAGGCTATAGGCGAAATATAGGATAAGAGATGACATGCGTCTCCAAGTTGGAGCCTATAGTTGCGCCTGGGCGCACGGCTCTCTCCTATCTGCCAATTCATGCCCAAAATGATTGTTTGGGAGCAGTAGCATTTTCAGAAATATAAGTCATGGCTACGACTGTTTCATAATATCCAGTCCAATGCGCACTGCCCATGCGAACGGAAAACATGTTCATTCATATTAACAGTTTTATTTTATTTTAACAACCAAATCATATGGAATGGTTTGAAGTAGGCCTTAATTTATAATGTCGCATCCTCTGTGTAAAGCACTGATGTCCTTTTATATCGTTGGTCCGTGCAGTCAGACGGATAACTATTGATTATGGGTCGGGTGGAATAACAAACTGATACGAGGTGGAACGAGAGATCTGAACGGAGTCAACGCGACACCTGAATTATATAAGCATTAGGCTATATAGACCAGAGCTAGGTTAGGAGTGAATGATAAAATGCATGCACCTTGAATTATAACGTTTGTTTTAATTTTCTGTTCGGCCACGACGGGCAGGGATTATATTTTCCTGTTGAATTGCTTACTGGAACAGACCAAACTACTTTACTTAACAATAAAATCATTTCGTTACGAAAGTGCATAGGCTCTTTTCTCTTCCGTGTCTGCACTATGCAGAAAAAAAACAACAGACTCAGAGTGTGAAAAGACCGCCCAGTACAGCGTAACAAACGGACCTTCTCTCCTATTGGTTGGCGGGTAAACCCAACCCTTTTTGTCTTGTCTGAGGTGCCGCCCTGTTCTTCAGCTTGTCGCCTACAAAATGTTTTGTGTGTCTTGCCCCCCCCCCCCCCATGAAACACGTTTGTCTGATGAAACCACGTGACTCCCATTAGAAATGCATTGGGAGCTGTCTTGTCTGATGCTTTTCATCAGACAACCATAAGACGCTTGTCTGATAGATGTGACTGCGGCCTGTGATTGTGGGAGAAGGCCCTGGTAGCTTATCTTGTTGTGAGAACACAGAGCTCTGTAGAAATTGTTTACACAGAGCAGGTGGGCAGACACGAAGCGGAGGTGTCAGGAAAGCACCAGTGTCAGGGGTCATTCATGTAAGTATTAGACACGTCACATGCTCAAAAATACACATTTAGACATTTTAATTGTATTATTATTCCCCTTGGATGGGTGATTGATTGATTGGCGGAATATTGATGAAGTAAAACCAATATGGTATTAGAAGCTCCCAAGCACACACACACACAGTATGCGTGTGTATCTTTGTTTTGTTTGGGGGGGGGAACCCAGTGCTGTTCAGTTTTGTCCACAGGAGACGGACAGCAGACGGGAAAATACAGAAATTGAGTGTGTTTCCAGCCCCAGTACTGGTGTACACCAGGTCCAGAAGGCCTAAGCGTTCAGCCGGGGAAGGGAGATCGCCTCGGGCATAGAACAGCAACCAGGGCCCGAACAAGGGTCTGACAGCAGGCCCAGACCACGGCCTACACCGGATGCTACAGCAGGGCCAGACCACGGCCTACACCGGACGCCACAGTACAGCAGGGCCATCACGTCGATACTGCAGGCCCTGTCTGCATCAGACCATCACATCGCTACTGCAGACCGTAGGTCTGCAAGAGGGCCAAACCACCACGGCCTACACCGGACCAGGAGGGTCTGTGTCGGCCCAAACCACAGTGACGCAAATGTGCCATTTGAACAACGTCCTATGACCATTTTCCAGGTCTTGAACTCATGAAGGAAATAGGAAGTAGTCACATTGTGACGAAGACCTATTTTGCTCAGACTATATGAGACAAGCATCCTGGAGCAGAATGTGCGCGAGATTTGTTTCGCGCGCGGGGTCTTATGGATTAATGGTTGACGCTATATCATCAACGACGCACGGCCAGGTCTAGTCAGGGGCATCGGCGCGCTATCTGATATGGATTCGGTACGGGATGAAGTCGGTACGGGACAATTGCGCGCGGTTGCCAGGACGGAGAACTGTTGCTTGGGCTCTGTGCCATGAACAATATCGGTTCCAGCGGATTAGGGTCGTGAGGTGGACTGTTGTTATGAGGTGGACTGTTGGAGTATGTGTCTTGGACGGTTGGAAGAATGTCAGGTTCTTGAACATTTTCGGTTCGGTTCTTGGTTCTTGGACGGATCTTGGACAGATGGAACATTTTCTTTTTATTGTTTAATGACTGGTTTCTTGTGTCTCAATGTCAAATATGTGTTTATTTGCTGTCATTACACACTGTCCCTATACATGACACCCACACATTCCCCTGTAGGAAAGAGGGCCTCCAGAGATAAGGGAGGCAGGCATACTGCAAGTGTGGAGTGGTATAAAAGAGTGGTTAGATGTAGGGGCAACGGTCAGTTATAAATGTCAGAGATGGTTGCCTTGTTCCAGTCCAGGTAAAGACAGGCTGTACTTCCATCCCAGACAGATCAACAACATGTGCTAGATAAGACATGACGGAGAAGGGTAAGATGTACTGAAGAATAGATCAGAAGAGGCTGATCCGGGAGTGTTGATTTAGACACAAAGTAATGTTGCTAAGTGTTAAGTGATCAGGGATCTGAAGATGATATTAAGTGTATATTTTAATGTACCCTTTCCTATACCCACGTCCATTTCCTTGTCCCGTCCCAAACTGTCCTTAGTAATTTTCAAATTGTGTATATGTTGTATATTATATAGTATATATTATATATTGTATATATTGTTGATTTCTTCCCCTCTTTTCTTTCTGTGTTTCCTATTTATATCTCTCTCTCTCTACACCTATGTCTGTGTTTCAAGTGTACAATCAGGTGGCGTGCGCGTGCTTGCTCAGAGATTGATCAATGATTATTGATTAAGCAAAGAGATCACATTAAATGAAGAGAAGCTTGATACAATTTCCCTGGCGAATTAAGCCCAGGTTTTTCGGTATCAATACGTGATTGTACACTTTTCCGCATTATAAATACAGTATCAGATAACGTTGTCCTTATATGACAAAAGAGTGGACTGTTGTATTATAGTGTTCTGATACTTGGTGCTGTGTTCGGATACTCGGTACTGATACGTGCAATGTACTTGTATGTATGGTGTACTGCCTGCCTGACTGGTAACATACTGTGGAGCTGTGTTAGAGCACGCTGAAGGCCGCTGCTGGCAGGCAATGATTGTGATGTCTAGTCTGTGACGTCATTAGGACATGAAGTATCCAAGCTCCAATTGGATCCAAGATCCAATATGCTGCTGTAAGTGTAATAAACCTTGTGAACGTTTTAATGTGACCAAGTCTCGTGTCATGTTAATCTCTTCTCCCGGGCCGGCCTGTCTGTCTGTCCGCCGCCGAACCATGGAAATGCCAACCGGGTCGTCACACACCAGAACCAGATGAGGGTCCAATACGTAGAATACAGTTAATCATTACAGTTATTATTCTGAATTGAATTTTAATTATCACATTAATCATGTTACCAAGATTGCCTTTTTTCACCTTAAATATTGCACGAATCAGAGCCTATTTGTCCTTGGACGATGCAAAAACGCTAATCCACGCCTTTGTTTTCTCTCGGCTTGACTACTGCAATGCACTTTATTCAGGACTGCCTAAGAAAACAACTGACAGATTACAACTTGTCCAAAATGCAGCAGCCAGAGTTTTAACTAGAACTAGAAGATGAGAGAACATATTACTCCAGTTTTGGCATCACTGTACTGGCTTCCGGTTGTTTTTAGGATTGATTTTAAAATTATTTTACTTGTCTATAAAGCTCTCAATGGTCTCGCACCTTCCTACCTACATGACTGCCTGCCTAAATATGTCCCAAACCGCCCCTAAGGTCTTCCACTGCTGGCCTGCTCGTGTTGCCAAAAAAAATGGCAACTAAAAAATACGGGGAAGCAGCTTTTTGCTTCTATGGGCCGTCGGCATGGAACAAGCTCCCACTGTACCTTCGTCAGGCAGCCTCTGTAGACATTTTTAAAGCTCAGCTCAAGACCCACTTCTACAACATTGCTTTTAATTGAGTTTTAATTTGCACGTTCCTGCCCTGACTGATTTGCTGCATGTGGTGTTTTTATTATTTTTTAATTTGTTTTTATTAGTTTTTATTTATTTTTATTTATTTTATGTTCTTATATTCAATTTTGTTCTTTGCCATTGTTTTATCATTTTAACTACTTATGTTTTATTGTGTTCTATTTTTGCCCTGTGAAGCACTTTGAGCTACATTTATGTATGAAAGGTGCTATACAAATAAAGTTTATTATTATTATTCTGGCTGAAGCGTGCAGGACTTCTCCTTACATAAACTATTTGGTGTATTGGTGATGTATTATGTTAGTTAAGGTTAAGTAGGTTAATTAAAGACACACATTCGATGTGTAACATTTTACAATTTATTTCCTCTCTCCTGCAACTCACTTTGCAGACAGCAGACTTTCTGTTGTTCACACTGTCTTAAGACAATATAAAAAAAAATGTGTTACATTTGAGCAGCTTGCAACAACTTCAGATCAGTTCATACACACTCAACACGATTACAGAAACATGAGTTGTATCATCATTCACACCCTGGTTATTATAGAGCATAATGTTTATTATTCAGTCTGCCATTACATTTAAACATTTGAAATGATTATGAAATGTTATCACCATCCCACACAAATCAATGTCCTGCATTTTAACCCATTCTGAACGGGAACCCATTTTGGTATTAGCATCACGTTATGCTTTAGCTATTGAAAAATAGCAGATCTACAAGCTCATAGCGCGCCACCGAGTGGCACGCTTACGAGCTTGTAGGTCTGCTATTTTTTGAAAAATCGAAGAGCGACTGACATTTTTAGAATCTGATCTCAGGTCAGAATGGGTTCATCAGACCAGTGTGTGTCCAGTGGAAACCTCGTATGAATCTGATCTCAGGTCAGAATGGGTTAATAAGTGGGCCACATAGACATATAGCAGATCTATAGTTTAACCACTTAAACCCTATACTTCATGACTGGGGTCCCACAGGGGTTCAAACTTGATCCCTTCCTTTTTCTCCTCTACACCAAATCTCACAGAAAATGACTAAATCAGAGCCATGTTTGCCCAGAAATGTTCATAATTATGTTTAAGCCTATCTCGGCCACTCGCTCACTCACACTCACTCACTCCAGCATGGTGGTGTTACAGTGAAATTGGTGACCTGCTGAAATATGTGACCAAAGCAAAGCAAAGTTCTTTGTTTACCCAGGGAAGTGGACTAAGCTCGAGATGCTTGTTTACAGCCAGGCCCTGCTCATAGAACATTTCATGGTAGAGGTTCAATGCCTTGCTCAAGGGCACTTCAGCGGTGGTAATTTTATCTTGCCGGTCCGGGTATTCGAACTGGCGACCTTCGCGATATCAATTCCGCTCCGCAAACCGTTCGGCCACCGCTGCCCAAACCATCGTGTAGACGTCACATAATGCCAGTGTCTGAATGCAAATCATTGCAGTTTGTTTATTATCAGAGTTCAACCTGTATTTAGGCCACGTATTTAAAGACCTCCATGTAATAATAATAATAATAATAATAATACATTTTATTTATAAGGCGCCTTTCAAGGCACTCAAGGTCGCCGTACAGGTATAAACAGTACACGTTAAAAGCAGAACAGTTAAAAGCAGAATAAAAACAGCTTGCAGCAGACAGGTCATGCAGGGTCATAGGCCTGCCTAAACAGATGGGTTTTGAGGTGGGTTTGGAAAGTGGTGATAGAGTCCATGTTTCTGATGTCAGGGGGGAGGGAGTTCCAGAGGTGAGGGGCAGAGCGGCTGAAGGCTCTTGACCCCATGGTGGACAGACGGGCTGGGAGGACTTTCAGGGTGAGGGAGGAGGCAGACCTGAGAGACCGGGTGGGGATGTTGATGTGGACAAGGTCAGACAGGTATGGGGGGGCGAGGTTATGGATGGCCTTGAATGTATGGAGAAGGATCTTGTAGTCGATGCGTGATTTTATGGGAAGCCAGTGGAGTTGGTGTAAGACAGGGGTGATGTGACTGATGACAGGGGTTCTGGTGATGATACGTGCTGCAGTGTTCTGGACCAGTTGGAGTTTATGGAGAAGTTTGTGGGGGAAACCAAAAAGAAGGGAATTACAGTAATCCAGACGGGAGGTGACAAGAGCATGAACCAGGATTGCGGTACTGTGGGAAGTGAGTGAGGGGCGAAGGCGGTTGATGTTTCTGATGTGGAAGTAGGCAGACCGGATGGTGTTGTTGATGTGGGTGTGGAATGAGAGTGTGCTATCAAGGACGACACCCAGACTCTTAACCTGAGGGGAGGGGGAAACTGAGGTGTTGTCAATGGTGAGGGTGAAACTGGGTTGCTTGGAGAGTGCGGATTTGGAACCAATGAGGACTACCTCGGTTTTATCACTGTTGAGTTTGAGAAAGTTTGTGGTGAACCAGGATTTTATTTCCAGTAAGCAGGTATGGAGGGAGGCGGGTGGGAAGGTGGAAGAGGGTTTGGAGGAGACGTAGAGCTGGGTGTCGTCCGCGTAGCAGTGGAAATGGATGTTATGTTTGCGGAAGATCTGTCCAAGGGGGAGGAGGTAGATGATGAATAGGATGGGGCCAAGAACAGAGCCCTGGGGGACACCAGAGGAAATGGGGGAGGAATGGGATGTGAATGATTTTAACTGGATGAACTGAGTACGGCCGGAGAGATAGGAGTGAAACCAGTCTAGGGGTGTGTGAGATAAACCAATGGCTGCGAGTCGGTCAAGGAGGGTGGAATGGGAAATGGTGTCAAAGGCTGCACTTAAATCAAGAAGGATGAGGATGGATACTTGTCCAGAGTCAGCTGCTATCAGGAGGTCATTTGTGATTTTAATGAGGGCTGTTTCTGTACTGTGACGGGGGCGGAAACCGGACTGGAACTGTTCGTAGAGGTTGTTGTTGGTGAGGTGGGCCTGAATCTGAGATGCCACTGCTTTTTCTAGGATTTTAGCGAGAAATGGTAGGTTGGAGATGGGGCGGAGGTTGTTGAAGATGTTGGGATCAAGACCAGGTTTCTTCAGTGACGGTGTGACAGCAGCAGATTTGAGAGCTGAGGGGACAGAACCAGAGGTAAGGGAGGAGTGAATAATGGCAGTTATCAGGGGCAGCAGGGAGGGAAGGGAGGCTATAACCAGAGAGGATGGCAGGGGGTCAAGTTGGCAGGTGGATGGCTTGGAATTCCGGATGAGTTTGGCTAAATCTGCAGCAGAGGGGAGTTCGAAGCAGGAGAGAGGTTGAGAGAGGGGGGGGTGGGGAACAAAAAGAGGTAGACAACTGGACGTGTGAGGGGCCAGTTGCTGGTGAATGGTGTCTATTTTGGTGTTAAAAAATGACATCAGGGAGTTACAGTGGTCAGTGGAGTAAAAGTGTGGCGGGAGGGAATCAGGGGGGCGGAGTGAGTTGTTGACCACTGAGAACAGGGCCCTGGTGTTCCCAGCACCAGCAGTAATTTTGGCTGTAAAATATTGGGATCTGGCTGAGGAGAGGGCATCTTTGTATTTGAGGATGTGGGTATGGTACATCTGTTGGTGTACGGTGAGACCAGTTTTGCTGAAAAGCCGTTCCAGCTGACGACCTTCGGCTTTCAGCTGACGTAGGTGGGGGGAGAACCAGGGAGCAGAGTGGGGGAATGAAACAGTCCGGGTTTTGAGGGGGGCAAGGGAATTTAGCAGAGTCTGGAGACCATTGTTGTATGAGGAAACCAGCTGTTCCGGGGTGCATGGGGGGGTGATGGTGGGAAAACAGTCAATACCAGTTGTGAGGTCAGTTACATTAATGTTTCTAATATTACGGAAGGACATGGTGCGAGACAGTTTGGTTTTGGACAGTGTCAGACTTAAATTAAATGAAATGAGCATGTGGTCAGAGATGGGGAGACAGACAGCAGAACAGTTAAGAGGAGTGACACCAGAGCAACAGACTATGTCCAGAATGTGACCTTTAGAGTGGGTAGGGAAATCAACATGTTGTTGAAGACCAAAACTGTCCAGGCATGAGTTGAAGTCCTTAGTGAGAGCATTATTAATATTGTCCATATGGATATTAGCATCACCTAGCAGAATGATATTGGATGAGAGTGAGCAGATGTGAGTGAGAAATGTAGTGAATTCATCAGTGAAATCCTTGTTTGGTTTGGGTGGGCGGTATATAGTGACTAGAACAGTTGGAGTGGGTCCATTAAGTTGTATAGCCACGGACTCGAATGAACGAGACACTGGCACGGTGATAGCTGAGACCTTCCAAGTCTCGCGGTGTAGTATCGCGAGACCGCCTCCTCTGCCGGTGAGACGGGGTTGACAGGTGTAAACAAACCCAGGTGGTATAGACTCGTTCAACTGGGAAAAGTCATCGGGGTGTTGCCACGTCTCAGTTAGGCAAAGAAAGTCATACTTGCGGTCAATGAGGAGGTCCTGTAGTAGTTGTCCCTTGCCAGTGAGGGAGCGGATGTTAAATAAACCAAATTTGACGTCGGACTGCTGGTTGGAGAAGCCAACGTTAGCCGACCTAGCCAGGCGGGCTAACGTGCTGTGATCCACCTTCCTACGGATGGTTCTCCGAGGCTGACGGCGGGTGGAAGACCAGATGGAGTGGATAGCAGTGGCGTCATTGATGTGGACACTTCGTCCGGCTCCACGATGGATGTACCTCCGATGAGGAAGGCAGGCGATGGCCGGGAAGAGGTGTAGTATAGGCGGGGGATCAAGCCGATGGAAGCGAAACTGGAGGAGCTCCGCGCTCATATATTGGATCAGACTTAGATCAGATGTAAGTTGTGTGAAGTCCACAAGATGGTCACATATTTCGGCAGGTCACCAAGTTCACCATAATTTGCCATGGTGGAGTGACCCGAGTGTGAGCGAGTGAGTGGCTGAGATTTCGAAGACCTCGACCTCGCCCGTGCAGACTCGGTCCCCAGCCTGGTACGCTAGTCAAAATATGGCCCTTGAGGAAAATGTATTGGGGAACCCTGGCCTAGGCCGTGGCTCAGCGGTCCAGGCATCTTGGCCGGTATAGCCCGAGCTTGGCAGTGTGCCGTGGGTTCGACTCCCGATCCTGACGGCCTTTACTGCATGTCACCCGCCCCCCCCCCCCCCCCCCCCCCACATTTCCTGTCAGCCTATTGTATGTCCCTCTATTAAAAATCACACCTGTGTGAACCGAGTGGTGCAACTCCCCTCCCCCCCCTCCTCTCTCTCTCAGTCTCTCTCTCTCTCTCTCTCTCTCTCTCTCTCTCTCTCATTAGCAGGCACAGCACTACCCCTCTCTCCGTTTCTGATGCCCCCTACTGGTATTAAGTCACATACTCGTGCTCATGACAACATACAGGTATACAGGTACACAGGTACACGGACATTGCTGGTTGTAGGAGTGGTTGCACCACTCAAAAATATATAAAATAGAGGCGAAAGCCACAAAAACAAACGTAAAAATAAATAAAAAGTATTGTATTGCGGTTCCCTTTCAACGCACCATCTTATGCAAACATTTACATGAGCATATGGGAACAGACCGCACTAGAAAAATGCAGACTTAAACCGACACATTACTATAGATTTCTAGATGATATATTTGGAATATGGGAACATAGCCAAGAAGAATTCCAGGAATTTATTGATGTTTTAAATAGCCATCATAGATCCATAACGATAAAATATGTGACACACACAGAAAGGATTGACTTTCTTGATGTAACAATCTTCAAGGGCCCAAACTTTAACACAAATGGGAAACTAGACTTAAAAGTATTCTTTAAAGAAACAGACACTCACGCCCTATTACACAAAACGTCATTCCACCCGACACACTCCTACACAGGAATAGTCAAATCACAACTACTAAGATTCCATAGGATTTGCACGCAAAGAAGTGATTTCAAAATAGCTTGTAAAACTCTATTTAATGCCCTCAGACTAAGAGGATACACTAGGACCTTCCTCCGGAAAGCCCAAAAAACCTTCTTAGAAATAAAAGTGCGAGATACAGGCCCCAAATTGGCCCTGATAACCAGTTATTCAACACAGAGCACACTAGCCAACAACAGAATAAAAAGGAATTTTGAGAACCGAACAGACGATCTTCTAAAAGATTATAAAATTATATCGGCCTACAGAAAAAATAAAAACCTTAAAGATTATCTAGTACACAGCAAGCTAAAAGAAATCAACACACCAGCACGCCAGGGACCAGAATACTTCAAACCCAAACAATTAGTAAAAAATAGAAGCACAAAACGCGTCTTGGAGATTAAACAACAAATAACAGCCAGAACCAGCAACTGCATTTATTTAATCACATGTGAAAAATGTGGTTTACAATATGTCGGAGAGACAGGTAAAACAATAGGTACTAGGCTGGGACGACACAGATACAATATTAACAATGCCAAAAAGACAACCACAAGATTGGTGCAACATTTTATGGCGCACGGCATTGGAGCTCTAAAATGCACTGGACTTCAACACAATCCTAACTGGACAGTAGGACAAAGACGTTTTAATGAAAAACAGTGGATTAAGAACCTCAACACGGATTTTCCTCGAGGCTTAAACATGCCTAAAATTAGATCTTGAACACTAAAAAACTTAAACTCAGGATTAAACTGGAGAAATCTAAAAGTGATTGGATCAGACTTCCTTCGGATACATGGCGAATGCATTTATTCCTTGCATTGTGCCTACACATGTCGCGACCTGCGGTCGCGACATGTGTAGGCACAGTGCACTGAAATCTTTTAATTCCCCCCCCCACATTTCCTGTCAGCCTATTGTATGTCCCTCTATTAAAAATCACACCTGTGTGAACCGAGTGGTGCAACTCCCCTCCCCCCCCTCCTCTCTCTCTCAGTCTCTCTCTCTCTCTCTCTCTCTCTCTCTCTCTCTCTCTCATTAGCAGGCACAGCACTACCCCTCTCTCCGTTTCTGATGCCCCCTACTGGTATTAAGTCACATACTCGTGCTCATGACAACATACAGGTATACAGGTACACAGGTACACGGACATTGCTGGTTGTAGGAGTGGTTGCACCACTCAAAAATATATAAAATAGAGGCGAAAGCCACAAAAACAAACGTAAAAATAAATAAAAAGTATTGTATTGCGGTTCCCTTTCAACGCAACCGATTTCAAATGGTGCTAGAAAACTTCCAATCCACTCTGAACACCAGAGGAAATCAGTCGAGCTGCGAGGCGACGTGTAGAGGGCAGGCCAAACGCTGGACGCTGTCTGTCTGTCTGTCTGTCTGTCTGTCTGTCTGTCAGTCTGACCTGGAGAAGGGAGAGAGGCAGCAATGCAGAACATGCATGAGACAAAATGGCTACGTCATGTGTTTCTTTCTCTCTCACGTGAGATTAAACTGAAGAATCATGTGCTTTCCCTTCCTTGAGGCTCTGAAACATGCACGCACACACACACACACACACACACAAACACACGCCCTTTTAGGGACGCCAGGGACGCCATGCAGTGTCATAACTGGTTAGCCACGGGACACTGCAGCTCAAAGGGGTAAACCCTGAGTTTGGACATGGCTGCAAGTTGCAGCCATGTCCAAACTCAGGGTTTACGTTGCAGCCTGCAACATATTGAGATACACAGACATACAGAATGACAGAGACGAGGGAGAACGTGAATGAGAGAGAGACAGAGAGAGAGAGAGAGAGAGAGAGAGAGAGAGAGAGAGAGAGAGAGACAGAGGGGGGGGTCAACAAGTACATTAAAAGACACAGCTATTATTTGACCCGATGGAAAAGAGAAGTGCTGTTTTTAAATTGATATACAGTAGTAGATATTGTTTGTTGAAGTAGTCCACATACACAGTATAGAGAACACATAGAGTAGAGCTCACATTTCCCTACAGAAATGTGGAAAAGAGGCTAAGCTAACAGAGAAGTGCTCGGATGTCACTGGTCTATTGCAACTGTAGGCTATAAATTGGATAATTAATTCTAGACAAAAAAAATGCAATTTGTAATTGGAACTTGATAGAATGAACAGTATATGTGGCCTTACATGGGAAGTATTTGCATTTCCTCTCTCTACCACGCGCACACAGTCACAAACACACACACACACACACACACACACACACACACACACACACACACACACACACACACACACACACACACACACACACACTTCTCACTGTTCACAAACTTCACACATATGGCATATGGTAGGCTATATGAAAAATCACACCTGTGTGATGTGAGGGGAGCTAATATATTAAAGTCTAACTCATGTTGATTATTATGGTGATGTAACACAAACGGTGCCAACACAAACATTAAACGCCATTAACAATAAAGAAGAGACAATATGACGTAATGAGGGACAATATGACATACATTTTCCCTTCATTGTCAATGGCGTTTTTAAAACAAACATTAACCCATTTTGGGGCGGGAACCCCTTTTGGTGTTAGCATTATGCTATGCTTTAGCTATTGAGAAATAGCAGATCTACAAGCTCATACGCACCACGAGCTTGTAGGTCTGCTATTTTTGAAGAATCGTGAAAAGTGACATGAAAGTGTTTGAAACGACTGACATAGAAAAACTGCTTTTTCAAGAAAACAGACATGATTTATAGAAGACATTTGCAGAATCATTCCCAGGTCAAAATGGGTTAAACCTGTATATATAGGAAGGGCTGCATGGCGCCCCTCAAAAACAGAGAAGGAGAAAGATTATATAATAATAATTATTATTATCATAAAGATGAACCTTACTATAATTTGTCCGGATCATCAGGTTGTGTGCTCCAGCACCCCCCCTCCCCATCAGCTCTACGCCACAGATCTGCTGTCCCATGAAATGAACAACAAAAAATTAAAAATACGCAAGATATTTGACATGTTTACCATATATAAAGGACGGAAATAAACAGGAAATATTCATATTATTCAGAAAGACACAATGAATAAAGGAGATTAATAAATGAAACTGAAGGTAATAAAGGAAGAAAAGTAAAGGATGGAGTCAATGGGCCTGATTCACAACGGCGTTTACGGTGATAACATGACGTGAAGCTAGCGGAAAGGCATTTACGTGGATTTCCCACATTAATTTGGAATTCATGGAAATGGCCGTGAACTTGACGCTCACGTACGTTGGTCGGAAACTCCGTCAATTCCCACGGGACGTCTTTAGGTGGCGGAGACGGCCCAGACGGGAGACATTTGCGGAAGCATACACGTGAGATTTATTCAGAAGGCTTTAGTCTTCATGCTGAATCAATAAATTGTTCCCAAATCTCAGATAAAATATGTAGGCATGTGTCCCCATGACATATTGGTCGATCAGCACAAAATAAATGATAGCCTATATAATAAAAGCTGAGTGCACTTGTATGCCTAAATGCATGCATTTCCCCATACAGAAACTGCCCCTGCAAGCCCGACACCTTTTTATTTATTCATTAGGATATTACTATAGCATGCGCGATTGCGCTTCTCACTTGACAGCTTTCTACTCGCAGTGCAACGGTTGTGAGCTTGTAGATCGGCTCTCGCGCATGTTAAAAAACAAACTCACAATTATAATAAGAACACATAGGCTTATCTGCATTCTGCAATTTCTGCACTACGAATCCAACATTGTTTAGTGTAGTAATGCCTGCAGTAGGCGGCAGGCCTATTGAAATTGTTTTGTTACGGAGCTCCTTGAGTCAGTTGACTGTCGGTCGGTGTGTGTGTGTGTGTGTGTGTGTGTGTGTGTGTGTGTGTGTGTGGGGTGGGCAGACAGCAGCGTGCTGCCGATCCGATTCACATTGGAAAATGAATGGGCTATATAGCCCTGTATAAAAAATAGAAGACCACATTAGCCTGGGAGGCGGCCTTTTTTCCGACAGCATTCTAGCCGACGGGGCAACGGTCCGCTCCGCAGCTCCACATGCGCTGCTCCCGTGCTTGCAAATATGAAGGACAGACTTTATAATCATGTATTGATATTGATCACATGCATGGATGCCACACACAGAATAGTTTAACTCACTGGCTAAACTCACTGGATTATAATTTCTTAAATTCTTCAGACAAGAGGATCCCAATTATTCACTTATGAATGTATAGGCTTGTACTGTTCTTTATCGCGCAAGCCATGCCCCCCTCCCTCTCTCCTCTCTCTCTCTCTCTCTCTCTCTCTCTCTCTCTCTCTCAAAAGACGACTTTTGCATTGACATATATCCGATATTTTAAATATCGGATAGGATAGCCTATGTTTTACCTCTGACTGCAAAGTGCAAAGGTATGAGTGCAGCACCCGCCTTGGTCCCGAACTTAATTAAATAAATTATAATTATATTGTTTCAGCAGCGGAGCACGCACCGTTGTGGACATATTAATAGAGTGCGGGCTATATTCATGCATTGACCGCGGCTGTGAAGCCGCATAGTCTGCGGCTGCAAAGCCTTTTTTCTTTTTTTGACAGACCAAACTGCTGTCTGCTGAGTCATGCTTGAAGCCTTTTATGGTGCGATATGGGGCGTGGATCAATGCAAATGAGGTTGTCGGGTGCTTTTCCGATCACTTTGCACCCACTGCATTCAGTATGACATACACCTGCGATACGCCAGCGCACCTGTGGTACACACCGCTCTCTGAATAACACGTCATCTCAACGTAGCTTGATCGGACGGATAAATACGATATCTGTTTCCACCACAGTGTAACGGTGGCGTATTTCTTTTTAATGAATCAGGCCCATAGAGAGAGAGAGAGAGATCTAGGTACATAGAAAGACAGATACACACACACACACACACACACACACACACACACAGGGAGTGACAAACAAATGCAACAACCCCCAAAGAGCAAAAGTGAAAATAAAAAAATATATAAATAAATGAAAGAGAAAATAAAGTAAAGTATACTTCCATGGATAGGATCCATGCGGTCTGCTGAGGTCATGTGGTGTAGCGCTGTGGTCCGGGCGGCGGTGAGTCTGATCTGACACCAGGAGAGGGAGTGTGTTGTAGGGGGTGGGGGTAGGGTGGGGTAGGGTGGGGCGGTTTCCCGTTTGCCCCCAATTCCACATGCATGCCCTGCAGTTCATCACCCCCCCCCCACCCACCAACCCCTTCAAAGCACCCACCCTTCCTCCACATGGACCCCCCCCGCCTCCCCCCCACCGCTATCTCCTCCTTTCCCTTCATCCTTTTACCCATGTGCGTGCGTGCGTGTCACTGTGTGTGTGTGTGTGTGTGTGTGTGTGTGTCACTGTGTGTGTGTGTGTGTGTGTGTGTGCGTGTGTGCGTGCGTGTGTGTCACTGTGTGTGTGGGTGTGGGTGTGGGTGCGTGCGTGCGTGTGTGTCACTGTGTGTGTGTGTGTGTGTGTGTGTGTGTGTGTGTGTGTGTGTGGGTGCGTGTGTGCGTGCGTGTGTGTCACTGTGTGTGTGGTAGCCTGGTTAATAAACCAGACTAATATCGCACGGACCGCGGGATATTAGTCTGGGGAGGCTCAGCTTGGATTTAATTTCCAGGGCGGCGGGTTGAAACATTTTCTCAGACCTGCCGAAATCCGCCGGCAGGCAATTTTTTTTTGCCAACGGCTGATTCGGTCTGGTTTATTAACCAGGCTATGTGTGTGGTTGCATGTGCGTGTGTGTGTGTGTTGCTCCTCCCATGTGGCCTTAATTGTACTACAATGAGCCCCGCCCACATAGAGACCTCAAGGTCTGCAGCTGCTGTGCAAATTAAGTCCTGTTCAATTAACTAAGAACTGTGGAATGACAATAAGTGTCAAGTCTACCTATTATGCTACATTCATACCGTCATATAATCTCTTTTGTTATCATTTACTATAGTTTATTCAGGACAAAGTTGGTGGTAGAAAGCATACAGTAATTTATACCAATGACCATTCATCTTTGATGAATTGAACATGGTGGACCCTGTTGTAAACAAGTGTAATGCTTGATTGGGTCGTCCACTCACAGTTAACAGTCTTTGTATTGAGTTTGTGCTTGAAATGTATACTGTAATTCTGCAAACTGTTAATAAATATTTCAATCAATCAAAAAAAACAGTTCGATGAAGGATCATTTGTTTTGTTCATGATATCCATGTTTTCAAAATGATATGCACTAATTATTAATGTGAATAAAAACAGGCCACACATGTGGCCTGCTTTAACCCATTCTGAACGGGAACCCATTTTTGTGTTAGCATCATGTTATGCTTTAACTATTGAAAAATAGCAGATCTACAAGCTCAGCGCGCTACGAGCTTGTAGGTCTGCCATTTTTTTTAATCGAAGAACGACTGACTTTTTTAAAATCTGATCTCAGGTCAGAATGGGTTAATCAGACCAGTGTGTGTCCATTGGAAACCTCGTATGAATCTGATCTCAGGTCAGAATGGGTTAAATTGGCTTAACAATCAACGCAGTAGAATAAAATAACACTGCCAAAAGCACAGTGCATGCATATGTCTGGAAAAAGTGCAAACATTTTATGAGCTAAAAATAACATTTATTTTAGCTGTATTTAATACAGATTGATAAACAACAAAAGCACAAACACTCAACTAAACTTGTACTGTATGTGTGTTATTAGTTTCGTCATTACAACGTTCACATGCAAATCCTAATTTTACGTAACATTGTGATTGTAATATTGTAAATCAACATTGTCAAGGAAGCAGAATATCTCTACATTCTGTCAATTATTCAAGTGGTCATGATATGGTGCTACCTTATTAAATCAATTATTCAAGTGGTCATGATATGGTGCTAATAAATCAATTATTCAAGTGGTCATGGTATGTTGCTAATAAATCAATTCAATTAACATTACAGGAGCATGCACACTACAGATTCAACAGGAGTGTAGCCTTTGTTCACCAAACAAAAGTGTTTATTACTTAGGCTACTTCGTAGTTAAAGGTTTTTTTTTGTTGTAACCACCGTGGCTCAGTGATGTCATGTTGTAGTTTTCTTGCAGTGTGACATCATGTTGTAGTTTGCGGTGGTCACCTTGTCGCCTAAAACTGGAGTATGAATAGGCCTTTGTTTACAGTACTGGTTCTCGACCACCAGGAGGGTGTTCCAACCAGGGTTCCACACACAGCTAGATAGTCGATAGTTAAACCCCCTTTTGGTGTTAGCATTATGTTATGCTTTAGCTATTGAAAAATAGCAGATCTACAAGACCTTTGATAAACAACAGAATGAGCCCCAGACCGTTGATAAACAACAGAATGAGCCCCAGACCGTTGATAAACAACAGCATGAGCCCCAGACCGTTGATAAACAACAGAATGAACCCCAGACCGATGATAAACAACAGAATGAGCCCCAGACGAGTGTCGCGCTACGAGCTTGTAGGTCTGCCATTTTTGAAAAATCGAAGAACGACTGACATAGAAAAATAGCTTTTTCGGAAAGCTGTCAGGATGTAGAAGACATTTTTAGAATCTGATCTCAGGTCAGAATGGGCTAATCGGAACCAAATGGACCCATATTGGTCCCTTCATGGTCCAGGTGGTTCCCTTTGTATAGGCTCTCAGAGTTCAAATAATCTGTGGCCTAATAATGCATATCTCTGCTGTCAGGAAGAAACCACTAACTCCAAAATGTCCCATTTTTCAGGAAATGAAACATATAATGTTTTTCAGGAAATTAAGAAAACCTTATTTTTTGCCCCTCCTATATACAGGTTTAATGTTTGTTTTGTCACTCACACAAACATTAAACAATGCCATTAAAAATGAACAGAGTTTCAGAACAGGTTTGTTTCGCCTGTCACTGAGCAAATGTGGGCATATGATGTTATATGTTATGATATCGCAAATCCCCTCACTTCACACAGGTTTTTAATTATTTTTTATCCCACGATTTTGTAACTCATTTTTCACCCCTGTGTCAATCATCTTATGTGATCCTGGGCTCTACACACCCTCCACCAACCTAGTCCCCATATATGGGGGACAAGGGGAGAGCAACGGACTTGAACTCATGCTTCCTTCATGCCTGAGTGTCCAAGTTGCTCCTTTACACCTGACAGGGGGGAGTTTCCCTGGTTGGACGTAGCGCGTGGAAGGAACACGTTATTCCAAGCAGTGTGGTCTTTTTTAAACAATGCAATGCTGCCACAAGTCGGTGTTGTGACTTTATCGGATATTGTCAATTAATTCCATGAGCGGGGGAGAGTAAGCGGGTGGAGTAAGCTGCTTTTTTATAGCAGAGACAGTTTGAGGGTCCAATGGAGTTAACCCATTTTGGGCGGGAACCCCTTTTGGTGTTCGAAGAGTGACTGACATAGAAGATTTTTTTTAGAATCTGATCTCAGGTCAGAATGGAAAACTGTCAGGATGTAGAAGACATTTTTAGAATCTGATATCAGGTCAGAATGGGATAACTCTTTCAGCGCCACCTGGTGGTCACCAGTTTAGACTCTGAGTACCAATTCTCCCATTATAAAGAAAGAAATAATTTGTAATTATATTATGCATGTAATGTGCATGTCATCACCTGTACACCAGATTAGAGGAATTTTCAAAATATGGAGGAAAATAAAAGAAATATATTTTTTAAGAATATTTTTAAAAAAAAAAAGAAAAAAAAGGGGATACGTCTTGACGCCCGTGGCATCCATTACAAAGACCTCAATTAGACGTCTTGACGTTTTTGGCTACTAAACAGAGGTGTTTTCCAAAGCGCTCTTCTTCAGTGGTGGATGATGTTGTGGATCCACCAGTTGACCTGCACGGTCCAGCCCTTGTCCTCGCACAGGGCGATCTGCTGCAGGAAGTGCTCCCTGGCCACGTCCTCCGTGCTCTCCTCCTGCAGTGCCTCCCGCAGGTAACGCATGTCCTCCGTCTCTGCACTGCTCAGCTTGGGGATGCCCGTCAGCAGCATGAGGGAGAACAGGGTGACCAGCAGGCGCTGGTGGGAGCGCAGAGACAGGTACGCCTGAACGCACGTGTCCTATAGGGGAGGGGAGGACCAACTATATATATCATATGACACACACACACACGCACGCACACAAGCACGAGTCCGATAGGGGAGGAGAGGAGAGGAGAGGAGAGGAGAGGAGAGGAGAGGAGAGGAGAGGAGAGGAACAAAAACAGCAAAGCATATAACCAACTAGATATGACACACGCACGCATATCACACGCACACACACACACACACACACACACACACACACACGCACACGCACACGTCAAATCAGGCGTTCTTACCCTGAACCGTTGGAAGTAGAGGCTGGTGCGACCCTTGACCCGGCCCATGACATACAGGAAGTCAGGTGTGAGGACGAAGGGAACGCGCTCCCTGCTGACACCCCTGAAACGCTTGATGTTGCCCAGGATGTGACCGAAGTCTATGTGGAACAGGTTCCCTGAGGAACCAGAAGATCTGAATCAGGATGTGACCGAAGTCTATGTGGAACAGGTTCCCTGAGGAACCATGAAGATCTAAATCAGGATGTGACCGAAGTCTATACGTCTATGTGGAACAGGTTCCCTGAGGAAGCAGAGGATCTAAATCAGGATGTGACCGAAGTCTATGTGGAACAGGTTCCAACAGGGTTGAACACCACTGGTTTAAATGGTTATAATTTAACACTGTGTATACACACTATGGCTCTCATTTATCAACCGTGCGTACGCCAAAATATGGGTGCACGCCGAAATTGCCGACATTTTTGACATTTACCATTTCCGCCAAAGCTTGAAATTGAACGTGACAACGTGCAAAATCCACGTTTGCTCCTCAGCTGGCGTACGCATTTTTTTCTGTCTATACACAAGCGGAGCAGCATTGTCTGAACTGCTGACACTGTCACAGGCATCTAAACATATGTTTTCACTCCTAAAATGTTAATATAAAACGGTATGTGTATGTAAAAAACAAAAGAGAGATTTCCAACTTTACAAGTAATTAAAATCGCGCAATTAAAAACAATATAACATGTTTACAATGTATTAGTTTGTGCTTAATCAAACACTTGTTATGCGAGCGCACTTGTGAGATGATTTTGGAGCGCATGCGGACGCGGTGATGCGGCATATGCGATTATGATATTATTATTTTTTTAAAGGCATGAATGGACTGCACGCCTTTATTTCCAAGTGACAATGACAAGCATACAATACAGCTTGCCTATTTGTAGTAAGTACTAGCAGGCTATAGGCGTAAGGGGCTTAATAATTCACCATTTATAAGTGCTTAGACAGTTTTGACAGTTCAGATAAAAGCGAGATCATTTTCGGGGGTCGGGAGGACGGGACCGCGGCGTGCGTCGCCAACACATACCAGCGCAAGCGGCAAGCCTTCATCCATATGTTTATGATTCGTTCATCAATGATCAAATCACTACATAAACGTTGATTGTGAGCTGCCTTGACGACATGATAGCCTATCTCTCATGCAGGCATGTCACCCACAGGACTTTAATATCACAGCAGTGCGCAGTATCACGCCTTCGCCGTGCACTGTGCACGAATGGGTAAAATTAATATAGGCCAGCCTACAAACTAATTCCATTCATGGCGATGCGATGTCGATGTGTCATGTATATGCGTGCATGCGTGGACATGACAGCAAAGCAAGCGAGGTGAGAGGAAAACAGACAGGGTAGGCCTACAACTTTATTTAATTCATGCAGGTGTTCGTTCTTTATTTAACAAGACACCAGTGGGCTTGCAAGTTGCGTGTGCTTCTGCGTGTGTGTGTGTGTGTGTGTGTGTGTGTGTGTGTGTGTGTGTGAGAGAGGTGCGTGAGGCGGGCAAGGCACGGGAGAAACCTTTTTTCCATGGTTTCCATGGTTCCCACAGGTCGTAAACATGTGTTCAGTCGCAAAAACGAGGGCGAGGCTTGATTTCATAGGGCGTGCCAGATAGATTTCAGCCGTCACATTTATTAACGTCAGAACGAAATTAAGGAAGGATCAGCTGTTTGCGATCACTTTATAAATGCCGTGGCGACGTGGGTGTACTACGAAACCTGCACTCGAATCTGTGGCAGATTTTACACTCGATTGATAAATGAGGGCCTATAGGCCTACATACAATAATGTTGCATACCTTGGTCTGTGATCATGATGTTGTCATTGTGGCGGTCTCCTATCCCAAGCACGTACGTGGCCACACAGTAGCCAGCACAGGAGTTCACAAACCGCTCCACGGAATGGCAGTGCTGTAAGCAAATTAATCCATTCAGGAGGGAACCCCTTTTGGTGTTTTAAAACCCATTCTGACCTGAGATCAGATTCTAAAAATGTCTTCTACATCCTGACAGTTTTCTGAAAAAGCTATGTCAGTCGTACATCGATTTTTCTAAAATAGCAGACCTACAAGCTCGTAGCATACATCTGCTTTTTTTCAATAGCTAAAGCATAACGTAATGCAAACACCAAAAAGGGGTTCCCGCACAAAACGGGTTAAGCATTGTTAGACTTTTAGCTATTGAAAAATAGCAGATCTACAAGCTCATATAGCACTGCACCGAGTGCCGCGCTATGATCTTTGTAGGTCTGCTATTTTTTTAAAGTCGTGAAAATGTGGTGCAAACCTTTGATTGTATATTCTTTTAGAGCGAATGTTTAGGGGGGGGGGGGGGGTCCCCTGGAACAACATATTTTCAGATGGGGGTCGGTGGCCAATTTCTGGGGGTCCTTGACCCCCAGACATTGTTGCTCACTGGCAAATGGGGGCCCGTAGCCTAATGCATGACAAACTGGGGGGTCCTTGAAATTAAACGGGTTGAGAGTCACTGCTAGAGCCGTAACAATCTTCTCTTATGGGGGGTCCGCGGGCTAATTAGTGTCAATTTGGGGGTCCCTGACATGAAGAGGTTTGGGAACCGCTGCCATAGGACACTTGAAAGTCATCCAGTTTGAACTAATGGATCTGTTATACTTACAATTTCCTGAAATGGGCATTTGTTCTTAAGCCACTCAAACAAAGCATCTTCTGCAAAAGCTCCGTTGCGTGCTCCCTCATTGGTCTGGACTGTAGCGATGGTCACCGCATCTCTTACAATCTCTATCATACCTGTTGGATGGGATGCTTCATTATTATTAAGGCCATATTTAAAGATATTTGTGTACATATTGGAATTGAATTAGTATACACATATACAGTAGATTGTTTAACGATTTTGTTATAAAGTGTGCGTGTGTCCATTCGTGTGTGTGTGTGTGTGTGTGTGTGTGTGTGTGTGTGTGTGTGTGTGTGTGTGTGCGTGCGTGCGTGCGTGCGTGCATGCGTGTACCGTACCGACATTCTGTCCTGTGGAGATGCAGCCATAGGGAACCAGACAAAGGTCCAGGGATCTCTCCTGCCAAATGGAGTCCATCACCACCAGCATCTGATCAGTGAGATTTGACCAGAGTTTCCACATGGTTGACCAACAACAATGTCAACCAACCGCCCTACAGTACCATATTCATCCATGCAGTCACTAGCAGTGTTGGGACCGTTACTTTTAAAAAGTAACTAGTTACAGTTACTAGTTACATCATTTCAAAAGTAACTTAGTTACTTTACTGTTACTTAAACCAAAAAGTAAAGCGTTACTTCGAAAAGTAACTTTTTCGTTACTTTTCGGTTCGGCTCGCCCCACATCCAAAACACTTGGTGGAGAAAATATGCTATTTCCGTGCTCAGACCCAGGGACACAACCAGCCAACCAGGGACACACATAGTTCTATCTATAATAGAGTGTTTGCACCACTCAAAAAGAAAAACGGGCTCCCACTTCCAGGCCATTCATTCATGCCTTCAGTTCAGTACAGTGATAATAATATAACAATAGCAGGGGGGACTGGTGGTGATTTTGATGATGCTATGTAGGCCTATCAATACATATTTATAGCAAACAACTAAATACAAGTAGGCTACAACCAACAACATGAGGGTTCCAGTTCCACTGCTCCAGTGAATGTTGTATACTGTGCAGATAGGCTGAGATAGCTCATAGCTGCTCTTATTGGTGGTGGTGGCAATACTAATTTGAGTCTGGAATTTTAAACAAAGTAAGACCAAAACCAGAATTAATATTTTATAATCAAACACACGCGCAAAGTCTCTTTCAGTATCTGTCCGTCTCTCTCTCTCGCTCAAAGGTAGCTAGGCTACGCACACTGTCTCACACACACACACACACACACACACACACGAACGCGCAGCCTCTTTCAGTGTCTCTCTCTCTATCTCTCTCTCTCTCTCTTTTTCTCTCGCTCGCTCGCTCACATGATGTGCATACACGGCGCACACGACACACACACACACACACACGCGCGACCGACATAAACAAACACACGGTGGTATAGCCGGTAGGAATGGGATCGTCATAATTTGCTGGGACTCAACAACTTACTTTGACTGTACTTTGTGCTGGATTGGAGCAGCTGAAGGAAATAAGGAGGAATATAGCCATTTGCGATATGGGCGCCGCCATGACACTAGTCAGAGTAAACAAACTTGCGCATCACCACGTGTAGCACACACACACACACACACACACACACACACAAACGCACACACACTCCTCCTCCTCCCCCTTCTCTCCCGCAAGGCAAGCATGACAGTTCTTCTCATTCTCCCCCGATCGAGACTACATGAAAAATAACGGAAGAGTAACGGAATAACGCACCATGTAGTAACGGTAACAAGTTACTGAATTTAATATAATAAATAACGCGTTACAGCAACCGTTACTGCCGAACGTAACGGCGTTACTGTAACGCGTTATTTACGTTACGTTACGTCCCAACACTGGTCACTAGTATAGACAAGGTTATTGTAATTATCTAAAACTATAAAAAAAAATGTCCGCTCTGGCGCCATTCATCTTGGCAGTAGAACGCTCCAGTAAAAAAAAGCAATTAATCCAATGAATTTCTCTTCAAATTAATAGTCTGTTCAAACTAAAGCAGTTTTTTGATAATTGTTTTCTCTAATAGCAGCAGTTGAGGCAGCTGATAATATCATGCGTTTGGACAGTATGGATGGATGGAGGCGTGCTGACCTGAATCAGACAGTATATGGATGGAGGCGTGTGATTGGACAGTATGGATGGATGGAGGCGTGCTGACCTGAATCAGACAGTATATGGATGGAGGCGTGTGATTGGACAGTATGGATGGATGGAGGCGTGCTGACCTGAATCACCAGCATGTCCTGCCGGAGGTCGTCCCCCTGCTTGAAGATGATGCCCACGGGGGGCGTGGCCGAGACCGGGGACGGCATGGAGCGGAACTCCAGCCACAGCGGCTTCTTCTTGGAGGGCATTACTTTACATTTGTCCAGCTGAAGGACACATGTCCATTACTTTACATTTGTCCATTACTTTACATGTGTCCATTACTTTACATGTGTCCATTACTTTACATTTGTCCATTACTTTACATGTGTCCATTACTTTACATGTGTCCATTACTTTACATGTGTCCATTACTTTACTTTACATGTGTCCATTACTTTACATTTGTCCATTACTTTACATGTGTCCATTACTTTACATGTGTCTGTTTTACTCTTACCAAGATCCTTCCTGCTTTGATCCGAGGGTCAAAGGGCACCAGAAATTCAGATGGAAGGTCAGCGTTTCTAAGAAGATCCAGAAGTTTCATGGCAACTATTAAGAGACACAATAAATACATATAATTATTATTTTTTAAATATAAAGCTTTAAATCATAATTATTCAATTAATCAAATGATAATACGGTAATTGCTATAGTTGCAGCCATAGTTCCCCCATAGGTACCCCATAAAATATAAAGCTTAAATCATAATTATTCGATTAACCAAATGATAATAATTGCTATAGTTGCAGCCATAGTTCCCCCATAGGTCCCCCATAAAATATAAAGCTTAAATCTTAATTATTCGATTAATCAAATCATCGTCATATCATCATCAGTCAATGTCTGTCTGTCTGAATGTCTGTCTGTGTGTCAGAAACACTGCCGTATCTCCTCACCGCCTGCACCAATCGCTCCCATCGCTTTTCACACAGGCATTGACCATAATAATATGGAGGTCTTAACGAAGCCCTTTTTCCAATTGTGGGAGGTCGGGTGGGAAATACAACTCAGAGTGCAGTTTCAGGGGTTAGACACACGATGGCGCCCCTTGCTTTATTTCTCCAACAGGTTCAAACAAAGTCAGTTTTCACAAACAGAACTCAGACAGTAATATTCTTTGCATGAGGTCCCGGCTCCGAGGCGGGAGTCGTCACTGCAGAGGATGAGAGGGGATGTTAGCATACGGTCAGAGCACAAGGTAAGTACAAAGTTGGGGCCTGAGACACCCGGTCTAGGCAGTCTACCAACTGGACCTTTGTATAACTCTTTCTCTTCTTCTTTTCCAGGTTCCAGAGGAGGCCAGGAGGCTCCCCCGGAGGTAGGTAAGGGGGTGCGTATCTTTCTCTATCCACAAGGCACAGAAGAGTACTTTAGAGTAGAAGTACTCGGATACGGGGTGGTGAGTAATTAGAGTAAAAGTACTTGGTATGGTACCGGGCGGGGATGGTACGGAGGGCCCCTTAGGCTCGGCCAACAGGAAGATACACAAGCATTTATATTCTTATTTCTCTCTATCTACTGGGTGGCCGTGTCGGTACGACAACGGCAGTCAGGGGGTTAACACAAAGTAAGCGCTCTAGTTTCTAACGGTCTTCTTTCACCGGGCCTGGCGGCGCAAGCCAACTTAAAGTCTCTTCAAGGGTGAAATAAACATAACACGGGCCTGTCTTCTTTCACAGGGTGTACGTGACACTTTATCTAGAGCCTGCTAGCTTCCATTAGTCTCTACGGGGTTATCTTCATTCAACAATCTTCAGTGTAAAACACCACGGTGACACTCTTCATTCACAGTCTTCATTTAGCATCGACAGGGTGACTTCCTTCATTCACAATCTTCGTTATTATCCTTAGCTGCTCATTTGCCACTATGAGTGCCTCTTCTTAATAACACGGGTGATAGATAGTGAACGGTTTGTCTTACTGCGACCTTATGGAGCTGTGGGGCTGCCGTTTCCATACGGGGGTCCCGTCTTCCGCACTCGTCCCCGATACGAGCCAGGTGGGTCTCCAGTATGCATGCGGCTCTCCGTGTATACTTGTCTATGGGGGGCACACGCTCCTGCGTGTGCTTCCAGCCCCACTCCTACAAGCCTGGTGATGTGAGAATATAAGAGAGCAATTGAGTGGTGATACAAACAATCAAACAATAAACATAGTCCATACGTGAGAGTCCATAAGTGAGAGGAGTGTGGACTTACCATCCAACGCCGAGTGGACGGCATATGCTGCGCGAGCGTCTGTGTGTAGCAGGGATCTGATACTGCTAGGTGCGCAGGCTGTTTATAAAGGGCGCGGCTGACAGGCTGCGGCTGTCCTTAATTGCTAACCAGGGCGGCGGCCGGAATGAGGCGCAGCTGATTTAGAATTGCTCTGGGATAATACACTGAGTCTATGACCCGGCCATGGGCGTGCCTGGTTGTCATGGTAACTCGCCCCTCCCCCTGAGGTGAGACCTGACAGACTCCACACACTCCCCCCCTAAGTTTCTTGCTACCGCAAGGAGCTTGACTACTTCCCTCGTCTTCGTACAGTCTTGAGAGCGCGTCCGCGTGTTTCATCTTGGTCCCGGGCCGGTGCTCTATCTCGAACTTGTAGCTCTGGAGCTCGACGAACCAGCGGGTGACACGGTCGTTGCGGTCTTTGTTCGCCGCCATCCACTTGAGTGGCGCGTGGTCGGTCACGAGGGTGAACTGTCTGCCCCATAAGTAGTACCGGAGGTGATGGATGGCCCATTTCACGGCCAGGCACTCCTTCTCGACAGTGGAGTAGTTACGCTCGTGCTTCAGCAGCTTCCTGCTGATGTACAGTACGGGATGCTCATCTCCGTCTAGCGGCTGGGACAGGACAGCGCCGACCCCGGTGTTGGACGCATCCGTGGCGAGGATGAAGGGCCTTGTGAAGTCCGGCGCCACGAGCACCGGCTCGCTGCACAGGGCGGTCTTCAACGTGCGGAAGGCTTCGTCCGCCTCGTCCGTCCACTGGACGTGGTGGGGAAGGTTCTTCTTGGTCAAGTCGTGGAGGGGGGCCGCGATCGTGGCGAAGTTCTGGACGAACTTCTGGTAATAGGCGATCAGGCCGAGGAAGGACTTGACCTGCTTCTTGGTCACCGGGCGTGGCCAGGTCTGGATCTTCTCCACCTTCCTCGTCTGTGGTCGGATGCACCCTCGGCCGATGGTGTAGCCGAGGTAGTCCGTCTCGGTCCAACCAATGCGGCACTTCTTTGCGTTGGCGGTCAGGCCGGCCGCCCGTAGGGTGGCTAGGACTGTGTCGACCCGCTCCAGGTGCTGTCCCCAGGTGGCGCTGTGGATGATTACATCGTCCAGGTAGGCCGCCGCGAAGGCCTGGTGGGGTCGCAGTATCCGGTCCATCAGCCGTTGGAACGTGGCGGGGGCCCCGTGTACTCCGAAGGGCATCACTCGGTACTGGAAGAGTCCATCGGGAGTGATGAAGGCCGTCTTCTGCTTGGCTCTCTCCGTGAGGGGAACCTGCCAGTACCCTTTAGTCAGGTCGAGGGTACTGATGAACCGGGCGGGCCCCAGCCGGTCAATCAGCTCATCGACGCGGGCCATGGGATACGCGTCGAACACGGAGATCTCATTTAACTTCCGGAAATCATTGCAGAAGCGGAGTGTGCCGTCGGGTTTGGGGACAATCACGATCGGGCTCGACCAGGCACTGTGGGACTCCTCGATGACCCCCAGCTCGAGCATCTTCTGGACCTCTTCTCTGATTGCCTTCCTTCGTGCCTCCGGGATCCGGTACGGCCGTAGTCTCACTACCTGGCCGTTAGGGGTGTCGATGTCATGCTTTAGCACGGAGGTGTGGCCCGGTAACTCTGAGAATACGTCGCGGTTCCGATCGAGTAGCTCCCGCAAGTCCTGTGTCTGCTGGGGCGTCAGATCCTCACCAAGGGCCACGGCCGGGGCCTGCGGGGAGACAAAGGTTACTAAAGCGGGTAGGGGCACTTCCTCCGGCGTATGCCACCGTTTCAGTATGTTCACGTGGTAGATCTGGTGTCCGCGTCTTCTACCTGGCTGACTCACCCGGTAGTTCACGTCTCCTTTCCTCTCTACGACTTCATATGGGCCCTTCCATCGGGCCAGGAACTTACATTCGCTGGTGGGGACCAACACCAGCACTTTATCGCCGGGGGCGAACTCTCGGATCTTGGCACCCTTATTGTAGGTGCGCGCCTGGGCCGTCTGGGCTGCGGCCATGTGCTCTCTTACGATGGGCCAGATGCGTTTGGCGCGCTCCTGGAGCGCGTCGACGTGTTCGATGACGCTGCGGAGGGGGGACGGCTGGCTCTCCCAGGCTTCTTTAGCCAGGTCGAGGAGGCCACGCGGTTTCCTCCCGTACAGGAGCTCAAAGGGCGAAAACCCGGTTGACGCTTGGGGTACTTCGCGAATGGCGAAGAGTACAAACGGGATGAGGCGGTCCCAGTCTTTGGCGTCCTCTTCCGTGACGCGTTTTAACATTTTCTTTAGCGTTTGGTTGAACCGTTCGACCAAACCATCCGTCTCAGGGTGGTAGGCGGAGGTCCGTATACGCTTGACCTTCAGCCATTTATACAGGGATGCTAGGACTCTGGACATGAAGCACGTGCCCTGGTCGGTCAGGATTTCGTCCGCTATGCCGACGTGGCTGAATAGCATCAGCAGCTCGTGGGCGATGGCCCGGGCGTTGGCGGTGCGGAGGGGGATGGCCTCCGGATAGCGCGTCGCATAATCCATGATGACTAGGATGTACCGGTGGCCCCGGGCGGACTTAGGGAGGGGTCCGACAATATCCATGGCGATACGGGAGAACGGTACATCGATAATTGGCATTGGAATTAGGGGGCTATGGGGCACGCCGCGGGGGGCGGTTAGCTGACACTCGGCACAGGAGCGGCAAAACTCCTCAATGGCCTTCTTAACGCCTGGCCAATAGAAGCGGGCGGCGACCCGGTCGTAAGTCTTTTGTACGGCCAGGTGGGCCCCTAACTGGTGGGAGTGGGCGAGATACATTACTCGGGACACATACGGTTTGGGGACGAGTAATTGTTCGACGACCTCCCCAGCGGGGTCCTTGCAAGCGCGGTACAGCAAGTCGTGTTGGACGAAGAAGTGTGGGAAAGGTTTCTCACTCACCCCCGGGTTCAGCTTCCCGTCGACGGCCACGACGTTCCGCCTGGCGCCAGCCAGGTTGGGGTCGGCCCACTGAGCGGTGGCGAACGATCCTTGCCGCCGGGGGGGCGGCGCGTCTATTCTGGGGAACTCTAGGAAGGGGTCTTCACCGAGGGCCGGCGTGTCGTCTGCGTCGGAGGCCTCCGCTTCTTCCGGCCCGGGTTCTGGCTGGGGACTTCCTCGGCCGCTGCTGGTGGACGAGGTCCCGTCTTCGCGGAGGGCGGGGCAGGCGACGAGGGGTACGCTACTTCGGCGGCGTCGGCGGCGCCGCGTCCTGGGGGGCCCTCGTCGTCCCGGGTTCCAGTATTTCTCGAACAGCGGACAGTCCGTTCCGATCAAGAGGGGGACGGGGAGTTCGGGGACCACTCCGGCGGCGACCAACGCGGAGCCACGGGGGGTCTGTACGGTCACGTGGGCGACGGGGTACCGCCGGACATCTCCGTGGACACACGTGACCGGGATGGTGGGTCCATTGGTGGCGGAGGCGAGGTCACCCCGGACCAGCGTCACGACGCTGCCTGAGTCCAGCAAGGCATGGGTGTCGGTCCCATCAACCCGGGCGGGGAGGGTGGTCTGTCGTCGGCTCTCACTTCCGGTGTGGAGGCAGGGGCGGGGCCCTCTCATGCTGTCCGCGGAGGGCATGGAGACATCGGGGCCGGGGGGCCGCTCTGGGCAGGCCCAGGACAGGTGGTCCTCCCGATTACAGACGTAGCACCTGCGGATCCGCGGGCTGCGGTCGGGGGGGCCGGAGGCACGGGGCCGGACCGGGGCCGGCGGGGTCGGCGGGGCTGGTCGGCGTCGGTCTCGGCGGTCGTCTGTCTTGGGGACGGCGTCGCTCTTGGTCTGGCGGAGCATATCCGAGCAGACGTGGTGGTTCTCCAGGAGGGCGATCAGGGCGTCCACGGATGTGGGGCTGACTCGGGCAACATATTTCTTGGCGTCGGATGGCAGGGCACGGACACACCGGTCTATGACTAATCTCTCAATCCACGGGGTCTCTCCGCCCGTGGTCAGCCAGCTCTGCGTCAGGCGGTAGAGGTCGGCGACCTGAGCGCGAGGGGGCTGGGCCTGCTGATAGGCCCACATGTGGTACCGCTGGGCCCGGGCGGGCAGGCTGTAGCCGAGGGTGGACAAGATGGCGGCCTTCAGCGTCTCGTAGTCTCGAGCGTCTCTGGCGGGAAGGTCCCGACATGCGCGTTGAGCCTCTCCCGAGAGGTAGGGCGCCAGTATGCCGGCCCAGTCGGCGGCGGGCCACTGCTCGCGGTCGGCGGTGCGTTCGAAGAGTTCGAGGTACGCCTCGATGTCATCCTCGGGGGTCTGCTTGGAGAGGACGGCGTTGGGGGTCCTAGGGACATCACCGTGTCGGTCTAGCCTGCGGACAACTTCACGCACAGCGTTCTGTAGTTCAGTCTGACTTCGGAGAAGGGCGGCCAATTCGGGGCTGGCCATGTTTAGGCGGTGGTTGAGATCAGATGAATACCCACATTCTCCACCATATGTGGGAGGTCGGGTGGGAAATACAACTCAGAGTGCAGTTTCAGGGGTTAGACACACGATGGCGCCCCTTGCTTTATTTCTCCAACAGGTTCAAACAAAGTCAGTTTTCACAAACAGAACTCAGACAGTAATATTCTTTGCATGAGGTCCCGGCTCCGAGGCGGGAGTCGTCACTGCAGAGGATGAGAGGGGATGTTAGCATACGGTCAGAGCACAAGGTAAGTACAAAGTTGGGGCCTGAGACACCCGGTCTAGGCAGTCTACCAACTGGACCTTTGTATAACTCTTTCTCTTCTTCTTTTCCAGGTTCCAGAGGAGGCCAGGAGGCTCCCCCGGAGGTAGGTAAGGGGGTGCGTATCTTTCTCTATCCACAAGGCACAGAAGAGTACTTTAGAGTAGAAGTACTCGGATACGGGGTGGTGAGTAATTAGAGTAAAAGTACTTGGTATGGTACCGGGCGGGGATGGTACGGAGGGCCCCTTAGGCTCGGCCAACAGGAAGATACACAAGCATTTATATTCTTATTTCTCTCTATCTACTGGGTGGCCGTGTCGGTACGACAACGGCAGTCAGGGGGTTAACACAAAGTAAGCGCTCTAGTTTCTAACGGTCTTCTTTCACCGGGCCTGGCGGCGCAAGCCAACTTAAAGTCTCTTCAAGGGTGAAATAAACATAACACGGGCCTGTCTTCTTTCACAGGGTGTACGTGACACTTTATCTAGAGCCTGCTAGCTTCCATTAGTCTCTACGGGGTTATCTTCATTCAACAATCTTCAGTGTAAAACACCACGGTGACACTCTTCATTCACAGTCTTCATTTAGCATCGACAGGGTGACTTCCTTCATTCACAATCTTCGTTATTATCCTTAGCTGCTCATTTGCCACTATGAGTGCCTCTTCTTAATAACACGGGTGATAGATAGTGAACGGTTTGTCTTACTGCGACCTTATGGAGCTGTGGGGCTGCCGTTTCCATACGGGGGTCCCGTCTTCCGCACTCGTCCCCGATACGAGCCAGGTGGGTCTCCAGTATGCATGCGGCTCTCCGTGTATACTTGTCTATGGTGGGCACACGCTCCTGCGTGTGCTTCCAGCCCCACTCCTACAAGCCTGGTGATGTGAGAATATAAGAGAGCAATTGAGTGGTGATACAAACAATCAAACAATAAACATAGTCCATACGTGAGAGTCCATAAGTGAGAGGAGTGTGGACTTACCATCCAACGCCGAGTGGACGGCATATGCTGCGCGAGCGTCTGTGTGTAGCAGGGATCTGATACTGCTAGGTGCGCAGGCTGTTTATAAAGGGCGCGGCTGACAGGCTGCGGCTGTCCTTAATTGCTAACCAGGGCGGCGGCCGGAATGAGGCGCAGCTGATTTAGAATTGCTCTGGGATAATACACTGAGTCTATGACCCGGCCATGGGCGTGCCTGGTTGTCATGGTAACTCGCCCCTCCCCCTGAGGTGAGACCTGACAGACTCCACACAATTCAACAAATTATAAATTAATAATGAATTTATCAGTGAATAAAAAAAATAACGCACCCAGGGCGCAGTACCCCCCACGGCCACAAGGGGGGAGGGGCAATATTTCACAACGGGTAAGGGCTAGTGATAATAATTGCTATATAGTTGCAGCCTATAGTTTGGTCCCCTCCACCTGTCGCAGGTTGAGGCGGCTCCAGACCGGGCCGGTAGAGCTGTTTGATCTGCCCGGCGACCTCCTCCAGAGCCCGGACGGCCTGGACCTGCAGCGCCAAGCCCTCCAGCATGGCCTTACCGCAGCCCAGCAGGTAGGCCTCCAGAACCACCGCCATGCGCTGGCGGAAATATGGACACCCCGCCACCTCGCTCCGCACATACCAGAAGAAGAAATGCCCGATCCTCTTGCTCTGTTTAATAGGGGAACAAATACAACAAGCAGAGGACCTGGGTGACTATACAGAGTATATACGCGTGCTATACTGAGGGAAGGTAGAATATTTATTTTGAAAAATAGCAGATATACAAGCTCATAGCTCTCTCTCTGTTTCTGCCGCGCTATGAGCTTGTATAGATCTGCTATTTTTCAATATAGCTAAAGTATAACATCTCTTCAGAACTGGTGCGATAAAAGCTCCTTAGGGATCAATGTGACAAAAACAAAATAACTTGTCATTCATGAAAAGGAACCTGTGCAGTCCATTACAATTGGTGGACAAATAGTGGAGGTAGTAGACACTTTTAAATACTTAGGCACATATATTGACAGCAAACTCAAATTCAGTGAAAATACTGACCAGATTTTTTTAACTTGTAACCAACGCCTCCACCTACTACGCAAGCTCAACTCCTTTAGAGTGAGCAAGCATATTATGGAAACAGTCTATAAAAACCTGATAGAGGGAATCTTGACTTTTAACATGGAAATGTGGTTTGGCAATCTAAATGTAAAAGGAAGAAGCAAGCTGCAGCGAATAGTAAACAAGTTGTAAAAAAGTTGTTGCTGTAATCATTTGTTTTTTACTGTTTGAGACCGAAGACGAATTTCCACACGTGGACAATAAATGAAACTAACTAACTAACTAACTAACTAACTAACATAACATAATGCTTAAAACACCAAAAGGTGGTTCCCGCCCCAGAATAGATGAATACTACTTGACTCACACGAAGAGCTCTCCGGATGAGGAAGCGAGCCAGAAAACTATCGTGATATGGTTCCACTTTGAGGATCTGTAAAGAACAGACCAGAACAGATACATGATGAAAGCAGGGTGGTAGATCATTGATTGATTGATTGATTGATTGATTGATTGATTGATTGATTGAAATATTATTAACAGTTTGCAGAATTACAGTACATTTCAAGCACAAACTCAATACACAGACTGTTAACTGTGAGTGGACGATCCAATTAAGCATTACACTTGTTTACAACAGGGTCCACCATGCTCAATTCATCAAAACATTTAGAGACGTACAAATAGACACTTCTATATATAGTTAAAGAACAGAACAGGAATTCATCATAAAGGAAGCAAAAAGGGAAAAGAAACATATACAGTGAGGGGCGGTGGGGGGAGGGGATTCAGATGGGGGCCAGTTTCGAATTGCAGCCGTCCGTAGGTGCCCTTTGAGAGCGGTTTTGAAGGAGTCAAGGGATTCACATGTCTTAATGACTGTTGGTAGGGCGTTCCACGTTTTGGTGGCATAGGAGCGAAACTAATTTAGTCCCTATACAGTAGTCCAACGAACAAGCCAGTAGCCTAAATATTATATTAATAATTAATAATAGCACATCACTGTCACTGACAAATCGTCATAATCGATCATGGAAATATGACATTCTAGGGATATAGCTTTTCTGTCTATAGGGTTTGTACTATAGCGTCTGACTCTTTGTATTGGCATTTTCAGCACCCTCTGCTGGACACATTTCCATACAGCGTGACAAAATACAGACAAACGGACGGCCTCAACAGCATGCAGTGTTGTTTTTGGCAGCAAATTTTGATTTTAGTTTTAGTCATTTTGGGCTCGATCACCAACAATAAATATGCCAGAGTGTAACGGTGGCGGAAACAGATATCGTATTTATCCGTCCGATCAAGCTACGTTGAGATGACGTGTTATTCACTACATTTGTTCGGATCGCTTAGTGTATCTTTCCGCATTTTTCCCAAGCCATTCGCCTGGTGTCGCCTGGTTAGTTGGAACATCCACGCCCATTCTACAGCATATAAGGCAACAGGAAATCTCAAAATACGTCATCATAGCCAGCACAGAGGATTTAAACAGCGCGATGAGCTTGTAGAGTAGTTAATTTTGACAGGAGGTTCCAGTCTGCACGGACAGATCTTCAAGCAAACAGCGCGATATAATTATAAACGAAACTTGCCAACTTGGCACGCATTGCTTCACTCCTTGTTAAATGTCAGAACGCTAATAAGTTAACTGATGTTACAGTTACTTTCACATAATGAGAAAGAAGTTAATTTGTAGGCTACTGTTCACCACACGACCAAATGCTATATTACAACTCGGCAATGATAAGCCCTTACTGATGAATGCACTGCAGGGTTATAAAAAAAAAAAAGAACACTCGCCTGCAGAATAAAATAGATATCCGATACATTCTTTTAATCAGAGCTGCATTGATTCATGCGGGGAATAGATTAATATCATCTCACTGTCATCTGTCTGAATGCCATGTGGAGAATGGATTTGTTATGATCATGGACAATACACGTAGGCATAGCTATTTAAATTTTCAACCATATACAGCGGATATAGCCTATATCCTCTTCGTCAGATGTAAATTAATTTCATGATGTCGTCATATTAAAATGATTCGCGGGACACGGCAAACTTGATTGATCTCATGATGAGATCAATGTAGTAGCCTACAGCCTACACAGCTACAACGTTGCCCATATTATAATTAATTAAGGTGAGCTGGCTTAAAACTGACTGGCCAAATTGCACGCGCTGATGGCATAATGTGGATTTATAGCCCTCGTGAGTCGTGACTGCTGTCTGTCTGTCAGACCGGCATGTCTGTGAACCATAGAATGCCATAGATAGACCATATGCCAGTCGGGCCGGGCCGTGTTCTGTCCTGGCTTTTATATATATCATTTTTTTATGTGCTGAACAATGTTAGGGACACATGCCTACATATTTTATCTGCGATTTGGGAACTATTTATTGATTCAGCATGAAGACTAAAGCCTTCTGAACGCTTGCGTAGATTCGTCCGCCACCTAAAGAGGTCCCGTAGGATTTGACGGAGTTTCCGACCAACCTACGCGAGCGTCAAGTTCACGGCCATTTCCATGAATTCCAAATTAATGTGGGAAATCCACGTAAATGCCTTTCCGCTAGTGTCACGTCATGTTATCATCGTAAATGCCGTTGTGAATCTGGCCCATAGTCTCTTGAATATAGTTTTCATTTAGTTTTAGTCACATTTAAGTCACCTGGAATGTTTTATTGTTAGTCTAGTTTTAGTCGACTAAATATCATACGTTTTTAGTCGACTAAATCTACAGTTGATTTAGTCGACTAAAATGTATTTTGGCGGGCCTTGATGCCGTCATAATGACTGTTTTTACACCGATCTACAAGCTTGTAGATCTGCTATTTTCAGCATACAACCAAGTGTAAAATTACTTATACTGGATCTCTTGTCCACTAGTCTCTTTTGTATTTGTTGACGAAATTGTCAGTATATTTCGTCTTAGTTTTAGTCACCATATAGCTTAGTTCTCATTTAGTTTCTATTTAGTTTTCCTCGGTGGAAAGAGGTAGTCGACGGACATTTTCCGTCTTAGTTTTAGTCGACGAAAATCAACACTGCTCAACAGTTCGCACATGCTTTGCGGACGAACTACTATAAAGGAAACTACCGGTATTACCTGCACCAGCTGCAGCAGATACTTCAGCACGTCATCGTTGGACAGAACCTCCAGCCTCCGGACCGCCAGTCTCCTGACCCGCTCGTCCACGAAATCCACCCCGAGCATCTCCAGCGCCACGGACAGCTCCAGCTCTCCGGGCCGCTCCCAGTGGCCCAGGAGCCAGTGGACGTCCTCCACCGCGGTGCGGTTCAGCCAGTCCACGCTGCGCAGGTACTGGGGCAGGTTGGAGGCGTAGAGGCAGCTCTCCTCCCGGAACCTCCGGAGACGAGACCTGTCCGTGGTGGCGGCCGGCGAGGGGGACCGGCTGGAGGTCTGAGTGGGATCAGCCGAGAGGCGGCGATGATGATGATGGTGGGAGGATGAGGACTCATGAGGCCGTGGTGGGGCTAGCAGGGCGGCGGTGGTGGCGGAGGCGGCGGTAGGGGGATTCGTGTCGACTGTGGTGGCGGTCGGGGGATTCGCGCCGGCGAGAGCAGCAGCAGTAGTACCGGCGGGGGGCGAATTTGGCGATGAAGAAATAAGGTTGAAATCCTCAGGGGAGGTGGAGGAATCAAGCTCGCTCGTGGTGGTGGAGGAGTTGGGGACATCAGACCGTCTTTTTGGAGGCAGCCTAGGGGGGGGAGGTGACGTGCTGGCGTCAGAGAGCGAGGAGGGAGATGCCTGCGTGAAGTAATGGAAGGTTGGGGCAGGGGAAAGATGGGGGCTGGTGCCAGGTGGTGCAGGGGAAAGAGGGGGACTGGTGCCAGGTGGTGTAGGGGAAAGAGGGGGGCTGGTGCCAGGTGGTGTAGGGGAAAGAGGGGGGCTTGTGCCAGGTGGTGCAGGGGAAAGAGGGGGGCTGGTGCCAGGTGGTGTAGGGGAAAGAGGGGGGCTGGTGCCAGGTGGTGTAGGGGAAAGCCCGGCGGGGGAGTTCGCACTACGCACACGCTCGGTCGCGTCAGAAACGCGGCCAGTATCCGGCGAACTCGGAGAGATACGAGAGGCCGGCGAGGACGTGGTAGCAGACGGCGCCGCCAGATCATTGGAGGACGAGGCGGCTTCGGAGGAGACGCGCTCCTCTGGGCAGTCCCACAGGGAGATCATGAAGACGTCCTCCATGAGGTCCTTCCCTTCCAGGCGGAGGTCCTCGTGGGAGCCGGACCGGCCCGTGAAGCTGTCCACGAGCGGCGAGTCCACGAGCGCAGCAGGAGCCTCGTCGACGAGCTGCGCCACAGGGACCACGTACAGGTGGAGCACCTGGTTGGACTTCAGACACTGTCGAACCCAGAGGAAGTTGCCGAGGGAGAAGTCGCCCGTTAAGAACTCCTCCCTCCCCGAGACCTTCAGGACCAGGCCGTCCAGCGGATCACAGTCGAAGCCCTGGTCGGCCATCACCTGTCGGAAGACCTTGAGAAGGATGTCGGGCGTCGCCGTGAGGTCCACCTTCACGGTGAAACTGATGCGGTTCAAGTGGTGGAGCGTGACGGGGAGCGTTCTGCTCAGGTGAGCCTGCAGGTCGTTGGGGACGGGGAACTCTGTGGCCCTGGACCATCGCCTCGACGACGCCAGGTTTCTGGGGCGGGGGGGGAGGGGGGCCTCGCCGTCAAGGCCGTGGCCAATCAGCTGGACCAGACCTTTCCGCAGCTCCCGGCTCTCCTTCGAGTCCACCTCGGACGGCTGCGTCGTGACCACCATCCTCGCCGAACTCGGAGAGATACGAGAGGCCGGCGAGGACGCGGTAGCCAGATCATTGGAGGAGGAGAAGGAGGCTTCGGAGGAGACGCGCTCCTCCTCCGGGCTCGGCGGCAGGGGGGGGGAGGAGGAGGAGGAGGAGGAGGATGTCGTCATCGTGTGGTTGCAGGTCAGGACCACGGGGAAACTGTAGCGGTCGAGGAGGATGGTGACGGCCATGGAATCGTTTACGTCGGGGTTGGTGGCCGAAGACAACTTGTCTGCTGGGTAGGTGAAGGCCTCCTTCACCTCCAGCTCTGGGTAGGGCCACATGTGGAGGGTGTGAGGCCCCTGGCTGAGGAGAGACCTGGAGAGATGGAAATATTAGATTTTTTTTTAGTCTTAAGTCTTTAAAATAGTTTTAATTTACTTTTAGTCACATTTTAGTCCCCTGGAATGTGTTAGTGTTAGTCTAGTTTTAGTCGACTAAATCTACAGTTGATTTAGTCGACTACAATGTATTTTGGTGGGCCTTCATGCTGTCGTAATGACTATTTTTACACTTGCTTAAAATTGCCGATCTACAAGCTCGCAACGCGTCGCGCTGCGACGCGTTGTGAGCTTGTAGATCAGCTATTTTCAGCATGCAACCAAGTGTAAGATGACTTATACTGGAGCTCTTGTCCACTAGTCCCTTCCTAACATTTTAGTCTGTATTTGTTTTGTTTTTGACGAAAATGTCTGTAGGCCTATATTTAGTCATAGTTTTAGTCATCATGACTTAGTTTTCATTTTGTTTCCATTTAGTTGTCGTCAGTGAAAAAAGGTAGTCGACGATCATTTTCGTCGTAGTTTTAGACAGTCGACGAAAACAACACCGTTTCATACAATGTACGAAGTAAACGCATATTGTAGTTTAAGGGCTCTATTTTCGTCCATGCTAAACCCCTTATCTCTAAACTATACTTTGCCCTTTCTTATACAATTTTTGAATAGACTTTGTATTATTAACTAGCAGCTACAGTTGAACTATTCAAAAATGTTTTTCAAAATAGATCAGCTAGTTACTATAGCTGATCTACAGTAGATCGACACGTTGTGAGCTTGCAGATTGGCTATTTTAACTATTAATTATTTTTTTTCAAAATAGTAAAAAATAAAAAGGAAAAAAAGAAAGGGGCAAAGCAGTTTAGAGATAAGGGGTTTAGCACGGACAGAAATAGTCTTGTTACTAAACTGTCGCTACACTCTAACAATTTATTAAAGAATAGTTGTTGTGATGTACTGTATCAGGAAATGTAAAAAAAAACCCAAAAGAGCATTCAGTAATGGAATGCCATGGTCAGATATTCAGGTATTGTAACTTGCTGGAGTTAGTTTGACAAACGGGTTTAGAGTCTTACTGGAAGTTTACTGCAAAAAAGCTTCTTTCCCCGAAAAACCAGATACATGAACGAACAAGGAAAACGCTAGCCACCCCCCACCACCACCACCACCTTTGCCCCCTTCCTGCACTGTTAAGCTCAAATTGCACCTCTATAAACTATTTCTGTTGTATATTTATGGAACATAGCCTATTGTGAAGTTGTTTACAAAAAATAATAATACTTGCTACTACAAGGAAAACATGCACATGTACATATGATACTATTTTTCTACTCTTTGTCTTTTTTGCACTCTATATTATATCCTTGCTGTGTTTTGCTTTTTGATGTTATATTATATATTTTCTGCTGCATTGTGTGAAGGAAGCCAAACTAAAATAAGTTTTACTCTTATGTACCTGTAGTCGTGTACACAAGACGTGACAATAAAGCACAACATTGAACCTTGAACAGACAAACATCTGTTCTAAACTCTTTCTACATGTAGAAACACATGCAACAGTTTTAACAACCAAATTGATGCTGAAACTTGAAAATGACACTTCATTAATGAAGTGTCATTTGAAGCACCATATGTTTCAGCATCAATTGCGTAGTGCACATGTATCAGAGAATGACTGAATAAAATACGAGGCCATGCATGGACATTGGATGCAAACTGACCTGTGGTCAATGAGCAGAAGGTTGACAAAGTACAGCACCTTCCCCTTCCCTTTCTGCTGGCCGTCCGGTGCCTTAGCATTGGCACCGCCGGCTTTGCTGTCGTTGGTGTTGATGGTGAGGCCCAGCTTGGTTCCGCGCGGCAGGTCCCTGAGCAGCATGTCGAACTCCAGCCACTCGTTCCACAGCACCTCGTCGGCGAAGGCCTTCGGAGAGGACACCACCGTGGAGAGAACCTTGTTGCCGAGAAGTACGGTGACTTCCACATACGCGGACTGAGGGGCTTTGTCGGGGAGCGTCGGGACGTCGAAGCCCAGGAGTTTGACCCTGAACCTCCGGTGGCAGTCCCACAGGGAGATCATGAAGACGTCCTCCAGGTCCTTCCCGTCCAGGCGGAGGTCCTCGTGGGAGCTGGACCGGCCCGTGAAGCTGTCGACGAGCGGCCAGTCCACGAGCGCGGGAGCCTCGTCGACGACCTGCGCCACGGGGACCACGTACAGGTGGAGCCCCTGTTCGGACTTCAGACACTGTCGAACCCAGAGGAAGTCGCTGAGGGAGAAGTCGCCCGTCAGGAACTCCTCCCTCCCAGAGACCTTCAGGACCAGGCCGTCCAGCGGATCACAGTCGAAGCCCTGGTCGGCCATCACCTGTCGGAAGACCTTGAGAAGGATGTCGGGCGTCGCCGTGAGGTCCACCTTCACGGTGAAGCTGATGCGGTTCAAGTGGTGGAGCGTGACGGGGAGCTTTCTGCTCAGGTGAGCCTGCAGGTCATTGGGGACGGGGAACGCCGTGGTCCAGGGCTCTGTGGCGTAGGCCTTTTCGTCTCGGCCCTTCAGCTCCCGTCGCCTCGGCGACGCCAGTTTTCTGCGCGTGAACGTGAGCTCCCCCAGCCTGTCGGTGGCCTCGCCGTCGAGGTCGTGGCCAATCAGCTGCACCAGACCTTTCTGCTGCTCCCGCCTCTCCTTCGAGTCCACCTCGGACGGCCGCGTGACCACCATCCTCACCGCCATGCGTCCGGTGGCGTCGCGCGACCATGGAACGTCTAACGTCCTTAGGATCTGATAGTCGTCGTAGACCTCGTACCAGTCCTGAGCCCTGGCGTAGAGCAGGATGTACTCTTCAGGGTCCAGCAGCGCCTGTGGGTCAGGAATCCAGTTCTGCTCCTGTGCCTGCAGACCAAAGAAATGATCAGCAGTGAAAAAAGTACTCCAATGTTTTACTTAAAGGAGAATTTCATGCTAGAAGGCTTTCTTACCTCTCGTTGCACCAAAGTGATCTAGGTGTTATTTTGTGCAAAAACGCATTATTGGGCCCTCATGGGCCCTCAATGTGGCACTGGGTTTTAGTGCTAATTCGCTTATTTCCATCGCTATGAAATCTTTTTTTTTGTATAAATCCTCTCTTCATAATGTCAACAGTATGTGTAAAGACACTACAACTCTCGTGTATCGCAAGACCTCACAAGACTTTGTGAGCTCCATGCAAGTGGATGGAGCTCACGAAGTCTCGAGAGATGGAAAAAAGCAAATTTAATAGCACTAAAACCCAGCACGCCATTCAGGGCTTGTGGTGGGGTATAGTGGGGTTCCATCTCCATGTTAACACTTAGGGTGCCATTTTGAACGTCATATGATATGACATATAAGATTACAGTAATATGAGCTGGGGGCTTGGGGTATGTCATATTGCAATTTTAAGCATGTTAAGAAGCGCTTTCGACACCCCGTGGAGTGCGCAAAACGGCCTTGAATTAGTCATGGGAGTGTTTAAGGCGTGTTTGAGAGTTACCCAATCAACATGTCCGTACTATTTTCTTTACCAGTCAGCTGATGTGACATACGGAATGCGCACTTTGGGGATCGTTATATTACATTTCTTCAGGCTGGCACCATAGAAGACATGACATATGACTTTGTCACATTTGGGTTAATTATTCCTATTGCACTGCATGCTGTCACCTTTATGCCTCAAAATAAGTTGTTTCTATTGAGAAACACCAGTAAAATTATATTTAAATTAATTTAAATTATAATTATATTATATTTGAAATGAGTAATGAGTTGAATGCGTGGTGTATGCCCGTGATCGTATGGTCTTCGCTCGTAGCATTTTATTGAAGAAGACTTTGATTGAGTGTGATACAGCGTATGAAAGCACACTTCCCAAGGATTATGGCGATGTTTTTATTTTTTTTAAGGTTGAGAAATGAAATAATTATGGCCGTTTCTAATCTCAACATTTCAAAAATAAAAGCCGTGGATGCGTCTTTTGCTGCGCTGTTGCCATGTCTCATAGAAACAAGTAAATAGGTCTATAAAAATAATCCCCAAATAAGCGCATATAACTGGTCTGTAACCTATTTTCTGTAACCTATTTTAAATTATTTTAAATTAAGTGCCATGTTTTTATTTTCTAGATAGTGAGTCTGCTATATCCAGATTAATTTTAATGACACCACATTAAAATAAAAGACATATTTTGTTGATTGTCCACAAATATAAAGTTTTATCTTTTTAAATATTTTCTTGCACATTGTTATAATGATCATTATATATCCGCCTGCAGTCAGAGTTCATAGTTTTAATGAATGAATGTGATTCATTGTGAGCTGGTAGATCTGCTATTTTCAAAAGTAAAATTTTAATTACATTTTTGTATTAGCCGTCCTTAGTTGGGCAAATGCATTCATCTGGGGATCCTTGACATGGGAATGTGCTGTGTGAGGATCACTGGTTTAAACAACATTAGGAGAAACCTTTAGAAACAAGAAAAGCAACCACAACTACCAATATTTACAAGCAACTTTACAGAAAAAGAAGCCGCTTATAATAAACAGACTTGGCAACACTCCAGCAGCGTCCCAGAGCCGCTCAAGTGTAAAATCAAACAGTGCTTTATCTTCTTTTTGCGTTTATGAGGTGCCTAGACCCACGTCTAATCGTTATGCGCAGGTCAAGGGGCTTAATAGCAAATTGCGCAAAGCGAAAATAATTAACATATGGACACTCCCACAATGCTAAAATATTCAGCAACGTCGTATTCCATATGTGTGTGCGTTCAACACGGGACGATAAGGCTTTCATAATACGATTGTGCGCAGAGCGAGGCCAATTTATGTATTACCACATGGTAAAACGCACCTTCAAAATCCAGCCCTTAGTGTGCTACAGTTTCTAGTGGACCAAGGATTTCTGGTGCTAAGCGATTAACATGGGACTTTTTTTGGGGGGGGGGGGCCCACAGCGAGGGGCCTCTTATAGCGAGAATCACACCGCATAAATCAAAAGAAAGCCTAACTTGTCCACTTCAATTAAAAAATTTTGATTATACCATGATTCTACCATCTTCCATTCTGGAGATATTGACCTTTTTCTAACACCTGCTTTTGCCTGCACGCTGCTCGTTTGAAAAAAACAACAGAGATATGGAAGCTTGAAGTTGACAGACATTGCCAGACAGATATAAAAATAACACAAATAATATCATATACTGTACATACTATACACTGAATGAAAGCCCTGAATGTCTACTTTTAGGAGGAAAACAAATACACGTTGATCCCATGTAGTTTGTCACTAATTGGCTATTGAATGCAGCTTGCGCCCACCAGAGAACTTTAGAGAAGGCATGGACCCGAATAACTATTATTCACAAAATAAGGCCTATAGCGACATGTACATACTATATACCGTATGAAACAGTAGACTCTCTGCTTTCATAAGAAAAATACTAATACTGTAATAATAATAGAAATCACACCCCAGTGAAGTGAGCAGTGCAATGTTGCACTGCTCACTTCACAACATTGCACTGCTCACTTCACAGGGGTGTGATTTTTATTATTACGAGCAAGACGCGCGAACGCGGAAAGCGAACGCAGATCGTAAATTGCAATAACAATTAGAATAAATTACAGACATGATCTGCAGGGTGTCATAGTTAGTGCTTGGACCACGCCAGCTCCATATATACAAAAGACGCCATCACACTCATGTCACCATGACTCAGCCATAACCATATAAGGAGTCCCCAAAGCAGGACCACGCCATCACACTCATGTCACCATGACTCACAAAAGGGCCAGGTCCACATCCACATAATACAGTAAGCGGGACAGAAAGCGGGACAGATAGACACACACACACACACACACACACACACACACACACACACAGAGACAGACGTGATCTGCTAGGTCTCATAGTAAGTGCTCACTGCGTTCGCAATTACAGTATTAGTTTTTTTCTTATGAAAGCAGAGAGTCTTGATGCACATATCTGATCATAAAACGGACTTGGAAACTTTCTTCTGCCTGCATCGTGGTCAGTCTCTCTCCTAAGTTGTTAGATAGAAAATATACATCAGCCTCAATCGTAGCCCCATATGTCCCCTCTCCCTACGCTCATTCTGTGATTCGAGCTACAATCGCAGTAACAGGGGGGGGGGCAACTAGGCTTTGAGGAAATGATCTTGCATAATCAACATTATTGTAGATCGGGTGCTGCTTTTTCTTTGCCCAAACATGTCCAGACATAACACTACTAACCTCACCGATCCAGTCTCGCGTCTCTATAAGGTGAGAGGCGAGACTGGATCGGTGATTATGTCTGGACATGTTTGGGCAAAGGACAATGATGATCGGGGTAAAGAAGCAGAAGCACGTCAACAATTATGCGGCGAGTTGATCATGGCGGTCCCTCGATAATGTGCAATCTGTCCATGACTGACTCCATGTGTGTTGCAAACGTTATGAAATCAAATGCCGATCGTTGCAGGTTTATATACGGGCAGAGAGCAAATCGCGTTATATCTTTTTCCAAGAATGAGAGAAGTGCAAGGCAAGCCTAATCCTATGCAGTTGAAAGCAGAGGGGACTGGGAGTGGGGGGGGAACTGCCAATGCGATCCAAGACGAAGAGACCCCCCCCCCCACAATTCTCCCTCGGGAGAAACCATGTAGAAACAGGAGGGGAGGGGGAATCGAGTGTATTCACACACACTAGAGCATGGACACATCCATTTTAGATCCCCTGACATCTGCGTTGGTCTATGCCGGACGGCCGTCTCCATTACGTCGTAATGGAGGGCTGCCTCCTCGCATAGACCAACCAATAGGCGGTGCCAGACGCTTCTCAGACCAACACCTCTTTTCAGCAGGGGGGGGGGTTTAACTCTTTGTAGAGCCGATCGGTGTTACATTATGAGTTGTCCGGGCGCGTATATAGTTGAACTACAGAAATCAATAAAAAGACGTATTTCGGACCATAAGACGTATAGAAACGGTATGCGCATAGCATGTTTGCGTATCATAAAGCGTACGGGTACGCTCTTAGCGTTCGATGTGTTAAATTTAGTTGTCATTTACAACTCATGTAAAAGTTTCACTTTCAGTACTAATTTGCAGGTGAGGGTCTATAGAACCATTTTGGTTCGAGTGGCAATCACCAAAATAAAATAATTGGCCTATAGGGGGCGTAGTCAGGTGTCAACCCCCATCAGCCCTAAGAAAATATTAGGGATGCACCGAAAGGGAAATTCTTGGCCGAAACCGAATACCGAATATAGGAAACAGTTGGCCGAAAACCGAATACCGAATAGCCGAATACATCTTTGTTGTAAAGCTACCTGATTATGACAAAAGACATGATTATGGCAAAACCTAACTTAAATAATAAACACTTATGGGTCCATTAAAAAACATCTAAATAATTGGAGGCTTTGTGATTAATTAATCTCAATTAATCACATTTTAATCGCATATCAATAGGCCTATTTGACCTGAGCAGTGAGCTTTTTTTTCTACATAAGCATAGGCAATAAAAACAAGTAATAATAATAGTGATAATATTATTTATATAAAGCTTCTCTCAGTACTTAAAGACACTTTTCAAGGAGAACATGAGAAAACAAATAAAAACAACTTTATTAGAGAAAAACTAAGACTATGGAATAAAATAAATTAAACTGGAATGAGATAGCAATATTCCAGAGGTGGGTTTGAATTTATAGGTGGTGGCATGTCTTTTTTTGGGAAGTGCATCGTTTTGACAGGTCTACCTGCTGTGGACAGTGACCCTGACCATTAAACACGGGACACAACGATACAGTCTATCATTCATTGTTAAAGCTCCAAATGATATTCCCATTCGTCTTTGTGTCTGCCCGTGTAAACGCAGCAGCGAGTGTGAGGTGTTGGGGAACGGATGCAAAGTACATAGTGTTAAAACTAACGTTAGCTCCCATGCTAGCTACTAGCTTCCCTTGTCAACAGAACACCACCACAGATCGGGTGGAAGCTGCTAATATCACGTTGCTTGTGCCCGTGGATGGGAAATAAGATTTAGAAGGCTATGGAATCGTGGATGAAAGCACAGATATGTGCAATACAGTTGTGTCGGATCTGCTGATCTGCTGCTGCCCGTGACTGCTGCTCGTGTGTTGTGTTGCGACTGTCGCTGACGGCTGAATGATGCATAGTTAAAGAGCGTCATAAGCATGCGCCCTTCCTGCGCTGAAAGTAGCAGATCTACAAGCTATCTACCCGTCGCAATGCACAGCGCGTTGGGCTTGTACATCTGTGTTTTTCTCGCAGTTTAGTTCGATTCACAACTTTAGGACCACTACTACTATTCGGTGATATTTTTCGGCTTATTTGAGCCGAAACCGAATAGGCCGAAAATACATTTTTAGCCATTTTCGGCCGAATATTTTCAGTGGCCGAATTTTCGGTGCATCCCTACAAAATATGTAACCAATCTGAACATAATGAGATATGCATGGATTCACAATCAGGAGTAGCATTTGGTACTTAAACCTTATTACACATATAATATTTGTTTCCACCCAGTATTGGTGTATATCCAGCTTCTATCCTGTTGAACCTAGAATGGTGATGTTGGTGCCTATACCTATGTTATCATGAATGACTAATTGTATAAAAACAAAATACATATAATAGGACAATATATAATATTTCACACAAATGAGACAATGCAGTACATGTGGCGAACTAAAGTTAGATATTGGAATATAATACACCACTCGTGTGTTATATTGGTTTACTTTATTAGTTATACTATGTACTGCCACTATAGGGGGCAGAGTAGCAGGTGTGTCTTAATTGTTCAGACTTGGTAGCTTGTTAGTTATAAGACTAAGCATACTGCAGAAGAGAATGAGCTGCACTGATTGCTCTCTTGTGGTATTGATATTTTGAAGGTAAGCAAAAAAGTTAAACATGTCATGAAGGATCCTAAAGTGTTTTTTATGAATATGGATAGTCATGTGGGATAAGTGGCCAAAGTAGGCTACTACATCCCAATAGTATGAGCTAAACCAAAGTAGCCTGTAGCTATAGCACAGGCTAAAACTATAGCTACAGTATAGCAATTATGCTGAGGAAGAAATTGTGTTTTCATTATTTTCATTATTATTACAATGGTAAATGTGAATGTAGCTATATGCACTGCTGACTGTTTTCTTGTATTAATATGTTGAGGCAAACTGTTAAATACAAAAGTTATATAATAATATAGTAATATAATAATATAATATTTTCTATATTCTTTCATGATATGACCCTAGTTTATCCAACATGTTGTTGGGCCTACACATAAACATGGGCACACTCTGGACCTGGTGATTTCTAGAGGGCTGAACATCACTGTGGAAAGGACTATTGAAAGGCCTGAGCTATCAGACCACTATTTGCTGTGTTTTAATATGACTGTCTCTGATCTAGAGAAAAACATCACGGAATATACCATAAAAAAGCGTTTTTTTAGCTCTTCTGCAGCCGACGAGTTCTCTCGTCATCTGGGGCCCCCCCTGCCCGATACCCCCCCAGTAAATGATATGGTTCAATTTTTTAATCTTAAACTAGAGTCAGCTCTTGATATAGTGGCTCCTTTGAAAACAAAAAAGAAACATAACACCAGAATAACACCCTGGATAAATGAGCATACACGCTCACTGAAGCAAGAATGTCGTAGAGCTGAGCGAGCGTGGAGAAAAAACAAACTCACCATCCACCTAGAGATTCTTAAAAAGTCAACAGTCGCCTATAACAAAGCCTTGCGTCTAGCAAGGCAGGCATATTTCTCTGGCATTATTAATGAGAACAAGAAAAATGCCAGAGTCCTATTCTCTACCATTGAACGACTTTTAAACCTTTTAAACTTTCCCGGGCTCTAAAGCTAAGTGTAATGAGTTTGCATGCTTTTTTGATAACAAAATCTTTAACATTAGAGCTGATATTATGAATGGTGCTGCTGCTAGCGCAAACCCTCAAACAGCAGCTAATGGTCCCAGAGTAGATCTCTCCAGGGGGAGCCTATTAACGTTCTGCGCAATTGATGAAGATGAACTCCGCAAAACCATATCACAGATGACATCATCCTCCTGTTCACTGGATAAAATTCCCACCACCTTTCTCAAAGAGGTCTTGGACAGTGTGATTGGAGATATCCTAAAAATTGTAAACAGCTCTCTACAATCAGGTGTCTTCCCAGACTCACTGAAGACTGCTGTAGTTAGGCCCCTACTCAAGAAACACAATCTTGATCCCTCTGTTTTGGGTAACTATCGACCCATTTCAAATCTACCCTTTCTGGGCAAGGTTTTAGAAAAATGCATCTTTCATCAATTGGATGTGTTTCTACAGAACAATAATGTGCACAACAAATTCCAATCTGGCTTTAGGAAAGGTCACAGCACAGAAACAGCACTTGTAAAAGTAATTAATGATCTTAGGGTGTCTGCTGACAAGAAACATGTATCTGTTCTCCTACTCCTAGATCTAACGGCTGCATTTGACACGATTGATCATTCAATTTTAATACAGCGTCTGGAACACTGGATAGGCCTGTCTGGTACGGCCCTGTCCTGGTTTTCCTCCTACCTATCAAACAGAAGTTACTTTGTCAATCTAGCCGAGTTTGACTCAGACAAACACGACATCAGCTCTGGTATTCCACAGGGCTCGATTCTTGGCCCTCTGCTTTTCTCCTTGTACATACTGCCATTGGGCGAACTCATTACCAACCACGGAGTCAATTTTCATTTCTATGCTGATGATACCCAACTTTATCTTTCTGTGGCTCCAGATGATCCCTGTGCTTTAGACCCGCTGTTGACCTGTCTGTCTAGCATCAAATGTTGGATGAGTGAGAACTTTCTCAAGCTAAACGAGGATAAGACAGAAGTTCTCATAATCGGTTCTAGTGAGCAGAAAGAATCAATAATAAGCAGACTTGGTAACCTGACTGTAGAAAGTAACAGTAAAGTAAAGAACCTGGGGGTTATTATTGATTCTGAATTGAATTTCAATTCACACATTAATCATGTTACCAAGATTGCCTTTTTTCACCTTAGAAATATTGCACGAATCAGAGCCTATTTGTCCTTGGACGATGCAAAAACGCTAATCCACGCCTTTGTTTTTTCTCGGCTTGACTACTGCAATGCACTCTTTTCAGGACTGCCTAAGAAAACAACTGACAGACTACAACTTGTCCAAAATGCAGCAGCCAGAGTTTTAACTAGAACTAAGATGAGAGAACATATTACTCCAGTTTTGGCATCACTGCACTGGCTTCCGGTTGTTTTTAGGATTGATTTTAAAATTCTTTTACTTGTCTATAAAGCTCTCAATGGTCTCGCACCTTCCTACCTACTTGACTGCCTGCCTAAATATGTCCCAAACCGCCCCCTAAGGTCTTCCACTGCCGGCCTGCTCGCTTTGCCAAAAAAAATGGCAACTAAAAAACACGGGGAAGCAGCTTTTTGCTTCTACGGGCCGTCGGTATGGAACAAGCTCCCACTGTACCTTCGTCAGGCAGCCTCTGTAGACATTTTTAAAGCTCAGCTCAAGACCCACTTCTACAACATTGCTTTTAATTGATCTTTTATTTTTTGTTATTCATGTCCTCACTGCATTACTGCTTGTTTTTAATGTTGTTGCCATGCTTTTCTTTTATCCTCCATTTCTCTGTAAAGCACTTTGAGCTGCATTTCATGTCATGAAAGGTGCTATACAAATAAAGTTTTATTATTATTATTATTATTATTATTAACAGAAAACTAAACCTGGATAAAGTATTTGGCTGGGACAACGAAATGGCAGTTGTGCATTTTGTGCCAAAAGCAAACTGAGGAAAGACTTGTTTTCCCTCTTGCAAATCCAGTTGCCAGTCGTAGAGAAGGAGCCTACACAGACATCATAGGCCTTGCAAGTCAGTTCAGAGCAATTGACGCTTCTCCCCACCCAGAGGTAGAACTTCCAGATGCATAATCCATGAAGCTAAATCGTGCATCCTGGCATACAACTTGTCTGCATCTTTACAGGGCAACAGCACTTGACAGTGCAAAAAAAAAGGCATTCTGGAGGTGCTGTGGCATTGGCAAGAAGATCATGCCGGACTGGTGCACCTGTTAATCGTTGTCTCTTTTGTGGTGAAGAAACATATGCAGCAGACCGTTCATTCCAGAAGGTAGAACTCACCCAAGAGATAAACGACAAGGCAGTTGCGCTGGGAGAAGACCGTATCGTGGCACTCCATGACTATCCATATTCATAAAAAACACTTAAGAATCCTTCATGACATTTTTTGCTTACCTTCAAAATATCAATACCACAAGAGAGCAATCAGTGCAGCTCATTCTCTTCTGCAGTATGCTTAGTCTTATAACTAACAAGCTACCAAGTCTGAACAATTAAGACACACCTGCTACTCTGCCCCCTATAGAGCGCCGCAGTCCCGCCCCCTTTCAGAAAAGCGAGTGGCCCAGGAAATGAAACCCCAATGCATTCTTCCATCGGCACTTCTAATATAATTTATTTAAAGGCGGTTACGCCGCGGACAATGCCAATTCGGATCATGAGAAATCATGACAATGAACACAATGTTTTGGGCCGATCAAATAATTTATAAGACGAAAAACAAAACAAATAGTGTTGTCTCCTGCCTTTATTTTCTTCTTTCTAATGATTTGATCGGCCCAAAACATTGTGTTCATTGTCATGATTTGTCACGATCCGAATTGGCTTTGTCCGCGGCGTAACCGTCTTTAAATAAATTATATTAGAAGTGCCGATGGGAGAATGCATTGGGGTTTCATTTCCTGGGCCACTCGTTTTTCTGAGAGGGGGCGGGACTGCGGCGCTCTATAGTGGCAGTACATAGTATAACTAATAAAATAAAATAAACCAATATAACACAGGAGTGGTGTATTATATTCCAATATCTAACTTTAGTTCCCCACATATGTACTGCATTGTCTCATTTGTGTGAAATATTATATATTGTCCTATTATATGTATTTTGTTTTTATACAATTAGTCATTCATGATAACATATAGGCACCAACATCACCATTCTAGGTTCAACAGGATAGAAATTAGGCGTAATGTAGTAATTCAATGTACATTGGGCAGCCATCTTTATTTTGTTTCTATATCAGATTATTCAAATAATAATAATAATAATAATAATAAATATTTGAAATCCAGTTGATTCCTCACACAGGATTGACTTGATATAGCAAGAAAAACAAAGAAAAAACAGCAATATAAAAATTAAGACATTTTTCAAATAAACATAATTCCGATTTTGGCCATTTTGGAAATTTGGCAAAAATATATATTTCTATTTGTCGACTTGCCGCTTCCTGCTATTTTTGTGGATATACACCAATACTGGGTGGAAACAAATATTATATGTGTAATAAGGTTTAAGTACCAACTGCTACTCCTGATTGTGAATCCATACAGATCTCATATGTTCAGATTGGATAATTTAATCAAAAGTTACAACAGTTTACATACTTTGGTAGGGCTGATGGGGGTTGGCACCTGACTACGCCCCCTATAGGCCAATTATTTTATTTTGGTGATTGCCACTCGAACCAAAATGGTTCTATAGACCCTCACCTTCAAATTAGTACTGAAAGTGAAACTTTTACATGAGTTGTAAATGACAACTAAATTTAACATGGAGACGGAACCCCACTAGTAGGGGAAATAGCCTTAGAGTATATATGAATAGAGAAGACACCCGAGTTCTCCTTCCAGAGGCTCCATAGAGACAGATAAAAACCCCTGTGTTCACCTGCATGTAGAGGCGGAGCCGCAGCTCTCTGACGTTGCACCGGGCCGGCAGAACCACCTCCAGATCACCTGGACCGGTCCCTACGGAACCACCATCACTGGACCGCTGCTGTGGCAGAACCACCTCCATGAGATCACCTGGACCGGTCCCTACGGAACCACCACCACTGGACCGCTGCTGTGGCAGAACCACCTCCATGAGATCACCTGGACCGGTCCCTACGGAACCACCATCACTGGACCGCTGCTGTGGCAGAACCACCTCCATGAGATCACCTGGACCGGTCCCTACGGAACCACCACCACTGGACCGCTGCTGTGGCAGAACCACCTCCATGAGATCACCTGGACCGGTCCCTACGGAACCACCACCACTGGACCGCCGTGGCTGTGGAGGAGGTCCTCCTCCTGGCCCTCCTGGGACAGGGCGGAACTCAAACAGGAACAGCACGCTGTTCTCAGACCAGTTCCCAGACAGTGTTTCTGCTGGGAGCTCCTTAGCATGCTGTCCTATGGACTGATCCAGGAACCCAGAGCTGCTCATCTTGAGCTATATGGAGAGAGAGAGAGAGAGAGAGAGAGAGAGAGAGAGAGAGAGAGAGAGAGAGAGAGAGAGAGAGAGAGAGAGAGAGAGAGAGAGAGAGAGAGAGAGTCAGACAGACAGGCAGGCAGGCAGGCAAGCAGGCAGGCAGGCAGACAGACAGACAGACAGACAGACAGACAGACAGACAGACAGACAGCAAATGTTGGTTCTGAAAACCCCTCTGCATATCAATGATAAAGAGTATGTATAACTTCCCATTATGCAACAATGCAGTGTTTATTATTCAACTGCTTTTTTAAATGCCATTTTTTACATAAATGCCGAATCACCATAACATAGCAGCACAGGACAGGACAGCACAACACAACGAGCAACTGATAAATAATAAAAAACAGAAATCTTACCTGCTTTAATAAATGCTATTCCTAAATGAGAGGAAACAAAGTGTGTGCGCTTCGTCTGCACGTAACCGGGTGTGTGTGTGTGTGTGTGTGAGACACACACCATATAGAGAACTGGACTCACCTGAGCTTCCTGTTTCCTGCTCCAGGACTTCCTCATTCTCGTGACTCTGTGACTCCAGAGTCCAGAGGACGTGCACAGAATGTCAGAGAGGCAGGGGCACTTTTGGACAAAAATAGCTTGCGACGCGTTGAGAGCTTGTATAGATCAGCTATTTCTGGGGCACAACCCAGCACTCTTTAGCTAGTTGCAGTGTGTGTGTGTATACGACATGGATTTCTAAACTAATTTGTTCAACGCAAAAATACTGTGTTCAAGTTCGGGAGGGGGAAAAAAGCTATTCTCCTGAATGAAGTTCAAGAGGGGAAAAAAGCTATTCTCCTGAATGAAGTTCAAGAGGGGAAAAAAATATATTCTCCTGAATGCTGCCTTCCTTCCGGCATGGCATGGAAAGGAAAGGAGTGGCATTTATTACATTTCTTTCACCATGTAGTAAACGCTGCATTCGTGGTCTGGAGAGGGCAGTTGTTTTACAGACGGGGTAAAAGGGGCAGCGGGGCTGAAGCCCCCTTTGATGTCTACGTCCCTGTGTGACTATAGAGGGTATGCACGTGACATCATCGTACCTGGAAGTTATGCAGGAACGCCCACTGAGTGGCAAAAAAACTACATCTCCCAGAGTGCAGCAGCAAGATGGCTGCTCGTTACCTGATTAGGAGCTCCTGAAAAGGAATGGAGGTTCAGTCATTCTCTCAAACAAACAAACACCAGATGCAAACAGCAAAGATCTACTCCTGGGTCCTACCTACAAAGACGCCAATAGTGATATTGTAATGTTTTATTTAAACTCATGTATGCAGCACTGTTTAATGTGGTTAAAATCTGGCTTCAATGGGCTGATTGTGTGTTTAGTATGTTCAACTGGGAAAGAACATCAGTGTTGCCTTCATTTTTGTTTGAGAGTTTGGTTTGATTTATGTTTTATAAAGTCAAAGTATCTCTTTTAAAAAAATGGTTTACAGCCAGTGAAGGACAGATCAGTGTGTAAAGTTGCCCGAGGGCCAAGTCTCGAAAAACAGTCAGCGATGCTTTGTGTGGATTTTATTTTCCCCACTCCAGCTCCAGTGCAGATATTCACAGTGCAAAAAATATCAAACAGCAAAAATAATACTGGCCCAAAAATCCAAAATAAAGAACTCAAAAATACTTACTGCAAAACTTAGGACAAAGGAAAAATAACAAAACTGCACTAGGCTAAGCCCATGCAATGGGCCCTAGCAGCTCTCTCACTGGGCTGTCAGCATGTTGCCTGCCCGAACATAACTGACTAGCTCTGCCTGCAGTCGCCCTTTTATAGGAGAGGATCCTACCACAAACAGAGAAGCAATTAAATCTAAACGGCTTATCTACAAGCTCACAGATATCCGCTGAACATGAATAAGTAACCAAATAAATAGATGTTCTATTTTAGACTAAACATCATTTGGGTTTGCATTCATTTCCAAAGCCAATAGAAATACTTTGCTCATCAACATTGTGAAACACCTCTACTCCTCAACAGTACTTGGCCCCTTCCCCCCCTTCTTAAGCTGAATGGCTGAGCCCTGCTCTGGTTCAGAGTGCCAGCACTGGAGAGGCCATACCAGTGACAAACAATGCACCAACCACAGGTTACAATGAACAAACTGTTTTCCCTGCAAGTCTGTGTGTATCATTTCATGTGTACATCATTATGAAACCTGAATATGTTGTGAATAAATTGTGAATGCATTCATCAACAGTATTGACATTATATCATGATAGGACCTGTCTGCCCCACTACCCACAGTTTGTGTGGTGTGTGCGTGCGTGCAATGTCCTTAATCAGAGTATGTGTGTGTGTGTGTGTGTGTGTGTGTGTGTGTGTGTGTGTGTGTGTATAGGGCATGGGCTGCGCCGTGACACAGTTTTTACCAGAGCATTCTTGTATTTAATAAAAACACTATTGCTACCCTGTACAACTTGACTACAGGTTTACGCCAGCAGTAAATAAAACAGTACTTACGAAGCCCCTCCGTCTGGCAGCCTACCGATGACCCTAGTCCTCTCTGACTACCTGTCAGTGGGAGAGGAGAGTGTTGGCTGAATGAATATCAACATCCTAATACAGGAGGGGCTAATTATGACAGGCAATCCCCCCCCCCCCCCCCCCCCCCAGTCAAAAAACACTCCGTTTGAAATAGACACTCATGGCCCTAGGGCCTAGATCATCCTTCCTGGGATCAGGAAGCATCAAGCATCAAGAGGGGCTCCCAAAACGTTTTAGCTCTCCCCAAATTGAATCCAATATGAATCACCTCTATGAATAAGTAGTACAAAATAGCCAATCTAAAAGATTTTGTTTAAAAAAAAATATATATATATAGTAGTCTAGTAGGCTAAATGTAACTAAAACGTAAAAAAAAAATAATAAAAAAAAAAAAAAAATATATATATATATATATATATATATATATAAAAGCAGTACAGACCTGAGTCCAGCACCTGCCCTAAAAGCAGGTTCTGTGGGAGGGCGTCCAGCACACCTTCCACCGGCGTGCGGCACACAGGGCAGGCTGGCTGGCTGCAGCTCAGCACCTTCTCCTGGAGGCACCGCCGGTGGAAGGTGTGCTGACAGGAGAGCATCTTCAGAAGGAACAGAAGCAACAGAAAACCTCATGACTCTCAACAACGGACCGCTTTTGTCCCATAATCCGATGAAACAGTGTGAAAGCAAAGCAGACCCTCCTCCTCCTCCTCCTCCACCCAATAGTGATCAATAATGAACAGAGTATGTAAGATGTGGATGTTTAGGTATTGTCATTTCTAAATACACAATGAACACAGTCTGTAAGATGATGTCATTCTAAAACCTGTGTTGCTGCTGTTACAGTACATACAATAAGATGAGATTCAATTTATTGTCAATGTACAGTACAAGTACAGCACAGCGAAAGTTTGCAGTTTGGAAGCACTCGTTTTTGTTAACGGGTCGCGCTGCTGCCTCCTGCATTATGTGCAAATTCGAAACAGGTGGAACGCAGGGCCGTTCAGTGACATACGACGAGTGCTTCCAAACTCCAGCACTTAAAATAATCACTTGCAGAGGATGTCTTGACAGAAAGTAGCTCATAACATCTCTATGGTGGATTTTTATGAAAAACAAGCTCGGCAGATTGAAAGACGATAATTCAAGCTTGGACTACAGCTGCAATGTTGGTGAGTTTAACGTTGTTTGAGACAAGCAGATAGCAAACCAAAAAAGATGAGTGGGGAGTCAATGGAGGGTATTGCAACTCTAGATTCATCCCATTATAAAAAAATCTAGAGTTGCAAATTGCGGCTACCTACGGCAGTGGTACCCAAACTTTTTCATGTTAGGACCCCCAAATTGACACCAAGTAGCCCCTTTTGAAATGCCATTCTCCCATGAGAGAAGAAGCAGTGATGTTCAACCCGTTTAATTGCAAGGACCCCCAGTTTGACATGAATTAGTCTACGGACCCCCATTTAATGGCATTTCTATTTCCGAGACCCCCAAGTTATAGTGTAAAATCAATGTGGACCCCATAAGGGTCCATTTGGTTCCAAACTATGATTTGTCTGGGGACCCCCTGGAACTCCCTCAAGGACCCCTGGGGGTCCCCAGACCCCACTTTGGGAACCACTGTCCTAGAGGCCATTCATGTTTCATGGAAATAGCTTCTGAACACGAATCCTATTGCTAGTTTGACAACTTCAAATACTCTCGGTCATCTTATTAAAATAACTAATGACTGAAAAATAGCAGATCTACAAGCTCACAACACCTCGCAGCGTGGCGTGCTGTGAGCTTGTAGATCTGCCATTTTCAGGGACGCGACTACTGGCTTCTATGGAATCCCGAAATGACTGAAATTAATCGTGAGGACTGACCTATGTGAAAACCGTAAGTACAGGCTATTTGCAACCTTAGGCTAAACAACAAGAATCCCAAAGGTCATCGGTAGATATAAAGGATTGGAAAGAAGTCAGAGGATTTGTAACCTATGTAATGAAGCCAGAATTGGAGATGAGTATCATGTTTTGTTGGAATGTAAGAATACTGGCATTATGAATTTCAGGCAAAAATACCTGCCACTTTATATTTTTACCCACCTTTCTATGTTTAAATTAATTACTAGAATCTGAAAAACAAAAAGTAATCTATAAATTGGGTGCTTTTCTGAAAAAATGTCTTCCACTGTACAAATAGGGGAAGCCTTCCGATATGTGTAATCGTGTAATCTGTAATGTATTGTACTAGAATTTCGTGCGCGCTTCGCGCGCACTCATCCCAGAGCTACTTCGCCACGCACTATGGGAAGAAATAAATGGCGGGAGTTGACTCCACATGTAGTAACGGATGGGTTATTGGAAATGTACCATTGTTTTGTCCTGAATATTTCCACAGCCTAATTACTAAAGGATTGTGACTGTGGGACAGACATACAGTCTGACATACAATAGGCTACACGTGTGCACAGGGAATAAACAATGACCTATATGCCCAGAGTTCGTAAATTAACATAGTTGGATTTTAACAGAAAGACAATGCCATAAATCAGTCAAAGTAAGTGACAGACTCAACAGTAGCACACAGCATGCAAGGCAGCGATGCATGCATGCAAACATGTTTGTCCAGCTGAGATTTAGTGTCTCCATCTCTCTGTGGAAGAGGTTGCACATGACCTGTACGGCCACACTGAGGCGCTCCAACACAAACACAGACACAAAACAACACCACGCTGTTTGTCCAGTTGACCCAAATCAACACCAATACCTAGCCTGTTTGTCCAAAACACAGTATCTGCTGGCCACGTTTCTACTTCGCCACAACCTAATGTTAGTAACAAATGTAGGGGAGAGCCGGCAAGGTTGTAACGCTTCACGGTTGTAACATGGACGTTATATCTTGATTGGTCAACGCCACCATGACGCCATCGCGTCAGTATGTGTACAGCAACGTACTCTACGTGGCCAGGAAGTTTGAAGTGTTTACCTTCAAAATGCGTATAATTTTACACCTGGAGTATATGTGTGCTACAATTTTTGTCTTTGGTGTTGGTGAATAAAAATCCACATGGATGTGTTCATGCTTATGTTCTTCATTAGTTTGCATCGTGTTTAGACGGAATTCACGTTCATTCTGGTCTGTAAGCAACTGCAAAGAAAACTTGCAAAAGCGGGTCATTTGTAACATGTGTTACAAATGGTCCGCTTCCATTCAATGCGATATGTAATATTTACATATTTGACATATTGGCCAATATTATATGTTCTGAAATTGTATTGTATTGTGTAGTGTATTCTAAAAGTAGTTTAGGGTTGTATAACATTGTACAACTCAATCAATCAAACGTTTGTTTAATCAATGTATTGCCCCATTGAAAAAAAAGAAAAGGCCAAACTGGTACACCCGATACTATTTAATATTTCCCTTATGTTTGATACATTTTCGTATCACATCCATGGTATGAAAACAATGCTAAGGAGTTGCTTCAATGAAATATAATTGCTTTAAGCTGAAAACGGGTTATTAGTTATTATGTGTAGTGTAGTGTAGTCAACATGTTAAGGCTCATACACACTGCCCGGTATTTGCTGCGATTATGCTTTCGGGGAGCATTGTTGGCGCTGGCCGACAAAAAACCCTGATCTGACGTTAAGTGGTGCCCAAATGGTAGATCACGATCTACAAAGGCTTTGCAGGTAGACCACATGACATGGCAGTAAAAATATATATAATTTTAATATAAAAAACGATTTTTGCATCTTCCGCTTTAGATGACCTGAGATGACTTGAGTGATTGACATCAAAAAGGGCCTGTCAGCTCAAACACACAATGCAATACTTGTTGTTGCTTACAATCATCAGTAGCAAAGTCAAATACCAACAAAAATAAAAGCCTACGATTTGCATTTTCCCCCCTCTATTTCCCATTCCATGTGCGTTTGTCTTATATGTAGCCTATATGAAAGGCCCCTCAATTACTTGTCACTATTTTCAGCAATGGGATGATAGTTTTATTTGGTGGGTATGCTGGTCGTTTTGAAAGTAGCTCTCAAGTCCATAAAACAAACGAACATAGGCTACTTCTCTATAAGCAGAATCATGAATAGGCCTATTTAATTTATACAAAAGGAGAAGAGAGAGAGAGAGAGAGCAATGTGTTTGTGGCTCAAACTTTGTCTACTATTGTTTTAGAGCAGTGGTTCTCAAACATTGTCATGGCAAGAGCAAAGGAGGCCCAATATTTTTTCAATCTACAAAAATAATCCCAAAATCGCTGATAAATTAAATGACATTACTTACTAATCGCTTATTTGGCAACACTGGTCAGAAACGACCAGTTGCTTTTTGTTGCAGCTCCGTGACTGGGAGATGGGAAGTTTGGGAACTTTCTATTACAGTTAAATCAATATAAAAGTACCACACAACTGAAAAGTATCGCGACTGTGACCGCAAGTTAGAGACGTGTGTGGCTATAATGACGCACAGCTGTTATGTAATCGCGCATCTATAAATTCTAATCTATTTCTTGGGGAGCCGGGACTGTGTGTGTGTGTGTGTGTGTGTGTGTGTGTGTGTGTGTGTGTGTGTGTGTGTGTGTATATATACACTCCGTCGGTAATTCCCTGTAGGCTATACCCACATATTGGTAGCCTATCTCAATATTGGCGTGACGCATTTCACGTGAATAATGTTGTGTGCGCGCGTGCGGAGAAATAGAGTTATTTAATGAGTCGCATGTTGGTGTGTGTGTGTGTGTGTGTGTGTGTGCGTGTGCGTGCAGGCGTATGTATACATGTGTAGTGTGTACTGGGCAGTTGGCTGTCTGGCGAAAATAGGCAAAGTGCTCGGTGTAATGGGGATATTTCGGCCCAATCCAATTAATGACAAAGAACAATGTTGATGTAACTAAGGGAATCGTCGAGTCATTTATTTTGTAAACAAAGAGATTTAGATGGAATAAGCGAAATAGCGATCGTATAATTTCTCCCCTTCCTTCTTTCTCTCATCAATGTCCTGCGCGAGATCAGATTCTGTGCTGCGCGAGATGACATTGTCAAGCTAGTGTGGGGGCGGGCCTGTTGCCAGGTTGCCAGGTTTGCGAATTGTAAGCGAGTTGCAGTGTATGTAAGTAGCGTGGTTAAAGGCCTTGTTTTCTGGGCGTGTTGGGCTTGTTTGTGTCGCTGTGTGGCCAACAGCAGAGGCAGCATTGATTCCGTGTTGCGTGTAGGAAAGGCTCGGGGATGTGGGTGTTTTGGTGTTTGGGCCGAGAATGTGTGTATTAAACAAATGCATTGGCGGCGTGAGTGTGGAAGTGAGGCATTATTAGTGGCAATTCCGAGACTATTCTTTGTGGGCTGGTGCTGAGTTTTGTCGAACGACGCTTTTTGAGGAGATAGGCCAGGACCACTGCGAAGGCCTACGAAGGGTAAGTGTGTGACGTCACTGCCGTGTGAGTGTGTGTGGGTGTAGTGTGTAAGATGGTGTTGTGGGTGTTGCAATAGCGACGTAGCTGTTGTGGCTTTGGGTTTTTTTCTTCTGTATGGGTACCAGTTCTGTCTTGTAATAAAGGATACTTTCGATTGTATAACTTTTATGAATCTGTGCTCCAAACCATGTGATCATCGTCGTGAGTTAAATAAATGATGATGATGATGATAACTTTAATACATGCCTTGGCCGTCCTGTCGTTCTGCTCCAGGCACACGGCACACTCCAGCAGGGGTTCCAGCCAAGCAGGGAGAGATGGCCGGGTACCCTGCTGGGTGGTGCTGTTGGAGGAGGAGGAGGAAGAGGAGGAGGAGGAGGCGGCGGCTGAAGACATCTTGCGCTTCTGTGGGAAAGGGAAAAAAAGAGCCTGTCTTTATAGGACATTCCACAAACTTGATAAAAGTATAAATTCATCATATACAGGTCCATCTCAATTAATTAGAATCTTCGTAAAAGTTATTTTTTTTTTGTTTCGTAATAGAATTGAGTGTCATTATCAACACCTAGCTTATTCTAAACTGGTATCAGCCCGTTTAGCCCGACTTGATACCGGCAATAGCATGTCAAGCTATTTAATAAAAATTAGAATCAACTCATACTGTAGGCCTATCTCTGCTAACTACACATCCATGCAGGGGTCAGATCAGCAGTGGAACAATGAATTCCATCATCAAGTGTAAGATCATTCAAGTAACCCAAATCGGTTATGGCAACAATGGTAGACTCTCTTGACATTTCATTAGTGGCTGTTCCAGACAAACTTACTTGGGACACAGCTAGCCCCATATGTGCCCTCTCCCTACGCTCATTCTGTAGCTACAGAATGAGCGTAGGGAGAGGGCACATATGGGGCTAGGAATAAAGCAAAATAAAAGTAGGCTAAATTGTTTTTTTGTCCACGAAGCTGAACTGAAGAATTAAATCATGACATTTCTGAGACCATTCATGTTTCTGGAAGATGGTTCTAAACATTATATTGCTAGTTTGATCACTTAAAAAAAACAATTTCATCTTAAAATAACTAATTTTAAGATGGGTTAAGAATAACCCATCTACAAGCTCACAACACGCACTGCGACGTGTGAGCTTGTAGATGGGTTATTTTTGGTGGGCAGCATGCTTTCACAGAAGACACGCTATGGCTTCTATGGATGCATATGTTTTTGGACTGTGACTTAAGCAAGCTTGAGAATTTATTTAAACCTTTCACCTGATGTGGACTGGAATGAAGACTTTGTCCACTTTGGAGAGTGTGAGGAGAGCGGGGAAGGGAGAGAGAAGGCCATAGTGAAATAGCCGCAATTTGCAACTCTAGATTGTTTTAATAATGTGATGAATCTAGTTGCAATACCCTCCATTGACTCCCCACTCATAAAAGGTGGTTTGCGATCTGCATGTCTTAAACGACGTTAAACTCACCAACATCACAGCTGTAGACAGTCCAAGCTTGAATTATCCTCTTTCAACTGCCGAGCTTGTTTTTCGTAAAGCTACTTGGAGATCTCTGCATTTGTCTGTCTGCCTGCCTGTGTGTGAAGAGGCTGGGAATTGCACAGGTGATGGGGATTTAGGCTGATTAGGCCCACTGGCAGAGCCTGACAAGAGAACCATGGGTCCTACTACCGACTCGATACTCCCTGTGGGGGTGTGGAAAGCGTGTGAAGTCGGTGGGGCAAACGGTTCTCGAGTTATTACAACCGTACAGTGTACAGTTCTACACTGTACTGTACGGTGGTTGGGGCTGCTGTACAGTAGGACCATAGACTGTAAAAGAAATAATAGTAGGACAGGCCTGTAGTCATGTTTCTTATGACATTGCGACCCCTGTGGATATATTGTGTGGTGGAAACAGCTCTACACTTTCTAACCACCTGCAGCCCAAGATATAAGAGACAAATACTTCCCGCAGTTCAGAGTTCACACACACACACACACACACACACACACACGCGCGCGCACACACGTACACAAAGTTTGAAAAGCATGACCAATGGGGGGGAAAAAATAAACTCCTGTATACAGTTTTAGTTTATCATCTTCACAGAACAGATTCAAGTGCATGGTTTACTTACATCACCAGAAAAAAAGAAAAAAAAAACAGCCATGTGAAGGTGATCAAAAGGCATATGGGCTGACACTTAAAAGCTTAGAAGTGCCCATCCTTCTCACAACATTTGAGATACTCGATCATCATAGTTATCAGTTTAACAGTACAGAGACAAAAAAAGAGAACTAATAACAACCCTATACACCGAACCCACACCCCTGTCACTGTAGATATCCACCAGGATCCATAGTGATTATGACTATGCTTTAGTTAGACATTAGTATTGTTTTATATACACACACACACTGTATTTGGCCAGGGTAATACGCTTGAGCAATGTTTTGAATTGTGATATATATTACTGCTGTGTTTGACATCCTCTGTCAATCCATTTCAAATCTTCAGTCCTATCTGATCGACAGATTTGCGCCACATTTTCACGATTTTTCAAAAATAGCAGACCTACAAGCTCGTAGCGCGCCACTCGGTGGCGTGCTACGAGCTTGTAGGTCTGCTATTTTTCAATAGCTAAATTATAACAATGTTTCAAACACCAAAGAATGGATTAATAGAAGGGTCTAGCACCCCTCAAAAAAATAATAATCACAGCACTCCATCTTTAAATGTTTATCCAGTGTGGACACGCTGGTGTCTCTTCAGATTACTTGCCTCACTGAAACTCTTGTCACAATGTTGGCAGGGGAAAGGTTTTTCTCCAGTGTGGACACGCTGGTGTGTCTTCAGACTACCTGCCTGACTGAAACTCTTGTCACAATGTTGGCAGGGGAAAGGTTTTTCTCCAGTGTGGACACGCTGGTGTGTCTTCAGACTACCTGAGTGACTGAAACTCTTGTCACACCGTTGACAGACGAAAAGTTTTTCTCCAGTGTGGACACGCTGGTGTGTCTTCAGACTACCTGCCTGACTGAAACTCTTGTCACAGTGTTGGCAGGGGAAAGGTTTTTCTCCAGTGTGGACACGCTGGTGTGTCTTCAGACTACCTGCATCACTGAAAGTCTTGTCACACCGTTGACAGATGAAAGGTTTTTCTCCAGTGTGGACACGCTGGTGTCTCTTCAGACTACCTGCCTCACTGAAAGTCTTGTCACACCGTTGACAACCGAAAGGTTTTTCTCCAGTGTGGACACGCTGGTGTCTCTTCAGACTACCTGACCGACTCTCCCTGGCCTCCTCCCAGTCAGACTCATCACTGTCTGTTGTATCAGAGTCTGATACAACAGACAGTGATGACTGGCCACAGGCCACAGGCTCTGCTCCACGCTGGTCTGCAATGAAAGAATACAATAAGGACTTTAATAATAACGACTTTGATGTGACAGGAATAAAGACTTTATTAAAACAGAGAGAGAGAGAGAGAGAGAGAGAGGGGAGTTGCACCACTCAGTTGACACAGGTGTGATTTTTTTATATAGAGTATTAATGTATTTTAGCGCACAGTATGTGTTTGACCACAGCCTAGAGGAAGCCTTTATGACCAAGCATTGTAGTGTCTGTTATAATTGGCAGCCATACCTACAGTATACCCAGAGTAATCTAGTAAGAGAGTGGCGACACAAGCCGAGCGCACCACCACCCAAGGCCCTCAGAAGGGTGCTCAGCCGAGCGCATCACTGGGTGTCGGCTGCCCAGCATGGAGGAACTGTACACTCAGAGATGCCTCAGGAAGTCCCTGAGGATCATTAAGGACCCCACACACACCCATACAGTTTGTTTCAGGCTGCTGCCCTCGGGGAAGAGGTACCAGAGTATCAAAGCCAACACAGGCAGATATACTGATCTGAGTTCTTTAAATTTATACTTAGTATCGTTATTTAATTATTTACTTTTTTTTACTTATGTGTATTGTGGAGCATCAACCAACCTAAGTTTTTCACAATGCTGTACCTGTACATCTGTGCGACAATAAACACCTTGAACCTTGACTCCCATTGTAACAATTATGGAATGCGGAAGTGCTCATTCTATCTCAATGGGATAGTTCCAATGTTTGGAACTATAGCCCAAAGGCACCCGCTTTGCGGCATGTCGCCACTCTTACTATTCCACTCGGTGTATATAGATGCTGAGTGGCATGTGCCTATTGTAACATGAAAACACATGCCATGATAAGTGTAACTGTATTTATGTCCTTGTATGCATCTCCTTTGTGTGGACATAAATAAATGGTTATGACATTATATCATGATAGGACCTGTCTGTCCCACTACCCACAGTCTGTGTGGTATGTGCGTGCGTGCAATGTCCTTAATCAGAGTGTGAGTGAGTGTGTGTGTATATAGGGCATGGGCTGCGCCGTGACACAGTTTTTACCAGAGCATTCTTGTATTTAATAAAAACACTATTGCTACCCTGTACAACTTGACTACAGGTTTACGCCAGCAGTAAATAAAACAGTACTTACGAAGCCCCTCCGTCTGGCAGCCTACCGATGACCCTAGTCCTCTCTGACTACCTGTCAGTGGGAGAGGAGAGTGTTGGCTGAATGAATATCAACATCCTAATACAGGGGGGTCTAATTATGACAGGCAATCCCCCCCCCCCCCCACCCCAGTCAAAAAACACTCAGTTTGAAATGGCCCTAGATCATCCTTCCTGGGATCAGGAAGCATCAAGCATCAAGAGGGGCTCCCAAAACGTTTTAGCTCTCCCCAAATTGAATCCAATATGAATCACCTCTATGAATAAGTAGTACAAAAAAGCCAATCTAAAAGGTTTTGTTTAAAAAAATATATATAGTCTAGTAGGCTAAATGTAACTAAAACTTAAAATATAATTAAAAAAATAAATATATATATAATATATAAAAGCAGTACAGACCTGAGTCCAGCACCTGGCCCAAAAGCAGGTTCTGTGGGAGGGCGTCCAGCACACCTTCCACCGGCGTGCGGCACACAGGGCAGGCTGGCTGGCTGCAGCTCAGCACCTTCTCCTGGAGGCACCGCCGATGGAAGGTGTGCTGACAGGGGAGCATCTTCACATGGAACAGAAGCAACAGAAAACCTCATGACTCTCAACAACGGACCGCTTTTGTCACATAATCCGATTAGTGAAACAGTGTGAAAGCAAAGCAGACCCTCCTCCTCCACCCAATAGTGATCAATAATGAACAGAGTATGTAAGATGTGGATGTTTAGGTATTGTCATTACTAAATACACAATGAACACAGTCTGTAAGATGATGTCATTCTAAAACCTGTGTAGTACAGCACAGCGAAAGTTTGCAGTTTGGAAGCACTCGTTTTTGTTAACGGGTCGCGCTGCTGCCTCCTGCATTATGTGCAAATTCGAAACAGGTGGAACGCAGGGCCGTTCAGTGACGTACGACGAGTGCTTCCAAACTCCAGCACTTAGAAAAATAATCACTTGCAGAGGATGTCTTGACAGAAAGTAGCTCATAACATCTCTATGGTGGATTTTTATGAAAAACAAGCTCGGCAGATTGAAAGAGGATAATTCAAGCTTGGACTACAGCTGCAATGTTGGTGAGTTTAACGTTGTTTGAGACAAGCAGATAGCAAACCAAAAAAGATCAGTGGGGAGTCAATGGAGGGTATTGCAACTCTAGATTCATCCCATTATAAAAGAATCTAGAGTTGCAAATTGCGGCTACCTACGGCAGTGGTACCCAAACTTTTTCATGTTAGGACCCCCAAATTGACATCAAGTAGCCCACGGACCGCCCCTTTTGAAATGCCATTCTCCCATGAGAGAAGATTTTTACGGCTCTAGCAGTGATGCTCAACCCGTTTAATTGCAAGGACCCCCAGTTTGACATGAATTAGTCTACGGACTCCCATTTAATGGCATTTCTATTTCCGAGACCCCCAAGTTATAGTGTAAAATCAATGTGGACCCCATAAGGGTCCATTTGGTTCCAAACTATGATTTGTCTGGGGACCCCCTGGAACTCCCTCAAGGACCCCTGGGGGTCCCCAGACCCCACTTTGGGAACCACTGTCCTAGAGGCCATTCATGTTTCATGGAAGTAGCTTCTGAACACGAATCCTATTGCTAGTTTGACAACTTCAAATACTCTGTCATCTTATTAAAATAACTAATAACTGAAAAATAGCAGATCTACAAGCTCACAACACCTCGCAGCGTGTCGTGCTGTGAGCTTGTAGATCTGCCATTTTCAGGGACGCGACTGCTGGCTTCTATGGAATCCCCAAATGACTGAAATTAGTCGTGAGGACTGACCTATGTGAAAACCGTAAGTATAGACAGGCTATTTGCAACCTTAGGCTAAACAACAAGAATCCCAAAGGTCATCGGTAGATATAAAGGATTGGAAAGAAGTCAGAGGATTTGTAACTTATGTAATGAAGCCAGAATTGGAGATGAGTATCATGTTTTGTTGGAATGTAAGAATACTGGCATTATGAATTTCAGGCAAAAATACCTGCCACTTTATTTTTTTTACCCACCCTTCTATGTTTAAATTAATTACTAAAATCTGAAAAACAAAAAGTAATCTATAAATTGGGTGCTTTTCTGAAAAATGTTCATCCACTGTACAAATAGGGGAAGCCTTCCGATATGTCTATGTATATCGTGTAATCTGTAATGTATTGTATACTTTCGATTGTATAACTTTTATGAATCTGTGCTCCAAACCATGTGATCATCGTCGTGAGTTAAATAAATGATGATGAAAAATGATGATGATGATGATAACTTTAATACATGCCTTGGCCGTCCTGTCGTTCTGCTCCAGGCACACGGCACACTCCAGCAGGGGTTCCAGCCAAGCAGGGAGTGGCCGGGCGCCCTGCTGGACGGTGCTGTTGGAGGAGGAGGAGGAGGAGGAAGAGGCGGCTGAAGACATCTTGCGCTTCTGTGGGAAAGGGAAAAAAAAGAGCCTGTCTTTGTAGGACATTCCTCAAACTTGATAAAAGTATAAATTCATCATATACAGGTCCATCTCAATTAATTAGAATCTTCGTAAAAGTTCATATTTTTTGGTTTCGTAATAGAATTGAGTGTCATTATCAACACCAATAGCTTATTCTAAACTGGTATCAGCCCGTTTAGCCCGACTTGATACCTGTATGTCAAGCTATTTAATAAAAATTAGAATCAACTCATACTGTATCTCTGCTAACTACACATCCATGCAGGGGTCAGATCAGCAGTGGAACAATGAATTCCATCATCAAGTGTATAAGATCATTCAAGTAACCCAAATCGGTTCACAATGGTAGCTCTCTTGACATTTCATTAGTGGCTGTTCCAGACAAACTTACTTGGGACACAGCCTGAAAATCCACATTCTCTGCCGTTTTTAACTAAGTTATCCATACATATGCATGGAATAAAGTAGCCATGGTTCGACGCTCGTACTTCATGACAGTCATATGTTTCAGGGCTAGGAATAAAGCAAAAATAAAAGTAGGCTAAATTGTTTTTTTGTCCACGAAGCTGAAGAATTAAATCATGACATTTCTGAGACCATTCATGTTTCTGGAAGATGCTTCTAAACATGTATTATATTGCTAGTTTGATCACTTAAAAAAAACAATTTCATCTTAAAATAACTAATTTTCACAACACAATTTTCACACACTGCGACGAGTTGTGAGCTTGTAGATCATAGAGTTATTATATGCTCTATGCTGCACACCTGTCTCAACTATCTCATCATCAGCCAATCTGCTTCTGCTCACGTGTGTGTGTGTGTGTGTGCGCGTGTGCGTGCGACCGTGCGCATGTCTCTGCTCTTTGTCTGATTTATACTCCAGGATAATGTCATGTGTGATGTGTCCTTGAGCCTTGGTTGTCAACTGTGTAAATCTTTTTTCTTTTCTTTTCTTTTCTTTTTTTCTCAAATGGCACGTCTGCAGTTACAACTTAGGTCTCGTCTTGACTCTTTTATATAAATACCGTAGCTCCCTCTGCTGTGTAAATTATAGCACTACAGTCATTTATTTACATCCCCCTAAAGCAGCACATGTAGTTTCTGAGATGTTTTTTTGTGTGAAATTTTTTTAATTCATGAAATAAAATACATACAAACGACTACGAGTGAGGCTTGCCAAGTTAGCCAGTTTAGAATAGTGGTCCATGTCCAAAAGTAGCCAGATACTTTGGTCAGCACATCAAGTCATTTCTGAGCTATATTAGATGATTGCACATTATACTCACAGGGTGATAGGACACCAAATTGCCCATACATTAAATTAAACTGCCGATCATGTCATATTGCACTTATAAGTATAAGTTCTATACATCTCTCTTCGAGTCCTCCATCGCATCGATGGAGGACTCGAGTTTCCAACTTATTATCTTTAATTAAAGGATTTTTCTTCTTACAAAAAAACATTTTATTATGTCAGATAGACCACAGACAGATAGTAACTTCATCTTTGTTTCTGTCCACTGGGCTTTTTATTTTATATTGTACAGAAGCGTATTGCTTGGCACGAAAAGAAGAAATAATCAGTATCACGTTATAATATGAACATTATAAGAACATCATGTTCTATAATAGAACATTAGATGAGTCAAAACATTGGTCACTCTGGAGTCTGGACAGCTTGGATGATACAGCCCTTCCATCTGGTTTCAATCAGAATGGTGAAACACTTTATTGTCCATTACAATCTCAAAGCAATCCCACCAACATAAAAGAAAATAATTGTATTTTTTCATTGTTTTTTTTATTGAGGATCTGATATTTCACATGTCCAGTTGCAATATTGCAGAGACATTACCCCAGGTACAGTTTAAGTATCTCAGTGTCTTGTTCCCGAGTAGGGGAGGACGGAGAAGGAGATAAGCCAGAGAATCGGAGTGGCAGGGGCGGTATTGCAGTCGCTGTACGTCTGTACCGCACTGTTGTGATGAAAAGAGATCTGAGCCCGAAGGCAAAGCTCTCTGTTTACATACTCTGACCTATATGGTCATGACCGAAATAATAAGGTCACTAAATCGCGAAAACAAGCAGCCGAAATGAGTTCTCCGACAGGTGGTTGGCATCTCCCTGAGGGTGAGAAGTTAAGTCACGCGAGAGAGACCCGGAGGAGAGTCACTGCTTCTTCGCCTGGAAAAGAGCCAGCTTAGGTGGTTCGGGCATCTGGTTAGGATGCCTCTCTAGCGTCTCCATAAGGAGGTCCACGATGCACGTCCCACTGGGAGGAGACCCCCGGGAGACCTTGGGATCCCCAGGAGGAAGTTACTAATGTTTCTCTGGAGAGGGAAGTCTGAGGCTCTCTGGTGGAGCTGTTGCCCCCGCAACCCGACTACGGATAAGCTGCTGAAGATGGCTGGATGGATGGAGTTGCAGTATACAGTGCATAAAATATAAAAATCACACCCATGTGAAGTGAGGGGCGCTCTTGTCGTCGTACATCATCCAATAAAAAATGTATATACTTCTTCATGAAAAACATCAATTGAGTCATCAAAACAAACATTATGTAACCCCGCTAAATAATTAGATCGGACAGGATACAGGAGTATGGTACAAGCATAATAGTTTTATTTATAAATAGGATACAAAAAGGCATTTATTTGAATATCAAAAAGTATTAAAAACGTGTTGGAGTAGACTTATAAATAGTGGAAGGATGGTAGTTTCACACAATACATGATGAATAAATAAGGAAAAGGGACAACAGTCCTTTACAGGGCTGTTTCACTTGAACACTTGAACCAGGTCTCGTCACTCTAACCACACACACTGTCTTTTCACTGGCTCATACAGGCCAACATCTCGACCTGTAGATTCCTCCCGTTAATGTCCTACACAGACTGGATAATGCCACACCCCAAACATTACTCGGTGGACCTCCCAGGCTATACACTACAGCAGTATGGTGTATACCAACTGACAATTCCGCAGCGGCGCGTACCTCCCACAACGCATGAACGTGCGGCGTGTGTGAGACCCACAACTGACGTCCTGTCATCTGCCTGTCCAGAACTTCTTTAAATACACGTCTCACTTAGGCCTCTACTACCCTCTAGGGGTTACATTCTACCCCCCCATAATTGAATCGTCGCCCCTGACGATCCACCATAAGAATAGGGATAGTGCAAGTTGCTAGGGAAGCCGCAGCCACCATACTCTACCATGCAGTCTGAGTTTCCTGCTCTGGCCATGCTGACTGGGGGAGATGATTGGGGTTTGAGTGCTGTCCTGCGGTCTCTCGGGTGGTACGCCGAGGTCTGTAGTGCGATTCACCCACCTCTATAATGGTGTAACTTGGCTCTTCTAGACCTGGCGAAGATGGCCTGCTTGAGGTGGGAGAGTCAAACATAGAATAATCATAGTCATTATCAGAGTCATAAATCCCATCATTGTCTTCCAAAATGACCTGATCATTGTCCTCCAGAATGACACATATTGATTCTCCATTTTCTGAACCTGAATCATCTGCTTCCTCCGAGTCAGACATCCTGGCCAGGGTCTCTGGTACTGCTCCTGCACCGACAGCCCTCATCTCTGACCGATGTACATGCTTAACTGGGCCGTCCTGGTCAATAGGCACCACAGAGTAAACGGTCCCCAGGGTCCCCGGACATCTCACCACCCTGTACATACTCGGGCTCCAGACATCCTGAATTTTGTTTCTCCCTCTAACCTGATGGTTTTTTAAGTACACCAGCTCACCCTCTTGGAACCCCATATCCTGGGTGCCGACATCATGTTTGAGGTTTCTACGCTCCAGTCGCTCCTGTAGACGTTCTCTCACTTGGCTGTAGGCCTCACTTAAGTTGTGTTGATGCTCCTGGATCCAGTCCTCCACAGATCCACCACTGGGTTCTTCCCCACTGCTGCCAAGGAAGAAATCAACAGGTAACTGTGGTTGACGACCAAACATCAAAAAGTATGGACTCACCCCTGTAGTCTGGTGTGCTGTGGTGTTATAGGCATAAGTCAACTGAGAGAGGTATTGGGGCCAACGTTTCTTCTTATCTGGGGGCAGTGTGCGCAGCAGATCATGCAATGTCCTATTGAAACGTTCACATTGACCATTGCCCTGTGGATGATATGCAGTGGTGCGACTTTTCTTGATGTTATAGAGCTTGCACAACTGTTGGATGATGTTACTTTCAAAATTTCTTCCCTGGTCCGAATGGAGACGACCTGGCACGCCGAGAAGATGGAACCAACTTCGGACCAACACATCAGCCACTGTGCTAGCCCGCTGATCTCTTGTCGGGATGGCCAATGTGTACTTGGTGAAGACGTCAGTCAGGACCAGGACATTCTCTCTCCCATCACTTGCAGGCTCCAGCATGGTGAAGTCGATGGCCAAGATCTCATTGGGGCTGGAGGCCTGGAGTGTGCCCAGGTAGGTTCTCACTTTTGGCCTCACGGCCTTGGCTAAAGTGCACCGCTCACATTCTCTGCACCATCTATCCACATCTCTCAGCATACCTGGCCAGAAGCAGCGGCTCCTAACCAGGTCAGTGGTACGGTCGACCCCCTGGTGGCCATGGGCATCATGGAGGCTGGTAAACACTTCTTTCTGCAGCATCTGTGGCAGCAGCAACTGGTGGACTTCCTTATTTCCATCAGGCATCCCTCCTTCTCCAACAAACGATCCCACTTCCGGATCAACTCTTTACTGTCCTTCATTAGCCCCTCTTTCTCCTTTGCCTCAGGCGGGCGCCCTCTCCGCCAGAGTGTCAAGACAGGGCCCACAACCGGGTCTGCGGCTTGTAGCGAAGCAAGGTCTGGTCGGATACAGCAGGGAAGGGTGGTTATCTCACTGCACGTGGCCTTCATCCACTCCTTCGGTGCACCAATACTTGACGCTAGCTGCCTGGGGACCGCCATACCAGGGGACGCCTCCTCCAGGGGTAGTCGAGACAAGGCATCAGCGTTTGCGTTGGAGCGTCCTGGACGGTATTTGAGCGTGAAGTTGAAGGAAGCCAGCTCCGATGCCCAACGTTGCTCGATCGCTCCCAGTTTAGCAGTCTGCAAATGACAGAGGGGATTATTATCTGTGTACACTATAAAAGCATTTCCTAATAGGTACTCCCTGAACTTCTCACAGACTGCCCACTTGAGAGCCAAAAACTCTAGTTTCATTGAACTGTAATTTTCCATGTTCCGTTCCGTTCTCTTCAAGCTGCGACTTGCATAGGCAACAGGTCTGGACTTCCCAGCATGCTCCTGTGATAAGACAGCTCCTAGTCCTTGGTGACTGGCATCGACTTCAAGAATAAAAGGTTTTGTAAAGTCTGCAAATGCCAATACTGGTGTTGTACAGAGCTTCTCCCGTAGTGCCTGGAATGCTTGCTCACACTTCTCATCCCACCGAGGCATTAATGGGATATTTGGGGTCTTACCCGTTCGAGGACTCAATTGGCCAACCAGGTAGTGGAGCGGGGCAGCCAGTTTGGAGTAGCCCTCCACAAACTTTCTGTAGTATGATGTGAAGCCCAAGAATGAACGCAAGTCTCTCAGGTGTGTAGGCCGCCTCCAGTTGCGTACAGCAGTAACCTTCTCTGGATCAGTGGCCACCCCCTGTTCGGACACAACGTGCCCCAAGTATAACACCTGCTTCTGAAAGAAATGGCATTTAGACAGTTTGACTTTTAAGTTTTGCTCCTGGAGGCGTTTAAAGACCACCTCCAGTCTTTCCATGTGCTGCTGAACTGTTGAGGAAAAAACAATCACGTCATCAAGATATAATAGGACAGACTTGTGCCGCTGGTCACCAAACAGTCGCTCCATCAGCCTTTGAAAGGTTGCTGGTGCATTGCATAGCCCAAAGGGCATCCTATTAAATTCAAACAGGCCGAAAGGAGTACAGAATGCAGTTTTTTTCCGGTCCTGTTCTGCCATCTCTACCTGATTGTATCCACTGGCTAGGTCCAAGGTGGAGAACCAGCGGGCTCCCGTGAGAGCATCCAAAGACTCGTCAATTCTGGGTAGTGGGTATGCATCTCTATGGGTTTTGGCATTGAGTTGGCGGTAGTCGACACACAATCGGATGCCCCCATCCTTCTTCTGTACCACCACAATTGGTGATGAGTAGGGGCTGCTACTTTCCCTAGCAACTTGACTATCCACCAACTGCTGAATGTGGGCTCGCACAGTTTCGTACTGTGCGGGGGGGATCCTACGATATGGCTGGCGGACTGGAGCCGAATCTAATAATGGGATTTCATGAGTAATGAGTTTAGTACACCCCACATCACCCTCCCCCTTAGAAAAGATAGACTGATATCTACATAGTAGCTGTTTGGCTTGGTTTGCATCCCCTTCTGACAGGTTTGTAAAACTAGACATGGGAAAATCAACACCCTGGTCATCCTGAACCTCCTGTGAGGAAATCTGGGCTATATACTCATGTGCACATTCATCAAATGACAGTTCCACAGTAGGACTTGAATGTCTCAGAGCTGCTTTTGCTATCTGCACAGACCCAATTCTTCTACGTGGTGTAATCCACACATCCCTAGTACCCACATTAGTAACTGGAGCGTAAAGGAGACCTCTCTCCGCCTTAACTAAAGCTGGTGAAAGCAGCAGACCTTCAGGGAGGGTACCTTCATCTGGGCCAAGTGGCTCCAATAAAAACTCAACAGTACTAGAAGATGGGAGCTGTGGGCAGGTGACAGGGATCATAGTTAATGTGCCTGCAGCTACATAAACTGGTGTCTTGCCCTGAACCCTCACTTTGTAAGCCTCTGTAGAATTTAAAACTGCTTCCATTTTCTCACAATAGCGTAGGGCCAGTTTCCATGCTGGGTGGGCTGACTCAACCTGAGGAGTCTGAAACAGTGCTGAACCATGTTGGCGAAACAAAGTATAGTAAAAATCTCTTACAACATTCATACCTAGAACTCCCGGAACGCGTCTTTTCTGCTCTTGGCCACTGGGAGTGGGGGGATCTTTTACAACTAGGACTCCACAGTTAGGAACCTGTGTTCCATCGACATTTATCGTTAGTGTAACATAACCAATATATGGAATATCGAGACCATTGGCCGCCTTAAGGCCTAGCCAATGGCAATCCTCAATATTCTGCTCACCTAACACTGAAAAGTGCTCGTTAAAGAAACTCTCTGTGACAGTGGAAACCATTGACCCTGTATCAAGCAAGGAAGGGACATCAATATCACACATTTTCATTGATACCACAGGACAATTACCAACCAGCTTCTTAAATACTTTAGCACGGTCTGAGTGTTTAACATTTAAGCCCAATGCCCCCACCTCCAACATGTGGCTCTGCACGCTGGGGGATTCTAGTTTTTTTGCTGTGCCGTCTCTTCTCCATGCTGCCCGTTGTCAGAAGTGACTGTAGCCTGACTATTCTGGTTATTTTTTCTACAAAAGCGAGCGATATGTCCTGCGTTATTGCAGCGAACACAGATGGGCTGTCCCTCTGGAGACCATTGATACCGGGTGGCCTGTCTAGGCCTCTGCATGCCCCTGTTGTACCCACCCTGTGCCCCCATAGTTTTAACCAACATATCTAGTTGCTCCTGCTGTTTCATTACAATTTCTTTCAGTTCTGCATACTCAGATTGCTTAGCATTGACTGCCTTGCACGTTACTATAGCCTGGGTTTCATGAGAGTGAGACGTTGGGCGAGTGTACTTTACCCCCTGAGGCTGCCCCTCCTCAACCCAACGAATGGCCTCCTTCCTCAGGTCCAGGAGTGACATCCCAGGGGTCTGGCGCACAAGCCTTTTCAACTCTCTGCTAAGCATATGGTCCCGTACCCCTTCAGCAAACTGGTCTCGTAAAACCTGAGCAGAGTTGGGCATAACATCAGAGTTAGATTTTTCTATTTTGTCCAGGATAGACAACAGTGATAATGAAAAGTCTTGTAAGGACTCACTTTCTTTTTGTCTACAATCAAAGAATTGACGCTGTAATGAAACATAGGAGTTCGAGCAGGAATACATTTCCGTCAGCACATCAGAAATTATTTTAGGATCTTCCCTTTCAACACGTGGCCTAAACTTTATCTCCGACCTTGCCTTCCCCTCCAAATGATCAAACATAAAGAGAGCTTTATCGGTTTCTGACATATGGCGACCCCTTGTGGAAGCCTCAACCTCTTCTACCCAGTCTTCTATGGACAAGGACCCAGGTCCACCAGAAAACTGTGGGCATTTTCTTTCACGGGGTATATACATCACCTCCCGCCGTTGGCTGCTCTCACCCTGAGCCCCATTACCTCGGCCAGGTGGTTCTTTGAGTCTCTCATTTTCCACTCTCATTTGTTCAAGCTCCTCCCTGAGCGTCACCAGTTCTTCTTCCGCCATGACTGGTTCAGATGCAGTTGGTCCGCAGACAGACTTCAGTGGGCGACGGGGCGTAGTCTTCTTCGACTGCTGTCCCTTTTCCTTTTACAAACAGTTTACTAAAATAATTAAACCATCTCCCCCATTAATTGGTCTCAAAACACTACTTGTACCGTCCTGCCGACTTACGCCAAAATGTAACCCCGCTAAATAATTAGATCGGACAGGATACAGGAGTATGGTACAAGCATAATAGTTTTATTTATAAATAGGATACAAAAAGGCATTTATTTGAATATCAAAAAGTATTAAAACGTGTTGGAGTAGACTTATAAATAGTGGAAGGATGGTAGTTTCACACAATACATGATGAATAAATAAGGAAAAGGGACAACAGTCCTTTACAGGGCTGTTTCACTTGAACACTTGAACCAGGTCTCGTCACTCTAACCACACACACTGTCTTTTCACTGGCTCATACAGGCCAACATCTCGACCTGTAGATTCCTCCCGTTAATGTCCTACACAGACTGGATAATGCCACACCCCAAACATTACTCGGTGGACCTCCCAGGCTATACACTACAGCAGTATGGTGTATACCAACTGACAATTCCGCAGCGGCGCGTACCTCCCACAACGCATGAACGTGCGGCGTGTGTGAGACCCACAACTGACGTCCTGTCATCTGCCTGTCCAGAACTTCTTTAAATACACGTCTCACTTAGGCCTCTACTACCCTCTAGGGGTTACAATTACATTTGTTTTTATTGTCTATAGCGTATTCTTAAACAAGCATCGTTGAAAGACAAACATTAAAGTTGTATATAGGAGGGGCTTTTCAAAAAAGAAAAGAAAAAAAAGATCACACTCCTCCTTCGACTATTTGTTTAATTATTATTCTTCCAGTTGCTGTTGGCAGTCATGGATGCCAGTTCCCACCTGATGTCATGTGTGAGTCCCGACTGCTCCAGACCATACTGAATAACAGCTAGCTGGCATAATGTCTTCAGACTGGGACTTAAGTCTAAGATGTGCAGGTCATTGGGTGTGTTGAGTCCTCCAAACAATATGATACAATCTTCCACCATGCAGCAGCACATCCTAAGCCTCTGAGATGGACATTTCCCTTTGGGCTCGACCTTCTTCATCCAGGAGAAGGTTTCTGGGCTGAATTTCCACAGATCATTGAAGTCCTGGTCATTGAAGTTGCTGCCACCAAATATGTACAGCTCAGAATTGTAGGTGAAAGCTGAATGACCATAGCGTCGTTCTGGAAGAAGCTGTGCAGAAGGTATACTCAGCCAGTAGTTGGTCTCTGTGTCAAACATTGTGAGGTTGTTGTAGAGGGCCCCAAGGTTCCCCCGGCCCCCGAATACAAACATCTTTGTTCCGATGATGGTGGCAGAGTGACATGACGAAGCAGGTGGCGGCGTGCCGCTAGCGTTGATTAAGGACCAGACCATTGTGGTGGTGTCCAACCCGTAGATGACATTAGTCCATCCAGTCTGCTGGACGTTATGTCCTCCATAGATATACATGAACTTCCCCAAGGCACATGCTGAGTGGTCCCTTCTTGCCTCGGGCAAAATCCCAGAAACCGCGGGCCTGAACCATCGCAGAGTGTCGACGTCAAACGCGTAAAGCACGTTGCCGTAAGGAATCCCGCCCCAGATGTAGATCATGTCCCCTATGGGCACAGCTGAGTGGAGACAGCAAAAGCAGGGAACCTCGAGGGGACGTTCTCCTCTTCCATTTTCCACCACGGGGAGCAACTTCACCCAGTGTAGAGACTCTGTGTTGAAGATGTGCACGCCGATCTGATCCACGTTGTCCTTGTTGCTGTACCCTCCAAAGGAGTAGACCTTGCGCCGTACTGCTGCAGCAGCATGGAGCCCTATCTCTGGCCCTCCCTTCAGGTGTACCCTCCAGTGGAACATCTCACGAGCCACGACGCCGCATGTCTGTCTTCCAACTAACTACAGCGTAGCAAAAGCGTTGCCAAATGGTGTTCTGTCTATTTGACAATTCAGTTTAAAGGACAATTACTTGGTTATGATGACGATATCACTGATGACGTCATCATTTCAGGCTGTAACCCCCCCGAAATAATCATAATTATTGTAACTGGGGACCACCCTAAATAATCATATTGGAACTGGCAAGTGGCAACCCCCAAAAAATTATCCTATTTGAACTGGGGACCGCACCTGAGGCACTACATTTTGTTTTACTCGGTTAATAGCAGATCTACAAGCTCACAACGTACGCCTTGTAAGGCATTATGAGCTTGTAGATCTGCTATTTTCACAACTTTTGCCTCTTTGGCTCTTTCTTATATTATTTGACAATTTGGCCAATGTTTCACCAGTTTTACATTTACATTACTTTTGATGGCGTTGTGGTCTTTCTTTTCTATCTTTTTTGTTGTTTTTCTTTGTTAAAAAGGTCTTAAAAGTTCTTAAATCGTTACTTCACTGTCGTCTGGGGCTCCTACAAAATCACGTGGTGAACGCCCTGGGGGTTCACGTGACAATACCCTTCCTTTGGGGGAGGAAATAGGATAGAGTAAATGATTCAGTCTGATTCAGTCATTTTACAGTAATTTTGCAATGACCTTGCTATGTAAGATCACAGACATTCTAGGACTATAACTAAAAAACATTGCATGGATGCACCTGGGACGTATCCTCAGTGATGTATCCCAAGGTCATCGGGGTTTCGGGTCTCTCGAACATCATACCCCTCACTCAGGTGACCCAGCCGGGGTGATCAAGTCCCGACTTACATCCCAGTAGCTACCCTCAATCAGTCCCAATAGGGAAAAACCAGGGCCACACAATCCGTTGCTCCGGAACTACTCTGCCAGGACTGGGAGAACCAGATTCTGGCATGTGGAAGGACTAGGCTCTGTGGGTTGACTCCTGTCCGGGACCCTCCTACGTCTCACCAGGTCCACTCCTGCTCTCACCAGGCCCAAGACCTGTGCGTTCCACCAGACTCCCAGCACCAGGCACTTCATTCAGGAGTGGTGGATTATAATGGCCCTTAAAAATGTTGGAAAGGTAATTCATTGGAAAGCCAGACAATGATGCAGGACAGTATTGTTGGCTGCTAGGAATGTCACAGAAAATGTGAAACCAAGAGTCACTTGTCCAACGGACAAGTAAAATTTGAATGCTCTTGTCCGGCAAGATTTATTACTTAATTGTCCCAGACAACAGAACAGGACAAGCCATAATGTCAAGCCTTCAGGTGTTAAAGGAGTAGTTCACCCAAAAAGATAGTTACAGTATTTTCTATCAATTACAAACTGTCACGGTCCGTGACAGTGTGTAATGTTTTCTTGTGTACCCTGTTCTTGGTTTTTGTTTTACCCTTCTGTTGTGTTCCATCTGCATTTTGATTTTTTTAATCTAGGCTGTTGTCAAAAGGTCATGGCTTTGAACCCTTGGCTTGACCAGTTGACAAGTTTACAATGTAAATGTAGCGATCGCGTAAAACAGGCTGCAGTTGCGCCATGACATGTGAACCATGGCTAAGTTTGTGCTAGAGTTGAAATGTACTGCAATTCTGCTAACTGTTAACATATCAATCAATAGCAACACAAACCTGGGCAGGCAGGGCAGGCAGTCTCTTTGTGGAGCTCATTGGCAAGGGGATACGAGAGACCATTATGTGAAGTTGCGAACCTTGGGGGGGGGGGGGGGGGAGAAACTCCTCCTATTGGTGGAAAAAAAATACATGACATGATCTGGACCATTACTAGCTTAAATGATTCAATCTATCCACACAGGTCAGTTGTGGTGGCTACAGGTTGAGTAATAATAATAAAACTAATTGATAGAATAAAAATCCAACAACAAACCAACAACAAGTTTGTAAATGTACCACATGGTCACTGACCTGCTTGTAGACGACACTGAAGTATTCCAGAATGTAATCCATGCTGGATTTCCACAGCTCTTTTGCAGTCCATATGGACCAGAGCTAGCCCTGGTCCAGTGCTTACATACCATAAGCGATACCATTTTGATTTTTTTAATCTAGGCTGTCATGGCTTTAAACCCTTGGCTTGACCATTATGTGAAGTTGCGAACCCTGGGGTGGGGGGGGGGGGAGATTTGGTGTTGTGGAAAGGCTGGGTGTGCTATGGAGCTTTCACGTTCTAGGGGGGGGGGGGGGGGGGGGGGAGGTGCGTCTGGGTGTGCTATGGCGTTTCCACACTCTATGCGCTGCAGCCTCTTTCCTGAGGGGTCATCTGATTCCTGCAATTTCCTTAGGGCTTCACATAAGTCGCATAAGATTTCAACCTTACAACTACTTTGTACTACTAGGACTAAGTCTAAAAAAAAAAAAAGGTTTGAAATATTTATAATAAATTAATAATTTACATTTGGGGGATATCTTTCACAATAATGAATAGAACATGTTCTAGACATTCTAATCACAAAAAAACATATATTACAATTATTGTACCTACTTTTATTAGGGTAAAGGTCAAAAATCTTAGGTTAAAAAATGTTCAAAATCGAGTCCAGACATTTTTAACAAGGTGGAGGTGGGTTGAGACAAGGTGGAGTTGGTGGGCATCACGCTTAGCACGTTAGCGCCTTTGCTTCTCAGCATTGCTCATTTTTGAAGCACGCTGCAAAAATAAATAAATAATACAATTGAATTAATGAGTCTAACTGTTGCAACTATAACTGTGGTTTTGACTATGTAGTGCAATTAAGGAAACGGTATTCATAATTCAGTAATGGGTGTAAAATATGTAGATTAAACTAAATTAGTTTACTTCATGTAAAATATTTAATTGGACCATAAATAATAGTTATATAGTTTAGTAACTGATATGCAACCCTGTTACTTTAATCAAAGTAACAGGGCTGCTAATAATAGTATCAGGGTTGCAGGTAACAGGATTGCAAATCCATGCTAATGTTAGCTTTTCCTCAAAACTAGAAGCTAGCTGTTTAGCTAACTCTTAGCATTTACCAAGAGGACAACCTTAGTACCTTACATGAGTAAATAAGTAAAAATGTTTTTTAAAGTAATTTATATTATTCTGGAAATATGCATAACAGGGTTGCGTGAGGTAGGTTGAGACATTCAAGCAAGGCTGACAATATTATACAAATATGAAAAATGGAAGAGAGGACATACCTGTGGTCTACTCATGCTGCTAATATGGTGTTTGATGGACACAGGTTCCTTGCATAATAATACTTATTTAAAATATTGTTCACTAGTAGGAATAAACACGCCATTGGGAAGGTTTAAGGAATTTATTGACAATGAAGAAATGGAAGGATGAAGGTGGGATGGATGAATGCGGGCGAGTAGGTTCCGGGGGGGGTCGCCGACCCTGGAGTCTTTGGGGAGGAGGTCGAATGGCACTCGTCGTGTGGCGTTCGTCGTAAGGCGTTCGTCTTACGGTGCGCATGGACGATATCCCCCCGCAGGAACCTGATAAGGAGGGGAGAGAGTTTTGTTTTAATCGTTTGATCCACTTTTGGCAAGGTGGATGTAGTAGCTCCTTTGGGGGGAGCGGGGAGAGGAGCTGCTATGGAGGTGAAGGGGTGGGGGTGGGTTGCGAGAGCCTGTGGAGGCGGCTAGTGTGCGACGCAGCGAGGCGGGCGAAGCAAGGAGGATTCTGGCTGGTACTGGGCAGGTATAAAAGGGGACGGGTAGATTGACGTGGACGTAGTTTGTATTCTAGGTCCCCAAAAAGCAAGGTCTAGAACTGGGGGTGGAAGTGGGTCGGGAGGAAGGTGGATCGAGCGTGGGGGAAGTGTTCTAGCTGGATCTCCTGGGGCAGGCACTCTCGGGGCGGCCCTGGTCTGGCCTTGGAGAGAGGGAGGGGGGCATGGGGAGGGTAGGAGGACAGGAGAGAGACAGGAGTGAGACGGCAGGCAGCAGATCGTCTGTAAATGACAAATGACAAATGATGCAAAAATGGACTAATGACAAGGCACATTTGTCCTAGCAAGGTGACCAAAACATTTGACGTGGAAAATTGCAAATATGGACTGATAACGTGGCACATTTGTCCTAGCACGGTGACCAAAACATTTGACATGGAATATTACGAATATGGACTATTATGAAAAGGGATACCACGGGGCTGGGAGGGGATGGGGGGACGGGAGAGGTGGGATAGAAGAGAGGGAGGGGGATAGGAGAGAGGGAGGACGGACGGGAGAGGGGGGGTAGGAGGGGTCGGAAAGGACGCTGGGGGGTAGCAGTGTGGAGTGAACGCTGGGGAGATCCGGCGTAGGGTGGTAGGTGGCCGGGAGGAGAGGGTAGGCGGGTGAAGCCTGTGGGAAGGCGAAGAGGCCCGAGGGAGGGTGGGCGGAACCTCGGCAGGAGAAGCCATGAGGAGGGCGGGGGGAACCTCGGCAGGAGAAGCCATGAGGAGGGCGGGGGGAACCTCGGCAGGAGAAGCCATGAGGAGGGCGGGGCGAACCTCGGCAGGAGAAGCCATGAGGAGGGCGGGGCGAACCTCGGCAGGAGAAGCCATGAGGAAGGTGGGCGGAACCTCGGCGGAAGCGGGCAGAGAGTGGGGGGACTGGACGGGGGGGGGAATGGGAGAGAGGGGAGGGGGGATAGGAGAGAGGGAGGGGGGGTAGGAGAGAGGGAGGGGGGGTAGGAGAGAGGGAGGGGGGGATGGGAGAGAGGGGAGGGGGGATAGGAGAGAGGGAGGGGGGATAGGAGGGAGGGAGGGGGGACATGTACGCGGGAACGAAAACATGTCATACGTCACAAATGTAAAAGTAGTTATCGTGAATCATGTATAAACTAAGAACGTAACAGTGGAGTATCTATGTCAACTAGCGTACTATACTATATTATATCATACGATATACAAGTGTACTATGAAGTGCTAGGGTACATGAAATGCAATTCTGGTGCTGAAGGGGTGGCTGGGGCCTGAAAGGGGCCCTGGAAGCATGGCGGGGCGTGGGTCGTGGCTGGCTAACTGGCTGCATGAATGGCTGAAGGAATGGCTGGGTTCTGAGAGAGGCGCTGGGAGTGTGGCTGGCTGAGAGAATGGCTGGGGCCTGAGAGAGGCGCTGGGAGCGTGGCTGGCTGAATGGCTGAAAGAGTGGCTGGGGCCTGAGAGAGGCGCTGGGAGCGTGGCTGGCTGAATGAATGGCTGATAGAATGGCTGGGGCCTGAGAGAGGCGCTGGGAGCATGGCTGGCTGAATAAATGGCTGAAAGAATGGCTGGGGCCTGAGAGAGGCGCTGGGAGCATGACTGGCTGAAAGAATGGCTGGGGATGGGAGGCTGGGAGCATGGCTGGCTGACCGACTGGCTGAAAACGAGTTACGATTTAGGCATTTAGCAGACGCTCTTGATCCAGGGTGACTTACGTTTAAGCAGGAACAAAAGCATGTCATGCATCGCATGTATAAGTAGTTAGGGAGAATCATGTATAAACTAAGAACGTAACGGGGGAGTATTTATGTCAACTTAGCGTACTATGCTATATTATGCGATATACGTGTGTACTATGAAGTGCTAGGACTACGTAAAATGCAAGTCTGGTGCTGAATGAATGGCTGAAGGGGTGGCTAGGGTCTGTGAGAGGCGCTGGGAGCATGGCTGGCTGAATGGCTGAAGAATGTCAGGGGAAGGGAGGCTAGGGGCAAACACAGCAGCAAGAATTGTGAGTTGCTGTGATGGGAGAAGGATATCAAATGGAACACAACCACACTAAAGACTAATCATTGTGTATATTCCTGCACTATACCTGCATCAGGTGATCTTGGTACACAGAAGTTTATCTATTGGAGATTCTGACCTTCAAAGTACGTAATTTTTGTTCTGATTGTATTGCTGTATCGTTGTATTGTTCTTTCTGCTTTGGCAATGTAAACGTACGTTTTCTCATGCCAATAAAGCCCTTTGGATTGAATTGAATTGGGAGCATGGCTGTCTGACTGGAAGGCTGAGTGAATGGCAAGCAATTGTTATATCCATACGCATACGGTATGATACGCACGACATGAGGAAGCTTGGCTGCAGGGAAGCACTGTGAAAGTGGGCGAAATGTTAGCATTAAAGAAGGCTGAGACCGCAGGGAGAAGCACTAGTGAGTGCAGTCCGTTAGCTGGCCTTCAGCGACCCCGTGTGGTTTCAGCAGGAACTGCTTCTAGTTGTGGCTGTCACGGAGTGATCACGTGACGGGCTGCACGTAGTGTGAGCTTCGGGCATGAATGGAAAGCCGGGAGCCCTGAGCTACGCTGTAGCTTAAAGAAAGGACGGACGGTTGAATGAAACTTAGCTTTGTGGGTTGTAGTGTTGGGGAGGCGGATGGATCGTTCTGTTTGGCTCGAACGGCGAGGCTCTTGAACTGTGGGTGACGCCATCTGATCGGCGAGGGTCCCGTGTCGTGACGGTGTGCCGGTTTTGAAGTTTGGGGAGGCCATCTGTCTGTGTAGCCTGCAGCAAACGTGTTGATGAGCCTGGTGGCGTTGGAAGTACGCGAAGGAGGTAGAAAGCTGGTTCCGTGGACGAACGGTGAGTGAGGAAATGGTATTAATGGAATTTGCGAGAGCCTGTGGAGGCGGCTAGTGTGCGACGCAGCGAGGCGGGCGAAGCAAGGAGGATTCTGGCTGGTACTGGGCAGGTATAAAAGGGGACGGGTAGATTGACGTGGAGGGAGGAGAGTGGCATGAAGGGCAGGGCCAATGCGCGTTTCTCCTCCTCCTGAACATCAGCTGTTCCAACTCCATTATTGATAAAAAAAATATCTTTTCACATCTACAAGAGACATCTATGAACAAAATAATACAAAATAAATTAGATTTAAATGTAATTGTAACAGTTTTATCTGTAATTCAATTTGGTCACCAAGGGGCTGGGACAAGAGAAACTGTATATTAGGGGGTATCCCCGACATATTTGGTATTTAAAAAGATATTTTCTAAACTTTTTTTTTTCTCACAATTGATTTAGATTTGGTCTAAGGACTAGTAAAACTTACACAACAACATTATGATTATATATTTTGTACATGGTTTATTTGAAATTCATAGGTGGGACGTCAAATGTCCTTTTGTATAACATATTTGCTTTTTTTTTTACTTTGACTTTTCCTGTTTATAATTTCCTTAATGTTAATCATTTGTATATTTCAATGGCTCTTTGTACCCTTTTCTTTTTAAAATAAAAAACTAAATTAAGTTCACAACTCTACTGCATTATTTCATTGCGGGTCAATGGGCCTATACACATTAGTTATTTATTGTACATTGATACACATTATTTGATTATTTTGAATATACATTTATTCATATGATTTATCCCGTTGTATTTGATACAAGCAGGCACAGTGCTATAGAAGTCTGCAAGAGGCATACTGGAACATGACACACCGCTGAAATGCTGTTTCAGTATGTCAGTAATAACTTTTGGGTTCTCATGAGGCTTCAGTGATGGGTTACTACGAAGCGTAATCCTCACAATGTCTTTGGCTTTGCCCATTAGTCTAGACAACATTTCCTGATATTTCTCTCTCGGCTGTACGCTCCTCTTCCTCAAGTAGGTGTCCATGAGCTCCTCCCACTCATGCACTGAAAGCTTGTCAGACCCATCTCCTCTGTACACAGGGGGCTCTCTCACATCGGACTGCATGACTAACTTCACACCAGTCAGGTTAAGTGTGGAATCAACAAGTGACTGGCCTGCACCTGGGTTCTGAACCCGTACTTGACTGCCTTCATTTGTCTGACTCTCTACCTTTAACTGAGCTGATATAGAATGTCCTACTTCTAGGGCGATGTGTTTGATGAGATCACTCAAAGCTGTGCTACTCATGTCTGGAATGGCTGACAGTGAATCAGATGTGGTTGTAGATGTGGTTGTAATGGGTAGGTGGCTAGATAGACGGGTGGAGGTTAAAACTGGGGAACCTACATTGTCTGGAACACTAACTGGATGGGCTGATCTGGGTGCTCGTGACCTCACATCACCTGGTTTTGCATCTGGGGAATTAAACAACCGTGCCCCGCTCCCAAAACCAGCAACCGAAGGGTTAAATAGCTGTGACCCCCTCCGGAAACCAGTAAACGAAGCGTTAAATAGCTGTGACCCCCTCCCGAAAGAGTTAAACAGCCGGGCGCCCCTCCCCAAACCAGAAACTGGAGTGTCAAATAGCTGATCCATTGGAATCCATTTTTTTTTTTTTTATTTCAAATAACTTTCAGTTGTCTTTCTTTCACTTCACACTTCACATTTCCGTTTCCAGGGGAAAAAAAATAATAATAATAACCAAATCCCACAATGTCCTTATAACTGTGACAAAGTCACTTCAAAGTAACCTTCTTAAGGGAACCTTTAGTTTGTTGTTGTTGTTTTCGGATGACCCCTGGCGACCAAGCTGGCGTCGATCTTGATGCATCCGGGTCACGGCACCAATGTTAACCGGATTGAGCTCTGCGTTGTGTTTAGACGGACACAGGGACTAGGAATCGCTATTTAGCCTTTGGCTTATTTATTTCTGCACAGAAACAGAAAGACACAGAATGCAGCAGGCATTAAGCACAGCACACCTCTGCAACACCACACCAACTCTCTCCAAGCTGGCTTCTAGCAAGAGCGCTTCAGCTAACAATGACTTACAGAGTTACACAATACATCACAATTACAAATACACTTGAAATTAAATACACCATCGGCTAAAGAGTATTTTCTTATAAAAGTAAATCAAACAATAAAACACACTTAATACAACATACAATAAATATTGGGAGCAACAAAAACATACCTGCACATAAACAGAAAGACACACAGAATGCAGCAGGCATTAAGCACAGCACACCTCTGCAACACCACACCAACTGTAATGAAGGACAATTGACAAATTGGCAATCAGCTGCTATGCTGCAGTCACTGGTGTGTGTGTGTGTGTGTGTGTGTGTGTGTGTGTGTGTGTGTGTGTGTCTGTAAGAGTGCAGAGTCCTCACAAGTGCTGTTAAACAGAACTTCACTAAACAGTACATTAAAACACTTAAACCTTTGCAGAACAAACATATAGTAACATACAGAACTGAATTACAACATAATTCTACCGTTTGCACTGGTTAAATGTACTTAAAACAACTTTAATGCAAAAATCTACTAAGAGCAGAAAACCAACCCACCTCTCTCCAAGCTGGCTTCTAGCAAGAGAGAGAGGAGGAAGCAAACGCAAGTGAATGACGTCACTGCAGGAAGGAGTGAGGACTTCAAAATAAAACATTACATAACTCCCAAAATGATAAATTGCACAAAACATTACAAAATAAAAGTGTCAATAAATAATATGGCATGTGAGGGATCTTTGGTGGAATGCATCCACTTGTTTATCTTATATACCTGCTACACGTGTACAATGCTGAATTTGTGCGAGTGCGTCGGCAGGCCCAGAAAGCCGGTGACCGACCAGAAATTCCAGGGTTCAATGCTGTCCGAAGCCCCATGCAGAGAGGCAGGTCAGATGAAATGCCACCGATCCCTGGTACAGCAGAGGAAGTGGAAATTGGAGGTCCATGGGCCCAAACATGGACCAATGAACGCTACCTCTTGGAAAATAACACTGACTTGGGCGTAGCAACATTTGCAACTGATGAAAACCTAATGAAGCTGCGAAACTGTGGAACATTTTATGTGGATGGCACTTTTCGGAGTTGCCCTCGGCCATACACCCAGGTGCTCACAATCCTGGGAAACTATCACGGATTTGTGCTGCCACTAGTCCACATACTGATGGAACAGCGCACCATTGGGCACTACTGCAACGCATTCCAAGTGGTTAAAGCGGCCGTAAGGCGTATTTCACACCACCACTGGCGCCCTCAAGTCATCATCTGTGACTTTGAGGTTGGGTTGAAGACGGCCCTGGAATCCGAGTTCCCTGCAGCCAGAGTCAGTGGCTGTTACTTCCACTTTAACCAATCCCTGTGGAAGAGGGTCCAACAGCTCGGGTTGGCAGTTCCATTCCACCAAGACCGTCACCTGGCAAAGATAATTTGAAAGTTCATGGCCCTGGGATATCTGCCTCTACTTGTGGTGAGGGTGAACTTCGACACTCTGGTCAATGCCAGGGGTACAAGACGTGTCGTGGATCAGTATCCAGAGTTGGAGGAATTCTTCACCTACATGAGGAACACCTACTTGGAACCTGGCCGGTGCACCTTCCCGCCTGCAATGTGGAACGTGTATGGGAACATGGACCAAAGGACAAACAACCATGTTGAATGTGAGTGTTGTTGTAACATGTTTGTTTCTATTTCCCTTGTATTACCATAAAAATATTTCTTATACATGTATTAGTGGTTAACTATGCACTAATTAACAGTTTATCTAACATTCTTTGCATCTACCTGGTCTAAAGTGGCAACAATGATTTATTAAGGGCCTACTTATCTCATAAGCAGTGTGCGAAAACTAGAGTTCTCAACAGGCCCCAAAATGAAGGCTTAAATTAAGGCAAAATGTAGTTCTTAACAGGCTAGGGGGCCTGGGCCCTCATGAAACCCTGTACATTCAAGACACTGCCCCCGCTAGATCTCCATATATGGACCTGACCTGTTCTGACATACCATAATATGTTGATCCTTCCCCATCCGTCCATCCTCTTCGATGTCTCCCACGAGGTCCTACGCCCCAAAGGGCGCGATCCCAGGCGTCTTACTGGTATTACTGTTTTGGCAGAGTAATACCTTTAGACTATTAGACTACTTGTTACTGCAAAGTAATAATATTACAGTAATATATTACTAGTAACTTAATTGTTACTGACCAACACTGCTTATATGTATATTATTAACAGTATATTAATTATTTATAATAGGAGTTTTGTTTAAAGTGCTACACAATTTGGAATATTTTCTTTTGGGGGTTTATTTAGATTTCTTTAAATTTTCTTTCATGTTAGCTTACCACCGCACCATGAATGACGCAGTGCAAGTTCGCCATCCTTCCTTGTGGCTATTCATACGTCACCTAAAGATCGCCAGACGCTGACGGAGGAAAGGATGCTGATGGCAGAGAGAGGTGACGCACCTCCACCAAGAAAACGCAAATGGAGGGACCTAGAAACCCGTCTTCTGAGACTGAAGGCTCAGCATGCTGCAGACAGAGACACTGACTCCTACTGGAGAGGAGTCAGTCACTGTATTCTGGCAGCTCGTTAGAACAGTGTTCTAGGCCAGAAGTTCTCAACCCGTGGGTCGCGACCCCTCGGGGGTCGCCTCGCCAAATTATTCTCATTATTAATTATTACTTCGCCAAATTATTAATTTATTTCTTTTTCTCGGCTGGAAAATGGAAATTAAGAGTTTACATAGTACGTGGTGCATGCATAAACTTTCCTTAATGATTAAATCTGGTTCTCAGTATTCGTTTACAATGCTGCTGAATATTTTGCCTTTATTTTTTTAACATGGTTTATACTTTATGTCCAGTATTAGTTTGTTGCAATGCTGCTAAATATGTTGCCTTTATTTATTTTTTGAACATGGTTTATACTTTATGTCCAGTATTAGTTTGATATGATATGAACTTTATTTGTATAGCGCTTTTCAAAACATAGTTCCAAAGTGCTGCACAGAACAGGATTAAAACAAGAAGAAACAGACAGTAACAAGATTATAATGGCAAACAAAACAAAATCAAACATACATGTACAAATTGGCTAATTAAGTAGTTAAAAAATACTCTGTATAAAGGTGAGTTTTTAGACGAGACTTGAAAATGGGGACGGATGGGGCTACCCTAATGTGCACTGGCAGTGCATTCCACAGTTTGGGAGCTCGGGCGGAAAAAGCCCGGTTACCCCGGGTGACTAGATTGGTATGGGGGACAGCCAGGAGAACCTTATCCGAGGATCTAAGGGTACGCACAGAGTTAGGGAGGGATAACATTTCACGGATGTAACTAGGGGCCAGCCCATTTAGGGCTTTGAACGTGATTAAAATAATGATAATAAAATCACATCTGGTGCTCACTGGCAGCCAGTGCAGATCTGCTAAAATTGGTGTGATATGGTCTCGTTTCTTGGTGTTGGTCAGTAGTCGAGCGGCAGAGTTTTGTATGAGTTGTAGGCGGGAAGTAGTTTTCTTTGGGAGGCCGGAGTATATGGAGTTACAGTAATCGAGGCGTGATGAGATGAGGGCGTGAATGACGGTTTCGAGATCCGGGGCTGAGAGGAATGGCTTGATTTTGGCTATGTTCCTTAACTGGAAGTAGCAGGATTGGACGACTGTTGTTACTTGTTTTTTGAATGAGAGGTCAGAATCGAAAATCACCCCCAGGTTACGGGCTGCAGGAGTAATATTGGTGGAGAAGGAACCGAGTTGAGAGTGTAATGGAAGGGTTAAATTGGAGGGGCCGAATAAAATGATTTCTGTTTTTTTCTGATTTAATTGGAGAAAGTTCTGTGTCATCCAGTTTTTGATGTCTGTGAGACAGGCCAGTAGGCGTGAGATCTTTCCTGGACCAGGTTTTAGTGGCATGTACAGCTGGGTATCGTCTGCATAGCAGTGGAAATGAATGTCATGGGAGCGGATTATGTTGCCGATGGGAAGCATGTAAAGGCTGAATAGTAAAGGCCCTAGGATAGATCCCTGTGGGACACCACAAGTGAAGGGGTTTTGGGAAGAGGAAGCCTCACCAATGGTGACGGAGACACTCCTGCCTGTGAGGTAGGACCTCAACCAGTCCAGTGCCACCTCTTTAATCCCCACCCAGTGCTCCAGTCTCTCAATCAGAATGGAGTGGTCAACGGTGTCGAAGGCGGAGCTTAGGTCCAGGAGGAAGAGAACAGAGCAGTCCCCGGAGTCAGCGGCGAGGAGCAGGTCGTTGGTGACCTTTAAAAGTGTTGTTTCAGTACTATGGAGGGTGCGGAAGCCAGATTGAAATTTTTCGAAGATACTGTTAAAATTAAGATAGGAAATTAATTGGTTGGAAACTACTTTCTCTAAAATCTTGGATAAGAACGAAAGTTTAGAAATAGGTCTAAAATGGTTTAAAATGAGGGGGTCAAGGGAAGGCTTTTTCAGTATTGGCTGTATCAGGGCACTTTTAAGGGATTTTGGGAAAACGCCAGTGGCTAGGGAACTGTTTAAAATAGCTAAGATGGAGGGACCAACAGTATCCAGGACCTCTTTCAGGAATAGGGTGGGGATGGAATCTAGTGCACATGAGGATGATTTCATGAGTGATATTATCTCTATGAGTGTTGCTAATGAGATTGAATGAAATGAGCTGAGATGTGAAGGAGGTGGTGGACAGTTATCCGGGGTTCTGGGTACTGAGGGGAGATTTTGTCTAATGTTTTCTACCTTGTTAATAAAAAAGTTAAGGAACTCTTCACATTTTTCAGGGGAGGCCTCTAGAGGCTCACTGGGCATAGGGCTAATAACTGAGTCAATTACTTTAAATAGGATTTTGGAGTTATGGGAGTGTGAGGTGATGAGTTTAGAGAAGTAACTGCTTCTCGCATCCTTCACTGCGGATTGGTAGCTGAGCATCAATTCCCTGAGATGGTCTAGGGTGGAGGTGAGTTTGTGTTTTTTCCAGTTTCTTTCGGCCTTCCTACATTGTCTCTTGATATCCCTAGTGTGGTCATTTAGCCAGAGCATGGCTTTGGGCTTGGAGTGATTGGTTTTAAAGGGTGCAATGGAGTCCAGGATATGGGAGCATGTACTGTTAAAAGCTTCGACTAGATCATCAACCGATCGTGGTGGGAGTATGGTGGAATTGGCTGGGGTGGCTGGGAAAGCCTGACGAAAGTGATGACTGGAGTTTGAATTAAAAGTCCGGGACCGGGAAGATGTACGTGGCAGGGGTTCCGGAGGAGGGAGCATAGTGTTAAAAAAGACAGCTTTGTGGTCAGAGGGAGGGAATTCTACAATATCTAAGTTGTCCAGGGAAACACCATGAGTGAGTACTAAATCAAGGGTGTGGCCTAGTTTATGGGTGGGACCATTAACATGCTGTGTCAGGTTGAAGGTTTCATAAAGGTCAATAAAATCAGTTACAAAAGTGGAGGAAGGGCAGCATACGTGGGTATTGTAGTCCCCAGTCAGGATTACTCTATCATGCTTGGCCATAATAATTGAGAGGAACTCAGAAAATTCCTCTAGGAATCCGGCCAGTCGTTTTGGGGGCCTATAAATTAGTGCACATAGAATAGGGGTCTTACCGTTAATAACGAAACAGAACAATTCAAAGGTAGAGTAGCTGCCAAAATCAACAGGGGAGCATTTAATTAGGTTTCTATAAACTATAGCCAAACCACCGCCATGGCCCAATCTAGGGTGATTAAAATAAGAGTAATCAGGTGGGCAGGTCTCCTTGAGGGTTGGTGAGTCACCTGGACCCAGCCATGACTCGGTAATCATGAATATATCTGTATTTGAGGACATAATGAGGTCTCTGCAAATGAACGATTTATTTGTGAGTGATCTAACATTTAACAGGCACATCTTAAGAGGTGCAGTGACATCTGGTGGTGAGTTAACACGTTTCAGTTTGCGGAGGTTGGAAAGGACAGTGCCACGGTTTGAGGCGGAACTAATTGAGCTGGACGCTGGTACTGCAGGACGCTTGAGATTGTTCAGCCTGGGAGTAATTCTAACAGGGATGGAGTGAGCGTGTAAGTATGGGTTGGAATTAAAGTATGAATTGAAGTGTAAATATGAATTTAATTGATTTGGTCCGAGCCCAGTGCAGATTGGGCGGAGGAGCAGGGCGGAACTATACTGGGACAGACCGGGGGGAGTCGGGGGACGTCAGTTGTAGACGGACCTATCTGCGGTCAGCGCTGTGTGGTGGCTTACACCACGGACCATGTTATGTGCTAACATTTTAGTTCCCAGCCTGTTCGGGTGGAGACCGTCATTTCGGAGCAGAAGTGCACGACCCCAGAACAGATTAAAATTATCGATGAAGTTAAGGTCGTGGGCGCGGCAGATCCTTGTTAACCATGTGTTGAGGCTGGCAATTCTTGTGAAGCGCTCATCACTGCCCATGAGGATTGGGATGGGACCGGAGATAAAAAATACAAGACCACTACTAGTTAAAAGATCAAAAAGGCGAAGAAAGTCAGTTTTTGTCTGCTCGGTGTGACAGCGAGCAGTGTCGTTCGATCCAATGTGGACTATCACGTGTGTGATGGACGGTGGAAGTGAATTAAAAACATGTGGAAGTTTCTCCAGGAGGATTGGGACGGTCGCGCCTGGAAAGCAGCGGATTAAAGAAAGGGAAGGAGAAATAGCCTTTATTATGGAGTCCCCTACAATCAGAAGTGTAGGGGGGGGCGCGGTGGATAGAGCATTGTTATCGGTGGGCTGATTCACTTGATTTAAAGGACTGTGCTGGACAGCAGCAGGAGTTTATTGGTATAGGCATAGCTGTTGGTTGGTAGCACAGTTTGTGCATGCAATAAATTCCTTATCTCCATCTTAAAGTTTTTGTGTTTTTTAATAAATGAATGCCCTACTACACTACTACACTTAATACGTTATTACACTAGTACACTACTACTACACTAAATACGTTATTACACTATTACACTACTACACTTAATACGTTATTACACTATTACACTACTACACTTATTAACTACACTTATTACACTATTATACTTAATACGTTATTACACTATTACACTACTACACTTATTGCACTATTACACTACTACACTTATTACACTATTACACTACTACACTTAATATGTTATTACACTATTACACTACTACACTTAATACGTTATTACACTATTACACTATTACACTTAATACGTTATTACACTATTACACTACTACACTTATTACACTATTACACTACTACACTTATTACACTATTACACTATTACACTTAATGTTATTATACTATTACACTACTACACTTATTACACTATTACACTTAATGTTATTACACTATTACACTACTACACTTATTACACTATTACACTATTACACTTAATACATTATTACACTATTACACTACTACACTTATTACACTATTACACTACTACACTACTACACTATTACACTATTACACTTAATATGTTATTATACTACTACACTTATTACACTATTACACTACTACTTATTACACTATTACACTATTACACTACTACACTTATGTGACGGCCCTGCCCCCTCTGCCTCTGCACAGCAGGATATATGGCAGCCTGGGTGATTAGGGCAGAGTGGAGCAGGCCGTCAGGCCAACTGTGTACACCTGAGTGGGGTGTGGTCTGGGAGAGTATATAAGGGCCTCTCCTTCCATGTTCTCAAGCCAGCTCTCTTACCTTCCTTCCAAGCAGTTGCACACCTTTTACAACACTCACACAACACAGCACACTCCATACATCCATACACTGCATACATGACTGATCACTGACATTGTCACATCTCATACCAGTTTATTATTTTAATTTAGAATAATAAATATATAATATAAAAGGTTTGCCTTGTGGGTGGACTCCCTTTTTGTCATGTATTGCCCTAGAGTGCATGACACTTATTACACTATTACACTAGTACACTTAATGTTATTACACTATTACACTACTACACTTATTACACTATTACACTACTACACTACTACACTTATTACACTATTACACTTAATATGTTATTATACTATTACACTACTACACTTATTACACTATTACACTACTACACTTATTACACTATTAAACTAGTACACTTAATGTTATTACACTATTACACTACTACACGTATTACACTTATTACACTATTACACTACTACACTTATTAAACTATTACACTCAGGGCTCCATACCTACCTTTTCAGTTGGTAGCGCCACCACAAATTAGGTAGCACCAACCTTTTTTTGTATAGCGCCGCAGCGCTGTATCAATACATGACCTTATCACCAAGGCTAGCAAAGGTTTTCTTGGCTGAAGCATAAATGCCTTAAATTAAGCACATAACATGTTATATTTCTCACTCACACATTCTATAGGAAATTATTATAATGAATTAACCTATAGTGCATTTTTCCATATCGTTATTATCATTTGGCTACTGTATATGAAACAGAATTAAATGAGACACACCCCTTACCTTCTGCATGGGCATGTTCAACCTAATGGCCAATAAGGATATTTAACACTGAGGTGCCCACTGCCCACTCTTCCTGCACCCTTTTGCAATGTGAAATGCCACCGAATTCATAATATTTGCCCACTTTCCTCCTGTCTTTTCTTTATATGGAATGAACATGTGAAAGCTGATATGCTTTTATTGTGAAGGGGAAAGTTTCTAAACGTCTCAGCCTGCATATTTCCATGTGCTGATCTACAAGCTCACAACGTGTGGTGGACGCGACGCGTTGTGAGCTTGTAAATCTGCTATTTTCAGCGTGCAACACCACGTCGTACGACGAAGAATATACCAGGTTTCACGTGGGAGATGTATTTTGTTCGAGGCGATCATGGATGTGGCCTGCATACAGTCTATGGCCTGCACACAGCGCTACTCGACGCAAAATAACAAGCTATTGGAAGCTATTTTTCAACAACAAGTTTACCGTGTTTGGGGTCGGGGACGAGGCGCAGTCCCCCATATTATGTTGTGTCTGCTGTCTCCGTGGATTCAGCGACAGCAATGCACAGCATGCATCATCATCACAGTTGTAAAAAAAAGTGTGCACTCCAGGGAAACTTATGTATAGCCTACAGCCGATGCTGAAATCAGTTTCGTTTTTTCGGGGTTGATCAGTGAGCGCGCCGCCGCCGTTGAACTCACGCATGTCATGTGCAGACCGGTGCAGACAGACAGGCAGAGAGAGAGGGGGAGCGAGAAAGAGAGAGAGGAGGCGCGGAATGAGCGAGAATAAAGAAATATTTTATTATCGCGCTAACGCCTGTGCTTCATGGTTGAGGCTGGGAGTGAAAGCAATAAGTAGCACCGGTGCGACCTCGTTCAAATTTAACTCGCACATTAAGAAATTAAGTCGCATGCGACCTAATAGGTCGCACGCTGGAGCCCTGATTACACTATTACACTACTACACTTATTACACTACAAGTAAGACGCGCAAACGCGGGAAGCGAACGCAGCTGAGACCCTGCAGATCATGTCTGTCTGTCTGTCTGTCTGTGTGTCTGTCCCGCTGTTACTGTATATGTGGACCTGGCCCCTTTTGTGCCCATATATGGAGCTGAGTGATTTGTTTGTGATTGATGCAACACACTCCATATTTGGACGTATAGCGGGACAGACACACACACACACACACACACACACACACACACACACACACACACACACACAGACAGACAGACATGATCTGCTAGGTCTCATAGTAAGTGCTCACTGCGTTCGCAATTACACTAGTACACTACTACACTTATTACACTATTACACTACTACACTTATTACACTATTACACTATTACACTATTAATAAGTTGATTAATTAATAGTTATTATTAATTACACTTGAGGGAACATAGGGCTGAGGGAACATAGGGCTGAGGGAACACAGGTATGACCCCCGTTTGGGAGTTTATTTGTTTGTCTCTTGGTTTGTCTGTGTGCTTGTCTGCGTGTCTCCCCACCTGCCTTTCTGTGTAACTTTTTGTTCTACCCTGCCCTTAGCCGTACAGTGTTTTTGTAAAACTTGTAGATCTGTTCTTTTGTGATGTTTCAGTCCTGCCAGTCTGTTGTTAGTTTTGTGCCCCTGTTTCCCTCCGTCCGACTCCCCTCCCTACTCGGTATTCAGGAATTTATTTTTTGGAATGTCTGGGATCCATTCCTTGGGGGGAGGTACTGTCACGTTATCAGTCTGTTGTATACTTTATTATGTAGTCTTGTCCTAATGTTTCCTGTTTCCCCTAGTTACTGTTCTGCCTGTCTTGTCTCACCTCCCTGTGATTACTAGTTTTATCCACCTGTGTCCTGTTAGTCTCCCAGCCAATCCCAGTGTTGATTGTTGTTCTGTTGCACCTGTGTCTAGTCTTTATAAACCTCCCTGTGTTCAGTGTTCCCTAGTCAGATTATAAATCATTGTTACTGTGTTTGTCCTGCTGCACTTGAGTGCTACTGTGAGTTTATGTTAATAAATATATTGGACTGCATCAGTTTGCCTACTTGGTTCTGCTTCTGGGTCCTCACCTGACACACCGTGACAGATTCGGTCTGGTTTATTAACCAGGCTACTCTTATGGGTCCATTTGGTTTTACTCTCAGAGTTATGGGGGTCCTTGAAATTCAAAGGTTTGAGAACCTGTGCAATGGCTTATCTCTTGTATAAAGAGAGACCAGCCTATTCTCCAAACCTTCAAACATTCTTATGCTTTGCTACGTTGTACAAAATAATATTGGGTCAATTTAATTTGCAGGACTCGCCTCGCGCACAGCTGCCTTGTCTGTGTTGTTGACATGACATGGGCTTGCAGGACAGAACTTTTATTTGTGACAGACACATAGTTCCTTTGCAGACAATACAATCTGCTTCTCATTGGTCAGTCACAAAGCTAAGAAAACAGTAGCCTACTTTTTCTGCATGTCAATTGTTATGAAACTCTGTTCTTCTAAGTATTAGACCCTCGTCTGGTTCTGGTGTGTGACGACCCGGTTGATATTTCCATGGTTCGGCGGACAGACAGACAGGCTAGCCCGGGAGAAGATATTAACATGACACGAAGACTTGGTCACATTAAAACGTTCACACAGTTTATTACACATACAGCAACATATATGGCTTGGATACTTCATGTCCTAATGACGTCACTGACTAGACATCACAATCACTGTCTGCAGCACGCGGCCTTCAGCGTGCTCTAACACAGCTCTAAAGTATGTTACAGTTCAGGCAGTGCACAATACATATAAGTACATTGTATATTCACGTACAACTATACATTGTACAAGTACACAGCATGTTGTATACTACAACATCAATGATGAGATAGTTCTTTGGCATTTCAAGCTTTCCTCACGGAGAGCAGACAACACAAGTCTATCAAGGTACTCTGTCAATTTAGCAGACGAGCTCTCACCCCATAGAGCTGTTTTGTGCTTTGTAGTTTCGATATGGGCTCGTATATCGCTGGCACCTTTATTTGCCACAGATACATACGTTCCTGCTTTGCACACAGTGCATTCTGCTTCAGATTTGTCACGGACAGGACGAAAACACGGATACTTTTTCCGCAAATCATCTGTGAAGTTGTATTTTTGTTTCGGCATCTTTCTCTTTCTCTATCTCTCTGTGCACTGAGTGACACACACACACACTGTGACTGCATGCATGCGCTCGCCTCCAGTTAGTTTGTTTAGATCTGCGCATGCACTCCGCCTCTCTGAGTGCTTTGTTCGGGCGCGTTCGGAAATATCGCATATTGCATATTTTACAAAACCCCCCCGGACAGCCTCCCAAAAGAGGACTTGTCCGGGCAAAAGAGGACGTATGGTAAGCCTAGGGTAGCAGGACATCAAAAAGGCGCTGCTCTGATTCCCTTGGTGAAGGTCACCTACGTATGAACGTATGGTTGTCAGGAGCTATGCTATTCTATGGCTGTGACTTGTGTTCAGCATGTGTGGTTTTCAGTTAGATGTCTCTGAGTCATGCATTGGGTCTAACCAACCTAAAGTAGTGCCACAAACTGTGGCACTACTTCAAGGGGGGGCTTGAGGTGCCTTAATTGCTAGGACACCTTTTGGGGAACGCAGAATACAAATCCCTTCACTTTACTTTTAGGGGAATAACAACTAAAATAGACTGCCCACAAAAAGTTCAGAAACGTAACTTTAGTCGATTATATCTCCCCTTTAATAAAACCAATTGATATTGTATTTTATGTAATTTTCATCGTTGATTTGTCCCCTTCACACCGAGGTATAGCTTGTAATGATCAAACATTCGTGGAATGAGCAGCACTGCTAATGTGTGGGTGATATTCAGCCTTGCTTTGTGTTGCTTAGTGGATTGGATGATTGCTCTCTCCCACAGTAATAAGGAAAAAACAACACTTACTTTTACAAAAGTTTGGAAGGCGCAACCTACACTTTTACCAGTGCTGCTCATTCCATGAATGCCCGATCCTTCCAAGCTATACCTCATGTAAAGGTGACAAATCAATGATAAAAACGATATAAAATACAATATTTTTTATTAAGGGTTAACCTTTTTTTTCTCGATGCTGTGATCTGGTTTCGGACAAAGTTCTTTACATCCATCCAAGATCTATCTTTTAGTGCCTCTGGTGCACATTGAAGGCAAAGATTACAGCTCTTTTTGGGAGGTACGGTGAAGGTCTTGATGAAGTCCATCATATTGTCCTTTCACTTCCTCTGCTCTCCACCTCCGCCTTGATTTTGCCTCCTTTGTTGTGGTGCTGGTCACTGGTTCTGTTGAGAAATTAAAATACCACTAATGCAGGAGTTCTCAAAGTGGGTGAGGGGCACACTGGGGTGCCGTGGCGACAGCCCAGGGGTGCCGCGTCATATTTTGGTAATATTTGGAATCTATATTGACGTATTTATAGGGGTGCCTTGTATTGACCCAAAAGAGTTTGAGAATCCCTGCACTAATGGACACAAACTAATCATAGGTTCAGTTGAATGATGCTACTAGTTCTAACCTTGCATAGAAGCAGGTGCTGAAGATGCACCATCCTCCACTTGCACTTGCATAGAAGCAGGTGCTGAAGATGCACCATCCTGAAGAACACCATCCTCCATTTGCACTTTCTCTGAGGAAGCAGAAAAAAGTAGAACTTAAGGAAGGGATAGTTCACCCGCCAAAATGACTTTTTCCCCCCCTACCAATTATATCCTGCTACCCAAAATGACAGGGGGTACATAAGCACATGGCCATTTATCCAAAATCTTTCTCCGACCGAACCACACTTTTACCACACATCTCTATATGCAAAATAAATTCGGCACGCTCCCAGAATTTACATAGGCTATTTTTTAGCCGTTCAAGTGTCTTATTTACTGTGCAAATATTACTTTTATGAAACACGCTGTTATTGCTCAACCTCAACAGCCTACGTCAAAATCGTCAAAATCGTCATGTTGGCGTCTACTACGCTAACTACGTTCACTTAATGGGGCCAGTCTTTCACAGTGACACACATGTTACATGAACCACGCGACCGGGATGGTTTCTACCCCTCAATGTCGTATTTGCTGCGCCCTTCTAATGCTGCGCCACGCCTACTCTACACTCACTGCTTGCAGCAGCAGCACTCGCTGGGAGCTGGGTCTGCAGGCGGCCGTGTGTGTGCGTGCGTGCATGTGTGTGTGTGTGTGAATGAATAAGGCGCTTATATCGCTTTTTTACATTACATTAAAAGCAATCGGATGGACGCGTGGATAACGGCATGGTTGTGTGCAATCGGAGGAAAAGGTTCCATAATCCATGCTAGCTGCTTCAGACACAGGGGAGGGGAGGGAGATAGCCCGGGTCACGGGACTCGAGTGTGAAATAGCGCTTATGCAACAATTACCCTAAAAACACAAACACCTCAACTCAATGTGACCTCAATTGTGAATAACAATTTCGAGCGAAAAAATATTTTTTGGAAGGACACTTTCACCCAGTATGAAGCTAAATGTGGAAGCCGTGTGTGTCACACCAAAACTGGTGACCTATAGAATCCTGTCACTGCCTGCGAGTTGGCTCCGTCTAATAAGCAAATTTAGAACTTCCTGTTTGAGAGCTAGCTAATTTAAGACATCCGGTTGCCTTCAGAATAAAATAAGGTTATTTAATTCGTTAATTAAATAATTATTACATTACATTATTAGTATTATTGTTACATTACAGTTATTGTAAAGACACACATTATGTTCCTGTGTAAAAATAAATAATTAAATATATCTAAATGGATAAATGCTATTCACTAGAGTGCATGGTAGTAGTGCAGTACTGTAACTAGCCAGGGGTGCTAATGTCATTGTGCTGGGTGTGGTCAGGGTGCTTAAGTGGGCAGCTTAGCTACTGTAACTAGCCTATTTATTTGTTTCTAAAAATGTCAATAATTAAATATATATTTTTTAGATTTGCCAATTTTGGCAGTGCCATTGATTGATAAGTTGCAGCATTTGATGTGTGTAGTTCTTTATCCCTTTCTCAAAATTTATACAAGTGAAAACATGTGAGCAAAAAGATGTGATCACCTGTAAACTCACTCATTTACAAACAAGCTCACATCACAACAATAATCCATGTAATAATCACAATAACAATACTAATAATAATAATCATAATAATAATAATAATAATAACAATAAACTTCTTTGTAAACTCACTCATTTACAAACAAGCTCACATCAGAACAATAATGCATGTAATAATAATAACAACTAGAACTGCACTCTGCCGAGTGCATACTTGCTTGTTGCACACTAGTAGGCCATAAATGGCCTACTAGTGCGCAAGCAGAGCGCGCAAGTACTTTCGAGAGAGAAAGTAGTCAGTTCTGTAGAAAAATTCTCTTCTCTGAAATGGTATGGATTTCTGTCCTTTATCCTAAAGTTCTGTTTGGTTTAGTTAGTTATATACTACAACGACGTTAAGCTTAATGGTTAACTTTTTGACATTTGCGTGATTTTTATACAATCCAGAAACATAATGTTGTATGACTTACGTCATCAGAAATGGTCATCTGTGTAATCTGGTCCCACCAGATACCACATTACGTCATCGTTGAGAGCTGGGACCAGAGTACATGGTGTGTATTACCGTGGGCTCTCATACAGAGTATGTAGTTGTAATTTGATTAGCAGTATACTGTGGTTACTTGGTTCCAAAAAGTGACAGCCAAGTTTTTTTCAACGGTAAGTCTGTGCCTGGTTTGCTGGGACCAGTTACCACATTACGTCATCGTTGAGAGCTGGGACCAGAGTACATGGTGTGTATATGTATGACTAGCTCTCAGTGATGATGTAAGAGAAATGGTCATCTGTGTAATCTGGTCCCACCAGATACCACATTACGTCATTGTTGAGAGCTGGGACCAGAGTACACGGTGTGTATATGTATGACTAGCTCTCAGTGATGACGTAAGAGATATGGTCATCTGTGTAGTCTGGTCCCAGCAGACCAGGCACAGATTTACAAATTACAAATCACAGTTACATACGTATACACACCATGTACTCTGGTCCCAGTTCTCAACGATGACGTAATGTTGTAACTGGTCGCAGCAAACCAGGCACAGACTTACGGTTGAAAAAAACTTGGCTTCACTTTGAAGAGACCAAGCGAAATGATTACTTGCGCGCTCTGCTTGCGCAAGTAATAATAATAATAATCATTATAAGAAAAACAACAATAACAACACTAACAACAGTACAGTACAGTACAGTACAGTAAAGACGTACAGTAAAGTACAGTACAGAGGACAACATTACAGTACAGTGCAATACTAAGGAGTGCAGTACAGTATTATAATAATTGATATCCCATCCGTTACTACATGTGCAGGGCACACTACTGAGTTTAAAAACACAGCTGAAACATGAAGTGGAGTCTGTCAACTCCCGCAATTTCCTTCTTCCCATATTGCGCTGCAACGTAACTAGGATGAGCCCCCCGAAGGGGGGCGAAATTCTAGTGGATGTAATTTGATGAACAGCAGTATATCCCTATGGAGACTCCTTTGTATGGATACAAAAAGTTTGTGTATCCATACAAAGGGTCTCCTTTGTGTCTCCATAGGGAACCACTATGCCCAAATCTGACTATCATCAAATTATTGGCTTAGGAATGTAAAAAAAAAAAAAAAAAACCCATGAAGTTCAGGTCTCCATAAGGTCATTAATCAATAGGAAAAACTAAACCTTTTGGGGGTGAACTATCCTTTTAACAGAAGCCAATGGAAAGACACCAATCATAATCATTATTTTTTACCTGGTTCTGAAGATTTTTTTTCTTCTTTTTTTCCCCTTTACTTGTGCCAGGAGTAACGTCAGATTCCCCTTCATCACCTGAGCTGTCCCCGTCCAAGGGTTCCTGCACTGTCTGATAAAGCACAAACAAATTGTAGAAATAAACTTTTAAAATGTGAAGGAGAATAAAATCTGAATCAGTATAGCAAAAGATAACTTAAAACAGACTCTAGTATAGTAAAAACAGTAGAAAAAATATCGATCAAAGTATGGCCAAACCTTCTAGGTCAATTTCGATGTCATCCAATGCCATGCCTTTGTACTGTGCCAGATTGCCCTTTTCCATAGCAAGGATAACCTTGCTCATCCTCGCAAGCTGGAGAGTTCCTGATGGTAGGCGGTAGTATTGTCTATGGACTCTGATGTCATGGCCCAAGAAGTTGGCAATTTGGTCACATTCATTTTCTTCCAAGTTCAATATTTGAGACATTGTTGCAACTTGCAATGTGTTTTCGCAGTTTTGTTGAGGTCAAGGCTTCAGGGTTTTTGGCATCACAGAATTTTTGCATATTGCTTCAAGCAATCTCCACCTCTGTATGCAGATAAGGCTTTTGGTCTTGCGAACATGAATGCGTTTTCAGTGGGCACTTGACATGTCACACGCATTTTAATCAACAGCTCCATTGCATTCACCAGTGATGGCTTTAACAGGACAGGGACCATTCTGTCCTTTTTCCCTCTGATCTCAACTCTTGCGAAGCACATTTTCCTTTCGAAAGGAGTCAAGATTATGGCCACGTCTTCATTCAACTTCGACTTGTTTCGTGACATGAAACCATCCAGTGTCATTAGGGAAACTTCTCCTTCTCTTCTCCTGTTGAACGTGATTGGGTGACCTTAGCCAGAGCAGCGTAGTTCTTTGGGGTAGGGTTGATTGATAGCATTTTCTGGTAAATGTGTAGATAATTTTCCATGGAGAAGTTCAACTTCTTCACGTCTTCTGCAAATGGAAAAATCTGTGGCATATTCATCTTCCCCTCCCTAAGCATGCGTAGTGCTCCAGCAGAGATGTATTCTTCCCATCTTGTGGTATGTATCTGTATACTTTCGTGCTTGTTCAGCTGTGACCGTGTAACGTCATCGTTTACCATCATGGCGTTGCTCTCAACAATACAGCTCAGTTTCTTTAGGCTGTAGCCAACCTTTAGCGCTAATGATGGGATTCCATAGGCGTCGTCTTCGGGCTTGTATTTAGCTGCTGATTTCGTATAAGACACAACAAGTATAGTGTTGGGGAATGAAGAATTCCAGCCATTGTCTGTCTATGCGATGGGAGTTGTATTGCATTTCTGATAGCCTACATTATAAAGTTTTGAGAACATGGCCACAAATCGGATTAAAATGCTTTTTATTGAACAATAAGGAAGACCACTTATGAATATGATTTGAAATCTGAACGTTTATAGACTTTAAGGTGAAATGGAGAAAGTTGTGCAAAACGTATGTGAAGCATTTAATGACTTACTGACATTAAACACGTTTCTACAGCCTATAATATAGGCTATAGAAACGTGTTAATGTCAGTAAGTCATTAAATAATGACAATAGCCCACAATAGCCCATATTATGGGCTATTGCTCATAATAGTTGGTGTTGATTTACTGTAGCTTGCATAATTATTCATTCAACTATCCATAGGTTGTATAGTCTAACTGCAGCTGACTGTATTGCTTACAGTACAGTATACAGCATCATGCTCATATCCAGTATAGTAGCCTGCATTCATTTGACAGAATAGTGTTCATTACATTGTACATTGGGTGCAGGTCTTTTTTCCGACAGCATATGATCCGAAACCTCAATCCTAACCTACAGTAACCCTAACCGCAAGCATGGGAGCAGCGCATGTCGGACCATCGCTTTTTTGCATCGCAGCGAATGTCCCCCCGCTGCGGATCGGATCGTTGCCCCGTCGGCTAGAATGCTGTCGGAAAAAAGGTACCGTATACATATTTCAAATGGTTTATTCATTACACAAATTATGTCAGTGCAGATTGCTAGAGCAGGCATATATAACTGTAAAGTGAAAGACATACTGTAATAAATACATTGGGGATGTGTCACCAACCAGGTGTGACATAGACTACCGTTTACAGGCTAAAATGGAGACCCCCTGGGACAAAAAAAAAGTGAAAAGAATTTGTTTTAGGAATACAAGTAGTGAAATTAGGTATATATTGTGGAGTATCTGTGGTCAAGGAGCAGGTGGAACAGGGGATTGCAGCAGTTTCAAACGGCTCTTTATTTGTTCAGCAGCAAATCATACAGATGAGGCAGGAGAAACCCCACATAGGTTCCGCATAAATTATATTCCATACAATATCAGTTTCACAGGCGTCCTCACCAGCCTGGAGAAGGGTGAGAACAGAAGATTATATTTCAACTCAGGTTTGTACAGTCTCTGATAGCTCGCTCCTCACTGGAGGGCTTTGGTTTGAATAACGATAAGAGGTGACGGCGCTGCCTTGCTTCGTGACGTCATCGGTCTTCATCTTTAACTGGGTCTTCTCCCATAGCGGGGTTCCAGCTCCGAGAGAGCACTAGCCGTCAAGCCGATCCGGCGTATATAATGAGCGCCTGTTTGCCAGACAGGACTCAATGCAATATCAAGAATTATAGGTTTCTTTCCAACCTTATTTTGGGTAGTTTCCACGTCACCGTCACTGTGGCGGGGCTGCCATCCTCCCGCAGCGCGATACGTGGAATTGGAACTCCTGTTCCTATATTTTATTCATACAGTCCGATAGTCTCTGTCCCTCGGACATTTCCTGGACCGTTCCTAAAAGCCTGTGATGAGAGGAGAGTGACAGTTAAGACATGCAGAGCTATACACATTAATGTGTGTTCGGTGGAAGTGTGTGTGTCATCTTACCCCCCGACGGTGTGCTGTGCGTGCCTCCGTGAGCGTATGTGTGTGAACCAGCCGCTGTCAGATGTAGACTGAGTCTTCCTTTTTTTATGACTGGTGTGGCCGCTTGCTGATTTGGGTGCGGTCGGTCCATCAGCTCAAGCTGGCGGAGGTGGAGATTCGGGACGTATACATTCCCTATCACGCGGCCGAGGGCGTTCCTAACGGCCCGAGGCGTCTTCTGTCTGACAGCGTGTCTGGTTGCCCTGGCAACGCACTTACCATCGCGGGGTGTCGCTCTCGAGACCCCACAATATATATATATGGGCACAATAACTTTACATACTGTAGTAAACTATAATCACCTCTGTTCATGAGGTTCATACAGAAGTTGTATAAATTGAAGAACTTGGAAGAAACAACATTCAAAGTACAAATGGTTTTTAATGAAAAAAAAACATGTTTAAGGCACTTGGTGCTATATGAGAGGCTTGACATACCCCTATATGGATATCTCCCTACTACTATCCACCTTCGATTCACCCTATATGAGGCAGCATCCGCGACAGGACAAGCAGAGTTCAACCAAGCCATCATCAGCCCCACAACAAGTTGAACTAATACTGGAACTGGCCGGCTTTACGGAGATCCGAACCACCGCCCAACAGACCCCTGTCACGGATAGCAGAACCCCTCATTTCAGGCAGACATAATTGCCTTTACGACCCAGTTATAATCATCCAGCACTTTTGCCCCCAGCACTTTTGATGCGTATGCACCGTCCCAGCAAATGACCTAATGACTACTTGTGCCTGATACGGCAGTGGTGCCAGATTACATACATGTATGTATACATAGGAGCATTACCTTTAATCCTCCCGACACTAAAACATATCGTCATTACGTCACCACCATCGAAAACCATTGGTTTTATCAGGCACAACTAGTCATTACGTAATTTGCTGAGACGGTGCATACACATCGAAAATGCTGGGACGGTGCATACGCATCGAAAACTCTGGGACGGTGCATATGGCGTAAAGTAACCACAGTATACCGCTAATCAACTTACATATTACATAATACATATTGTGGAAGGTCTGTGACCAATGAACAGGTGGAACAGGGGATTGCAGCAGTTTCAAACGGCTTGTTATTTGTTTAGCAGGAAATCATATGGCAGGCAGGAGAAAACCCCACATAGGTTTAGGGCAAATTATATTCCATACAATGTTTGTTTCACAGGCGTCTTCCACAGCCTGGAGAAGGTTGAGAACAGAAGATTAGATTTCAACTCAGGTTCATACAGTCTTATAGCTCGCTCCTCACTGGAGGGCTCTGGTTTAACAACGATAAGACGGGACGGGGTTCCCTTGCTTCGGGTGACGTCATTGGTCTTTATCTTTAACTGTAGCGGGTCTTCTACCGATAGCGGGGTTCAGCTCCGAAAGAGCGCAAGCCTTCAAACCGTTCCCGGCGTATATAATGAGCGCCTGTCTGCCAGACAGGACTCAATGCTTTATCAAGAATTATAGGTTTCTTTCCGACCTTGTTATTTTGGAATTTCCGCGTCACCGTCGCTGTGGCGGGGCTGCCTTCCTCCCGCAGCGAGATGGGTGGAAGCGGAACTCCTGTTCCTATATTTTAGTCATACAATCCGATAGACTCCGTCGTTCGGACATTTCCTGGACCGTTCCTAAGAGCCTGTGGTGAGACGAGAGTGACAGTCAAGACATGCAGGAATATACACATACATGAATGGGTGTTTGGTGGAAGTGTGTGTGTCTTCTTACCCCCTGACGGTATGTGCTGTGCGTGCCTCCGTGAGCGTGTGTGAACCAGCCGCTGTCAGACTCAGACTGAATCTTCCTTTTTATATGACGGTTGTGGCCGATTGCTGATTTGGGTGTGGTCGTTCCATCATCTCAATCTGGCGGAGAAGGAGGTTCGGCACGTAGACATTCCCTACTACGCGGCCGAGGGCGGGCCTAACTGCCCGAGGCGTCTTCTGTCTGACAGCGTGTCTGGTTGCCCTGGCAACGCACTTACCATCGCGGGGTGTCGCTAGCGAGACCCCACAATATACATAGAGGCAGTTCCTTTAATCCCCCGGCACTTATAGCTGGTATAACTAGCTCTCAATGATGACGTAATAAAGATGTGGATTAAAGGACCCAATGCCAGAGTGTAATTGGTTTTCGATGGTGACGTAATGACAATATGTTTTAGTGTTGGGAGGATTCAAGGTAATTCTCCTAGGTATACGTAATCTGTATTGTAATATGTATGTAATCTGGCACCACTGCCGTATCAGGCACAAGTAGTCATTACGTGATTTGCTGGAACGGTGCATACGCATCGAATATGCTGGGACGGTGTATACGCATGAAAAGTGGCACAAAGTAATTTTTTACATAAAGTAGGTAGGTAGCAAATAGTTAAACCTAATAATTCAATATTTCAAACGTTCCTTCACAGATAAACTGAGATTTGACAGTTTGTAGCGGTCGAAAGTACTTCTTGCGCACTAGTATGGCCTACTAGTGTGCAACAGGCAAGTATGCACTTGACAGAGTGCAGTTCTAGTTGTATCTGTGGCCCGTCAGGGCCGTAATGATCAATAAAAATACAAGTAATATCGTGATGGTTTTGAACATAATTGTAGGTATTGTAGTGTTTGTTCCAAAACAAAGATATGGCCCTATGTTCCCCTAACAATTTGTAAATGAGGACTCAAATTTTTTCACTTAATCATTGATCACAATGTTTTTGTTCATTGAGGTTTAAACTAGACGTGTAGTCTGTTACAAAATAACATTTTTAATGTTTCAAAATAACAGATATTTTTAGTTTGCAGCCTTTGGACTTTTGGATTTCCGTTGAGTAGTCCTGTCCAAGTGGAACTGATTGGCGGTGTTTGGGAAAACCTGCTGCCAGCGATCTACCGTATACTAGAATTATACGTTCACCCCTTGAACGTGCATGACTAATGACTATCAGCCAGAAACCACTGCCTCTGGAAGGACAAATAGTGTAAATAGACAAATGTCTTAAAGGGACACTTCACCCTTTTTGCAAAAATATATATGTTAATGACGTTTAGAAGCTTTAGATCACTTTCCTGGGGGTATTTATGTGTGTAATATGTGGTTTTAGATATTTTAGATTGTAGCAGTGAGCCTGTTGTCTCTGATGTCATGGACACTGGTCTCACTACCTTCCTGGACTACAATTCCCATAATTCTTTGGTGCACTGCTCCTCCTTGTGGAAAGGGGGGAGAGCTGTCTTACTGAGACAACATGTAGTCCAGGAAGGAAGTGAGCCCAGTGTCCATGACATCAGAGACAACAGGCTCACTGCTACAATATAAAATATCTAAAACCACATATTACACACATAAAGACCCCCAGGAAAGTGTTCTAAAGCTCCTAAACGTCATTAACATATATTTTTTTGCAAAAAGGGTGAAGTGTCCCTTTAAGGCTCATACATAGCCTGGATTTACGGTGGTGGGGTGACCACCGAACTACAACATGACGTCACGAGCCGCGGTGAAGAGCAAATCAAAAGGGTGAAGTGTCCCTTTAAGGCTCATACATAGCCTGGATTTACGGTGGTGGGGTGACCACCGAACTACAACATGACGTCACGAGCCGCGGTGAAGAGCAAATCACCGCCACCGCTCAAGCGCTTCTCTCCGTTTTTACTCACCACCGCTCAACGTTATTTCAGCTCCGGTGGTCAGCTCACCACCGGAGCGGTGGTCACCTCACCACCGACAATCCAGACTATGAATAGGCCTTTAACATCCAATGGTCTTACCATCCACATGTCTTACCATCCCAACGCACTAACGCTTGTTTTTCTCTCTGCTCGTTTGGCTTCTGTAACACACACTCACACACACACACACACACACACACACACACACACAGTATAAGAAATCACTGGTTAAGGCATACCATTATTTTATTACTGTTTCTTGTCTCAGTGATGTTCAGCATAAAGACAAATTAACATGAACATTAACATTCTGTGGTGCTGATAGCCAAGTTATTATGGGGAGTACTACCGCCTGACAGTCAGTCCCCAGGTTGATTCCAGGGCAGGTCAGACCTTTGCTACATGTCATTCCCATACTCAATCTCTCTGCTTCCTGTATCTATACACTGTGAGACCATTAGGCTTTGACAATATTAAATCGCCTTGGGCGGATACGGAAATGGCCTCTTTTTGTGGATATTTGGTACTTTAAACAGATTATGAACCGTGCTGAGCAGTAAAATGGCCTCACAGTTCCTCACACTATTGCAATGCAGAAAACCTGGTGACGTGAAATTAATTTAACTGTGGATTGTATTAATTAACCCAATTAGATCTGAGCCACGTGTTTTTGCAGAGTATGTTTATTTTAATGATCAATCAAACGTGTCCAGGTTGAGGACCAATGAGATAGATATATAGGAACTTTGAACCTTCTCAAGGACCACTGTTTGAAAACCACTTGTTTATATGTAGTACCTACAAGGATTGTGTTTGACATTACCTGTGTATCATACCTGTTTAAGTCACATAGGTGTTTACATCCATAGTTTCCACCACCTGCCAATAGGTGGCAGTGTTAGTTCAGTGGAATGCCTTGTGTGGGGTCACACAGAGCGGAAAGAGAGAGAGTTGAGGGGGAACCACGTTCTGATCTGTTGTGAATGTTTTGTACCGGTATGTCTCTCCTGCTGTGAAAATAATAAAACGAACAATCTTTTGATACACAACGATCGTGTGCAAGACTGTATGGATCCGAGTGTAATATCTGGAGGTCCTACCGAGATGAAACGTTTTATCACGGAGGAGGACGACTTCAAGACGGTTTATGGAAGAGCAGTGAAACGAGGAAGCCACTGTCTTGCCAGAGCCTGAGACACGTTGTTTACCAAGTGTTGAGTGAGTGTAAAGAGACAAAATGTCGGAGCACAGAGAATAATTATTGTTTGAAATAGAACAAAAACTTTTTGGATTCACTGTGGAAGATTTGCATAATATTTTTAAGTACTGCAGTATCACAGGCGAAAATAATGCAGCCATACAACACAAGAGCCGTCGAGCCTTAGTGAAGCATATAATGCAGTTTTGTGAACGAGAAGAAATACTTGCATTAGAGGATGAAGGCATGTCTATGCTGTTGGCTTTGAATGATGCTGTGAATGCCGTGCGGGACGGAGACACACGCGACGACTCTAGCGACCCACCCGCGATGGATTTGTCCGTCGAGGGACCACCACAAAGCGGGGGGACCCCAAAGTCAGTCAGTTGACGCTGCACATCATCGCCATGAGAGACAAAAACGTCGCATCTCAGCATCACCATACAGCCGCCGCGGGAGATGACGGCGCACGCCAGCAGCCAGACAGACAGACAGCCGCCGCGGGAGATGACGGCGCACACCAGCAGCAAGACAGACAGACAGCCAACGCGGGAGATGACGGCGCACCCCAGCATCACCAGCCAGGAGCAGCGCGGGAACTCAACTATAGGAGGAGTGACAATTTTGGAGCGCAGCATGGAGGGAGAGAATCAATGGGGAGCAACAGCTGCTGCCTTTCTACTAATGCTGCATACCGTCGTGAATTCAGGATTAACGGCCACATTGGTGAGTTAAATCAAAGGGATAACCTGAGTTTCAGCAGTCTTGAACACCAAATTGAAAGTGGGCTTAGGAAAGGATATCCAGAGATGGAAAATGTGGAGGCAGTGATTCGTGCAGTGAGCCCTAGTGCAAAGCTGAGGAGCTATTTAGAGGGGAAAATGGACCTCACCCTGAACACCCTTCGACACATTCTGAGAGCTCACTATGCAGAAAAAGATGCTACTGACTTGTACCAGCAGCTAACTAAAGCTGTACAGGCACCAGGAGAAACATCCCTTGACTTCCTTATCAGAGTACTTGATTTGCGACAGAAAGTTATTTTTGCATCGGAACGCTCCCAGTCTGGCCTGAAATACTACAGAGAGTTAGTGCGTCAGCCCCGACGCAGACCGCCGTTAGTCGGTATTAATTGTCATTCCAGTAGCGATAGGACTGCATAAATGAGACAAGTCTTATCTATGGTAAAGAATTTGTAGAACTACAGCATGTACAGAGTTATCAAGCTATACTGTCAGTATACAGGTCCTATAAAATGTGGGATTAAACAGGTGAACCAATGTGTACTCATTCATACAAGAAAAAAAATAAAAGGGGGGGGGGTACCAGAAGTAGGTGTGATAGCTTTGCGGGCGGGAGTTATGCGGTCGGAAAGATTACATAGTATAGGGTTTGTTTAAACCAACGGGAAGGCTCCGTGATCGTCCCAGCTCCATGTTATTAGTGAGGGCCTATTTGTGGAAAAGCTAAATGTTGAGGGAGGTTTACATGGAGACACGAGAGACCTGTGTTAAGGTCAAATGCGTGTCAATTCAAAAAAAAAAATCACAATCTTCAGTGGCATTCCTGTGATCACATCGTGTTTCGGACCAGACCAGACACGATTCTCCTACAGGCGGTCCCCACGGAGAACGGTACCAAGTTTCTCCGCGTGTGATTTTAGTCCAATGGGTTTATTTTATTTTATTATGGCTTGCTTTGAATGTGTAGAGAGTGCGATGAAAGGCAATGTGCCATTAATAAAACTGTTCATTTGACAGATGTAGGTGTAAACCACTCATAGTTAACCACATGACACCCGGAGATGTTGCTGCCGGCCGATCCGCAAGCTCGACGGTGTCGCGTCAGCGTCGTAGGTGTTAGGGAGGAGGGCGTTTAATCCCTCAGGCGAAGGCAACAGCCTCTCTACCGGAGTCGGTAGAGAGGGGAAGATGCGGGAGCGAAAATAGCAGATCTACAAGCCCGGCGGTGGGTTAGGTTTTAGGTGTGTTGCTCCGTGGGAGGTTTTAAGGTAAGAGTAGGGTTTAGGTTCAGGGCGTTAGGGTTAGGACGTCATGTCGGCGTTGGTTATGTTTAGGGTTAGGGTTAGGGTTAGGGTTAGGGTCAGGGTTAGGATTAGGGCTATCGTTCCTACAGACCAGATTCAACGGTTAGGTTTTAGGTGTGTTGCCTCGTGGGAGGTTATGGTTAGGGTTTAGGATTAGGGTTATCATTCCTACAGACCAGGGTCAACGGTTAGATTTAGGTGTGTTGCCTCGTGGGAGGTTAGGGTTAGGGTTTAGGATTAGGGCTATCATTCCTACAGACCAGGGTCAATGGTTAGGTTTAGGTGTGCTGCCCCGTGGGAGGTTAGGGTTAGGGCAGGGTTCGTGATGACATTCTAGTCGGGCATGCCGACACCTCCTTTTCCTCTACTGTAACAGGTCATCTTCAGTCGATATATAAGGCCCAGTGGGAAAAAGGCAGTAGCATGGTCATAAACGGAGATGTTGAGAGCGAAAAAATAGCCGATCTACAAGTACGTGCGCGCCGAGGAGTGATATGTTGTTTGTTCGGTTTTGACAGGTTAGGGTTAGGGTTAGGGTAGGGTTAGGGTTAGGGACTGTTCGGGGGTAATTGGGTGATTTAACATTGAGTTGATGAGAAACGGACCAAGACCCCATTTCCCCCAAACAAATCCATGTTCTTATCAAGGTGATGAGATCCCGGATTAATGGAAGTTATATGTCTTTGAATGTGTTGGGTGATACGTCGTACATACGTACAATTTCTCGGGACATCAAGTGGGAGCTGAACATCATGGCCCTCCTGAAGAAGGCCCAGCAGAGGCTGTACTTCCTCTGGTTCCCCGCCGCAGCTGCTAAAGACCTCACCAAGCTGCAGCGGGTGATTCGCTCTGCGGAGAGGGTGATTGGCCGCCCTCTGCCCTCCCTCAAGTCCCTGCACGACTCCAGGGCGCTGAAGAGAGCAAGAAAAATTATGGCCGACCCCTCCCACCCTGGCCACGGCCTCTTCACCATGCTCCCCTCTGGGAGAAGACTGCGGCTGCCGAAGGCTACGAAAGCCCGCCACAGACAAAGTTTTTTCCCCTCAGCTGCCAGGCTGCTCAATGACTCTGGCTTCCCTTCCACCCCTGCCTCCTAGTGACTTATGTCTGTCTATCTATTTGTGAAAAAATAATCGAATGCACTCATGTTATGTCAAAACAAATTCCTATGTGTGTATACACAAATGGCAAATAAAGGTATCTGAATCTGAATCTGAATCTGAAATAACAGTCAACTTTTCCCTAACCCCCTAACCCTATGACCCCACCCCAAAAACCCAGAGCCTAACCAATGATATATCAATTCCACATCAATTATCCCTAACCTCCTAACCAATAACCCCCCACTCCATTAACACCAAAGAAGGAGCACTATGTGTGTAAGCCTCTATGACCATCCTGAATAAGTGTTAACACTACTCTGCCTTATCCTCTGCTGCCATCTCCTGGTACTATCTGCCTTATCCTCTGCTGCCATCTGCTGGTACTCTCTGCCTTATCCTCTGCTGCCATCTGCTGGCAAAATGTAAAGAGTTTGGAAATATTTTTAGGGGTCTTTTGGGGGCGTGATTTAATGGAGATTGAAAGGTAACGGGGGCAAAGATATATCCTAAACGGGGGGTCCTTTTCGCACAGACGGGACGTTTTCCGAACCGTGAAGCCGAGCCTGATTCGTCGGTACCGGCCTCGAGCCGGTGCTGTGCACGGTTGTCACGTGGTTTCAAAAGAGCAAGCACAAAGACGGGTTGGGGTTTTAGGGGTCTTTTGGGCGTGATTTAATGGAGATTGAAAGGTAAGGGGAGCAAAGACATATCCTAAACGGGGGGTCCTTTTCGCACAGACGGGACGTTTTCAGAATCGGGAAGCCGAGCCGATCCGTCGGTACCGGCCTCGAACCGAGGCTTCGATTACGGCCTTCTGGACTCTGGAGTGTCGAGGCCGCTTTCGTATGGCTGTCAGGGGCAAGTGCTCGGAACACAGCAGAGGTCACATCACTGGGTACGTGTGGTCCGAAAAGTGGACCCCAGACGTCATCCAGGTGGTCTTCGGAGGCCCCCGAGTTTCATGGAGACGTCAGCCATTTATGTGCCGTGACCCTGACTTTGGACCACCCATAGGTAACGGGGTGACGCAGGTGTTCAGACACGATACGTTCTTTGCGGCATTGTCTACTGCACGCGCAGACATCTCCATTATGATCCTAGGCTGGCTTCAGAATGGGGCCTCCGCCCAGCTATCCATCAACCTCCTTTTACTTTTCACCCAATCCTCGGTTAACACCCTAACCTTTTTCCACATGAGTCAGGACACCTCACTGCTGACCTCCATGGTCAAGTGTGTGGTGGTTTCGAAAGAGCAAGCTCTAACCCTAACCGAGGCCTCTGTTACGGCCTTCTGCTGTCTAAAAGCTCAAAACTTGTGGGGCGAGGGTCCAAGTGGCCCGTCCATCGAAGGGAACGTCCCCTGGGGTTCAGCAAACGAGGGTGTGAAGGTTGTCGAGCAGAGATTGACTGCCCTTCTCAAACCTTTATTCTGACCCTAACCTCCCACCTCCCAAGCACGCCTGAACCTAACCTCGAGATCCCACCACAACTAGTGACCTTCCCAAACCCCTGACTCTGAACCTAACCCCTCACGGGGTAACACACCTGACCTAACCGACCCCTTATTCGAACCCTATAGCCTCCTCCTACGGGGAACACGGCTGAACCTAACCTTGACCTCAAACCTAGCCCCAGGCCGTTTTCGTAGGGCTCAGGGTCCAGTGCTCGGAACACAGCAGAGGTCACAGCCCGGGGTACGTGTAGTCCGAAAAAAAGACCCCAGACGTCATCCAGGTGGTCTTCGGAGGCCCCCGAGTTTCATGGAGACGTCAGCCATTTCTGTGTCGTGAACCCTGACTTTGGACCACCCATAGTTTCGCTCACGGGGTGACGCAGGTGTTCAGACACGATCCGTTCTTTGCAGCATTGTCTTCTGCACGCGCAGACATCTCCATTATGATCCTAGGATGTACGGTTCACGAGGGGTCACTCGAAATGTCTCACATCCCCAAAATCTAGGCTAGCTTCAGAATGGGGCCTCCGCCCAGCTATCCATCAACCTCCTTTTACTTTTCACCCAATCCTCGGTTAACACCCTAACCTTTTTCCACATGAGTCAGGAATCATGCTCTGGCATGTGTGACACCTCACTGCTGACCTCCATGGTCAAGTGTGTGATGGTTTCGAAAGAGCAAGCTCTAACTCTAACCGAGGCCTCTGTTATGGCCTTCTGCTGTCTAAAAGCTCAGAACTCGTGGGGCGAGGGTCCAAGTTGTCGAGGTTGTCGAGCAGAGATTGATTCCATCTCGACTGGTTATAAAAAAGAGATTGACTCATTTAACCATTAACATATAACGCTAACCCAGCTCCTATGTTTTGAGGGCTCAGGCCGGTTGTGCAGGGCTCAGGGCAGACCACGGACGCCATCCAGGTGGTATCCAGAGGCCCCCGAGTATCACGAAGATGCCACCCGTTTTGGTGTCGAAACCCTAACCCTGACCTTTGACCTGCCATAAGTCATGTCATGGGGTCCCGCAGGTGTTCAATCACCATCCGTTCTTTTCGGAATGCTCTGCCTAACGCGTAGGCATTATGATCCTAGCATGTACGATACACGAGAGGTCAATTGAAATGCATACGATCCCCGACCTTTGGTAAGGCTTCGTTTGAGGCCTCCGCCGAGCTACCTATCAACCTCCCTTTACTTTTCACCCAACTTCCAGTTAACATCCTAACCTTTTTATTATCCTAACCAAAAATGTTCAAGACCATAACCATTTCGCGCTGGATCTGATGGAATCGGTCCCGTTGAAAAAAGATGTTTCATGATTTGTCTAGCCTCTTTAAGGCTTCTAAGTCAAAAACTGTTCAGCAAACGAGGGTGTGAAGGTTGTCGAGCAGAGATTGACTGCCCTTCTCAAACCTTTATTCTGACCCTAACCTCCCACGGGGAGCGCGCCTGAACCTAACCTTGACCTCAAACCTAGCCCCAGGCCGTTTTCGTAGGGCTCAGGGTCCAGTGCTCAGAACACAGGGGGCGAGGGTCCAAAGGGCCCGTCCTTCAAAGGGCACGTCCCCTGGGGTTCAGCAAACAAGTGTATAAAGGTTGTTGAGCAGAGATTGATTCTATCTCCAATGGTTATAAAAAAGAGATTGAGCCATTAACATATAACGGTAACCAAGCTCCTATGTTTTGAGGGCTCAGGCCGGTTGTGCAGGGCTCAGGGCCTAGTGCTCAGAATATAGCAGAGATCACGAGAGGTCAATCAAAGTACGTATGACCCCCAAAGTTTGATAAGGCTTCATTCGAGGCCTCCGCCCAGCTAATTATCAACCTCCCTTTACTTTTCACCCAATTTCTAGTTACCACCCTAACCTTTTTATGATCCTAACCAAAAAGGTTCAAGACCATAACCCTGCCCCCCGGACATTTTCGGACTCAGTGCCAAGAGCCGAACGCACCCATGTGTGTTGCTGCGCACACAGATGTCAGGAAGTGGGTGTAAACGCCTACTTCCTGTCCCCAGCCCCCAGAAATCTTCTGGAAAAAACCGAGACCATTTTCGGACTCAACACGACGAGCCGAACACGCTGATATGTGTTTCCAAGCACACGGACTTACGGTTCTCTTAATTGGCTAACCCTAGGGTTAGTTTTCAACGTGCGAAAGCTCGAGAACGATACGTCCGTCAGCCAAGTAATTGACATGGGCGTGTTCAGCTTTCCGAGATCTACGCTCTGATATGTCCGCCATTGTCGTGCGACACCCGTAGCAAAAGTTCTCCAACTCTGATCTGTAATCCTGGAAGGCTCATAGACTTGGTGAACCTTACAGTGTATTGAATGGCTTGAAACCCTAACCCTAAATTTGAGAACCACACATCCGTGCGCTGGTATGCGTGGATGTAAAGCACTTCCACTTTCGACCTTCGTCGTCTCGTTTATAGACGGGTTAGTGTGGCAGGGGTCTTTTGGGCGTGATTATCATGGAGATTGAAAAAGATTGAACAAAGATATATCATAAATGGGGGGTCCTTTTCGCACAGACAGGACGTTTTCTGAATCGTGAAGCCGAGCCCAATCCGTCGGTACCGGCCTCGAGCCGGTGCTGTGCACGGCTGTCGCGTGGTTTCGAAAGAGCAAGGCTCCTCTCCTAACCAAGGCTTCAATTACGGCCTTCTGCTGTAGCTCAGAACTCAGGGGGCGAGGGTCCAAAAGGCCCGTCCTACGAAGCACACGTCCCCTGGGGTTCAGCAAACAAGTGTATAAAGGTTGTTGAGCAGAGATTGATTCTATCTCAAATGGTTATAAAAAAGAGATTGACCCATTAATAATAATAATAATAATAATAAACTTTATTTATAGAGCACCTTTCATGACACGAGTGCAGCGCAAAGTGCTTTACAAGACAACAAAGTTGTATATCAAACAACATAACAATCAAGGCATAATCAATAAAAAAAATGCATATAAAGACAAATAAATAGATAAAAAAACAGTGAGATTAAAATCAAAGGATTCAGCCAAATGCTAAAATAAAAAAGTGGGTCTTAAGCTGAGTTTTAAAAACATCTAGGGAGGGTGCCAGTCTAAGGTGGATTGGAAGTTTATTCCAAACCGTCGGCCTGTGGAAGGAAAATGCTGCTTCGCCGTGTTTTTTCAAAGCCATTTTTTTGGCTTTTCAAGCAGGCCAGCAGTGGCAGACCTAAGGAGGCGATTTGGGACATACCTGGCTGGGCAGGCAGTCCCGAAGATAGGCGGGGGAGAGGCCATTTAATGCTTTGTACACAAGTAAAATAATTTTAAAATCTATTCTAAAAGCAAAGGCCAAAACTGGGGTGATATATATTATATATATTATATATATATATATATATACGGTATATATATAACATATAACGCTAACCAAGCTCCTATGTTTTGAGGGCTCAGGCCGGTTGTGCAGGGCTCGTCTAGTGCTCAGAATATAGCAGAGATCACAGCCCTGGGTACGTTTGATCCGAAAAACAGACCACAGACGCCATCCAGGTGGTATTTAGAGGCCCCCAAGTATCACAAAGATGCCACCCATTTTAGTTTCGAAACCCTAACCCTGACCTTTGGCCTGCCATATGTCAGGTCATGGGGTCCCGCAGGTGTTCAATCACCATCCATTCTGCAGAATTATCTGCTGAACGCGTAGATATCTGCATTATGATCCTAGCATGTACGGTTCACGAGAGGTCAATCAAAGTACGTATTGTAACGGTTTCAGGGAGAAACCCTACAAAGGTCACTGTATAAACTACAGCGACCTACCTGTTGGCTCGGGGTATATATAATAAATCAGTCAATCATTGCAAAGACACAAGACGTGCAGTTTGAGGGGTGTATTTAGAAAGCAGTTCAGTTCATATACATACATAAAGTACCAGTTTCGTTCATGTCCGGTTTTCACCATAAACAAAATACTGCGCACCACTGTGGTGGAACCAAAACAAAGAAACCAAACAAAAGAAAGGAAAAGAAACAAGTCCTGGCGCGTGCGTGTGTGTGCGTGTATGTGTTTGGGTGTGGTACTAGAGTGGTGTTAGCCCCGCTGTTAGCTCCGTGTAGCTCACCCACAGCCCGTGCAACCCTCCGTAGTTCCTACTCCTCTCGGTGCATGCCGGCTCGGCTGCTTCCTCTTCGAAAGACAAGTTGACAACGTTGAGTTGCTGGTTGCTGTCACTCCGGTGACTCCCGTGTTTCCAACGAAACCGCAGACTTTACTCGCGCTACTCGTAGCTGCTTCTAAAGGGCCAAGGGAAAAACCCTGTCTTCACCTCCCAGTCTGCACACACAGCCTTCACACTCCCCGCCGGTCGCTAGACAGGTCCGTGACGTCAGCATAAAAAAGACGTATCATTCAGAAGTGACTGACGGCACCAATGGGCGTGCGTGGCGTGTGTGCGTGGTGACGCTAATCGCCACAGTATGACCCCTAAATGTATTATTAAGGCTTAATTTGAGGCCTCCACCCAGCTAACTATCAACCTCCCTTTACTTTTCACCCAATTTCTAGTTACCACCCTAACCTTTTTATGTTCCTAGCCAAAAAGGTTCAAGACCATAACCCTGCCCCCCGGACACGTCTCGGCAAAACCAAGACCATTTTCGGACTCAGTGCGAAAAGCCGAACGCTTTGTGCTGCGCACACAGATGTCAGGAAGTGGGTGTAAACCCCTACTTCCTGTCCCCAGCCCCCAGAAATCTTTCGAAAAAAATTCGGACTCAACACGACGAGCTGAACACGCTGATATGTGTTTCCAAGCACACAGACTTACGGTTCTCTTAACACATTCTGTACGTACGACGTCTGGAAACGTCATAGGGAATACAACCGACTGATTCTAATGACGTCTGTACACGTCTTAAGGTTGTTTTCATTGATTACGCTAGAGGGCGCTCTTGTTCAACATGTGTGTGAATATGGTGTTCTGGCAAAAGCCAGGAATCAAGTCATAAAAGAAATAACAAATAATACCATCATCCAGCAGCAGGGGGCTTTTGGAGGGGTAGGCCAGAGTGAAAGAGGACATCAACGGAGAAGGAGATACATATTTGTACTGAGGCTAAATTGACCAATATAAATCAGGGATTACAGAAAGGAGAGGTGAGTGGAGGGGTGAAGCATTTTGAGAGAGACAGTAGTAGTAGTAGTAGAAGCACATCGTGTATACCTGTTTGTGTGTGGGGTGGAGCAGAGTGGGGACTGGGGAGGAGGGTGGTATTGTGTGAACAACAGCATACAACAGCTGCCATCATGCTGCGGTCCAGTGCAGACGGAGTCACGGAGCTACTAACTAGTATTTTATTATTTTTTTATTTACATCGATCAGTTCAGTGTGTGGAGAGGGGACGGTACATTTTGAGAGAGACAGTAGTAGTAGTAGAAGCGACATCGTGTATATACCTGTTTCTGTGTGGGGTGGAGCGGAGTGGGGGAGGAGGGTGGTGTCTTTTTTTTATTTGCATCGATAAGTTCAGTGTGTGGAGAGGGGAGGGTGGGGTCTTTTGAACAGCACAGCAGCATGCACAGCTGTTGAGGTGCAGACGGAGTCACAGAGCTAGTAGCTACTAACTAGTATTTTATTTATTTTTATTTGCATCGATCAGTTCAGTGTGTGGAGAGGGGACGGTACGGGGTGGCGGCCGCTGGCAAGCATTTGAGTGAGAGAGAGAGAGAGAGAGGGAGCGAGAGGGGGTGGAGGGGCGGGATTCGCGGGAAAGAGATACATTTGTAGCCATTTTGTAGCTCAAACTCTCAAAGCAAAATGCCAAAGCCAAATCGGAAAAGGCCGGGACCCGTTCCGAACGACAGAGGCGGGAGACAGCGCACGCTGTTTGACACCATAAAGTTTGCAAGAAAAAACAAACTTTTGCATGAGACGGACAATGACTCGGGTGATTCTCAATCTCATTCGGTAACACGCAATGGTGCTGATCATCCATCCGACTCCACGCCATCTTCCTCTGACGATGATACAGTAGGCCGTAGGAGTAGTGGCAGAACTCCCACACGGTTCTACCGTATTGAAAATGAAAGTTCAGAATCAGAGTCGTCTAGTAACGAAGAATGGGCTTTCAAGTCCCTGCCGAGGAAGGAGGTTCAATTTCATCGTCCTATCCGTGGTATATAACTGTACCATTTACATGATGAGATGAAATCAAACCAAATTAATATTTATACAAGTTTAGTAGTTTGTACAAAATCAATGTGCTTTACTAAGCTTGTAGATCTGCAATTTTTTGCATGCAGCCAGGCAACCAAGTGTAAAATTACTTATACTGGATCTATTGTCCACTAGTCCCTTCCTAATATTTTAGTCTAATTCTTATTTATTTGTTGACAATTGTCAGTTTTTGTCATCATTGCCTAGTTTTCATTTAGTTTCCGCCATGAAGTATGCAGCAAATACGTGTATGCAGCAAGGGCGAGATCCAAAATGACCCAACCGGCGGTCGGTAGCGGCGGCCGTCTGTTGGTCAAAGGTCGGTCGGCCATTTCTCAACCGTTTCGGATGGGGGTGGGCTCGTTTGAATTGTGCCGCCCCCCTGGGCGCGTTCCTGGGGGTCTCGAAGGTAAATCCCATAGGTCGGTCGGTCGGCCATTTCTCAATCGTTTTGGGATGGGTGTGGGCTCGTTTGAATCGTGCTACTCCCACTGGGCGCATTCCTGGGGGTCTGGAAGGTAAATCCCATAGGTCAGTCAGCCATAGGTCGGTCGGCCATTTATCAACCGTTTCGGACGGGGGTGGGCTCGTTTTGTGCCGCCCTCCTGGGGGTCTGGATGTTCCTGATTCTTATGGTAATTATACATTTCTATAATTTACAGGTACTGGCAAGAAAAGCAGTCCAGATGGGTGGCACGAGAGCAACTGGAACCCAAGAGTGATTCCGTTCACTGCAGTACCGGGTCTTCTTGGTGCCGCTGCTGCTCTTGACTCTGTTGACCCTGTTGACTTTCTGCAGCTTTATGTGACTGATGAGCTCCTTGAGATGATAGTGGTGCAGACAAACCTATATGCAGACCAGTGCATGGATGCGCTTGATGTGTTAAAGCTTCCTTTTTCGAGGTTGCTTGACTGGAAACCTGTCACACTGTTGGAGATGAAGAACTTCTTTGGCCTGTGGTTCCTAACCGGTCTTGTCAAGAAACCCAGACTTCACCTGTACTGGTCGACGAACAAAGTCATCGCAACACCATACTTCCCAAGGACCATGAGCCGTAACAGGTTTCAGATCATTCAGAAGTTCCTTCACTATTGCAACAGCTAATCTTGGTGTTCCTCTGTACAAAGTCAGGCCAATCATGGACTACTTGCTGTGCAAGTTCAGAGAGCTCTTCCAACCGTCAAAAAACATCTGCATCGACGAAGGAATGCTCCTGTGGCGCGGGAGGCTAAAGTTCAGAGTGTATTCCCCCCAGAAGCCGATAAAATACGGCATTAGGTCCTACATTCTGTCCGACACCTCCACGGGCTATTGTTTCCATATGAAACCTTACCAAGGTGAACGGGCCAGACTGCATGACATAATTGTGTTTTTGCTTGATAGATTGCCAGGTTATGGATATTGTCTGTATATGGATAACCTGTACAACTCTGTAACAATGTGTCAACACCTCCTTGACCTGAAGATCAATTCCTGTGGTACGCTTCGGAAGAACAGAGGGGAACCTCCCATCATCAGAGAGGTGACGGTGTCTCAATTGGACAAGATGACAGACAGGAAGGTCAGCCGGCACAACAACAAAGTGGTGGTCCTGTCGTGGCTCGATAAACGTGTCGTAAGAATGATCAGCACTTTCCATCCTGATGAAATGGAAACCACTATGGTGAAGAAGAAGGGCAAAGCTCACACAGTCCCACAAGACAAGCCGCTATGTGTGGTCCAGTACAACAATGGAATGAGTTGATTTACTGGACCAGAAAATCAACTATTACCCATTCACCCCCGCTTCCTTCCACTACCTCCCCCATCACAATTCAAGAGGCCTCTGAGGCTGAGGAAGCCCCCCCTACATCCCCCCGCCTGCCAGATCCAACACCCTGAGCGCCCCTGTGAGCCGAAGAGAAGAGAGATTGTGTGTGTGTGTGTGTGTGTGTGTGTGAAATTAATAAATGTTTGAACTTTGAGCTATGGTTGTTTCTTTCAAGACTGGGGTTGGCCAGGGATATGTGTGAGGCACTGTCAATTTACAATTTAGGCATTTAGCAGATGCTCTTAATCCAGAGCGATTTACATTTGGCAATAACAAACAAGCATGCGAATACATCACATAAAAAGCATGTATCATGAAACTTGCGTAAGCTAAGAAAGTAACAGTGGAATATCTATATAATGAAACTATACAAATAAACTATACTACTATGCTATAAATATGTACTATAGAGCACCGAAGTCCTGACGTAACTCGCTCATCCCGACGATTCCCCTGGTTCGCGGAAGTAATTTCTCTATGGAGAATAACATGGGGTGATCTTAATATCGTCTACTATAAGCGTTGTGGTCCAAAAATAAACAAGCTGTCTCTGCATTATTGTTAGGGAGGTGTCTCTGTATCGTTTGCAACAGTCAGTCACTCAGATGATACAGTCTGCTTCTAGCGAAAATCTAACTAATTCAGCAGCAGTAACATTAGCGTTTTCTCTCAGTCAGTTGATTCTTCATATCCATATGAGTGAAGCGGCCGGGGTGACATGTTTATTTTTCAAACACAGTTGTTATATGAGGCGATCTAAAATCGCCTCAATGGGGATTTCAATGCAACTAAACAAATACATGGACCTGGGGACTGATGCCCTCTACTGAAAGTGACTTCGGTGCTCTATGACGTGCTATGACTACATACAATGCAATTATAGTGCTGTCTACAAAACAGGCTAGAAGTCTGTATCAAATGCTATCTAAATCTACAGAAATGCTATCTAAGGGGGTAGGGTAACTGTCTGGGGCTGGGGGGGCACTTCGTGGGTCAATGTCTGGGGAGGCACTGGGGGGACACTGGGGGGATACTTGGGGGGGCAATGGGGGGACACTGGGGGCCACTTCACAATATCTGAAACCAGGAATTGATACTGATTGGGTGAAAAATGAATGGAAATGATAAGATATTGGGGGCCCAATTCCGTATCACTTCCATTCATTTTGGGTTAGGGTTAACCCTAACCCTTTTCAGCCAATATCTGATGTCATACTTGACTTTTCTCTCAGAACACTGGGGGGGGGGGGGGGGGGCACTGAGGGGACACTGGGGGGGGGGGGCACTTGGGGGGAGCACTGTCTGGGGAGGCACTGGGGAACAATGGGGGCACATGGGGGGGCACTGTCTAGGGAGGCACTGGGAAATATCTGGGAGGGCACTTGGTGGGGCACTTGGTGGGGCTGTCGTAATGAAGTATATTTCTAACTTTTCCATTATTTTTCAAGATCATTTTACATTTGTCTGAAAATAGCCAATTTACAATCCCAGTACACAATGCATCACAGTACATTCATTATAAGTAGGGGTGCACGATTATGAAATTATGACCGATATCCGATCTCTACGATTATTTGCTGATACCGAGTCTTTTTTTAATTAAAACATTTTTGCTGGTGAAAACCTATATGGCCTATTCCGATTAATCATGCATCCCTAATTGTAAGCAATGTTGGACAAAGTCCTCAACCCCCATTACTTGAGATATGTACTTGAATTTAAATGTACAAAATCATCTAAAAGTACATGCTTTGCTTAGCCACTAGCCAGTCAGTCAGCGAGCCAGTCAGTCAGTCAGTCAGTCAGGTCGACATCTTCCAGAGCCTGTAGGGCTGAAACCAGCATGGCATCCTGAACCTCACTATCAGACGCTTCATTTTGAAATACAACCTCAATGACATCTAATATTAGTTGTGCCTGTGAAGTGTCTGAGACTTGTATTTGACAAAGAATATCCTCCAATGTGAATAGAGTGCTGCATGACTCCAATACCTCTTCTATTATGCCACTGGGGGCGTCAACTACATGGTCTGGTTTGCAGTAGAATGCTACACCACTGTACAATCCTTCCTGTATGAGAGACTCACTTCTCTCTTCAAGCTCTGCTCGTAGTAAAGCTCTCTGCTCTTCACTGACTACTCTCTGTTTTCCGGTGGTTCCATTTCCTGCATGTCGCTCCAAGGAGCTAGAACCACCATTGCATTGTTGTTTGCAGTCACAGGATAAAGCACAAACATCACAACATGCATGCTTTGGAGATTCCTTGTGAATGAAAAGTGCATTATAAATAAAATTCATTATTATTATTTATTATTATTAATGGTTGAACCTCTACCCTATCATACAGAGCTAGCAATTTCACCCTCCTACAGGGATGACACATTTTTAACATATTCTCTCATGTTTTCTGTAAGTCCAACCATTTGTGATCCGTGGTAAAGAATGATGGAGTGTGCATCACAACCATCTCTTCCTGCTCTTCCAAATGCTTGCATGTATGACTCCAGATCTCTGGGGGCGCCATAATTTACAACAAAGTTCACCCCTTTAAAATCCACCCCCATCCCTAAGGCAGACGTTGCAATCACAACCCGGAGTACAGACAATGGATCAGTCATTGAGTTCAGGATCTGCTGTTGGATCTTTTTTGAAGTCTGGGAGTGAAACATATCGACAAGTCGATTCTTATGAACATCAACATAAAGTAAGCCACAGCCATCAATTCTCTTGCAGTATATTACAACTTTCTCTGTGTTTGGCCCCTTACTTTCCAACTCCTGGCAGAGCCATACAAATGTCTCACACTCTTCTTTTGACACTTTTTTGACTGCTAGTCGAATATTGGTGCGGTCAGGGCTCCTGACCACCTCCAGACATTCCTGCATTCCTAATTGTTTCTGGTCAATACTGATGCTGTTGCCGTTACTGCTAGCATGGGCACTGATCCTGAGATGATGGAGGGAAGCTCACCAACCTGTCCGTACCATTTCCTAAATGGAGCTTCTGTGCCCTCTGGTAGCCCCCTGTAAAGTGACCAGGAGAACAAAAAATAGAATACACTGACATTAAAATGTCTCAATCTACGAGAATAATACATATTGGTTAATTATGAAAACAAATGTCATATATGTACTAATATTAATTATCTGACTGTCCAACTTTCACTAATGATGCATTGAAATTAAAACACTCTTGTAAACAAGTGTAATGCTTAGTTTATGGTGTCGTCCACGTTAACAGTTTTTGTATTGAGTTGGGCTTGAAATGTACTGTAATTCTGCAACTGTAACTGTTAATACATACTTAAATTGTGCATTTTCTGCATACACTGCTGATGTGTATACACATAAGAAAGTTAGGGAATAGAGACATGTATTTGAGGGAATAGATGCAGTTGTACTTTATAAATTTAGGTTAAATAATGGTTTAAGATTGAGACTAAAATTACAATAGGCTAACTGATTCTTTTGAGGTCGTATCTACTGGTAAACTATTCAAAACGTATGCTAATCGTGTGTAGTACTGTACATGCACAATTTGACTGAAGATATCACAGATATAATGATTATATTAATAACTACCGGTATGCTTACCAATCGACAACGGTGTGGACCTCATCTACCGCAATCCCAACCAGCCGCTGACGTTAAAGACGACTTTGAAGAACGCATCTCCATGATGGATTGGACACAAGTGACTCTATGATTGCTTGGTCCGTTCGCTCATCTTTGCCTACATATGCAGTTCTGATGCCTTTAGACGTGAGGAGTCTTGTCTGGTCCTCCATTATTGATATTAATGGGCTAATGACGACCACAATTCCATTTTCCACACCACGATATCTACCTCTGGCTATTTTATTTTATTTTTTTTTTTTTTTATTATAGTTAATTTTATTTATTTATAAAAAAAATTGGGGGGGGGAACCCCCAAATGGTAACTCTGTCATTTCTCAACCGTTTTGGATGGGGGTGGTCTCATTTGAATCGTGCCGCCCCCCCGGGGGCATCCTTGGGGGTCTCAAAGTTGGGGGACCCCCCGGGACCCCCAAATGGTAACTCTGTCATTTCTCTACCGTTTTGGATGGGGGTGGTCTCATTTGAATCGTGCCGCCCCCCCCGGGGGCATCCTTGGGGGTCTCAAAGTTGGGGGACCCCCCGGGACCCCCAAATGGTAACTCTGTCATTTCTCTACCGTTTTGGATGGGGGTGGTCTCATTTGAATCGTGCCGCCCCCCCGGGGGCATCCTTGGGGGTCTCAAAGTTGGGGGACCCCCCGGGACCCCCAAATGGTAACTCTGTCATTTCTCTACCGTTTTGGATGGGGGTGGTCTCATTTTAATCGTGCCCCCCCCGGGGGCATCCTTGGGGGTCTCAAAGTTGGGGGACCCCCCGGGACCCCCAAATGGTAACTCTGTCATTTCTCTACCGTTTTGGATGGGGGTGGTCTCATTTGAATCGTGCCGCCCCCCCCGGGGGCATCCTTGGGGGTCTCAAAGTTGGGGGACCCCCCGGGACCCCCAGATGGTAACTCTGTCATTTCTCTACCGTTTTGGATGGGGGTGGTCTCATTTGAATCGTGTTGCGTCCCCGGGGGTGTCTTTGGGGGTCTCAAAGTGCGGGGACCCCCCCATGGTAACTATCAATTCTCAACTGTTTTGGACAGGGGTTGGTTGGAATCGTGTTGCCTCTATGGGCGCATTATCGGGGGGAGGTTCGGGGACCCCCACATGGTAAATCTTGACATTGTCATGATAGATATTTATTTATGGGAGGGAGACAGAGAGAACAATTTGCATATTATTGTTACTATAGCTCTCTCACACACACACTTTTCAGATATGGACATTTAACCAATCTATTTCCCTCTGACAAGGCTCGCCGTTACCCGACAAAACTGTACAATTAATTACTCAATTACTGTGCAATAAACAGTCAAGCCACAACGAAAATGTATTTTGTTGCTTTTATATAAAACTAGAAATAAACACATACACTAATGAAAACTGTGGTTACAATAAAATAGACCAGTCCGTACGATGTGTTAGCTAACTAGCATGGTTCTGTTGTTAGCATTCCTCATTAAAGCATGCAGTAGTGCAAAGCAGGTACATTTTACTGTAAAAACAAAAATAGACGAAACGCACCATTAACAGCAGATATACAAGCCACTAAAGTGTCTTCTTTTTCAAGTCATGATTGATTGGTTGGTTTATTAAGTTTGCAGAATTACAGTACATTTCAAGTACAACTCAATACAACTGTTAAATTTGAGTGTACGGCACCATAAGGCGGACGACGTAAGTCGCAACTATTAATTAATACGTTGTATGGCCGTTTATTATACGTCGTGGCGGTTTGATTAATACGTCGGCATATTAGAACTCGTCGTGGCGGTTTGATGACTCGTCGGGTCTATAGCTACCCGTTTGCGACGTAAAAGGTTGACTCTGGTATTTTTTTTTGCCTGCCGCGGTGCAGGTTATTTATCCTAGTAGTACAAATCTCGAAATTAATGTAGTCCTTTGGTAGTGTAGCGGTCAGCGCTCTCACCCCTGGAGTCACTGCTCCATGTAGGGCGAGTTTGATTCTTGCACATGGCAAACTTTTTTTTTTAAATGTTCTTTTTTAGCCTATATTGTGTATGGACACAATAGCTACATTTTAGACTGTATCATTATTGTATATTATATTTAAAAAAATAGACAGACAAACAGACAAACAGACAGACAGACAGACAGACAGACAGGCAGACAGGCAGGCAGACAGACAGACAGACAGACAGACAGTGTGTGCGTGCATGCGTGCGTATACAGTATGTGTGCGTGCGTGCGTGCGCATACATTGTGCGTGCGTGCGTGTATGCGTGCGTGCGTGCGTACCTGCGTGCGTGCGTATACAGTCTGTGTGTGTGCGTGCATGCGTATACAGTGTGTTTGTGTGTGTGTGCGTGCATGCGTGCGTATACAGTGTGTGTGTGTGTGCGTGCGTATACAGTGTGTGTGTGTGCGTGCGTGCGTGCGTATACAGTGTGTTTGTGTGTGTGTGTGTGCGTGCGTGCGTATACAGTGTGTTTGTGTGTGTGTGCGTGCGTGCGTATACAGTGTGTGTGTGTGCGTGCGTATACAGTGTGTGTGTGCGTGCGTGCTTCATCGTATTTATTATTATTATTAATATTTATACTTCATTGTATTTAATATTATTATTATTATTATTATTATTTATATTTATACTTCATCGTATTTATTATTATTATTATTTTATCTCTTTTCCTACTTGGATTCGTAGCCACTGGCACTGCCTGGTTTGTCCATCTGTACCTGCATGCATAGATTGATTGCTCAGTAGGGCCCAGTAGGGCCAAGTTAGGGCCCTAGGAAGGAGGGAGAAAGGAAGGAAGGAAGCAAGGAAGGAAGCCCAGTAGGGCCCAATAGAACCCAGTAGGACCCAATAGGGCCCAGTTAGGGCCCTAGGAAGGAGGGAGGAAGGAAGGAAGGAAGCAAGGAAGAAGGAGTGTGAGTGTGTGTGTGTGTGTGTGTGTGTGTGTGTGTGTGCCACTCGACTCCTATACATCATTTAGCATACCAAGTACCCCAATTGCATTGCACACACACACACACACACACACACACACTCACACTCACACTCCTTCCTTCCTTGCTTCCTTCCTTCCTTCCTTCCTTCCTAGGGCCCTAACTGGGCCCTACTGGGCCCTATTGGGTCCTACTGGGTCCTACTGGGTTCTACTGGGCCCTACTGGGCTTCCTTGCTTCCTTCCTTTCTCCCTCCTTCCTAGGGCCCTAACTTGGCCCTACTGGCCCTACTGAGCAATCAATCTATGCATGCAGGTACAGATGGACAAACCAGGCAGTGCCAGTGGCTACGGATCCAAGTAGGAAAAGAGATAAAATAATAATCATAATAATAAATATGAAGTATAAATATAAATAATAATAATAATAATAATAATAATAAATACGATAAAGCACGCACGCACGCACACACACTGTATACGCACGCACACACACACTGTCTGTCTGCCTGCCTGCCTGCCTGTCAATCTGTCTGTCTGTCTGTTTGTCGGTCTATTTTTTTTAAATATAATATACAATAATGATACAGTCTAAAATGTAGCTATTGTGTCCATACACAATATAGGCTAAAAAAGAACATTTAAAAAAAAGTTTGCCATTAATGCACTTTAGCTGTTATCAATGTTATCACTTAGCATCTCTAGTTCCCATTGATGTTAGACAGAAATGAACAATGTTATCTCAACCATGTGTTTATATTCAAGTGTATGGAATATGCATTCAACAGGGTACTGTAGATGTGCGCATGCGCGAAGAGCGAAGACCCGTTTTTTTTCTCATGCATTTTTTTTAACATTTTTATTTCATTATTTAAAACATTACAATTATGCATGAGATAAAAGAAAGTATTTCATACATTCATTCATTAGCAACTAAATTGGCGAATCAATTCATATCAAATTCACATAATAATATTAAGACAATGACTATTTCTTGAACGCAATGTAATTCAAAACATGTCACATTACATTTCATTTCAAACACATTTTACATAATGAAGCACACAGCACAAGTGAAACATCTTGTCATATTTGAAAACAATAATGTTTCAAAAAAGAATCCACATTTTTTCAAAACATTTCAGCAGTTTTAGGACTCCGTCACGAGTTGGTGGCCTCCCTGAAAAATCACAACGTCCGATGCGCCCTGTATAATTAATAATAATAATAACTGTATAATTCATCATAGAAAATATATTAATAAATATTAACACAATTTTGCCTTGACATTTAGTCTAAATTAACTTTAAGAGGATTTGATTTTTAAAATGCTGTTATACAAATTAAATGCATCATGATTAAATAAATGACAATTTGAATTGAATGTCTAAATCCATTACAATGAAAATGATGAGTGAGTAAGTGCAACAAGCTAACCCCCACGTCCAAAAAAGTAGATAAATGACAGAGTTACAATTTGGGGGTCCCTGAGACCTTGAGACCCCCAAAGACGCCCCCGGGGGGGCGACACGATTCAAATGAGACCACCCCCATCCAAAACGGTTGAGAAATGACAGTTACCATTTGGGGGTCCCTGGGGTCCCCCCAACCTTGAGACCCCCAAAGACTCCCCCGGGGACGCGACACGATTCAAATGAGACCACCCCCATCCAAAACGGTTGAGAAATGACAGTTACCATTTGGGGGCCCCCCAACCTTGAGACCCCCAAAGACTCCCCCGGGGACGCGACACGATTCAAATGAGACCACCCCCATCCAAAACGGTTGAGAAATGACAGTTACCATTTGGGGGCCCCCCAACCTTGAGACCCCCAAAGACTCCCCCGGGGACGCGACACGATTCAAATGAGACCACCCCCATCCAAAACGGTTGAGAAATGACAGTTACCATTTGGGGGTCCCTGGGGTTCCTGGGGGCCCCCCAACCTTGAGACCCCCAAAGACTCCCCCGAGACGCGACACGATTAAAATGAGACCACCCCCATCCAAAACGGTTGAGAAATGACAGTTACCATTTGGGGGTCCCTGGGGGCCCCCCAACCTTGAGACCCCCAAAGACTCCCCCGGGGATGCGACACGATTCAAATGAGACCACCCCCGTCCAAAACGGTTGAGAAATGACAGAGTTACAATTTGGGGGTCCCTTTGGGGTCCCCGGGGGCCCCCCAACCTTGAGACCCCCAAAGACGCCCCCGGGAACGCAACACGATTCAAATGAGACCACCCCCATCCAAAACGGTAGAGAAATGACAGAGTTACCATTTGGGGGTCCCCCAACTTTGAGACCCCCAAGGATGCCCCCGGGGGGGCGGCACGATTCAAATGAGACCACCCCCATCCAAAACGGTAGAGAAATGACAGAGTTACCATTTGGGGGTCCCTGGGGGTCCCCCAACTTTGAGACCCCCAAGGATGCCCCCGGGGGGGGGGGCACGATTCAAATGAGACCACCCCCATCCAAAAAGGTAGAGAAATGACAGAGTTACCATTTGGGGGTCCCTGGGGGTCCCGGGGGGTCCCCCAACTTTGAGACCCCCAAGGATGCCCCCGGGGGGGCGGCACGATTCAAATGAGACCACCCCCATCCAAAACGGTTGAGAAATGACAGAGTTACCATTTGGGGGTTCCCCCCCCAATTTTTTTAATAAATAAATAAAATTAACTTAAAGGTATTGTAGACAAGTTTCCAGTGTTTGTACACAGAATTGATCGAGTGTTTCCAAACAAATTAAAATCTAGCTCCACCCCCCTCCCCCCGTCATTCTATTGGCTGAGCCAGGTCACTTCAGGCTATGGGGTTGTTGTTGCTGCTGGGAGGGACGCTATGGATATTGCGCTCGTATGGCTAAATATGACATTAAAAAATTATGAATTTCTATCGATATCATAGTTACAACAATGACATTGAGTTGACATGTTTTTTTAAGGGTAACTGTAGCGTAATCACAATATCACAAGACTGACACGACGAGTCCCGCAAATGAGGAAGTAGGAAGTAGTGGAGCAGACTCACTGGCTCTCAATTCAATTATCTTTCATTTGTAATCGTGCATATAAAACATATTGCCCCTCAAATGCCCCAGCCACTACAGCATCGTTCATGTGAACTACTTTGTCCACGGTTATTCATCGCTATGATGATCAGCGACGGCTTGTCACCGTTGGCGAGCACGGGTTGAATGCAAGCTTCAAGCCGGCCGGACCACCAAACCATGCGCTATACATAGCGATTCTCATAATTTCAACAGGCTTACATATTACATCATAAACATACTATTTCACATGAACAATGGTGAAACTAAGATATGGGGATAATATTATACTTGCAAATTGCAAGTATAATATTATCCCCATATCTTAGTTTCACCAATGCGATTTCATTGCAAGTTGCAATGAAATCGCATTGCGTTTTCATTATAATACTGCTGGGTCGAACACACAGTCACAGCCTCGCGCTGCAATTGGCTAAGACTCCGCGTCACCCCCCACACAGACCCTCCTCCCAACACGACGCTTCCGTCCCGCGACATAAACAACAGTGGATATAAACAGATACAAACACATAGAGGGAGACAAAGGGAGAGTGTATGTCTACAGGGCAGCAGCTCAGCATCAAAATATAGGGGAAGATAGAGGGAATAAGGCCACAAATATAGATAGATAAATATGTTGATCTTTGGCTGAAAACTTGCCTATATCACCTTTAAATAAAAAAAAAAAAAAAAAAAAAAACGGCCGGCCGACCCTTAAAACGACCGGCCGGCCCTTTTAACGACCGGCCGGCCCTTTTAACCGGCCTACCCGCCGGCCGGCCCTTTTAAAGGTATTATGACATTATTTTTAACATAATTTTAACAACATTAATAGTCTTGGCCATGGTCCTTCAAACGTGTCTAAAAAGTTTGAACTTTTTTTGAACACTCCAGTATTTCTTGCCAGGAGTTTTTGTGTGTATGTAATATGCATCCTGAGAAGGCATAGAAAAACACATTATTTTAGCCTGTAGATGTCGGTAATTCCCCCTTTCCTGTCAATCACTACCCAGCTCCGCCCCCCCCACCCCTCAAGCCCTACATACCTCTCCGCCCCCCTCAGAGAAAGGGACTGTTCTTTTTTTTTTCCTTTACAAGTTCACAGCATCTCAGCCATAGCAACGCTGCCAGTGCCAACGCACGCAACTTCTTCTCCTTTTATAACTATTTGTTTATAATTTATATAAAATGTTATTTATAATAAGACTATCACTGCATGTATGTACTGAGGGGATGGACAACAACATGTATTCTCTGCTGCAAAAGGAGAGGAGACTGGAGCAACACGGACATTTAGAGCCTTTTATTAAGGTGCCGAGTATACAAAACGACTAACGTTTCGACCTTGCGGTCTTCATCAGAGTCCACTCTGATGAAGACCGCAAGGTCGAAACGTAAAAGGCTCTAAATGTCCGTGTTGCTCCAGTCTCCTCTCCTTTTGCAACTTTGATGTCCCTGCACCTGTGAAGCACCGGATCAGCCGTTTTAGGCTTGAGGCGCGTTGGTAGACTCCCTTTGTAACATGTATTCTCTATTCAACGTCATCGTACGAGCAACAGTTGGTAAACAAATAAGGCACGTTCGGAAATACCGCACCGGAACGCACTCGCCTATTAGTTTGCATTGCACAGTGCCAGTGGGCTCAGTGCGCTATTTCCGAACGCGCCTATGAAACTCCTGCAATATCTCACCCCACGACCACGTCGACATAAACTTGTGTAAGTTCATCGATATCATACTCAATGACTATAGCCTATCATTATTCGCCATACTTTTAACGTGGATTATATCACACGAGCGTTGGCTGCGTTGCTATTCCACTGTATCGCATTACAAGAACAATAATGAGCACATGCAATCTACAACAGCTGGTGCACGCCACGAATCAAAGATTAATAATAGTCAAACACACAGCTAATGCGGGTAGTGGCAGTGATTGACTATAAATTCGGAGTGCTGCAGGCGATTGATTTTTTATTGTGAGTCCACTCAAATAGTACTGCACAACAATTTAACACAAATCATTGCAGTATAAATACTTATAGTTGGGATTGGGACACGAATGCTTGGTATTGCTCCTGGGTTCATAAAAAGTTTGGTTGCAAATCCACTCTGAACTTGTCCGAGATTTGAAAAACTTTCTGGGGTGAAATGATGTGCGCAAACCAAGACTCGCTTCTTTGACAACTTGGTTGGATGTTACCGTCAAAAATAAAATGCATCCACCTAGAGCGTGAATCTTCATCTAGGCCAGTTGGTGGAAAGTGCAAGGACGTGTGTTGATTGACACAGCCGACAACGGAGCAGATAGCTTTTTCTCTAGAAGCCATTATTATTATTATTATACTGAAACAAAGTCGCGGTCAGAATGAGGAAGAAGAGAGGAGAGCATCAGGTGGAGGAGAGGAGAGGGGCGGGGATGAGGAGGAGGGGGGCGGGTAGTAGAATTGGTAGGCAGGGAGCAGAGGAGAGGGGGCGAGGTTTAGCGTTACATTACGTAGGCCTCCGCCGTCCAAACCACGAGTCATATTTGCATAATTATTCACAAAAGTCCAGACAGCGGAGAATACACTGAATGTTCAAATTTGTTTTTTTTTTTGTGAAATTGATGTCAAGAAAAGCCAAAGAACACAAAATATCTACAAAAATGTGTTTTAAATGTCACAATCCCTTTAAGACCGGCCGGCCTTATAACGACCGGCCGGCCCTTTTAAGACCGGCCGGCCCTTTTAAGGACCGGCCCGGCCTTATAACGACCGGTCCGGCCCAGGCCGGCCCTTGCTGGATTTTTATTAGCTGTATACCATAATCATCAAGATTAAAACAAAAACATGTTTTAAATATTTCACTTTATGTGCAACTAATCTAGAATATATGAAAATCATTTTTGAATGATATGGAAGACAATGAACTTTTCCATGATATTTTTAATGATATGGAAGACAATTAACTTTTCCACGATATTCTAATTTTTTGAGAAGCACCTCTATAGGAATAAAGACAGATACAGAAATCTCCATATTATGGGCATAAAAGGGACATACAGATGGGTGGAATATGTACTCTGACACGCGCACAATTGCATAGCCGGGTGGGGCATGGACCTTCAACTTCCATCGTTACCGACTCTGTGCTCTACAGCCCGGCACCGGTCTAGTAAAAACAGCAACAGAGTCAAACAGTCAAACACTTTTACCAAAATGGATAACACCAAAAAAGGTCCTTGTGGTCTTGTTGCCATTTAGGCCCTATGCAATCAAAACATAGACATGACATGAAGAATAACAACAACATTCAATATCATCAGTGACAGTAACACAAAATCTAGAAAAAACAATAAAAACTATGTACATAGTGGGGAAAACACTGTTTAAGGGGGAAGGATCATTTCCTCTCCCTTAGGCCTGCTGAAAGGTAGATTGTCATGCCGGTTTTAAAATATGTAAGTGATCTTCATTTTTTGAGGGAAGGGGTCAGGTCATTCCACGTCTGGGTGGCCGTGCTGTAGAAGGACAGTATAATACAAAATATTGTCCTTGTCTATCGAACTCCCTACGATTATACAGCTGTTTAATTTGAGCCTCCTTTTATAGTTGAAACTTTTAAACTTTTTTACCCCATGGTGTGAATGCAATGGCATCTTAGCAAGTTATTTTTTTCCTGTGAGAACTGTGGACACGACGGTGTGACTTCAGATGGAACTGTGGACATGAAGGTGTGACTTCAGATGAGTTGATAATCTGAAACTCTTGTTACAATGTTTATATTGGAAAGGTTTTTCTCTAGTGTGGACACTGTAACGGTTTCCTCAGTAGCTTGGGGTGCCAGGCAGGCGTGTACCTACCAGAGAGGACTTAGCCTCTCCATTTTTATGTAGCCAGGTGGTTTCAAGGAAAACGACAAAGGACTCAAATAAAAGAGAAGGAATCCTTAAATGTGATGGATTAGAACAGGATTTGTATTGAAACCAGGGTGCATGGGTTAGGTTACAACATGGTATACTTCCAAATGAAAACAACAAAAGCAGGAAATGGCATTCAATATTCCTATAACGACAATCAACAAATAATGAAACCCTAACAAATATATATTAAATAAATGTTCAACTCAAACGCTTGGATAAAATTGGGGTTATTAGTTCCATTCACCACTCCTTTGAAAGAAAGCCAAATCGGTCTTTGAGAGTTCAGTGATAAACAAAATAAAGGGACACGGGTCCTCCTGCTGTAGGTAGTGGTTAATAAATGTCATGCCCGCTTCACGGACACTCAATCCCAAAGTTACTTTGCCACGCACTCCGCGGCAGAAGTGCCGTGTTTGCATGAATGAAACTGTATGTAATCGCGCCTGTGTGTGTGTGTGTGTGTGTGTGTGTGTGTGTGTGTATGAGCTAGTTTGCATGGAAACTCACACTTAACAAACGTCCACCAGAGGGCGCAAAATTACAGAAAATAAAAGCACAGTTCTGAACGGAACATGACAGTGAGAACATGACAGTGAGCACAGGCTAGTGGCCACATGCCACATGTTTTCATAGGCTGGGGCGCACATCCACGTGACCAACGCACATGTTTTCATAGGCTGGGCCGCACGTCTTTTGGCCACGTGACCAACTTTACAAATATATAATAGAAGTGTTTGTTGTCCAAATGTTAGTGTTTGTCGTCCAAATGTTAGTGTTTGTCTGGGTTACCTGTGAGTGGGTTACGGTCCCACTCGGTCAACTCAAACATAGGCAAACGCTCCTCCTGCAGCAATTCACCTCCTCCGTTTACTTCTCCTCCCTGGATTTCATCACAGAGGAGTTGGAAGAGTCTCGACGGCAGGCCTTCTTCTGCAGGGAGTGAATGTTTCTAAACATGCTCTAACTCAAGCTACTCAAAAGATCAAAATAAACAAACAGGTAGAGAAGAGTGTAGAGAGAGTGCTGGACACTGTCCTTGAGAGCTGCTGCCAGCACACAAACTGTTTCTCCCACCCAGAGTGACACACCTGTGGCAACTTTATCCTGAGTAGGGAGATTGCCAGGTGTCAATCATCGTTAATTGAATGGCCTGTTAATTATCAAATTAAGAGTCACTTGTGACTCTGGTCGTCACACTCCTCCCCCCATGGAGAAAGCTGACCAAGGCAGTGACAGGTTGGCTGTTAGGGAATTCTAGGAACTTCTCGTCCTCAGTATCCTCCTCAAAGATCTCCAGCACTTTGCACCTTTGCATGTCCTCCAATTCTTTAGCTGTCGGTTGACAGGGGGTTAGGTGCGAGTCCTGGCTGTTGGGGAATCCCAAGAAGTTCTCATCATCGGTTTCCTCCATAAAGATCTCCAGCACTTTGCGTCTTTGCGTATCCTCCAGTCCCTTAAGGTGTGTCTTCAGATTCCATAAAGAAGTGAAACTCTTGTTACAATGTTTACATTGGAAAGGTTTTTCTCCAGTGTGGACACGCTGGTGTGTCTTCAGGGAAGCTGATACTCTGAAACTCTTGTTACAATGTTTACATTGGAAATGTCCAGTGTGGACAGCTTGGTGTGCCTTCAGGTAACTTGCGTCACTGAAACTCTTGTTACAATGTTTACATTGGAAAGGTTTGTCTCCAGTATGGATATGCTGGTGTTTCTTCAGGTGAGTTGACTGTCTGAAACTCTTGTTACAATGTTTACATTGGAAAGGTTTTTCTCCAGTATGGATACGCTGGTGTGTCTTCAGGTGAGATGACTGACTGAAACTCTTCTTACAGCGTTTACATTGGAAAGGTTTTTCTCCAGTGTGGACATGAAGGTGTGACATCAAGTTAACTGACTTACTGAAACTCTTATCACAATGTTTACATTGGAAAGGTTTGTCTCCAGTATGAATATGCTGGTGTGTCTTCAGGTGAGATGACTGACTGAAACTCTTCTTACAGCGTTTACATTGGAAAGGTTTTTCTCCAGTGTGGATACGAAAGTGTGTCTTCAGGTCACCTGACTGACTGAAATTATTTTTGGAGCGTTTACATCGGAAAGGTTTTTCTCCAGTTTGGACACGGAGGTGTTTCTTCAGGGAACTTGAGTCACTGAAACTCTTGTCACGTCGTTCGTCATCATCGTCTTCACTGGTCACCTCCCAATCATCACTGTCTTCAGTGACATCAGTGTCAGATTCAAGTTCAAGTTCAACTTCAGAACAGTGTGTAACAATCGGCCTTTTGTTTAGAAAGGTAAATTATTAACTAAAGGAAAAAGACGGGATCGGCAGGTTTTTAGCTTAATGAAACTCACACATTTAATAACCAAATCAAACAATCGGACAATACAACACACTCGCTTCTGACCGTATACCCAAGATAATAAACATACAAACAATCAACACCCACTTCCTCAATCCCCTTTTAACCCAACAAAGTCCCGACGTCAGTTGTACACAACAAACACAAACAAGTTCGTCACGCGAGGCAGGCGCTCTAAATCAACAACGGTCCCGCGACCGTCCTCTTCTCAATGCGCTCCCACAGTATAGTTCATCAGATCCCCATGAAACGCAAATTAGGGATGCCCCAAACTATAATCCACCGGTAATCCAACAGAACACGGATATCTCTCACCCGCGATGCTTCCCGTTGACCGGCAGTTCATGCATGAATCCAGCGCAGACGACACAGTCTCCCCAGCATTCCAACACGGCCGCTTACTCCGCGTTTGGCTGAGCCCGACAGTCTGTAGATTGTAGTTTAGGCTGCAGGTCCAACAGTAGTTAGTCGATGTGATTTTCCCACTAACCACCGACCCTGGCGCCTCTGAGATCTCCTCACACCCGTTCACACTAGTACACAGGTCTCTTGACTTCCTGCACCACACCCTCTATTTGACAAGTGGCGTGTGGCAATCACTGTCATGCTAATCAGGCCCATTACCTCCCACATGAATTGGAGGTGCACATACAGGGTTTCGCATGTATTCATATCACACGTATACAATTACACACATTGGAAAAAGTATATAATAATAATAATATAATGTGCATTTTGTCACAAGTGTGCAGAGATATCTTCACTTTTCACTGCTAGTGTCGTCAACGTTGACCCAACAGGTTCCTCTGGTCTTTGAAGTAGCTCGTCCTGTTCCTCTTTAAGTTCCTCCTGTTCTTCTTTAATGTGTTGAGGCTCTGGTTCCTCCTTGAGCAGACTGGGGCTCCTCTCCTGTTCAGGAGAAACCTCCTCTTTACACACAACCATGTGGAGGATGTCTAGGAGCAGAAACATAACATGATCAACACTGGATTCTTAAAATGTCAATCCATTGTTCTTACATGTTCCATGTACAAAATGAGCTATTACCTACCAAGATAACATTGACTAAACAGTTACTAAGGTTATTGCCGTTCTGAAAGTTTTAGCAAGATCTTTTGCAAAATGCACAAAAAGTAATATATTACACCAAAATTAATAACAAAAAAAAACATTGCATGGATGCACCTGGGACGTATCCTCAGTGATGTATCCCAAGGTCATCGGGTCTCTCGAACATCATACCCCTCACTCAGGTGACCCAGCCAGCGGTGATCAAGTCGGACGTAAGTCGGGACTTGATCACCGCTGGCTAACCTCAATCAGTCCCATTAGGGAAAAACCAGGGCCACACAATCCGTTGCCCCGGAACTACTCTTCCAGGACTGGGAGAACCAGATTCTCGTGCATGGAAGGACTAGGCTCTGTGGGTTGACTCCTGTCCGGGCCCCTCCTACGTCTCACCAGGTCGGGTGCATGTCTTTTTTCCGACACCAAAATAGCCAACAGGACAATGGTCTATTGAAAGTTAAAAGCACACTGACTATGTGTCTCAATGAGAGAACGTATGTCCGAACAAATTGCTCTATTAGCAAAAAAGTAAAAGTCGAATGCGATTTTTGTTTTCACTGTGAGTGACCCGACACATTGAGGTACACCGTGTGCGATCGTGGTATTGGTACGATAAAAAACGTGGTTATAACAGCGAGTTAAGAATTGTGTTTGTGATGAAAAAATTGCTGACTCATTCAGGCAGTTAACATGGAGTTACACATTATGATGGTAGCCTACAAACTGTCACTTTCAGGGCTGTAGTTCACGTGCGTTTTGGTTGTGACATGAAAGAGGACGAGTGTGGCTACAAAATTACCGAAACCCATGTGTGTAAAGTGAATATTTTGGCCGTGAGGGCAATTTGTTTGGAGAATTTCGGCACAGTCTTCACAGTGTTTCTGTTTTTCCTCGCTTCTCCCTATTGACTTTGAATGGGGCATTTTTCTCGTAGTTTATTGCGAATTACGTCGGCACGGTAACGCGAATCGGAAAGAAAAGCACAAGCATACCATTCCCGGCCGAGCCGCACGTTTTGATGTATATATTGCAGGGCTTTGGTAAACCGTGCGGCCGGCCATAGAGGTCAAACTTTTTGGCCAATTAGTTTATTATTACGAGTAAGTATGTGTTTCGGATTTCAACCTGTGTTACTGCCATTGCATGGCAGGCACCCAGAATAATGATAATAAGAAGAGTCATTGTGATTTCAATAGGGCTTTGCACTACTGTGCAGGGCTCAGGCCCTAATAATATAAGTGTTCCATTGTCACCTGGATGCCATGTTGGATTATTATCACACTGTCTTCCTATCCTCTCTTCATCCTCTCCTCCCGTCTCCTCTTCTCTTTCTCCGCCCCGTCCTGCTCTCTCCTCCTCTTCCTGATTTTCCTCTGGCAGAGGGGAGGGCACAGGACCATCACGTTCACTCAATCTCGGACGGCCACGTTTACGCTTCTCAGGTTGGATCACCACAGACTGTAGTGCAGGGGAGGGAAGACACACGGGATACTTTCTGGGACGGCCTCGGCCACGCTTCTGAGGTCCGACCACCATGTGCTCTACCGTCATACTGGACACATCTGAGAGAGAGAGATAATGCATTATTGTCCGTCTTATTCACCCTGGAACACTAAACATCCTTTTTTGTCATCATCACTAAACTCGGGTAGGCCTATATTTTAGGAAATACAGCAATACATGTCAAATTGAGGTACTCTTATTCAATATTTCATCATGACTTTTCACAAAGATTTATTTTTTACATATCATGGGGGGGGGGTCGTTGAAAAGCTTTGGTATTAATTAAAATAAATATTCCTAAAAAGACAATATAATGGATCTGGGAACTTCTCCTTTGTCCACCCGTTCCTGAGACATGTGATAATGGTCCAGTGAAAAAAGGACAAATAAGAAAGAAAAGCCCATTGTGTGTGTATGGGATTTTTCTCTATCACTAAAAACAGGTGAAATGCACCCGAACACGTGCCTGTAGACAAAACCCGGGATGTGGGGCTGGGCAGGGAAACAAACCTACTGTTGGCAGAGCTGCCATTACAGCAGTAAGGGTAGATATGCCTGGAGCTAGTCGGGCTAAACACTCATGATGGAGGAACGTAAATAAGTAGGCTACTCAGGAGGCAGCAATACATTCAGCTCGTGACCATGATAACACGAGTGTCTTTATTAGTCATTATATACACATTTAGTTGATAGGCATATCCGGTACTTCCGGTATGGTACTTCAGTATAAAAGTATTGCATAAATATACACATACAATATAGATCATCTCAACACCTACCTTCTATGATGTCACTGAGCATCATGAAGGTACTGAAAGACCCAGCCACCTCAGATATCAGCAAAAGGCCTGTGTCTGACTCTGCTACAGTATAGAATGATGTGGTACCAAGAAAAACAGCCATAACTCTGTGCCCCAGCATGGTACAGATCTCAAACTTGTTGGGTGGTCCCACAGACCTCCAATTTAATAAAACATTACATTTTCTACCCGCTATTTCCGGATTGTCTGATTGCCTTTAAACTTCACCCACACACTCTCTAAGGGGCATGGAGTTCACTGGTGCATTCTAGCAACCGTCAATTAGACTGTAGCAAACATGGTTTTACCAAACCTTTTGGACTTATTAAGTTATTCCACTGAAATGCTGCTTATATTGGAACTTTTTGTACATACATCCATCTTCAACCGCTTATCCGTAGTCGGGTCGCGGGGGCAACATCCCGAGCAACATTAGTGACGGTGCAGCGTTACTACTCGCCCATTGGGCCATGGCTCTTTAGTCGACTGGTAACGTACGTGCCTGTGGAATGGGGAACCCGGGTTCGCCTCCCGGCCGAGGCTACATTGGTGGCAGCGGTGTGTATGCGTTACCTCTACAAGTATGTTACCCGGCGGCACAGACCTTAACCTAGTAGTCGACAGCTCCCTGGGGCGGAGGTCCCCCCAGTCAGTCGAGCCTAGCTCCTGGCTGGCACGCGTAGACACGCTTCCAGGTGAGGTGGACGACTGTAGGCTATACGGTGCTGCTCTACTACTCGCTCATTGGGCCATGGCTCTTTAGTCGTACGTGCTTGTGGAATGGGGAACCTGCGTTCGCCCCCCCGGCCAGGGCTACACAATTCAAATCAATTATTTTATAATTTTTTATAAATTATTTTGTTTGTTCCATTGATGTATTTTTTTTTTACATTTTTCATCTGATTTAAAACATTTTCTACTGTACATCATAGGCCTACTTCGCGGGGATTTTCAGCGAGCCCACGCAGTTTATGCAGGGAATGCTTTGGTATAGTTAGCTCTGGCCCATAGCCTTCTACTGCTTCTACAAAAAATCCCAAATTATATTAATTTTTTTTTTTTTTGCAACAAAAGCAAAAGCCTGAAGCTTGGCTACACCAGCCATCCTTTTCAGGTTTTTTCCCTCTCTGTCTGTGAGAGGGCTGGCAGGAGTGAAGGAGGACCAGGAGGAGGCTCTGATCACAGAGGTGGAGTTGGAAGAGGCTTTGACCACAGGAGTAGAGGAGGCGGAGGCTCTGACCACAGAGGTGGAGGAGGCTCTGACCACAGGAGTAGAGAAGGAGGCTCTGACCACAGGAGTGGAGGAGGAGGAGGAGGCTCTGACCACAGGAGTGGAGGAGGAGGAGGCTCTGACCACAGGAGTAGAGGAGGAGGCTCTGACCACAGAGGTGGAGTTGGAAGAGGCTCTGACCACAGGAGTAGAGGAGGAGGAGGCTCTGACCACAGAGGTGGAGGAGGCTCTGACCACAGGAGTAGAGGAGGAGGAGGCTCTGACCACAGGAGTGGAGGAGGAGGAGGCTCTGACCGCAGGAGTGGAGGAGGCTCTGACCACAGGAGTAGAGGAGGAGGCTCTGACCACAGAGGTGGAGTTGGAAGAGGCTCTGACCACAGGAGTAGAGGAGGAGGAGGCTCTGACCACAGATTTAAATTAAATCAAGTTTTCATTCATTAGTTCCTCCTTAACAACTTCTCATAATCATATCAAAATTTAAATTATGCAAGTAATAGTATATCAAATCATTCATTTGTAAGTGCAGCTTTGTCACGATCAGAGTCAGAGGTGTGTAGGACCCAAGCACAGGACAAGGCAGAGGATGAGGCAGACACAAGGCAGGTCGAGTGCACGGTGGTTTATTAACCAAAAACCAGGGGAGCAGGAACAAACACAGGAACAGGAAAATAAACTAGGAACACTAGGAGCAAGGACATAACACTAGGACTAGGAAAATACAAGGAATCACGAGGAGCTGAATAACACTGACAACAATTTACGAACCAACAAAGAACTGACAACACAAGGGCATACTAATAGACATGGGATAACTAGACACAAGTGAACAAAACTCAAATCAAGAAAGGGCTTGGCTGACTAAGAGGACACAGGTGGAAAACAAAGACTGATCACAATACAGGTTAGACAAGGCAGGTACATAACTACAGGGGCAGACAGGAAGGCACAAAACACTACTACAAAATAACAGGTACACAAGAAAACATAACATGTCACGGACCGTGACAGTACTGTCACAGTCACAGACTTTTGTCATTTATTGTACAGTCTAGGTCTTGTATTTCTATGTTTTGTTCCCTGGTCTAGTTTTCATGGTTCTATGTTTGTTTGCTCCAGCTGTGTCTCATTTTGTAATCAACCCTCATGTGTATATCAGTCTTGTTCCCCTGTCAGTGTTTGTTGAGTCATTGGCTACGTTTACATGAAGGGTGATCATTCCGAATAAATACTTCCGAATAAAATAGATCCGATGTAATGTTTTTTGCCGCGAGTTTACATGGGAAATGGTCATTCCGAATGAGTGTTTATATGGAGAAGTGATAGAAGACATGATACATGTTAATTCACGTGAAACTACGCCATCTGTTGGACACATAAAATATAGGCAGTTCAGGAGGCTGCTGGTTGGATAGGGGCGGCGCGGGCATATATGTTTAGTGTTTACCGTCTTTTTTTCCCCACCCGCTGCGGCTCCGCTTCTCCGCTGGGATTGGGAAGGTGATCATCTCGTTTTTATTTGTACTACTACTTTGTATCTACAGCACGGCCAGGGCACGCAACGCAACACTGATGATTATTATTGTATCGGGTCGCTCGTTATTTTTGAGAGAGAGAGACCGTTGAACACACACACACACACACACACACACACACACACACACAGATCAGACCAGGGGTATCTCATCTGCTGCTGCTCCACGTTTCTTTTGTGGATTTCGGATCTGAAAAAAGGAACGAAATAACGCGCTCTATGTGCAAACTCCTCGGCGCCGACGGCGCGCCTTGGATATGAGCGCCTTGGAGCATGCTCAGAAAGACCAGAATGAATTTACATCCGAAGCAGTGTATACATGAGTCAAATTTCCTTTCAATCGCATTGAACATTTGAACATCGGAGTAATCCGGCCAGTGACATCGGAATGGTTTTTAGATCGCATCGAGCGTTTTCATTCGGATGTAAGTTTTTGTAGGTGTTTACATAACAACGTTTAATAGGATTGAACTTCTATTCGGAATGAAAAGGGGATTTAACTGCTCATGTAAACGTAGGCATTGTATCCTAGCTGTCACCTGTTTCAGTCTGTTTTAAGTTATTTCATGTTCACCTGCCTTCTGAATTAAAAAAACATTTCTTGGTTTCCAACACTACATGCCTGGCTGTCCTGCGTTTGGGTCCTTACCTCACCCACACTTGACAGAATGACTCAACCCAATGGACCCAGCGGACAGCACCGACCTACCACACGTACAGGCTGCCATTCACCCAGTGAGCTGTATGGTTCTGTGACTGCAATACGAGCCCTATAGGTGGCAAATGGATTTTTGGTGCTACACCTGGCTGGTCGACTGTTGGGGGAAATTGTTTGATACACCGGCTGGTCAACTGTTACTTGGAGGGGATACTACTGAAGCACATGCTAGTTTGATTGTGATGTCCTGGTTGTGCAAGTTTCCAGTGTCACTCCTAGAAGTCCTGGTCGTGATGGCTCCAATATCTCCGCTCGAAGTCCTGGTCATGCAAGTATTGACTGTCCTATGCCACTTCAGTCCCTTTGTCAATCCCTGTTCCTGTCCGGCAGTGGAAGAAAGCTCCGGGGGGTTTCAGCCCCTTTCCCTGCTCTTTGGACCCACTTCACTATGCCCTGTTCCTGTCCAGCAGTGGAAGAAAGCTCCGGGGGGTTTCAGCCCCTTTCCCTGCTCTTTGGACCCACTTCACTATGCCCTGTTCCTGTCCAGCAGTGGAAGAAAGCTCCGGGGGGTTTCAGCCCCTTTCCCTGCTCTTTGGACCTACTCTCTATGCCCCATCCTTGTCCCAGCACTGGAAGAACGCTCTGGGTTTTTTTGCTCCTTTCCCTGCCTGCCCTCCTGTCTACCTGTGCTCTCAAGCCTGCCCCCTCCACTATCCAAGTCCCTCTTCTTCATGGACATTGTGGGACGTCAAGAGCCGTCCCTTGAGGGGGAAGTACTGTCACAGTCACAGGCTGCGTCCGAAATCATTCCCTATGCCCCATATAGTGCACTACTTTGAGGTTCCGCCATTTTGTTATAGTGTCCGAATATGTAGTGAGCATTTTTGCACCCTAACGTAGTGGACTGAAGTATCCCACAATGCACCGGGAATTGTAGGGAGCATCCGATGGTCACTACAAAAACACAGCGAAGCAAATCTGCCCCATAATGCATTGCGCAAGCTCGCTCTTGAGCGCACATGCACGCGTTTGCGCACGTGCGCTGCTTCTGCATGCATGCGCTCATTGCGCTCCAACTCAGAAGAGGCAGAAGTTGAACCAGCGAAAGAAATCAACACAAATGTACTTTTTAAACTTTCGTTTTCCCCTCTTTTCTTCCCTGGCGGATCTCGAAGCTACAGATCTCGAGACAAATGATCTGTGCATTTATTTGAAATTGTTTTATTTTATTTATAATAAATCTACTCGTTTGCAATAGTATTACTAATCTGATTAATTGTATCACCCAGGCCCAGCGCATGACGTTAGGAGAGCAATCAGTTGCTTGCTGTAGAATATATTTGTGAGATTCTTTATCACAAACGTAGGCTAAATACATGCATGTGAGACACATATTAATTGTGTCCGAACATATGTTTTATTAATATTCATTCATTCCTGCCATGAATATGCTATCTAACATTATTTCATTGAATTGCAATAAATTGCAACTTCATTGTGTAGGCAGTCATTTATTGGACTGCTGTTTCTGTTAACACCAAACGTCCGTATTGTGAGAAGAGCTTGTAGATCGGCTACTTTTGGTAATTCTTTACCAAAAGTACCCAAGTAAAAGTATACAAGCTCACAACACGGACGTCGCGCGTTGCTTAGATCGGCTATTTTTGCCGTATCCCCCCCGCCACAGGATTAGCGGGGGTTCATGTGGTTAAGATTAAATCATGCTGCTGATATTTTCATATATTGTCAAGGTTGTGCACTGTTTTCCCATAACAATGGGCCTATGATTATTATCAATAAATTAATATTAGACTATATCCATTATCCTAAATAACCTTTTTATCATAGATATATAGGCCTAAATGCCTGCAAACATATTTTCATTAACCTATTTTTTCCTTTATTCATTCATGAATTTAAAAATAACTTTACAAACTGTCCTTGCAGGGAGGTGACAGCCAGACTTATTTGATACAGTCTGTTCCTAGCGGAAATTCAGCAGCAGCGTTTTGATTGGTTTCTTGTAGTCAGTTGATTCTTCATATCCAAATGAGTGAAATGGCCGGGATGATTTGTTTATTTTTCAAACAGTTCTTAACTTCTTTATGAGGCGATCTGAAAAAACCTAATGGGGATTTCATGCAAATAAAAAGTACATGAACCCGCGGAACTACAGCGCCCTCTATCGATATTGACGTCAGAGTCGGTGCTCCCCATACAGGGAGTATTGTCCGAAATCATCACTATAGAGTCCACTAGAATCTGGATCCCCGTATGGGGGATAGGGAGTAGGGAACAACCCTAGCAATTCGGACGCAGCCACAGACTTTTGTCATTTATTTTACAGTCTAGGTCTTGTATTTCTATGTTTTGTTCCCTGGTCTAGTTTTCATGGTTCTATGTTTGTTTGCTCCAGCTGTGTCTCATTTTGTAATCAACCCTCATGTGTATATCAGTCTTGTTCCCCAGTCAGTGTTTGTTGAGTCATTGTATCCTGTCACCTGTTTCAGTCTGTTTTAAGTTATTTCATGTTCACCTGCCTTCTGAATTAAAACACCATTTCTTGGTTTCCAACACTACATGCCTGGCTGTCCTGCGTTTGGGTCCTTACCTCACCCACACTTGACAAGCTCAATAGTGTGCATTCTTTACAGGGTTGGACATCCAGTGCCAAAACAAAATATTCACCCTTTATTCTCAAATGTATTGTCATCAATGCTGTTGTGATTTGTTAGATTTATTACTACATTTATAAGATTAACATGTTAAATCTGTTTACCCATTTAAGACTGAGACCAGATTCTACAAGTTCTGAAAAACCTATGTTTCTATATCAGTGATGCTCACACTTTTTCATGTCAAGGACCCAGACAATTATATGTAATCTGAAAATATGTTGTTCCAGGGACCCCCATAAGCAAAGATTTGAGTTAAAAATGTTCACTCTGACAGAATATATTCCAAAATTGGGCCACATTTCCAAGATTTTTCAAAAATAGCAGATCTACAAGATTGCAGCTTGTAGATCTGCTATTTTTCAATAGCTAAAGTATAAAAATGCTTAAACACCAAAAGGGGTTCCCGTCCTGAATGTGTAAAAGTAGTCAAACATACAGTACGTAGCTCTGTAAAGATCAACTAAAGCTGTAAGCTTGTCGAACTCTGAGAACAGCAGAGAGATACGTTCCTTCCTGTTCTTGTTGACCTCAGTGCCCGCTGCAGATTTGGGTTGCTGTTGTTGCAGAACAGTTATTCTGGCCTTTTCATCCGATGTCACTCCATGGTTTTCAAGAACCTGGTTAAAGAGCTGTCTACAAGCACAATCAAAACATGTATGCATAACATTAGGACAGAGTCTCTCTCTCTCTCTCTCTCAAACTTAAAAGGACTTGGATGTATTTAGACCTCATACAGACAATATCAGTTCCCGGGGCTGTATGGGAAGATATTGGTATTGACAAGTCTATCACACTCCTGTTAGCTTTGTTGCACCTCTAAAGGGCAGGCTACCATTATAAAACTATCATCATAGTTCCACAAATTACAGTTACCTTTTAAATAATGAGTGTAAAGTTGGCCGAGCAGCCAAAGCTGCAAAAAGACAATCAGGTCTAACTCACACTCATCACCTGCAGGCTCCCTTTTATAGGGAGTGAGACCTACCAAACCAACCACATTATATCACAGCAAAGGCAATTCAAACACCCCATCTCCTCTGCAGCACTTGGTACATTCCCAATCAACAGGAATACCACTGCAGAGGGGAGTGGTTACTCACATACAGTATGCAAATAATAAGAGCACCCCAAACTTCACACAGGTGTGATTTTTCTTCATGATCAGGTAGCAGGCTGTTACCCCAGTTTAAAAAGTATTGCAATATCCCCAATCATTGTCTAATAGTATAGTAATAATGTGTATAGGGCACAGGCTGCCCCGTGACAATGAGCTAAAATCCCAAAACAAGCCATCACAATATACACATATATATATTTTTTGTGCATCAAGATTATTAGGTATATCTTACCTGTATTTGTGCTGGTCAGCAGGAGACAGGCTGCTGTAGTAGTGCACAATCAACACATCCATGAGCTCTTTGACTCTGTTGCAGACCTCCAGCATTTGCAGGAACCTGATTGATTGATTGAATACTTTTAACAGTTTTGCAATAAATAAATAAATACATGAATAAATAAATAGCGGTACAGTATGCAATTGTTTCATACATTCCATTTCATTCAATTTGTTAAAACATGTAAAGACAAAGAAGAACAATACCTGGCCTGCTGGTGATTGGCCGTATTAGGCTCTTGCTGCTCTCCAGATGAAGCAAAGACTGGAACTCTGCAAAAACTTCCTTTTGCTTTGGAAACTTCTCTATGTCATAATAGACATCAGACCAGACGTTTTCTACATATGACTGGAATTCACTCAAAAGGGCCTTGGATGCATTAGAGACCATATGAACTGTGTCTCCACAAATGTCAAGCAATGAAGGGTTCTCCTTTCTCTCTAGTGTCTCCACTCCACCCTTCTTCCCTCTCATCACTGCACAGTTGTCCAACAGAATGCTGACCACTTGATTCCAGCTAAAGCCATAGGACTCCAGAATTGATGTAAATTAGTTGGTGAGGGTTGCTGCATCAGCAACATTGGCTTTTCTTCAGCCTAAGTGATGTGTCACTACTTTCCCCAAATCCTCATCATAATAACGCACCAGAACATTGAGCAGCCTGTCCATGTTCTCCTTCAGTGTTTCCTGCAGGAAAAAGCTTTGGCATGGTGCATGTCAAGGTGGGGACCCCGGTGCGCGCACTGGCCAAATTTGATTAATTGGGCTAATTAATCAATTAAGCTAATTCATTAATTATTGCTCTCAAAATAGGAGAGAGGAACACATGAACGTGTGTTGGTGTGATGATGGAAAAGACAAACTACACGCTATTGTTATTAACATTTATTTTGTACAACATTTATTTTGTACAACTTTATTGTGCAAGTAGAGACAAGATTATTTGCAAAGGTGACAAGTCTTGTCTCTACATGACATTCTTCTTGGTTTTTCGAAGAACATCTCCTGGGCTCTCTCATAGTTCATCTCCGACACTGGAGGTCCATTGATTGAGATTCTCATACAGGCAGTGAGACTTTTTCCCTGGAGTCGGTTCTTCAGGTCTGTCTTGATCTATATTGGCAAAATATTACGGGCAATCAGCAAAAAAGTACTACTTAACTTACTTACTAAACTAAATAAAACATAATTAATTTAAACATAGTTTTACCCTGTTCATTGCAGAGAAGTCCCTCTCACAGTTTACACTGGATACTGGAACTGTGAGAGCAATTGCTGACAGCTTGCTGAGGTAGGGGTACTGTTGATGGAGCTCATCAAAGTGTGACACCATCTCCTGCATGATCTCCAACTGAGACTTGTCCTAGTAGGATGGATTTCAGATTACAGGACTAGTTAAGTAAACATCTTTAAAAAAAAAGATTAGGCCTACTCAGTTGCAGAAACAGGCACATGACATGTTTCTGCTGTAGTGTGTGACATGTTTACATCATTACTCACCTTGAGATTCAAAGCTACATGGACCTTAAAGTTCTGCCACTCTGACAGAAGGTCAGTTTCATCTATGCCAGGGAATTGATTGGCGAGTATTTTGAGGTCTGAAACACATTTTCCCTCATCTCTGTGGGCACTGGGATTCAGGACGTTGAAGGCAGCCAAGATATCCAGGTCTGTGAATCTCCTCTCCAAATGGGTCTTCAACTTATCCAAATATGGATCCATAACCTTTCATGAACATATTGTAAAACAAATATTATATTTTGAATAAATGATAGACAGAGTTTGAAATCTTGATTACAACATTTGAAATTATGGCATCAATACCTCTGTCTGTTAACGTTGCCAAAATAGTCTGGTCCGGTCGACCGGCTTAGCTGGGTTGGCTGGGGGATCTGCCGGGTCCTCTCCTCTCGCTGCATGAACTGGCCTCCGTCTCCCTCTTTCTTCCTCCGCCTGGATTTTGAGACTGCGGATTGTCTCCTGTAGCTGGCTGAGGTGTGAGCCTAGAGGTTGTTGATCTCTTGCCTCTTTAATGTTGCTGATGGTTGCAATGGTAGAGGGTACCTAAATATATAAAAGAGCAGTTTTAATAGTCTACAAAAACATATTTCAGATTTCGTAATTAGGGTCAACTTACAAATTCTTTGATCGACAGAAAGTTAACGTTCTCTTTCTGGAACTGCTTGGAAAGGCGGCAGAGATGGGGAAGAACATCAGCTTGGAGATGGACTGCTGCAACAAATCTGTATGTGGCACAGAATGTGTACAGACCTCTAGCTACAGGATCTTTTTTTATGTCTGCCTCCTCTGCAAGAGCTGCCAGCACAGCTGGCAGATTCCTTCTCAGGTTTGAGATGGCTTTATCTTGTGACAGCCATCTTGTGTCCTTCACCTCCTAATGAATAGAAAGGTTGTCATTCAAGTACATTTAAGTATAATGTTCTTATGAGTGTTTTATTTTAATGGGTAGCTCTTTCTCTGCCGCAGCTTGCTTGGTCTTCAACCAGCCAAAATTCTCACATGTCTCCCCCCTGCTCCGCTCCCTCCACTGGCTCCCGGTTGCTGCCCGCACAGAATACAAAACTCTGATGCTGGCATTCAAAGCAACCAAAGGTATGGCTCCCCCATATCTTGCAAGTATGATTGAACCCTACAAACCCTCCCGCGCACTCAGATCAGCCAACGCAGGGAAGCTGGAAGTACCCTCACTAAAAACGCAGGGACAACGCTCCACACGTCCCAAACTCTTCTCCCTTCTGGCTCCAAAACTGTGGAATGCACTTCCCATTGCAGTCAGAACTGCAGCATCACTCCCAATCTTCCGCCGTAGTCTGAAAACCCACCTTTTTTTACATCGCTCTGGATTAAGAGCGTCTGCTAAATGTCTAAATTGTAAATTGTCTCTTACAGTCACTTTGAGGTTGTCTACTTCCAGCACTGTAGCAGCTGCCTTGAGCACTGCTGTGCAATTAGCACTGTTACGGAAGTACAGATGAAGATCTTGCAGGTGTCCTCCAAATGTTTTCATGTAGGGAACGTCATCAGCAGCATCGTTGCAGGCTAGTGCCAGACGGTGGGCTGCACAGTGCACAGACACTAGCCCTGGCCATGAGTCTTTCAGCTGCTTGGCTACTCCATTCCGTTTCCCTAATAGTACAAATGTTTTTTTTAACCTCTAATATTTTAAATTACATTTACAATGCATTTTCCCGATTTTAAAATGACAGATTTTCTACTTAAAAATGTTTAACTAGATTAACACTTGAAGACTACCTGTCATCACTGAAGCGCCGTCGGTTCCCAAACCGAACAAGCGGTTTACTGGGATGCCTTTAGTTGTCACCACTTCTAGAACAGCCTGAACAATAGTGTCCGCCTTCCCATCCGGAATAGGAACCATGTCCAGAAACTGGCTACAGAGCTGTCCTTCTTTGGCAAGATACCTAAAACATTAAACATTCCTTCAGAATAATCCATTCCATCCTTGTATGGTTGTTAAAAGAAACATGACATTGTCATGATGTATAGTACCTTATGTGGATATCGAGTTGCTTGATCGTTGACACATCAGTGGTCTCGTCAAGTTCTATGCCAACAGCCTGTGAGGTGCGGATTTCCAAGAGGTTTCTTCAATCACACGAGCCAGGATCTGAACCATCTCATCAATGATGTAGTGTGACGTGTAATTGGTCCTCTGGTCAATCTAAAACAAATGATAATTAACATTGTTTGAAAATGATTCCTAGGGATTTTTAATATTTTTAACAATAACTAATCATTCACTAGTTGGAATAAACACACCATTGTGGAAAGGTTTAAAGGTTTTATTGAATGAGAGAATGAAGTGATGAGGAGAAGAGTGATGATGAGGAGGAGAGCGAGGCGTGGGTTCCGGGGGGGGGTCGCCGACCCTGAAGTCTTTGGGGAGGGGGTCGTGTGGCGGTCATCCCGCGGTACACGTGGGGGCGTGACCACGTGTCGGTCAGCCCGCGGTACGATTGGAGGCGTGATCCCCCGTGGGAACTGTGAGGAGGTGAGGAGAGATGGAGCAGTGGAGATGCTGCTGGTCTTGAAGTGGTGATGGGGATGGTGGCGGGATACGAAAAGCATAGAGGATGCTGGGTTGTCTAGGGCGGGTATAAGTAGGCTCAGGTAGATTGTCATGGAGGGCGGAGGATGGCGTGAAGGTATGGTCATGGTGTGTTTCTCCGCCTCCTGAACATCAGTTGTTCCAACTCCATTTCACTAGTTGGAATAAACACACCATTGTGGAAAGGTTTAAAGGTTTTATTGAATGAGAGAATGGAGTGATGAGGAGAAGAGTGATGATGAGGAGGAGAGCGAGGCGTGGGTTCCGGGGGGGGTCGCCGACCCTGAAGTCTTTGGGGAGGGGGTCGTGTGGCGGTCATCCCGCGGTACACGTGGGGGCGTGACCGCGTGTCGGTCAGCCCGCGGTACGCTTGGAGGCGTGATCCCCAAAAGGACTACGGGGGCGACCACTAGGCCAGGGAGTTGTGGGCCTGCTTGATGTCGTGGAGGGAGGAGCGGATGTAGGTCAGGTATGCCTGGGATGACCATCTACCTAGCAGGCGGACGGTGTGGTCCTGGAGGCCTCGGCTGGCAGCTGTGGAGGCGGCGCCGATGCGGAAGGAGTGGCCGGAAAAGTTTTCCGCGGGGTAGCCTGAGATGGTGAGGATTTGGCGGAAGTGGAGGAGGAACCAGCCACAGATGACGTCTCTGTAGAGAGAAAATGCCAGGCCGAACTCGGCGATGGTGAGGATGGAGGAGCGTGAATGGGTGGGGTTGCGGAGTTGGATGGCGAGGTCTCCGCATTCTATTATGCGGGACTCGGTGTTGGTGGTGGAGGGGCGGAGGAGGGTGGCTAGGTCTATGTCGTTACCTAGGAGGATCTGGTTCCGGAGGGCGGCGCCGATGTTCTGGGGAGGGGGGGCCGGGGAGGGCGGGTAGGCGGGTGAAGCCTGTGGGAAGGCAGGAGAGGCCCGAGGGAGGTTGGGAGCCTCGGCGGAGGCCTGAATCAACGCAGCCACGAGAGCGGCGATGGATGGGGGGATTGGAGGAATTTGAGTGGGGGGAGGGGGGGGGGGGTTGGGGGATGGTGTGGCCTGCGCGGCGGCGGAGGTCAGGAGGGAAAGGAGGGACGTGAGGATGTGGGGGGCGGGCACTGGGGGGGTTTCACTGATTGGAGGAATTGTGATGGCGGGGGGGAGGGAGCTTGAGGTGGTTGAGCTGGTTGGAATTGTGCCAACACTGGAGGTGGGGGGGGGAGAGAGGTTGGGACAGCACGGGACCGCTTGGACCGGCGGGTGACGTCATGGCTGGTGGCCGGGTTTGAAGAAGTTGAGGAAGTTGTTGTCGGTGCTGTCGCAGAAAAGTTTAAACAAGCCCGCCTTGTTGGTGGAGCGGGTGAAAGGGACGTTGAGCAGGCGGAGCTGCTTATGTAGTCCTACTACCGTCCAGTCGGAGATGGCGGGTTGAGGCGGGCTTGGGTTGCTGGGAGGTTGCGGGGTGGCGGAGCTGCGGGTGGCGGTGAGGACGCGCCTGGCGCGCAGGGTCGTCTGGATGGGTGGAGGGAGGGTTCGTGCCGGTGGTTGGTTGCGGGTCTCGCGACCCTTCCTCTTCTCGGAGCGGAGCCTTGCCCTTCGGATGCGGTCCCGAATGCGGCTCCGGATGAGGCTTTGCCTGGATGGCTGGGAGGCGGCGGCCTGGGGGGCTGTGGTGGGACGGCTGTCAGCGTCGCTGGACGAGTCAGTGTCCGGGATGAGCATCGGGCTCCCTTGGATGCCCTCGGGGAGATCAGAGTCGTCGCCCGAGGTGGAACGATCCATGGTAGGTGAGCCGGTTGCTGGTTTGAGTGTTGCTGGTTTTTTCTTTGCTTGTCAAATGGTGTACGAGCGTTTAAGCGAGTACGAGCGTACATACGAAAAGCATAGAGGATGCTGAGTTGTCTGGGGCGGGTATAAGTAGGCTCAGGTAAAATGTCATGGAGGGCGGAGGATGGCGTGAAGGTATGGTCATGGTGTGTTTCTCCGCCTCCTGAACATCAGTTGTTCCAACTCCATTATGGGAAATACATTTTCATGAATTGAAATGTTACCTTGAGCTTTGAGAAATAATCACAGCCAAGCAGCTTGGCCAGGTCCAGCAGAGCAGGGTAGTTTGTGTGATGGGCGATCTCATGCTTCAGTAGCCAATAAAGGCATTTAAAGCCACCGAGTATAGCTGCATGCTCCATGCTGATAACCGGCACAAAGGCGTCTACAATTGGCATTGCTGAAACAAAAACCAGAACAGGGGGAGATAAAAATGAATTAGTAATATACAATGTTTTATTCTGAATTGTACAATACCACTGACATTTATTATAATTATTAATTACATTTGGTTGTGCTGATTTCAATGCTCAGGGAGGTCTTGTGGTTCTCAGAGCGAATATGGCCATCCAGTACATCCGCCCTGTAGCTTACACAGGGGACTTCAATAAAGGGTCTCTCTGACATTCCCCTGACAGCTCTTTTCCCGTGATTTCTGCACAGTCTGCAAAACATTCCTGTGAATGAGATTGTTTTAAGACAGTTCAGTAACATAACATGTATGATCTATTGGCTACATTACGATTTGTATTTATTTGGTCTTTAACTATGAATTACTTTGCTGTCTTCAACTTACCATGATCTGTGTTGTACAGCCAGGGACTATACTTTTTATTGTCAGTCCATTCATGATTCCATGTGGAACGATGACTGTTACGCTGTGCCTCACCCTCAGGTGCAGGCTGTGCTCTGGAGGTGGTGCTACAACTGGCAGCCTGGGCTCCTTCAGGCTGTGCAGCAGCATTGGCATTCTGATCATTGGGATCGGTTTGCCATAAACGCTGAAATCTTGGGTTGCTTAGCCTTTGCTCCCCGACCCACCACGACTAGAAAATATAAATTAACAAAAAGCATTACTCTCTAACTTACAGTGGTAGAAAAAGTACTCAAAAGTATTGGTATAAAAATGTACATAATGTGCCTAGAAATATTCTGAAAGTAGTCGATCTACAAGCTCACAATGTGTTGCATCAAGATGCATTGTGAATTGCTAAAATGTATATAGGGCTGTGTATGTTGAGTAAATTCAGTAATGCAGTAAATGCTTACTCAGTTTACACCACTGCTTACTAAGGCTGCAAAGCCTGCTTTAATTTGTCTATTCTTTTTTTGGTCACGCTCATATTAGGCTAAAATGGTCCCTTATATTTACTGGATTAACGCTATCCTACTCTAGTTGATATTTCATTGCAGAGCTCACAGCTCAGCTTAGATTCATTGGCGTTATTTCAATGCAACGGCATAATTATTTGTTGTTGCAGGGGATGGGGGGGGGGGGGGGGGTTATGCTCTATAGTCTATACCTAAGTCTGTACATCATAAATCACCCTTAACGTTGTGTCTTTATGCGAATATTTTAAAAACTGCTTACCTCTAATATGCAGCGCCTTCTCCACGCTTGTCGCTTTATAATAGATGGCAGGAAAAGGACAGGTAATGAACCGGAATGACCTCTTGAAGTTGAACCCCGACATCACTGACGCCTGTTCCAGTCATTGTATTCAATAATTGTATTCTTCTTGACCAACAGATGTCGCTGACGCTATTTACTTTGCTGTCCACTGCATAGCATTCCATGTACCGCGGCACAAAAGTTCATGTTGCCACCATTTCGCCAGACTCGCTAGTCGCCACCTGCTTCTAATCATGTTATCAACTCATAATCACCCGTAGGTGTTACTTTACTTATATTCTAATCGACCATGCCATGGAGTCTACTGGATAGGCCTACTGTGACTACTGGACCAATGTTAATTCATGTAGGACCCGCATTTTGCAGGTGAAGAAAAACGTTTGATTAATTATTATCATCTTTCAGCGCGTGTGTGTGTGTGTGTGTGTGCGTACAATTAATCTGGTGTTGACAGCATTAGAAAATTCTAACTTCTGCTGCACTGTCATCTGGTAATTCCAGATATTCTTGTCTGACAAACTTGACAACTTTTTTTTTTTTTTACTTTTTTTTTTAATGATAGCTTGGCATGGCGCAAATAATTGCAGGCATGGCGCAGGAAACCCTGGGCTTAATCTGCATTTAAAGAAAAAAAACGTCTCTCCATCTTGCTTGACAGCTCTTTCTTTATATGAGAGGAAATGCCATGTGTACACATATAAGACACCTGTGTGTTTGACACAGTTAACCTAGACAGTGCATTCTTATCCTGTGCAACACGTTTGATTAGCTCAATAAGAAGCTGTGACACTGTAAAGGAAAGATCATGTTGTGCAATAAATGTGCATATGCGCACACGATCGCTCATGGATTCGGGTACATCGCCACTGGTCGTTTTTGCACCAGGTAACACAGAGGTGTTTTGCAGAGCTCTCACAGCACTTTTGTGGCCCGGTTCATTGTTGTGTTTGAAAAGCGACTTTTTCCCATTGGTTCCATACAACAGCTTTCTGTTGCACAAGCAACAGAAACAGGCTCCCGGGTCTATCAACTTTTTGCACCAAGACCTGAATGGCTTCCCCCCTTCTACCATTTCATCTAGCCATGCCCATCTCCATTTATTTTTGACAGTACGGTCAATGTCAGTAATGTCCGTGCCTTCCTTCACGACCGACGCATCCATGTTTACTTTCGCTCGACTGAACGATGCGACACGAACAGAACCTCAATGCAATTCAATATTGACGGTGGATAAACGCCTCCGCCTACTGTCTTGAAAGCCAATCGTGATACCGTCCCAATTGAAAACGCCGCACCAAATCATTTTCATTTGCAACTGTATGGGTGACGTTTGTGAGCGACAATAAATAAAATACATATTTTCGAATCTCTGAAACACTAGTGTTCCGCTGGTTATTTAATGCAAGAGAACCTAAGCATTAATCATTAGACCAGTCACCATACCCGATACCTGTTACGTGGTGTAATCCTATCCCGCCTTTCTTTCCGTTGTGATTGAAAACTTAAACGTCGTCCATTCCTGTGATTTAATATTTTGTAAATCCAGTGGTAATTATCCGTGTTAGCTTACTTTTAAGTCAGAATGAGAGGGTCTACTAAACGAAGCACTGCATTGCACAGCATAAGTTTGCACAATTCATGCCGAATTAAAAAGCAGATACAAGCTCATAGCGTGTCACATTTGTGATGCGATGTGAGCTTGTAGCTCCGTGGTTTACACCGCGGCACACCGAGATGCAACGAGGTATATAGCTGAGGCTAACACTTAGGTTTTGGGGTTTCGGGTTACATGCATTTAGCGGGGCACTTTACTGTGCACAGCTGCCTGGGGCTTGACTAGCAATGCTGCGGTCACCGGTCGTCATGTAACCGCTACAGACACCCATGCACCCTCATACAAATTTCCCCTGAAAATTTCCTCAGGACGGAAATCCGTCCCCAGGACGGAGAACTTTAAGCCCTGGGCTATGGGACTTTCAGTTTTAAATCTCAAATCGAAATCAGACCAGCCTCTCCTCTTTGGCGTAAATAAAAAGAACGTTTTTGCTACTCACCAAAACAAAAGCGGGTTGTGTCATTAGAAAGCCTACTTTCCTTAGTGGACGCACTCTGAGCCCACCACCATACGTATAAACGGTACTTTTTGGCCTAAAGGGGATTTTGTTTCCACCGGGAAAAAGATACTTTGTTACTCCAATGCGCCCTCTACCGATATTGCCCAGAGAACTGCCTCATAGAGAATATTTTTTCCCCCGGTGAAAACTTTTTTTTTCCTGGCCAAAAAGTAGGGCCTACTGTTTATACGTGTTATAGTTGCTAGCCTAAATGGTGCAATACCGCCACCTACTGTGGAACTTTCCACCTACATTTCTTGCTGAGTTTCAGCTAGTGCAATTATACAGTGACCCCACCCAATATATCCCTTCACAACATTGTATTTCCATTTATGCAGAGGCGTCTGGGAAAAATGTGAGGTCCTGTGCGAACATTAATTAATTAATCATTAAATCAATTAATCCATTCATGTTTATTTTGGTATTAACTAATTTAAATTAACACCCCGAAATGTAAGAGTAAGCTATGAAAGCCTTTTATGTTTATACTATTGGTATTTCACACAGGTGCTGCCAATAACTAATTATTTTGCCAGCCAGTTGCGCATATGGTACAGGGCCCTATATCTAGGTCATATCAATTTAAGCAGCAGAGCAGCGCTCCTTCTCACTCTAGTCTGCACAGACTGACTGACCAGTTTATGCTTACTTTAAAACATATAATATGACAAACTTTGGAGTTATTTCTTCAAAACGAAAAGAAGCGCCTCAGAGCTGGGTTGCCCAGAGCGCCAGTTAGCCCAGCCCCGTGCCTGTATTTTCCTCAATCTTCCTGGCTTTTCCTCATTCTGAAATAATGTCTTGATACTCCTGTGTAGATCAGTTTTAACCTGGTTGGAGAACCTGCTCTCCCCATGTGCAACATTAGAACTGTGACGGGGACCCCCGGATCCGAAGGGCATCATCACAGGGAATATGTCCCGTTACAGTCCCATTCCTCTTTTTGTTGAGAAATCGCAGCTCAACGAATACAATATAGCTGCAGCTGCTGCTAATATGAATTCCTTCCTACTGATATGAATACAGGACTCGCATTGCAAATCCAAATCAACATAGCCTACTCTTCTTCACATGACCGTCAGCTGCAGACATCATTTTTCGGTTGTCTCAATGCCCCACGGCTGATTAAATTAAGGCGTGGTTGGAGCGATGCTTTTTGTAATTCATTTATCAAATGAAACTCTCAGCGAGGTCTTGAACTGTTATTTCTTTCTTTGCAACTCGACTTTGTGTCTTTCAACTTAGTTTCCCACCACCACGCTCACCTGCCCCATGCCCAGTTGCACACCATCCTCTATAGCCTACACAATACACATGATCACCACTGATATGACACAGACACGCAATGTCAGCGAGTAGGCTACAAAATGTGAAATATCCATGCTGCATCATAAAGAAAAACTAGATTTTAGGACGCAGACACGCAATTCCAGCGAGTACTAAATGTGAAATATATAAACAGGCGCGAGGCCCTGTGCGATGGTACCGTCCGCACTACCTAAAAAGCAGCCCTGCATTTATTACTGAGACATCACTGTCTGGCGCAAATTCTTCTCTTAGTATGTCATCCAGGTCTTCTCCAGTTATCTCAACAATGTCCAAGAATCACCTAGCTGCATTCAACACCATCTTTATTGTCGGCCTGGTGGAGACAAAACAAGAATGGTATGTTTTGCACTCGTGTGTGAGTGTGTCCGTGTGTGAGTGTGTGCGTCCTTCGGTCTGTTAACAGCTAATCTCCGGCACCGTTAACCCGGTCGATGCCAAATTTTTGCAGAACGACCTGTCATAGCACCACCAGGAGGCCATTTTTAATACTTTTTTAACCACGACAAAATAAAATTGTTTAATTGAAAATATACTTCTTAAAAATTGAATATATACTATACTATAAGTGTATATCAATTATTAAATAAATACATTTAAAATATACTATCAATGTATTATAATAACATCATGAACTAATGTGCTTAACATATACTTTGTTATCTATAATACACTATCAGATCTACTTAAACATATCTTAAATATATTTTTCCCAAACTTTTTTAACCCCTTCACGAGAAAAAATAGTGTTTACGTAGAAACAACATTTCAAGATTTTTTTACTGGGTGCCTGAAGCTCGCCAAGTCTGTGCAGCATTTGAGCCACGGACCACCATTTGATGACATTTAGGCCTTCCCCTTGCTGATGCGCGTTCATGTGAGGAGGATCCTGTACAATGGATGGATGAATCACGATGGCATTTTCATTTATAGAAAATGACTCAGATTCTTTTTTTTTTAATATATTTTTTATCCCACGATTTTGTAACCCATTTTTCACCCCTGTGCCAATCATCTACTGTGATCCTGGGCTCTACATTGCATCTATATTGCTAACATTCCCTAACTACTAGTTGGGCAAGACATGCTAATTGATCGAGCTCACTTTCTGCTGCAATGTCGGCCCACGCGTCTTCACCAGGGCCATTCTGGAGGAACTCCTCCATGGCTTTTTCGATCGAGTCACCGTGTGTCTCGAACTTCTCCCTGTTCCTAGCAACAATTATGTGCTTCCCAAATCTCATCTGTTCCAGGTAATCTGACAGACGCATTGCAATACTCTGTGTAAGAGGGGAACTTTTCGGTTTTAAGCGTCGTTTGGTAGCGATGGGGAAGGTACACTTTAAGCAGGCGCCATAGTATTTCTCGGGTTCTTTCTGTTCCGAAGATTTTGCATATCGGATGACTGCGGCGTGGCTAAGGTCTTTGCGCTTCTTAATGGTTCCCATGTTGTCAGAGAGCTTTTCGCAATCCTACTTTTTAGCTTCGTCACCATACACTACCCTGTATTCGGATGCAAATGTAGCTAGACACATGTTGTCAAACTCGGGGGTTTTTGGTCTGGCATTGTATCGCTCCAGAATTCCCGTCATCCACACATGTTCTGAATCGTCAGCTCTTTTCTGCAGCGTGTTGAGCGGAAGGCTCATTCTCATGGCATTGTCATCTATGGGGAGAAAGATAACTAGACGGGAGCATGTTTTCAATTTCAAACTGCAAGTCCGGGCGACTGCCTCCTGTGCACTAACCTGCCTGTTTTTTACATAGGCGTGAACCAATTGGTTCATCACATCTCTGTCGTTCACTTTGTCTTTGTCTATGCCAACCACTACTTGCTTGAGCAGTTCGCCCATCTCATGTTCGCCCATCTCATGTGTTACTCGTGTTGCACCGTGTTATCGTGTTATGCGATACTCGATAGCATGTGTAAAAATGTTTGGGAACCCTGTTTAATTGAAAATGTTCCATAATGTATGTACTGGATGTAATTTATGCCTATAGTACTAATTGCCCCCCCCCCCCCCCCCTTATATTTCAGATTGCTTTTGGCTTGCCTGCATTACAATGAGAACGCAGCACGTGAGCGTCTTCTGGGGCCAGATGGAAAGCCGAAAACCACAGTGCGTTTCCCCAAGTTCAAGAAGGGCGAATACTCCAGGGCCTTTGTGAAGGCGAAGCCGACATTCAGTACGTTCCAATATGGATTGATTGACTGGTTTGATTTAATTTGTCTTGGTCAAGAGCACTGCAATACCTGATGCATACAGCAGCACCACACACAATCATAAGTTGCATGTGATCTGTGGAATACCAAAGTCCTTTTCCAGTTCAGATTCCCATAGCTTTTTATTGATTGGCTCGGCAGCATTTGAATACGAAACAAATGACACCTTCATTATGTTTCCACATAACCCATTGGCCTGACTATTGGCTCACACCCTATAATAATAATATTATGCAAACAATCTGATGCCTGAATTTGTGAAGCAAGTTTTGAGTCTGCATGTCTTGTTCTGTCTTAGACTATGTGGACGCCTTACAGCAGCTCTTGGTGGAAGTGGTGGTGGACCCACGTCCGTTTCAGGAGAAGATTGAGGCCATTGAAGTCCCACCAGCTCTTTGTGCCGAATATGAGAGGCCCGGCTCAGATGAAGATCTGTCCAGATGGTCCCGTTTTGCTTCCGAACCGTGATCACCACCAGGGCAGGTCAGGTTGAAGCTCTAGCATCACCGTTTGGCAGCAGCTAGACTTTTTGGAGTGAAAACATGGAACATCTGGTGGAAGCAGACAGGGGCTGGCGCTACATGATGGGAGAACAAGCGCCTGAAAGCTTCATTATGTGCCAGCTGTTGGGCTTGCTGTTGCCCTCAGCAAAAACAACCTCGACAGGATGATGTTCCTGGCAACACTGGACAGATTAGTTGAGGCAAGACCTTTTCATTGGGGTTGTCGCTGGCGAATGTGTGTGTGAAGGCTCATGTATGAGTTTGCTGAGGCATCATTTGGGGCATCAGGGGATTGCAATTGCCACATGCTTGGTGAATGAACTGTGTCCTGTGCAAACCTGAAGTCAACGAGCTTCTGGCTTACAAGAATTCTCCTTCAAATCTGAAAAAACACATAGAGGTAAGTACAGTGCTAAATCAAACCATTAACATTACGTTAGCTTAGCATTCCATGCTGTAAGGATAAGGATAATTCCTTTTAACAGGTCCGTTCATGAAAGTCCTTGCGGTCTTGTTTCCAATGAGGGCCTGGGAGCAATTAGGGGTTAAGAGTCTTGCTCTAGTCCTCAGAGCTTAAACAGAGGGTCCGGGAGCCCTAGGGGGTCCTCAGAGCTACTACAGTGGGTCTGCCAAATCTTTGTGTGATATGATTTTGTTTTTTACATTAACCACTTGAACCCTAGCATCCCTATTCTGAGGGGAACATTAACCAAAATAGCAGATCTACAAGCTCACAATGCCTGAGGGGCAAATCAAGTACAAATTGAGGGTTTAAGTGGTGAAATGTCTGAAATCAACACACAAATAATACGAAGCTTGCGAGGCAGTTCAGTCAGTCAACCTCAAGGGGGTTCATGCCATGCTCAAGGGCACATACTATAGAGCGCCGCAGTCCCGCCCCCTTTCAGAAAAGCGAGTGGCCCAGGAAGTGAAAGCCCCATGCATTCTGCCATCGGCACTTTTAATATAATTTATTTAAAGACGGTTACGCCGCGGACAAAGCCAATTCGGATCGTGACGAATCATGACAATGAACACAATATTTTGGGACGATCAAATCATTAGAAAGAAGAAAAGAAAGTCAGGAGACAACACTATTTGTTTTATTTTTCGTCTTATAAATTATTTGATCGGCCCAAAATATTGTGTTCATTGCCATGATTCGTCACGATCCGAATTGGCTTTGTCCGCGGCGTAACCGTCTTTAAATAAATTATATTAAAAGTGCCGATGGCAGAATGCATGGGGCTTTCACTTCCTGGGCCACTCGCTTTTCTGAAAGGGGGCGGGGACTGCGGCGCTCTATACTCAAGGGGTTAACAGGCTGCATTACTATGTGGGCGTATATGTGTGTGAAAGTCTCACACGTCATTCGCCGATGCGGCAGTCAGCTGACCAATCGGGCAGGCTACTTAAGCTCACTAGACTCCATGCCCTTCCTGCCTTCCTCTGCTCATGGTTCCCGGTTGTATGGGATGTTTTCTCCCACCACCACCCCAGCATCACCGGTGGGCTCTGCTATTTATGCGCCCCATGGGGGGGTTATTGTATATCTATCTCCCTGCTCTTTATGTTTTATGTTGTTGCTTAATCGTGCCGAGCAGGGAGAAATCCAGCAGAGCCGAACGCCAAGTCAAATATCATATGCACACTCATTCTTGCAATAAATATTGGTCAATCTCGTGAGTTGTCTGACTGAACCTGAATTAACACAACTATGATGATAGTCAATGAAGCTATGTCTGAAATCTATGAAAAAGATACACTTGAACACTATTGTATGCAGTGTAGTGGGGGGCCCTGTTTCATCTCTCTCAGTATGGGGGAGTCCTTGTTGGGCTAATTTAGTGGTTTTATTTTAGCAATGCTATTGGAACATGTTCTTTGTTTGATAGCATTAGTGTTACCTGGGAAAGTAGGTTAACTAATGTTACTTTTTGTCACTTCTAGAGAAAGCACCGGATTCACCTGGATAAATACAAGAAGCTCACTAATGTCAAAAGAAAATCTTCAAAGCCAGAGGAAGGTCCATCTGCTCCTTCTGCCAAGCAGCTTAAACTGTGGGATACCAAGAGAGTGTCACAGAAAAGTGTGGATGGTGCTATCATTAACTTTGTTATTCACAGCCTGCAACCTCTCAGTGTTGTCGAACAGCAGGGTTTTAAAGATCTTGTGCATCACATGCAACCAGGGATCGTTGTCATGTGTCGCAGTACAGCCAAAAACAAAATTGAGAAGGCAACAGAAGAAATTTAGAATAATCTAAAGGCTGCCATGAGTAAGGTTGCTTACAGCTGGACAGCACACAGACGGGGATTCATCGGTGTCACAGCCCATTGGATAGAGCCTGAGACTATGAAGAGATGCTCTGCTGCTCTTGCATGCAAACAACTAGAAGGGTCTCATACCTTTGCTGTACTAGCTGGTGCCCTGACTGACATACATACAGAGTACAACATTCATGAAAAGCTAGTACACACAACAACTGATAATGGCTCCAATTTTATTAAAGCTTTTCGAGTGTACGGTAATGATGAAAACAATAACACAGAGCAACCACTCCAGGGGGCAAGGCCAAGTCAAACCGGAGGAGAGGGCAGTGAAGAGGAAGAGGGTGAGGGTGAACCTGTTGAGTTTGTTGAAGCTGGAAGTCTGTTAGATGAAGCTCGTGAGGCCAATTGAGACGAGATGGAATTCTCTTTTCTTCGCTGTGGAGAGGATCGTAAGGATCCTGAGAGAACAAGGAGAAGGTGCCCTTACAGCTTTGTGCAGCGCACTAAAAATTCCCATGTGAGTCTATACCACAATGTTTTTAAACTGATTGACTGCATGAGGTGATCAATTCGTGTCTTATTTACCATTTTAAGGACAGAATAAAATGGGCTATTTTGTAATCAACATGTTTCCACTAACTACACACACACACACACACACACACACACACACACACACACACACTCTCTCTCTAACAATAAAGCACAAGATTCCTACTTTCTTGACTGACTAATAGAAGTCGCGTATGTCTATCATTTTGAAAATATGTGGTTTTAGTTTGTTTTACTTTTTGTAGCCATTCATGTTTGTTTGTTTGACAGGTTGACTCCTGCTGAGGTCGCGTTTCTCAGGGAATATGCCAAGACCATGTGCCCAGTTGCAAAGGCCGTTGATGTTCTCCAGGGAGAGGAAAGCGTGCAGATGGGATGGCTTGTACCTACAATAACACTACTCAAGGTGTGTGTTCACCCCCCCCCCCCGTTTACTCCTTTCTCTACTCCGTACATATAGTGTTTTATATTTGTATAATGCATTTGTGTTATTTTTATGCTATGTTGATGAATTGAATATATATATATATAGGACCTGAATGTAAACAAGTCCACTGGACTTTTTTTTGTTATCCTTTAGACTAAGCGTTTGACTGTGATGTTTGCATTTCTGTCTTATAAAATATTCCATCAAGGCTAAGCTCCAGCAGCTCCGCATCTCCTCCAAGTACTGTGGGCCTTTGCTGGATGCTCTTCAGTCAGGACTGGAAAGGCGTTTTGGACAGATGCTTGGTGATCCAGAGCTAATTGCTGCAGCCATTCTTGTCCCCAAGTTCAGGACATGCTGGACACGTGACAAAGGCATCCTAAAACTTGGTAAGTGCAAAAGATTTTTTGTTCATTGATGATAAGGACATTTTGTCATTTGCAGTATCCATAATGTACTGAGCTATTTTTTCTTGCAATATAAGTCACGTTTACTTGTGAAAACAAAATGACAACCCTTTACTAATCCTCATGCGCCTTGAGCAAAATGTTTTGCAACAGTGTTTATTGGGCAAGTGCTTAAATCCTTTGGTTTTGTGGTTTTGTAATTCCATAGGCCTTGACTACATCAAAAGCCATCTGAAAAATCAACCCACAGTGCATTCAGATGAAAACACGTCCCAGTCATCAGACAAGGAAGACTTCTTTTCCACCATCAAGCAGGGTAACGCGACTGAAAACACCAAGCAGCTTGAGTCCTACCTGGCCGGCCCAGCTGATACCATGGCCGCCCTCAAATCTTTCCCATCAGTGTGCCACTTGTCTCTCAAGCTCAACACACCATTACCTGCCTCAGCTGCCTGTGAGAGGCTTTTTAGCACAGCAGGACTGATTTTCCGCCCGAAAAGAGCACGCATTGGGTCAAAGAACTTTGAGAACCAGCTTCTGCTCAAGCTAAACAAAATATTTTGGTAGTCCTGTAGCGTTAAGGGAATGTGTGTGTCTGTGTGAGACAGATATCTATGACTAGAATGCACAGCCATACGTCACTTTACTGTATCTCCTTTAGGAGACAATGGTTTATTGCCGTACGTTCCTTTACTCTATCTCCTTTAGGAGACAATAGTTTACTACACTAAGTATTTTTGTACTAAATTTGAGCTTCACTGTGCAGTGTACACATGTGTCTGCTTGAAGTGGAAAGTGATGATTTTGAAAGATGACTGTGCTGACTGTGTGCTGATTAAAACAATCTGATTTGAAGAGGTGGGTCTACTTACATGAATCGTCAATCATTAATGACAGTTTGGAAATCAGTGTGTTTGGTGGGGATCTTGTTAGTTTAATAATAGCCTTCGACGTATATGAGGTTACAGTTGGCTTTGCAATTCCGGTAAAAGTACTTTTACTTTTACTCAGAAAGTACATTTCAGAGCCTGTACTTTTTTACTTTTACTCAAGAAATTATTTAAATGACTACTTCTACTTTTACCAAAGTAGTTTTTACACAAGTAATTGTACTTCTACTCGAGTACAGAATGTCAGTACTTTTCCCATCTCTGAGTAAAGGTATGTTTTCTCTTGCCAATAAATGTTCGTGGGTCCGTCAGTGCTCAACAGGGACAACTTGCATCAGATGCACCCAATTTCATTCCCCCTCTCATCACCATTAACACTAGGAAGTCTGAGCAGCCGTTCTGACCGAATTTGAGATTTCAACGTTTATTTTCTTAGCCCATGGAGTCCAGAGAAAGTTCCCCTTGCATGACTTTGTCTAAATATTCGATTGAAATCATCTCTGTTTTTTTCCCCATTTGAAACGTTTTGTAAATATGATTTTAGGCATATATCTCTTACTCAGTCTGACTATAATCGGCCCAATCGACCGGCGTCCCCCTTTCTCCCTCACTCGTCTAATGATCTTCACACCTCCGACAGCTAGAGACGGCATTGTTCAAGCCTGCACTCCATGTTCAACGAATTAAATCATATACGATTGGCTGGTTAATTAACTTGGAATTTGTTTATTATATTGATAAGATAATAGGAATATGAATACAAATACAATGATTATTATCATTGTTATTATTATTATTATTGAATGCTCGGTTCGACCGACATTTACTTTCCATGAAGTGAGAATGCTTGCCGATGCGCGATACAAAATAAAAAGTGTTTGAAATAATTCCAACCAGATAGACCTCCCGAACCTCTAAATGTTTTGTCAGTCAAAAGAACAGTTCTTTCTGCAAGCGACGTGGAACTGATCTGCAAGTCTGCCTGCCCTGCACGCAAGGATATTTCTTTTTTTCCTCCTCCTCCCTCTCTCAACTGCTGCTGCTGTTGCTAGTGTTTACACTATAAACCGATTTCCCGACATTTCCTTTTCACTTGATACCGTTTCGTAGAGAGGGCCTACACAACCGATCTATATACCAAATGAAAGCCCAAATGTCGTAGTTTACATGGTATTTAGATTTTCTTTAAATGAGCGAAAAATGAGCGAGTTATGATTTAAAGAAAAGAGGGGTGGAGGAAAAAAAAAGAACACGCAACACACATAGGCTACAGCTAGCTAACTAGGCGATTATTTGGATCAATCAAATATATTAATTACATCGATAACACGCGTAGCCTATAATGTTTCCCCCTCTATATAAAAATGACAATATATAACTAATGTCGTATTTCGTCATGTATGTGAACTATAGGCTGCTTGATCAAGGGTGTCGCTTTCGTGAGCAATGGTGTGCATGGCCGGTTTGACCTGACGCGATTCTTTCTTTGGCACAATCAGAAATATAATAGTAGGCTACTAAGCCCGTTTTCAGCTAAATGCGGAAATGTCCAGGCTAAATAACTTACCGACGGGAGTCGTGTTAATATTTATTTACTCGTCATTGTCATGTTCACTCCAAATAAACAAGTATTATGCACTTATGATGCGGAGAGCCATCTTATAAAATATTTCGGTTGGGATATTGAGGGGGCAGAAAACAGCGCGGTCACGTGGTTCAAGTTGCAAATTGGGACACAGAAATACACACAGCTTAGCAAATGTTTTGTATTAATTAAACTGATATAACAACATAACGTGGCTAATAATTGTTTATTTGGAATGTACTTTGGCTGGTAATTTAGGTAAATATAACGCGACTCACTTGTATAAGTAATTTACCGCGGACATGCCGCATTTACTGCAATACATTGGCTTTAGTAATGCGGTTAGCTTATAATATTAGCAAATGTAAGCTAACGGCTGGAGGAATGGGGGTCTGTTACTACGGACAATCCGGTCAATAACATCATTACACTTAAACATTAATACAATTATGTCATGTTTACATGCCTAGTCAAGCAGTCTGTACATGGCGTGGGGTCACATATATTAATTACATCGATAACACACGAGAAAAGACGAGTGATCTTTGCAGGGTGGAAGGAAAAGAAGAAGCAGCAACGCGACACTCTTCCATGGCTATGTTGCAATATAGCACTAACCGGGCAAAATATGTATTACATGTATTATTAGTTTTATACATTTTAGGAGTGAAAACATGTGTTTAGAAATGACAACATCTCAGCAGTTCAGACAATGTCCCATTGTTAACAACACTTAACACACGACACAGACAGGGGAACAGAGCGGCATTCCGACGCATCGCCGTTCCGACTCCCCCCCATTTCGACACACCCCCATTCCGACAACCCCGCCTCCCCCAGCCCCCACCAAGCACCCCACCCTCCGAAACGGCGTCCGAAACGTAGGCTACACAATCACCCCCCCCCCCCCCTCCGGAATTTAAACACCGCCAACGCACAGGGAAAGGCGCACGTGTGTGTGCGCACGCGCGCGTGCCAATTCTCACCTTTGTCGAAGCATAGGCCTATTAATCCGACCATTTTATTACATTAAATAAAGATCTGTCTCTGTTCATCTGTCCATGAAAGCAAACGGCACGGTCAGGATGACATGTGACATGACAGCGCACGAGAGAGAAAATAATAATAATTGACTGCATACGTATAGGCTATAATGAGTCCAGGCATCCCTGCAGGACACCCGCACCCTCCGGGCGTTCACTCCATTTGCTCGTGCGTAGGCTACATGTGTGCGTGTCGTGTGTGTGTCAAAGTCAAAGTAAATACAGGTCATATTTCTATCCTTTTATTAAATACAAATAAACTTATACATGATGTACATCTGTCTCGCCTGTTATTACTTATTCTTGCTTTGTCTGGCGTCTGCCATCTGGAATAGAGAGATTCCGTTTTTTTCCGGAACCGGTGGGGAATGTAATTATGTAAAGGGAGGCTGCCTTGCGCACAGCGAGAGAGCGAGAAGCTGAATAATTCCGGGAAAGTGCCTTCTTCTATGATTGATACTTTGATAGGACAGCCCACTTAATTTCATATATTCCCACTGTAGGCTGCATGTCAATTTTTGAACAGTGTAGGCTCTATCGTTTAATGTTGTCTCATACACATGTAAAAAATCTGAACTGGCTGTAATTCTTTGCTTCTTAGCAAAACTGAACTTGTATGCATAATCACATGCTGGACATATCTGTTGCGTGTGTGACTGTGTGTGTGTCTTCAATGATGTGCCCACGTCACCACGTCATTGCAACATAGGTAGGCCTATAGTAAATTTGACTTGCGCACCAGAAGGGAAACAAAGAAAAAGATGACCAAAGACGGTGAAAAGTGGAAGCGCTCTGTGAAGTCCTATATGTGCCACACTGTAGGCCTTTGTTATATTATGCAGCATAAGCCTCTAAGGTGTATCAGCGATACAACATCTTTAACGATTTTGTATCGCTGATACACCTTAGAGGCTATACGTTGCAACAGGCATAAGCCCGCGCGGCCCTCAACACAGGGCACGTTCGGAAATAGCGCACAGTGCGCACTGTGCAATGCAAACTAATAGGCGAGTGCGCTCCCGGTGCGCATTTCCGAACGCACCCTGATAGTTCAGCACCACGGACAGTTCCTGATCACAGATAGACCACTCATCAGATAGACCGTTGATTGAAATTGTTTTTACATGTTGCAAATAAAGAATTCCATTTGCCACGGCCAATGAGTTTGGGGCGGTCATCTAATTAATTGTAAACAGGTGATAATCATTCAAGTTTACGCCTATAAATTATAGCGTCCCACCGGAAATAATTTCTTTTCCAAAAAAAAAAATTCAAGCCATGGCAGCACCATACGTCCAGATCGCAAACAGTCGCGGAGGGAAAGCCCTCATTGTTGATAATTTTAGATATGTTCGCAATAAATCAAAGCCAGACAAGATTTATTGGCGATGTGCCCACCGTGGGTGCGGTGTTTTTCTGCACACGGGGTGGCTGGATCTCGAGGCCGATGATCCAGCCATCGTCGTGCTGAGGCCTCCAGGAGACCATGCCCACCCGCCGGAGGATGACCTCGTGGCCACCACAGCTCTAATTGAGCAAATGCTTGACCAGGTTTGTTAGGTTCTTATATGATTCTTTATTAATGTATTTTATGAATTTGATGTATTACCATTATCACGTGTTTGTTCTTGCTTACTGGGAGTAAATGCCTAAATTCTAAATTGTAATTCTAAATTGCAGGTCGCTGAGGATCCCACCCTGCCCGTCAAGCGGGTCTATGACCACGTGGTGGCGCAAACGGCAGCAGCAGCACGGCACCACATCCCTCCCTTCCATGCCGTGAAGAGCAGGCTGGAGAGACGGCGGGCGTCTGGAGAGGATGGATGGAGATGCCTCCCATCCCGCAAAACCTGCAGGAGGTCGCCGTGAACAGCGAGTGGGCCCAGACCTGGGGAGGGGACGAGTTCCTCACGAGGCACAACCTCCAGCACGGGTTGCTCGTGTTTGGGACGGATGAAAATGTGTCCAAACTCGGCCAGTGTGACCAGGTTAGAATCCCTCTCCCACATAATTAATTTAAATAATGTAATATTATCAATGCTTGAAAAGGTGCTGTGGTCAAAATGTTGAATAATGGGTATCCACATAATATATAGCCTACTAACTTCTATCAGTAGTTCCATGGATAAAATTATAATTTTATTTTAGATCTACATGGACGGGACATTCAGGACCTGCCCACGGCCCTATTATCAGTTCGTGACCATCCACGGCCTATACCTGGGCCGGGTGGTCCCACTGATTTTCACTCTGATGAGTGTGTGTGTGTGTGTGTGTGTGTGTGAGACGCTTTACATGCATGTGTGTACAGTATATAGGCTAATCTTTTCCCCCCTTCTTTCAAATGTGCCCTGCGTCCACCCCTCCATTCATATCTACAAGATGGAGTCCAGTCACAGTCCTGATGGACTATGAAATGGGCCTAATGAACGCCTTTCGGGCGGAGCTGCCACAAACACAGGTGACTGGTTGCTTCTTCCACCTCTGCCAGAGCCTCTGGCGAAAAATCCAGGAACTTGGATTGGCAGGTGAGTGATGGTTTATTATTTTTTTCTTTAATACAAACATTATATTACTATTGATTGTTGAGTGCTCATGAAATTTGTAGTAGATCGATTTTAGTAAGTTAACTTACTTCTTCACTCAACTTTTGCAGGTCCATACAGGGGAGACAGGCGCCTGAAAAAGTGGCTCAGGAAGGCCATGGCCACAGGCTACCTACCCGCAAACCATCTGAGGCGCGCCTTCAGAACTTTTTGCACCAGCAGAGAGACGCGCCATCTGCTCCGTCGCTACCCTGCATTGCGTGACTTCATTGATTACATGGAAGCCACCTATGTAGGGGAGCAAGCATTGTTCCCTCCGAGGATCTGGAGCGTATTTCTGCGTTGAGGTGACAACCGCAGCAACAACGCGGTGGAGGGTATAACAACTTTATTTTATTTTTTACATTATTAGTATTAGTATTATTATGCTATTAATAGCCTATTATTATTATTATATTTGTTCATTGTTTTTATTTATTTTATTGTTTTCTCATTCCAAATCTGTTGTATAGGCCGATTCGCTTCAATATCAGCAAGCGAATGCAATGTCAATGGGCAATGTGCTGCATGTATCCTGTAGTTCTTAATTCTTATAAATATGATTGTTTTAGGTTGGCATCACAGATGGAACGCGCGGGTTGACAGGCGCCACCCTTCCATCTGGGTCTTCATTCGCCGAATGAAGGACGAACAGAGGATGGTGGAGAACATGTGCGCCATCGCCGAACGCGGGTCTCCACCACCCCAGCAGCGGAGGAAATGGCGAAAGCTGGAAAGAAGGTTTGAGAGTTTCTTTACTAATTAATTAATAAACGGTTTTAAGCATGGGGTCCAGGGGAGGAGGTGGAGGCTTTGGCCTATATGTTAGCTTAATTGGTCATGGGTTCATCTAACATGGGTTTTATCTGAGTTGTTTTAAACCTTTTAAATAACCTTTTACATGAGGGTTGCACTGTTATTTATGTTTTTATTGTGTATTGTGGAGCACCCCCAACATAAGTTTTTCACAATGCATGTACTTGTCTGTGTGACAATAAACATAGTAGCCTAATGACTAATATTAATTATCGAATGATTTTCTCCAACAGGATTCGGAGGCTCGTTCGCCAGTTCCGTCATGGACCACGCACCCTGGAGCAGTACTGGGATGCGGTGCAGTACTGCGTCCACAATTTTTTGTAGATCTGCTCTGGGTGAGTTTACAAATTAATGTATATATTTAATTTGGAAATGTAGTCCATGCACCTTGTATTCCACAGTGTGCCCGTGGAGAAAAGAAAAGTTATGTTCTTTAATACTTTTGCACTTTGGGACTCAAATAATGTTTGATTACGCAAAGTTTAATTACTCTCACACATGGTTAATCTCTGCAGAATAGCCATAGCCTATAGTTAATTGCCTGTCTCAAGCCATTTTATAACTTGACTCTGCCAGATTGCGGCACTTTAGTTTATGGTGTCTCCACATGCAGTTAACAGTTTTGTATTGAGTTGTGCTTCATGAAATGTACTAATTCTCCAATCTGTTAATAAATTAATCAATCAATCAATCAACAATTCCCTGCCTGCTGCTCAACCAAGTTTACCTTAGTTTAGCACGCGTTTTTTAAACTTGCTCTTGAATTCTGCATGTCTGTTATAGTCTGCCTGTTTTTGGACCTCTGCCATACCTAAGTTATTCTCTGCCTAACGCCTTCTGTACTTCTGTATGTTTGGACAGAACCTTAACGAACATGGACCGGACCCACCGACACACGGCTTTGATTATCCCCATGGACTCGACGATTTACCGACTGCCTCCCCGGAACCCTGACCCACGCTATCCTCTTCGACGACGTCTCTGCCTGGTCCCTTTGCTTGGGGGGAGGGGGGGGCTTTACCGACTGCCTCCCCGGAACCCTGACCCACGCTATCCTCTTCGACGACGTCTCTGCCTGGTCCCCAAGCTTGTTTGGGGGGAGGGTTGAGGCGGCCTCACCCCCCCCCCCCCTCCCCCCAAGCTTGTTAATAAACACTGTCAAAACCAGTTACCTGTCTGCCTGCTTTTGAGTCCAATCTGTAAATTAATTTGGTGTCTGACAAAATTTATTTCTTGAAGTGGTTCTGAAGGTATATCTAGGTTAAGGTTAATGGTGTGCGCTATCATCAATGTGTACTGCACTGTACAGTCCATATATTTTATCTTTATTAACCTATACTGAATGTCAGTCTCCAGGTTTTCTTCAGATTGTGTACACTGATTTACTAATTATTATGACACATGTAGGCCTATACTGCACATTATGAAATCCACTTATGTTGAGATTCCTCTCTGAGCAGCTTTAAGCTGCATGGCTGTTGGTTTGTTCGTTCCTACTAAGTAACGAATTTTGCTTATTCATACAGTACCCTCTACAAGCCAGCACATTTCAATGTTTTAAGTTAACATGCTGGAAAAAATAACAGATTTACAAGCTATCGACACATAGGCCTATATATGTACAGATTCGAATGTTAGCTTTTTTTTAAGTATGCGCCGCCGCGCAAAGTTATGCCGTATAATGCATTGCAGAATGCAGCTACATTCACGTCTTGTGGTCTACACCATGGGTGGATATATAAGCGTTGTTCAAAAACGTTTGTATGGTTGTCGACAAGTCCTGCAAAGGAGCGATGCACTTCACTATTCTACCACAGTGGGCTATGCAATAAGTCTCTCTCTAGTCATGGGCTTTAAAGCGAGCTGGGCAGTGCGTGTCTGTGATCTGTTAGTTAGAGTGAGAGAGAGTTCAAATCGTGTCCTCCTTTTTTCCATTAGAATCAGTCCTAAAAGAGAGACCGGGTTCGCACTCTGTGTGTGTGTGTGTGTGTGTGTGTGTGTGTGTGTGTGTGTGTGTGTGTGTGTGTGTGTGTGTGCGCATGTGTGTGTGTTTGGCAGTGAAGTAATTTTCCATAGAAATAGCATATTCTGTCAGTATCGATCAATTTGTTCACATATATTTGGTTCAAAGTCCTGTGTGAACTAAACGGACCAAAATGCAACATATTTAAACATTTTGGTCTCTGATCCGGACCTTCTAAGCGAACTTTTGGGTGTGGAAGATAGGCTTAAGGCTGCGCATTAGATACTACTCACAAGTAAGATAACATGAAAATATTGGATTAGTAGCCTATTCACAAGGAAGATTGAAAATAACAAAAATAACAAGAATCATAGCCTAGGCCTATATAACAACAACAACAACTAATAATACAAATAATAATAAGATGATGACAACAATGATGATGATGATGATGACAATGTTTATAATACAATATATGTGACAAGCATTATATTATTGCGTTTTAATATTCCCACTGCAGGGCAACACGTAGGCCTACGTGACTGCTTTGAGGTTACGCAGCATGCAGGCTATATAATATCTTATCGATCATTGAAGAAGACTCGCTGTCCGGCAATCATACTCTGTCATCAGTATAATAATAATAATAATAATAATAATAATAATAATAATAATAGAGATAGAGTCTGTCCGTCAGACAGACATCTCGACCGTACGGAAAAAAGGCCGCCTCCCCACGCACATGCACGGAGTGGGGTGGTGGGGGGGCTGGATTGATGTACGTATCGGAGGCGGGGGGGGGGGGTCGGAGTGGCGGGGTCTTTCCCAAAGTGGAGAAACCCCGCCATTCCGATCAATAGGGTTCGGAATAGCGATGTGTTTAATCGTCGGAGTGGCGGGGTCTTAACCAAAGGGGAGAAACCCCGCCATTCCGATCAATAGAAGTCAATGATCGGAATGGCGATGCGTCGGAATGCCGGAATGCTCCATTGAAACCGAGCATTCAATAATAACATCCCTCTGCCCTCATCATGGATAATAATCATTGTATTCATATTATCTTATCAAAATAGTAAACAAATTCCAAGTGAATTAACCAGCCAAACATATATGATTTAATGAGTTGGAAATGGGATGCAGCCGGCTTGAACGTCTCCAGCTGGACGTCTCCGCAGGGACGAGTGGGGGAGAGAGTGGCCAATCAAATCGCAACAAAAACCCGGTCCCTCTGACCGTTCAGCCGACTGAGTAGTAGTGAATTTTTTTCAGACTGGCTAGTGTTAACATAAAATGGCAAACAGCAGGTGTACACAGCAGATCTACAGTAGCACAAGTTCAGCAAGTGACCTTTCCAATAAAGCAATTTAACGTATCAAGTGGTTATTGAAATATCTACAGCATCTGGTGTCTTTTCATTAAGGCAGTTTTACCCATTCAAATATTTTAGATAAAGTTGTTAGTTTAGACTGGTTTAGACTGTATTCTATCTCCAAAGTGTTCTGGCAATTTTTTATTTTGTAATATCTTGACAGACATGTGGCCTGGAATGCATTAAACCTTATTTTTCACCTGCAAGTCTGCCTCATGTCCAGTATGTCATTTACTGGCAAACAGCCGATCTACAATCCCACTTGGTAACAGTACCATTACCAAAGTGGCAATGTGGCACTTATTATCTATTCTTTTAAAATAAAGTAAATAGCAAGTAGTCCATCTTTTAGAGCAGTGTTTTTCAACCCATACCAAGGCCCATTATTTATTTGGCATTTGAGACACGGACCACCACTGAATGAGATTTAGCCTGTCAGATTGTTATCTTGGTGGTACCACACTCTTACCAACTCTCCCATCATTTAGTATTCAAGCACTTCTTGTGCCCCTCTCAGTTTTACTTCAACCTGTACATAGATTTCATGTTTTTGAGATGTCTCAATTTTGGGTGGTGGTACTCTGCCTTTTTCATGTCAAGGACCACTAGAATTATCTGTATTTTGCCAAAAGGGCTCCCTGTCCTGAATGGGTTACAACTGTGTATATACTTCCCCATTTAACTGTTACTATATTTTTGACACTTGCTTTGGCAAAGTAAAGGTATGTTTTCTCTTGCCAATAAATGTATGTCTGTTTCACTATGGACTGCTGCAACACGGACTAGTGACTGTCACAGTCACAGACTCTGCCTGTCTAGCTCTTGTATTTCTTTGTTATGTTCTAGTTGTTTTGGTTCTATGTTGTCTTCCCCAGGTGTTTCTCATGTGTAATCACTAATCAGCCCTCCTGTGTATATTAGTCTTGTTCCCCAGTCAGTCCTTGTCCAGTCATTGTTTGGTGTCACTCCTTGTTCAGATCAGTGTTAGTGTTGTTTTCCCAGTTATTTTATAATAAATCACCCATCTTGAACTCTGTCTGCTTGCTGTCCTGCATTTGGGTCCTCACCACACCCCCGGATCGTGACAGAATGACTGGACCAGACTGGACCCAGCGGACAGCACCCTGGCCACAGCCTGTCCAGACCTGGTGAGGTATTGGGGTGTCAAATCGAGTCGACGTCTAAAGTTCCAGCTACGGGATGTTGGGGGCAAGTCGAAGTCCTGGTTGTGATGCTCCGACCTCACTCCTCAGAGGTTCTTGTTGTGGAAGAGCTGACTGTCCAACACCTCTTCAGCCCCAGGTTCTATGTCCCTTTCCCTGCCCTTTGAACCCTGTGACTCTGACCTGTTCCTGTCCAAGCAGCGGAAGAAAGCTCCGGGGGGTTTCAGCCCCTTTCCCTGCCTTTTGGACCCTGTGACTCTGCCCTGTTCCTGTCCAAGCAGCGGAAGAAAGCTCCGGGGGGTTTCAGCCCCTTTCCCTGCCTTTTGGACCCTGTGACTCTGCCCTGTTCCTGTCCAAGCAGCGGAAGAAAGCTCCGGGGGGTTTCAGCCCCTTTCCCTGCCTTTGGACCCTGTGACTCTGCCCTACCCGTACCAGCAGCGGAAGAAAGCTCCGGGGGGTTTCAGCCCCTTTCCCTGCCTGCCCCCCTTCTACCTGTACCCTCAAGCCTGTTCTTGTCCCCTCCTCTTCATGGACATTATGGGACGTCATGAGCCGTCCCTTGAGGGGGAAGTACTGTCACAGTCACAGACTCTGCCTGTCTAGCTCTTGTATTTCTTTGTTATGTTCTAGTTGTTTTGGTTCTATGTTGTCTTCCCCAGGTGTTTCTCATGTGTAATCACTAATCAGCCCTCCTGTGTATATTAGTCTTGTTCCCCAGTCAGTCCTTGTCCAGTCATTGTTTGGTGTCACTCCTTGTTCAGATCAGTGTTTGTGTTGTTTTCCCAGTTATTTTATAATAAATCACCCATCTTGAACGGGTCCAGGTCTTTTTTCCGACAGCCTTTTAGCCGACATGGCAACGGTCCGACAATGTCGGACCGTTGCCATGTCGGCTAATGTCGGACCGTTGCCATGTCGGCTAAAAGGCTGTCGCCAACAGTCAGACATGACATAAGACAGACAGAAGTTCACCCCAATGGTAGACCCGACAATAGTCCGACACGGGAGACTGCGCGCGTGCACGTGTGTCGGGGGGTTGTGGCGCGCGTGCACATGGGGGTTGCGAGTGGGAGAGAGAAAGAGAGGGGGGGGGGGGAGAGAGAGAGAGAGGGGGTGGGGGTGTGAGAGAGGTGGAGGGACGGGGGTCCTTTTTTAATTTTTTTTTTTTTATATTTTCGGTTTACAGTTTATTTAATACTAGTGACACCCATCCATAGAAAAAACTAGTCCTCTCGTAGTCTAGCGGTTTGTGTTCAGGCCAATGATTTTTTGATGCATGTCTTAGCAGGTTCAAATCTCGGTTAAAGCAAACACGTATTTGTTTAATATCCTTCCTTAATATTATAAACTCAAACTAAGTATTAATTTCCTATAGACTGGTTGTATACTGGTTATAAGGTAGACTGTTTATAATGTCCTACAGTCATGAGCCAAACTTGATTAATATTATAAACTCAAACTAAGTATTTATTTCCTATATGTACGGGCTTAGCGCTTCCGACTACACCCCACAACGCGCCTCTTTAGAGCATGCACACACACACACACACACCCCACAACAAACGATTAGCGCTCTTTAGAGCACCCCCACACACACACACACACACCCCACAACAAACGATTAGCGCTCTTTAGAGCACCCCCACACACACACACACACACACACAGAGGCTACCCCCCCCCTCCCTCCAGTTCAGTCTCAGATGGAGAGACGGCGAGATCATTTCATGGCGGCGACGAATCGTTGCGACCTATTGTTTACGCCATGACGTATTCTTCAATACGTCGCAGCGTAAACAATAATTCGCCGCAGCGTTAAGAATTAGCCGCGGCGTGAAGACTCGTCGCGACGTATTCTTTTACGCCATGGCTTATTTTTAAATACGTCGCAGTGTAAAAGGAGTTATAGGCGTAATAGTTAAACTTTTGTTTCTTTTTTTTTTGCGTGCCGTGGTGCAGGTTATTTGTCCTAGTAGTACAAATCTCGAAATTATTCCATCCTCTGCTACTGTAACGGTCAGCGCTCTCGCCCCTATAGTCAAGGCACCGTGCGGACCCGGTTCGAATCTTGCAAATAGCTAACTTTTTTTTTTAAAGTTCTTTTTTTAGCCTATATTGTGTACCGGTATGTATACAGTGTGTGTGCGTGCGTGCGTATACAGTGTGCGTGCGTGTATGCGTGCGTGCGTATACAGTGTGTGTGTGTGTGTGTGTGTGTGCGTGCGTGCGTGCTTCATCGTATTTATTATTATTACCTGCATATTAATAATAATAATTATAATAATAAATACGATGAAGCACGCACGCACGCACACACACACACTGTATACGCACGCACGCACGCATACACGCACGCACGCACACTGTATACGCACGCACGCACACACACTGTATACATACCGGTACACAATATAGGCTAAAAAAAGAACTTTAAAAAAAAAAAGTTTGCTATTTGCAAGGTTCGAACCGGGTCCGCACGGTGCCTTGACTATAGGGGCGAGAGCGCTGACCGTTACACTAGCAGAGGATGGAATAATTTCGAGAATTGTACTACTAGGACAAATAACCTGCACCACGGCACGCAAAAAAAATAAACAAAGTTTAACTATTACGCCTATAACTCCTATTACGCTGCGACGTATTTAAAAATAAGCCATGGCGTAAAAGAATACGTCGCGACGAGTCTTCACGCCGCGGCTAATTCTTAACGCTGCGGCGAATTATTGTTTACGCTGCGACGTATTGAAGAATACGTCATGGCGTATTCCGTTCTTGCCACGGCAAGTCCATATTACGTCTGGCGTATCCCTCTCGCCGCGGCTAATTGTTTACGCTGCGACATATTGAAGAATAAGCCATGGCGTAATGAAGAATACGTCATGGCGTAAAACAATAGGTCGTGGCGAGTCGTCGCCGCCACGAATTGATCTCGCTCCACCTGCTCAGATGTCTGTCCGTCTCGTGAGGTGTTTGGGCACACCCCACAACAAACGATTAGCGCTCTTTAGAGCACCCCCCCCCCCACACACACACACACACACACACAGAGGCTACCCCCCCCTCCCTCCAGTTCAGTCTCAGATGTCTGTCCGTCTCGTGAGGTGTTTGGGCACACCCCACAACAAACGATTAGCGCTCTTTAGAGCACCCACACACACACACACACACACACACACACACACACACTTGCCCTTGATATTGAGAATGAGTTCCATTTTATTTTCTATTGCCCGTTGTATCATGAGCTATGTCAAAAGTTATTTAACAGATGTAAAAAATATAGATCTGATGTGGTTAAGTGATGCAGAGCGAATGAGATGGATTTTCGAACAAAAGATATTTGCATTAGCAGAATATATAGAGAAAGCTTGGGACATACGGAGAAAGAAAACTTATATGTGATGTATTTTATTTTATCTTATGATAATGCTTATTTCTGTTTTGATCAAATACTTTGTGTAACTTCTGTGTGGGAAGTGAACGTGATATTGTTTATTTATGTTGTTAGTGTTTTATAATCCCGTAAGGGATGGGTCTTAACGACAAGACACGAAAATAAAAATGTATTAATTAATTCATTCATTCATTCATTCACACACACATCTTTCGTCACTAATAGAAGCCTAATGTATATCATTATAGAGTCTAATGTATATCATTATAGAGTCCTAATAGAGGCCTATAAAGTATTCCCTTCTTTATCTTTATCTTTATCTGTCTTGAGTCTGCGTGATTTATAGCGACATAGTGTGTGTGTGTGTGTGTGTGTGTGTGTGTGTGTGTGTGTGTGTGTGTGTGTGTGTGTGTGTGTGTGTGTGTGTGCAGCGCTTACATCATAACTGTTACATGAACACAATTCTCTTGCGGCATGACTTATACACCCATGAAAAATGGAAAATATAAATGTCATTAGAGTATACCATTTGGAACGGTTGAGATTTGGCTGATTATAGCACAAGTTATATCTCAACATTTTTCGTTACAGGTCATATTGTGTGTGTCCTGCTGTGTGGGCGGGTGCTCCAAAAATGCGCCAGGAACACTGTATACAGTAAATCCTCGATTTTTCAATATATTTTTATAATTTTTTGACAGAAAACATTTGCATTTAATTATAGACATTGCAATTCCCCTTTATAATAATAAGACGTTATTAATGTGAATTGAACTTGTCATATAAAATGGACAATATTTGCAAATTACTATCTTGACGCTTGAAATGGAGAAAACTTGAGAGACGCATTGAACGCCTCAAACGAGACTACGCAAATGGACGTCTCAACGGAACGGAATACTGGAATGCAGTGCGTCACGTAATCCAGACTTTTACATGAGGTGAGGAAAGAAAAATAAATAAATTAAACGGTCTGAATTCAGTGTCTTCCATATGAGTAATGAGAACTGACTCCAAATTTTAATTGTGTTTATTGTTACTTTACAGGTGACTCATCGGCTCATCCAGCTCATGCAGGGATGCTGCTCCAGGAAGACAACATCCTGCTTTTTTTTTAACGTGTCATTTATTTTTATTTGATATTTTTTATTACGTTTTTATGACACAAGATTTTTTTTGTAATTTTGTTGCACCTTATTTGTTATTGTACATACGAACATACCTTAAACACTTTTTAGTACTTACTTTTTGTCCTTTTTTTCCTGTTTTTTTATTGAACCTTATGCACCTTATTTTTTTATTGCACCTTATTTTGTTGCTAGTACTTTTAAATTTTGTTTGTTTTTAAATAAAAAATTGTAAGTAGCCTATGTGATTCATTGAAGCAGGCCAGCACTGTCATGTGATGTCTCTCTCTGACGTCTTACTTTTTCAGACAACTATATAGAAACCGTTTAGGGTAGCTAGGGTAATGGTAAATACTTAACTTAAACAGTCTACCTTATGTAGGGTACAACCAGTCTATAGGAAATGAATACTTAGTTTGAGTTTATAATATTAATAAAGTTTGGCTCTTGCATATATGATTGTAGGACATTATAAACAGTCTACCTTATAACCAGTATACAACCAGTCTATAGGAAATGAATACTTAGTTTGAGTTTATAATATTAAGGAAGGATATTAAACAAATACGTGTTTGCTTTAACCGAGAATTTAACCTGCTAAGACATGCATCAAAAACTCATTGGCCTGAACACAAACCGCTAGATTACGAGAGGACTAGTTTTTTCTATGGATGGGTGTCACTAGTATTAAATAGACTGTAAACCGAAAATATAAAAAAAAATATATAAAAAAAGGACCCCCGTCCCACCCCCTCTCTCACACCCCCACCCCCTCTCTCTCTCCCCCCCCCCCCCTCTCTCTCTTTCTCTCTCCCCCCTCTCTCTTTCTCTCTCCCACTCGCGACCCCCATGTGGGAGGTGGCCCTTTTCCGACACCGCTTTGAGTCGACGAGGCAATTTTCCGACACACGTGCACGCACGCAGTCTCCCGTGTCGGACTATTGTCGCGTCTACCATTGGGGTGAACTTCTGTCTGTCTAATGTCATGTCTGACTGTTGGCGACAGCCTTTTAGCCGACATGGCAACGGTCCGAGATTGTCGGACCTTTGCCCCGTCGGCTAGAAGGCTGTCGGAAAATAGCCCGCCTCCCTCTTGAACTCTGTCTGCTTGCTGTCCTGCATTTGGGTCCTCACCACACCCCCGGATCGTGACAGTGACTACTTCAATACCTCTTTGTGTTTTCAATTACAAAACCCAAGTAGAAACATGTAATGTGTTACACATGAACAAACAGCTTTATTTCAGTAACTGACTGTGGTTCAAGAGGTAGAGCAGGTTGTCCAATGATCCATGGGTTGGCGGATTGAATCCCGGCTCCTCCTCCTGTCTACATGTCGAAATGTCCTTGGGCAAGACACTGAACCCCAAATTGTTCCCGATGTGCTGGTTGGTACCTTGCATGGCTTCCGCCGCAATCGGTGTGTGAATGTAATGCACAATGTAAAGCCTATATAAAATTACCATTTTATATATTTAAAGCCTAACATAAAAATAAATAAAACATAACACTGTATGAATGAATGAATTAAATATTTATTTTCGTGTCATGTCACTTTGGCCCATCCCATATGGGATTATATGATACATACATACAGGTACATTGAAAACAACTGACATTACAGTCCTTCCTGTTCATATTCCGAAATTATTAAATGTGGTGGATGAATGTATTTACTGGGAAGCCATTTGCTGTGAGACAAACAGTGCTGCCTTGAAAAGCAGATTCAGTTTGATCTCAAATGTACTAACAGTCATAGATAGATTTTGCCTGCCACCTGATGCAGAAGTTGTATACAAGGATGCAACAGGGACAGAAGTTGATGCTGAGATATTCAGCATCATGCCCACCCAGTACTTGGGGCCAGACTGGTCTGCAAAACACTTGATAATGTGAATTACCACGACCGAGATTTGCCAGGCTAAAGTGCTCATTATTTTGTTTATACTGTTTTGCACTGTTTTATAATGTGCCCGTTTTGCACTTTGTTTTTCTAAAGTTTTATAATGCGCCCGTTTTGCACTGTTCCCTAAGTTATATAATGTTTTATATTTTTTTGTTGTTAAATGAATGCAACTAAATTAATGCAAATTAATGTCTGTCACATATGTCCTGTGACTTGTTCAGCATGTTCTGATGAAGGCTGCATAGCCGAAACGAGTAAGCGTTCCAATAAATAAATGGAAATGTGAGAACTTTGTCCACCGCTTGTTTAATTTTTGGATGTGCTACCTTTTTGGATTTTTTAAAAATGTGTTGGTTGTCACCACTCCTTGATATACATTCTCAGACCCATGGATAAACACCAGTGTATTGGTTAATCTACTAAATACTGGGTAAATACCTTGTAATATCATGTAAATAAGCCACGCTTCCGTTCACAGTACAGTTCCACCTTTTTAACAGGGTAACTTGAAAGGTTTTACCTGTTAACGTTTTGAAAATGTATGTGGTCCAACAGTGTAAATACCAGGTAACGTGTTCAAAATATCCTGGTGGGTAATGGTGGATTATAACCTACAATTACAGTGAAAGTACATGGTAATATCACGGAAATAAGCCACGCTTCCGTTCACAGTACAGTTCCACCTTTCTTACAGGGTAACTTGAAAGGTTTTACCTGTTAACGTATGTGGTCCAACTTTGTAAATACCTAGTTATTATCTGTTATTTCCGGGTAACCTGTTCAAAATACACCATGATGGGTAATGGAGGAGGATCATAATCTAATCCAGGTAGGTACATGGTAATATCATGGAAATGGAACACACTTCCTTTCACAGTACAGTTCCTCCTTACGATCTCGTGTAACTACCTATGTGTTTACATGGGTAGTACCCATGTAAACGCAGTTACCATATAAATACCTGGTAGTTGTCAGGAAAATACTTGGTAATTACCTTGGTAAGTACACAGTAAATACATATAAATACCCCGTAACTATCTAGTAGTTGTTGAAAATAATTGGTAATTTACCTGGTAGCAGAGTAAATATTTATAAATAATGGGTATTACCTGGTAATTACATAGTAAAAACCTATAAATAAAGGTTAATTACCTGGTACCTAATGGGTAAATTACCTGGTAGCAGAGTAATACTTAAATACGGAGTAGTTACCTGGTAATTACACAGTATTATGAATACAGGGTAATTACTAGGTAGTTGTCAACTAGTGGGTAATTTACCATGGTAAGTTCCATGTAATTACCAGGTAATTATACAGTAAATAGTTATACATACAGGGTAGTAGTTGTCAGGGAAAATACTTGGTAATTACCGTACCGTAAAATGAAGGGTTACCCACTTTTCCACGTACAAGATCTCCAAAAGTATTTATTTGATGCTATACTGGAACCATTGTTAAATGATGTGTAAAAAACTGGAAAGTGAGGGGCTATGTCTACCGTTTTCTGATGAGCAGATATATGGTATACAATCTCACAGATCACAGGAGATAATCTAGGGATGCACACAATTCTTCGTTTTAATGAGTCATTCAGTAGCCATTATTTCTGTCGTTTTTGTTTAATTGAGAAACAAGAAAGTCAAACGGTCTACAGTGAAGATGATCCTAAAGTGATCCTTCGTGGAAAAGATGTGTTTTAAATGCATTGCCAGTCTCTCCAGGAAAATCCACAATTGAAGTCAGTATATGGTTTGAAAAATAATTCTACACTTAATTCATTGAAGTACTACCATGTTTCTAATAACTATTCATTTGATATAATGCATGATCTTCTTGAGGGTGTGACTCAGTACGAAATTAAGTTGCTCTTTGGATATCTCACAAAACTCTATTTCAGAACAGGACTTACTTTCCAGGATTTATTCATTTGATTATGGATTACTAGAACGAAATAACCGTATTTTGGAGAGTGCTGGCAATGGCATTGGTTTGGATTCTATTCAGACATTCTGTCTTCACACTGATGTTTGGTGACGTTATTCCTGCAGGGAACAAAAACTGGAATTTGTTGCTGTTATTACTTCAAATAATGAACATAGTGTTTTCACCTTCTCTCACTCTAGGCATGACGACATATTTAAAGCATTTGATTTTGGAGCACCAAACACTATTTAAGCACTTGTATCCTCACATAAACCTAATACCGAAGCATCACTTTATGATACATTATCCATCTTCTATAAAGAAAATTGGCTCATTACTACACATGGTGGTGTATGAAGTTTGAAGCGAAACACAAGATGTTTAAAGATTATTTTTAAAATTACAAAAGCATAACGAAATCACTGGCTAAAAAGCATCAGATGGCCATTGCATATCACTGGGAACTCTTCAATCTCAAACACAATGAGTATGGGTCAATTAAACATTTTCCCTCAGTGATGAAAATGTGGTTAACAATGACAATCTTGAAATTATCTTGTCAAAAGAGGTTTTCTCAACCACTTGGGTTAAAGTTGATGGTGTTGAGTATAAAGCTGGACTTGCTGTGTGTAGTGCAATAGAAGAAGACATGCCTGTCTTTTGTCAAATAAGTGTTGAAGATCACATTTATTTTTTGTCATGCCAGCTATTCACAGAGGAGTTTGATGAGCATCATCATGCATTCAGGGTATCAAGAAGTGTGGCAATATGTATAATTAAACTGTCTGAGCTGAAAATGTATACACCGTTTGATGTTCAGAGCTCATACAGTGTTTCAGATGAAAATTTGTATGTTATAACTTCATTCGTAATGTTGGAAGGAATGTAATGTAATGTTGGAAAGACTGACTGGACTGGGAGATTATGGCAAAAATAAATGTTTAAACAGATTTAAAGTGTTATTTGTCCGATCACTTCAAGAAGAAGGAACTCTTGGGCTGTTAAATGTTGAACTATTTCCAAAGTGTTAATTTAACTCCAGACAGTGTGGACCTATATACTGTAGTCTGAAAAAAACTCTGGTACAGAGTAAACTTTTAACTCAGAGCAGTGTTATCTAACTCTGGTACAGAGTAAACCTTTAACTAAGAGCAGTGTTATCTAACTCTGATATAGAGTAAACCTTTAACTCAGCAGTGTTATTTGTCAAAATACGTCAACTCTGATACAGAGTTAAAGAAGGAAATCTTGGGCTAGTGTTAAATGTTTAACTATTTCCAAAGTGTTAATTTAACTAGACAGTGTGGACCTTTATAGAGTCTGAAAAATAGTTGAAATTGACTCTGTGAGAGTCAATTCAACACCAGACTTTTTGCTGTGTACCTGTTCTCACTACGTGATCCAGAACAATCCCTCCATCCACCCCTTCTATCTCCACCTCAATAATCACACTTTTCTCCTTCTCTTTCAGGAATCCGGGCAGTTCCGGAGCAGAGACGCCCGCTCTCAGAGCGCGCACACATGGTGTCCTCTCCCGAGACTACACCCCCATCCTGAGTCTCACCCATCCCGGGTTCCCCTCTTCCCCCCATTTCATCATTCAATTTATCTTCCAATAAATGGTTGAACTTGAGCGAAGGTGTGGTCTCTTACTAAGTGAAACCAGCCTTTCAGCACCACAGACAGCGCCAGCTGCCAAGCTCAGTGTCCATATAATCATCAATAAACAACCTGCCCTGACCTGGGCTCAAAAACAAAACTACCACAGCCTGATGTCTCCAAACTATCAAACATTCAAATATAGCATATACACTAACAAAGCTTGTACAAAGATTATATATTCCACTTCCACAGTATGACCATAAGCATAACCATCAAGAAAAACACAGCTCAGGGCACGGTGGCGCCTGCTGTAACTTCTTTGTCGAGCTTGGGCGGCCAATCGGGGTCCTGGATTTTCGTTGGCAGCAAAAATGCCTGCACTGAGAGTCAGCCAATCACATTCTTTGTCGATTTTGGGCGGCCAATCGCGGCCCTGGTTAAGACTGCAGGTCCCGGCTGCAAGAATCTCAGAACGGCATGTCTGAATAAAAACAAATCACACGTGACCACAACACGACAGCACCCTGCAGCTTCACGACAACGAAATAACATCATAGAACAATAACATTTGTTGCTTCGATCATCAAGTCAGAATGAGTTAGTTTCTAACTCGTTTGAAAACACTTTAATAATAAAAGTAAAACGTTTGAAAACGGTGTTGTCGTTAAGCATCTCAGCCCTGAAACACAGCAGGTAAGATATGAACTGCTTCACAGCTTGTTCTTACTACTTTTATATTATTGACTCATCTTTTAACATGGAAAAACATGACGAGTGTTTCTCACATATCTGCTTGTTAGTTATAAACTAACTCTATATTCTTATTGTTTTGTATAATGTGACACGTTGTGTCTTTTTTTGCATAGCGGCCGTATTGCATTGCATAGCCCATAGCGTATAAATGACTATCCCCTCTCGGAACCCCCTGGGGTTCACTACCATTGGGTTCTGACTTGTGGGGCTAATAAATGACTATAATGGACCATCAGAGTGGGTGAGGGCCCGGGGGGTTTGCCACATTATAAACTCGGGAGTTTTAATTCAGCACAAAAGTTCCATGCAATAAACGGAGTTAACAATGTGACGTTCTAGGAGCAATGCATGTCCACGCATGATATGATTGTATATTTGTACGTCTCTTGTTATGATGAAATGAAAATGGTGCACCCTAGTACATGTGTAATGTGTAATGCTAGCCTTTGTACTAGGCTAATTAATTGTAGGCTATTATTGACTGAATTTGCATGGGGAGTGACACAACACAGATTTCAATTTCAGTTATTTTTGTTAGATTAGTAGCTCAGAAGACAAAGTCATAATAGTCAAAGTTTAATACAGTGGGTTTCAACCCTTTTGTATCAAGGCCCATTATTTAGTCAGCATTTGAGCCACAGACCACCATTTGTTTTATAGCTAAATCTGATCACCTTTCAATGCAATGGCAGGCAGAGATTCTTGACTTTTACACAGGCTCCATTCATGCAGCATATTGAGGTAGAATGTAAGAAGGGAGAATATGCTAAAGAGTTTATACCAAGCATATTCTAATTGTTGGTTTGTTTGTTGTTGTTGACTTCGCTGTTTTCTTCAAACATGCAGAATGGATCCTTCATTCAGAAAGGAGAGGGATGGCACTCCGTGTCTGGTAGACTCTTGGCCAGCCACAAAAGCCAAACAGGAGAGAAGGCCATGGGTTCGACCCCTGTCACCAGAGAGAGTAAGGCAGGCTGCGCTGGATGCTGTTGTGCGTCTTGGTGGGGACACCAACAACAAAAATAATGTTCTGGGGCAATACATGTTGACGTATGGGGTTTACAAAGGTGAGACATTTAAATGGTTGGCTGAAAATGCTCTTGGCTATGCTGCGTTTCTGGTGAATGCTGTGCGACTGGAGCAGTCGGGGGGGAAAAAGAAAATAAACGAGGACCCAAAGAAGGAGAGCAACCAACGTGCACTCGCCGAGTACATCTCATCGTATGCTGAGGGCCGTTGGGCCATTGAGAAGAAGAGGAAGGAAAATGGCAATAAGATGAGAAACACTACCACTTCCTCACAAGGTTCAACCTCATCACAAGCAGCAACCTCTTCCTCACGACAAGCCTCAGTGTCTGTATCCTCACTGCGTTCCTTACTGACAGGGAGTAGATTTCAGCAAAACATTGACAAATCTAAGCAGCTGTTATCACAGAAAAAGTTTAAGCCTTGTAAGTTTACAACTAAAACATTGCTTTTGTTTAACATTGAGTACATTTTTCCCATGGTCTTCTTATGCTCAACTCATCCAATGTGTATCCCGTGTAGTCCTTGCTATAGTGACTCATACTGCTGCCATGTCATCCTTTTTAAGCTGTTCCTACCACGTCCACTGTGAAATCCACCACAGTTCTAGGGGATGTCATTTCTGACAGCGAGATGCTATTAATCGATGAGGCAGGCATATCACGTATGTTTTTTATGAAATCACACGCACGCACATACTCTCTTTCTTTTTTAGGAGATGTATGTAGAATGATGATTTTTATTTTTATTTTCAGCTGATGCTACAGGTACATCAACCATGGCCGTAACAGAGGTTTTCCCAAGCCCTCAGCAGACAGAGTCAATCACAGCACGTATGTATTTATATCAATACCTGGACTGTCTCAACAAACATACATGAATACACACGCACGCACACACACACACACACACACACACACACCTTGGAGGAGTTGTAGATGTTTTCATATTGTAAATGTATTTTATTTTAATCTTTTTCAGCTGTTCCTCCTGCTACATCCACAGCCCCTCCACAGACAGCAAGTATGTATTTATATCAATATCCTTCTATATCTCTCTCTCGCAGACTCTAATTTATTTTTTGCAGAAACCCCCAGTAGCTATAGTCAAATGTTGGTAGATTTAATAAATTAATGTGAAATGGCTATTTTTTTATGACTTTGTGCCCGGACAAGCAATGTGGTAAATTATATTTACTTACGAAGTGACTCAATACGTTAATGAACTCTTTTTATTTTATTTAATATAAACTATGGGTTTATGTATGTCTTCATTCATTTTCTATTCTTCTTATTATCTGCTTCATAGAGAGCGGAATTTGCCTTTATGCTGGTTGGAAACCCCCCCTGCCTAAGTATGACCATCATTGGATCTCCAAGGCCTTGTTCCGGTGGACCAAAAGAAACCTAGCAACGATGGACGAGGACAAGTTGGACAGACTGTGGTATTACCCACCTCTGGCTCAGGGCAGGAAATCTGGTAAGATCCCTGTTTTAGAGGGATACTTTGGACACCGCCTGTTGCTCTGGATGCCCAAGAAGCTGTGGGGAGTGACACTGCTCTGTCCACATCCAGGCTGTGGGTCAGAGCTTCTCCCTGCTGGCATGCATCAGAGGATCAGGCAGGTGGTAGGTGTGAGTGACTGCTTCTACATGGGATCTGAATATCTGTCCTGTAGGGCCTGCAAGAAAAGGGTAATCGCCTGGAGCCACACAGTAGTCTCCCAGCTCGACATTGGCCACAGAGTCATGTTCCCATGCCTCCTGACACACAGGCTGGGGTGTGACATCGAAGTTGTGCGCATGATGCGTCAGCGAGGCCTGGGAAACAGCAGTAGCCAGCTTCAGAGGCAGTTGGAAGAGCAGCATGCCGAGTCCTGGCTTTGCAAACAGATTCAGTTCCTCACAGGCTACAAAGCAGTTAGCCGTGCCAACAGCCAACAGCTCATTCAGGTCCCATGTCCAGAGTTGCCAGCTATGCCTGTAGTGCCAAAACATCGCTGGCTGATGCAGATCTATGCACAGGATGTCCTCGGCAGACTGGAGGAAGTGAAGGCCTCCATCACCTCACTCTTCGGCCGGGTCCTCAAAATGGACTCCACAAAGAAGATTGTGAAAAAGCTGGCAGGCCAGGCTACAGGTACAGCTTCTTGGGCCACTAACGTTGGCAATGAGAACGGGCATGTCATCATGTCTGTGCTCACAGCAAAAGAAGGCTGGGGTTTGATGAAGATGGCAGAGGGTCTTGTGGGGCGGTATAAGGATGCTGGGATGCCACCCCCAGAGATCCTATATGTGGACCGTGACTGCTGCGGCAACTCTCACCTCTTCAAGCTCTTTAAGAACTGGCCAGGCATGAAGATCCGGTTGGATGTATGGCACTTCATGCGGAGGATTGCCACTGCATGCTTCACAGAGTCCCATCCTCTCTACAGGAGCTTCATGGCCCGGCTCAGCCACTGCGTCTTTGAGTGGGATGCGACTGACTTGGACCGACTCAGGAAAGCCAAACGTGCAGAGCTTGAAGCAGCCAACCAGCGTCCCACAGAAGCTGACGTGACACGCCACATCACCAGATCAGAGATGCAGCTTCACTGCAGAAGAGCTGTCCGGGAACCCACTGAGATGGAGACCATGCTGAAGCAGTGCATAGAGGCATATGATGGAGAGAGGGGTCACAATACCCTCGGTCAACCTCTCATCAACAGCCAGAGGATGATGATTGTCTTTGAGACCCAGCGCAAGCACCTCCCCTGCCTACAGGATCCATTCGATTTCCCGCTGTACACACAGACTGGAACCCTGAAGAAGGCTGGCCATGTGCTTCCCACATACCGGTGTGCCAGAGGCTCAACTTCCCTCGAGAGTTTTCATTTGCACATGAACCGATTCATCCCTGGTAAATTGGCCACATATATGAAGACAACTATAACTAGAAAAATATTTTAAATATAAGTAAATATAATGACTGTGTTAAGACTGAAATTATACAAAATACTTAATATTTTATATTAAGATAATTATATTGAGATATTTTACCACGAAGGAATCGCATTGCAAATACTTAATATTTTTCAGGAACTCTGGCAAGTGACACCTTTTTCCAGGCCTATCTGCTTGATGGTCTCGCCCGGTGGAATGAGGACCGGTCCAAGGCTGCAGAGAGGATGGTAGGGCCACACTCCTATAGTGGCCTCCTTCGGTATGCTGGAAACCATCTGTCAGAGGAGGTGCTAGGGAAAAAACTGGTGGAGTACACAGCCCCACGAGAATACACCGGTATGTATGTAGTTCATTATGATTTTGATATGTTTTTTGGCAGGTACATCATTATTCCTGTCAGTGACATGCTTTTGTGATCATTTCAGGAGAGCTTATAGGGATTGAATATCTGTATAACCAAACTGGGGAAGTGATGGAGGACTACAATTTGACCCTCACAACGCTTGAGACAGAAGACATCACAGAGAACCTTACAGTCAGCTGGGGTGATCCTCCTGGGACATTGGAAATGGATGATGTTGCCTCCCTGGACACAATATATGCTCCACAGTCCACTCCATCAGCTGCTAGCAGCAGCATCACTCCACCTACAGTCACAGCACTGCCTGAGGAGGCTACTCTGCAGAGTGGTATGTTTCTATTTAACTGTTAAAAGTGACAGTAATTGAGAGTTGTATTTTGACATAAACAATCTATATAAAATACCCCCACCTAATTTATTCTTAGCTCCCGAGCAAGACACCCCCAGCTTGACTGTTACAGAACCTGATGCCCACCTGAGTCTGCAGCAACCCTCTGCTCCAAGCCAGAGCCTTCAGACCTCCAGAGATGCAACGCTGCTCTCCACTCAAGGTCAGAGGTCAAAACATGAACAAATAACTCACACTAAACTTGTGTTTGTGTAAATGTGTCTTGTGTGGACCCCATAGCATTATAATGTTAACATTATATTGTCATTAATGTTTTGTCTCTCTCTCAGCTACCCAGCAAGACACAGCCAGCGGACAGCAATCAACAGCATCAACCTCCACCAGTCATGATGTAGGTTTACTTTTTTAATGTTTAAACTTCATTAAAGTTGTAACTGTAGTAACTGCACTGCATACAAATTTCACCACTATTTTGTTTGATGTAGGACTGTGTTGGACCAGACAATATTGAGGGGTTCCAAGCAGTCCAGAACTTTGCAGCGTTCTTACTACAATTAAAAGACAACGATGCCCTGTCCAGAGAGGAGGTGGACAAAGTCTGTAGCCTATGGGAGTGTTTGTCAGAATATGACAAAAAAGGTGCAAAGTTCCCAGAAATCTTCCCACACACACTCAAAGGGAGTTTCAGGGCTACAAAAAGAGTGGCTGTGCCTTCTGTGGAGTATACAAAACGGTACGTACAGTACTATGTTATGTTGAGCAAGAATGACGATGTTGCATGCTATTATATAATTTCTTGTACTAGCACTAATGTTGCTCAATACCATTGCAGGTCCTTTGCAGGGCCGGGCACACCAGCTGCGTCACCTAAATGCACCCGGTACTGTGAGGCACTTTGGGTCAAAATCTTGGAGGAGTTCCCTGGAGACAGGCGTGAGGGTGGAAAAAGGATTCCACGTTGGAATTTGGCACACAGAGCATACAGGCGCATCCGGGAGCTCATTACAGACAATCACGAGGTGAAGCAGAGAACCTCTGTCCAGCTCCCATTGATGAATACTAAAACTGTTGGTACCTGGTGAGTTGATGAACACTTAACCTATAGTGAGGCAACAAATGACTTTCCATGCTATTTTCTGTGTACATAGGCTATATAAATCACAGTGTGGGGAAGGACATGATAAAATACCTGTGAAAAGGCATACCTCAAGGAAGCTATTTAAAGATTTTAGGAGGTGGCGACTTACATATTACACTTGCATTACACAAAAAAAATGATACTATCAATATTTTCAGGTACAGGGAACGACAAGATAGACTGGACAGGAGTGTGCTGGAACAAGGCATCCCTAGGACAACAAACCCAGTTGTGAGCCCAGAGAGCCTGCCTCCTGCAGTTCAGAGGAAAGACAGACCCTGTGTGCCGACCAGTGTTGTGGAAAATCCACATGTGTTTGCTCTCCCCCCTGACACTACAGGGTCCGCTCTGGGAAAAAGGAGAAAGGGGTCAGTGGCACCATGTGCCAGTGTTAGGCCACATTTCCTTGCAGCCCTTGAGGACACTATCCCGACCCCCACAACAGCTGTCCAACCTGTGCAGCGACGTCTCTTGCCAATGCCAACTCAACCTCTCCTCTATCCCACCCAGTTTCTGGTTCTGGTAGCTGGTCCAAGAGCTGCAGCTTCCACAACACATCCTCAGCCTCATACAATCTTAGCTGCTCCACAACCTCTACTCTCTGCCTCCCAACCTCCCATTCCAGTGGCTATCTCCCAACCTCTCCTTCCGGTGACTACCTCACAACTTCCGCTGGCTCCTGCACCTACCTCCCAATCTGCCGTTCCTGTAACTTCCACAAAAAATGTGCATAAGAGCACCCTGCTCTACCGTAAGAGGAAGTTGGAGGAGGAAGCAAGTGGAAAAAAGAGGAGACAGTACACCAAGAGGACTGACATCATCACATGCAAGCAGTGTCAGATGGAGCGGGACCCTGCAACCCACAATAACTATTATGGCAATTGGTACTGCCAGGCCACAGCCACCACAACTCTGGCTGAATGGAAGGCTGAACTTCAAGCTGCAAAGGGGTATGGCCGAAAAAAAGGACAATGATGCGATGACACCGGCCACAATAATTATATTTACTATTTACTACTATTTTTACTACTATTTATTTACTATTTACATGCTACAAGTAAAAAGCACAAAGTAAAAACTATACCTAAAAAGTTGTATTTTATATTCCGTTTACAAAATAAAAAGCACTATTTCTACTACCTCAAAAGTTGTATTTTATATTTTGTTTACAAGCTAAAAAGCACTTTCTACTACCTCAAAAGTTGTATTTTATATTATGTTTACAAGCTAAAAGGCACTATTTCTAACTATTTTAAGTAAACCTACCTGGTTTAAAAATGTAAGTATTATTATGTTAAATGTTATAGGCATGTTATATCGTTGCTGTCAGGCAGAAATAGCTCATCAGTGGTTTTCAACCCTTTTCATATCAAGGCCCACTGTTCAATTGACATTATGAGCCATTCAATTAGATCTAGCCTCTCAGACCCCAAACTAAAGAATATTTTGTCGTTGGATAACATTTCGTCCACAATTCCATGCTGAAAAGTAAGTTTTGGATATATGGTTTATTTCTGCCTGTGTTTGTATCATCTCACTCACAATGGAAACGAGTAAGCTATGTTATGTTATGCATTGTGCACCTCTTTCCATGTGGCATATGCCGCATGGCTAATTTGCATACGATGGTCCTAATTTAAATATATGTTAATTAGCCATGTGCTATCGTGGATCATTTGTGGTATCAATGCTCGTGGGTCTCTGTGATTGGCCAAGCGTTGATTTTCTGCCTTGCTCAAGGGCACGTCGGGACCGAGACAATTGGGCGATACCCTTGGCACAGTTGGTAGTGCTGTCGCCTCACAGCTAGAAGGTCCTGGGTTCGATTCCCGCTCGGGGCACTGTGGGTGCTGGCGGCGTGTTTCCTCCTCATCGTCATCAGTGCCCATACCCGAAGGCGGGGTTGGCGAAAGGGCCTTTCTGTGTGGAGTTTGCATGTTCTCCCCGTGTCTCCTAGGGTAGATACCCTCACAAAAACATGCAGTAATCCTGGTCTCTAAAACTGCCTCCCCCTGGCCAGCCGGGGCGCCTGATGGAGGGGAAAGGAACTGGTTGGAATAACGTGTTCCTTCCACGCGCTACGTCCAACCAGGGAATCTCCCCCCTGTCAGGTGTAAAGGAGCAACTTGGACACTCAGGCATGAAGGGAGCATGAGTTAAGTCCGTTGCTCTCCCCAGGTTGGCGGAGGGTGTGTAGAGCCCAGGATCACAGTAGATGATTGGCACAGGGGTGAAAAATGGGTTACAAAATCGTGGGATAAAAAATATATAAAAAAAAGAAAAAGAAAAACACAGCTCATTATATGCCTTAACAACCACAGCATTAATGAATGGAATGGATGTGGCTGTTGCCAGAGGCTGGGGTGGCGGGGAAGAAGCGGGACGGGGCCACAGGGGTGATTAAAATAAATGAATAATGATAAATACCTTTTATATAATGAGAATTATGTTTGTATCTACAGCTAGGCGACGTGACGTCCGTACCTGTTACCGGACGGGGCGGTTGGGTTGAACTCGTTGGCAACTCCGACCGCTGAGGCTGGGGTGGCGGGGAAGAAGAACGAGCAGGGCCCAGGAGGGAAGTCTCCTCTTGGCCGCCTGAGAGGCGGGAGCCGCGGGAAGTTGGGCAGCCTCTGGTGGGGCTGGCGCTTCATTTGTAGAGGCAGTATACCCACTGGCAACGCTGCTAGCATTTGCCTGGGGCTGGGACTGCTGTGTTGTAAAAAACTAGACGCTCATCGCGCTCCTCTTTTTGCTTCCTCTTTTCATTACCACTTTTATGCTTTTTTGACTGTGTTGGAGCCGGAGGTTTTGGCATGTTGTTCTTGTCGTTCTTCTTAGACATGATGATGATGCTATAGGCGCTAGCTTTACTAGCTAAGCACAGTATACACTATCCTAGGCAGCACTTGTCTTAAACTTTTAGTGTCAACAAACTAAACGTTAACTTTTTTTTTTTGAAAGGGGAACTGACATCACATTCATTTGCGACTCGTGACTGACAGTTCACGGATCAAGGTGATTGGACAAATTATCATTACTCCTCCCACTGCTGACTGCTAAGCGGGCGGCCCAGCCACTCTCTCAGCGTTTAACCCCTTACCGACCGGCCACAGCTATTTCATTCACAAAACAGCGGCCCGTCAGATGTTTCTTTTCTTTTTTTCCCTTGCCCTTCATGGGCCCCTTGGGGGCGCTGGGCCTAAACTTACGCCACTGAACATGATCATGATCAGTGTGTCAGGAAAAGGAAATACAAGTCAAACTGTAACGATCAGATATTTCTATCACAGTTATTAATTAAATCACGAGGTATTAATGATCCTCCTTTAAAGATAAAATTAATACGTTTCAAACATGTAGCATGCAATGTAAACCACTGACTCCAACACAGAAATACGTCTGAGATAAATAGTTTATCTATATGCAAAATAAACTCATTGACAATCAGTTACATAGAATTCATGACAGGTTTAATATTGTCCGTATATTTCCGAACCGCACGCACCGGGTCTCTCACGCACGCACGCTCGCTCACTCTATTGTTATTGTTCGTATCGTTCCATGAAATAGCCACGCGTATCCCTGACGCTCCAACCCAAAATAATAAAGTTAATCCGAACGTAAACAAATCCAATGGTAGATCCACGGTCCTCCAAACGGACAAGCAGTACTCCTCGCTGGACACAAACAATCAGACAAACAAAACTCTCACCGGAGCAGATGACGGTTCCCGGCCGGGTTACTCTTGTCAACGGTGAGTTGGTGGCCTTGGCTATATTCCACCGTATATTCCGTCCGTCTTTCTGTCTGTCATATACCTATTATGCCTATTATTATTATTATTAGGCCTATTATTATTAGACCTATTATTATTATTATTATTAATAATATAGGCCTAATAATAATAATGATAATACTAATAGGCCTAATAGGTATATGACAGACAGACAGACAGAATACCTGTCAATGCGCAAATAAGCGCTGTGAGCTTGATGATCGGCTAAATTCATATAGCCTTGTATATAAATTCATATGTCCTTGTAGGTTATCTATTGTGTATAGCAGCTGCTATAGGCCAATGTCCAAGGTGAGGACTATATTATTATTATTATTATTATTATTATTAGAGAGAGAGAGAAAGTGAGAGGGGTTCATGGGGCTGCTCAGAACCCCCGTGCGCTCTGCGATCTGCCGTTTATAGAACCAATACGTTCGTTGCATGGGAAGTCCCATGCAAGTCCCATTCAACCAAAGCGCATATTTTCTGTGTGATCGCCTCTGTTCTGGTTGGGTCACATCTCCTCCCTGCGAACGCTATAGCATGCCAGGCAGCGTTGCTTGTGCTGCTGCACCCGACCGACCATTAAGTGTTGACCATAATGGAACGGTTGGAACCAAATTAATTTATGTTTGTAGCATGTTCCATGGTTGACTTATAAGCATTTTATTACACCTTGGTTTGAGTGAAAAAGGTTCCATTCTGAGAACCCATTTTGAGTTACAAGCCGTTTTAGTTTGATAATGTTTATAGCCCCATATAACACTGTGTGATTTGACTACAGTGACACACAATAGCTCATTTCAAAGCTTTAAATCTCTACTTTACCCAGAAAGACGACAAAAAGTTTCAGCATGTTGCATTCTATATTTATGGGCGGTTGAAAGCACCATGCGCTGACTAAAGTAGGCCCTGCTTTTAGGCCATTTACACTAATCTTCGAAGCTCCATAAAAACTGTGTGATATGACTACAGTGACACACAGTAGCTCATTTTGGAAGCTCTAAGTCTCTACTTTACAAAATATGTTTCTAGAATGTTGTGTTCTTTACTTACTAGGCAGTTGAATACACGATAGTTTGAGCAAAAAGGCCCTTTGAGAAATCCAGGCATTTCTCTTTCAAGGCCAATATAAACTTATGTAATATGATGACCAAGACATGAAATAACTCAAATGAAACATCAGGGACTCTACTTTACCCAGAAAAAAATATATATAAGTGTCTAGCATATTCAGTGCTTTACTTCTAGGCAGTTGCATACACCTTGGTTTGAGAAAAGAACAGCCACTTTTGAATCATCTCTCCACCATAAATTTATTTTTCAGATAAATACTGTAGTTACAGAGTATACATGCCATGTTACAGAGTATACATGCGTCGCGACGCGAGCTTGTAGATCGGCTATTTTCAGCAAGTAAATAGCCGATCTACAAGCTCAACGCGTCGCGACGCGTTGTGAGTTTGTACATCTGCTATTTTCAGCACTCAACCAAGTGAATAACCAAGAATATTTCACTCTTCAAAAACATAAGAAACATGACATGTGAGTTTGTAGATCTGCTATTTTCAGCAAGTAAATGTTCGGAACACAGCCTTTACCACATACTGTACAAGAAAAGGGCTTTTCGCCTGTATGAGTCATGTGTGTTTTTAGATTACTCGTCTGAGTAAAGTCTTTGCCACATACTGTACAAGTACAGGGTTTTTCACCTGTATGAATCATCATGTGAGTTTTTAGACTATCTTTCTCAGTAAAGCCTTTACCACACACTGTACAAGAGAAGGGCTTTTCACCTGTATGAGTCATCATGTGTGATTTTAGACTACCTTTCTCCGTAAAGCCTTTACCACACACTGTACAAGAGAAGGGCTTTTCACCTGTATGAGTCATCATGTGTGTTTTTAGGTGACCTGTACTAATACGGCATCAAGGCCCGCCAAAATACATTTTAGTCTACTAAATCAACTGTAGATTTAGTAGACTAAAACTAGACTAACACTAAAACATTCCAGGTGACTAAAATGTGACTAAAACTAACTGAAAACTATTCAAGAGACTATGACAAACTAAAATTTCAGTACAGCACCTAAAAAAAACATAAGAAACAGGACATAAAAATTAAAAAAACATTACTTCGTCCCTCTGCACAAAGGTGCATGTCACATCATGCATAGGGTAGTTCTTGTTCCGTGTGGTACCGGATGTGACATGCACCTTTGTGCAGAGGGACGAAGCACACCGCACACTGATAACAGGACTCATGGCGTGGACCCCCCGGTGGGCTACACACCCTGCACCGTTTGCCAGGGTTTAGCTTCTTTTTAGTGGGGGGAAGCTTTTCCAGGACATGGCGTGTTGGCAGGGGTGCAATGTTGGCCGTTAGCCTGACCCTTGGGTTTTTGTGAGGCGCTCTCCGGGTCTCTTGTCTGGGCGTAGACCACTTTACGAGGATGTTGTGGATGAAGCTCTTCATGTTCTTACAGCAACCGTCGGGGTTCTGCATGCTGTACAGGACAAAGGCATTGTACATGCTAATTTGAAAAAGGTACATCAAGAACTTTGTCGTCCACTTGGAGGTCTTCCGTGTCCAGGGATAATACGTGATGTGCTGATCCAGCTTATCCACCCCGTTCATCCACTGGTTGTAGTCTACTGCCGACTGAGGCTTTTCATATGCTATCTGGGTCCCGCCTTTCTGCCAATTCTGCACATTGACCACAGTGCCCTGGTGGAAGGTCGAAACAATTCTCACCACCTTGCTGTCCCTCCATGCAACAGCCATGACTTTTTCTGTGGTCATGGCTATTCGGTCAGGGTTTTTCAGGGTGGTCAGGCTGGCCTCCTGGACCTCTCGGGGTAGGCCTCTGTTACCCCGAATGGTGCCACACGTATGAGTCTTCAGTTCCAGAAGGTGCTCACACAAAGACACACTATTGTAGTAATTGTCCATGTATAGAACATGACCTTTCCCTGCCAAGTCTCCAAGCAGAGAGGTGACGGTGTCCATCAACGAACTATACACTCCAATGTTGCAAGTTGTGACAGTAGGCTGAAGCACTATCGGCAAGAATGTAGGACTTTATGCCGTAGTGAACTGGTTTCAGCGGGTTGTACACGCGGAAGGAAAGGCGGCCTTTCCATAGCAACGTACCTTGAAAAAATAGAAATATATAATTACTTACAATAAACATCAGCGCTAGAGGTAAACAGCCAAAAAAAAAACGTAAAAAAAAACTTCAAAAAAAAAGGCCATAGCAACGTACCTTCGTCGATTGCGATGTTCTGACCCGGCTGGAACATCTCCTTCCATCGCTTTACGAGGTAGTCCAGGATGGGGCGGATCTTGAAGATGCGGTCGTCTTTATCCTCCCGCCGATCAGTGTAATGAAGAAACTTGAGGATCAGTTGGAACCGGTTCCGACTCATTACCAACCCGAAGTACGGCGTTGCCAAGGCTTCGTCGGTTGACCAGTAGTCGGCCAGATCTGCCTTGTGGATGAGCCCGGTGAGGAAGACCAGTCCAAAAAAGTCCTTCAGCTCCTTGACGTCCACATCCTTCCACGCATTCATCCTGGACTGAGGCGTTGGTGATACCGCTGCTATGGTCCGCGCTGCATACAAATTGGTCTGCGTCACCATCATAGTCAGTAACTCCTCTGTGAGGAACAGTTCTAAAAAGTCAGAAGGCTCTACAGACTGCAGGGCCGCTGCCTGGCCGCGAGGACCTGATGTTCCAGTGAACGGGAACGACTGGGGCTGCCAACCACTGGCATCCAGGTGACGCCACTCTGGCTGAACACGCTGTGGTTTGCCTCGACCTGAAAAAATTGAAATATATAATTACTTACAATAAACATCAGCGCTAGAGGTAAACAGCCCAAAAAAAATCGAGAAAAAAGAAACTTCAAAATAAACGTTCCAAAAAAAAAAGAAAAATCTTCCGTGGGCCACAAGGGGGCGCTCCGCGGGCCGCAGATGGCCCGCTAATTGGGGAACCCTGTATCTAGTACATACACAATACATACTTTGTGAATTGGAGAGGGAAATCTAGTGCTCTCTAGAGCTGTTTCGCCCGCAACCAGACTACGGTTAAGCGGTTGTATATGTACTTTCATATCACACACACACACAATGTCCATCCATGTTCAACCGCTTATCCGTAGTCTGGTTGCGGGGGCAACAGCTCGAGAGCTCTAGATTTCCCTCTCCAATTCACAAAGTATGTATTTTATATATGTACTTGCATATCACACACACACACAATGTCCATCCATCTTCAACCGCTTATCCGTAGTCTGGTTGCGGGGGCAACAGCTCTAGAGAGCTCTAGATTTCCCTCTCCAATTCACAATGTATGTATTATATATGTACTTGCATATCACACACACACAATGTCCATCCATCTTCAACCGCTTATCCGTAGTCGTTGCGGGGGCAACAGAGCTTGCTGTTGCTCTGCCTGCCCTGCCATCAGCACCAACAGAGGAATCTGGTGACGTGAGAGCTGCATTAGGCCTAGGCCTACTTATCTCCACATCTGAAAATGGCAGAGTAAATTATATATTTTAGTCAGATAACAATCTAGGATGATATGCACTATTTTATAGGATTCTTCTCTTTTTTTTGCTTGAATGACATAATTCAGACAGTCCCTGACAGTTGCCATTTAGTTAGTTCTGAAAATGAATAAAAAAAATCTTGCCTCCAGAGTAAATGGACGACTCGTCGTCTTCATACTCTGACGAGCCGTATTGGTCAGACTCGTCAGAAGTCCAAGTGAACTCGTCAGAGTCGAATCCCTCTACAAAAAAGGTTAAAAAAAAGAGAACACAAAATAGGCATGAATTAGTTACACTATCCAGACTAACAACTTACATTTTAGCGATTCAAATAATTACATAAATAAATTATAATTATACATACCATCAGTATAGCATCGCTTGTCCCGATCGCTGCGTCTGCGTCGTTCACGAGTCGGTGACCACGACTGACCCGAGCTTTCGTCCCCAGAATCGATCCCTGCAGCAGAATTCAGAGATCTCACACTAGTTTGAGAGCTGAATGGAGACTCTATTCGCTGTCTTTCCAACCATGCGCGGGTGTGAAATGATCGTGGAGTCGACGCACCCGAACCCGACACATGAGATGACTGGGATGAAGCAGGGACGGAACCAGGATCGATCGGATTATCGATGGCACAAGAAGACTGTGAAAACTTTATCTTTCGATCTTCCTCTTCATCAGACTCCAACTCGGAACCCGTCTCAGCTTTAGGTATGGCACGGAAAAAGGCATCCAGCGTCGACTGACCACGGCCCGGAGCTGCAGGATGTTTGCGCCCGCCACGGCCACGGCTTGACCGACCACGGGCTGCAGGGCGACCCAAACGAGTGTCGCTGGATCCACTCGATAAACCACTGGGGCCAGGTCTAGCCTCACCGGCACCGTGAGCAGCATTGCCATCTCCTCTAACACCGCGACCCGGTCCACTCAAACCACTGGGGCCAGGTTTAGCCTCACCGCGAGCAGCATTTCCTCCAGCAGCAGCAGCACCGCGACTGGTTGTAGCAGCCTCGTCGCCAGCAGAACCACCGCGGCGGCGCCTCGGGACCTTTCCTAGTCGTACAGCAACACTAGGCTCGTTGCACTCATCCTCGCCTACTCCACCACCGCGAGATGCGCGCTTACGACCCGACATGATCACACAAACTACACAGCTACAGATACAAATACAGATACAGATTCAGATCGCTCTCTCCAAACAAGTCTTCACTCTTCACTTCAAATCTACCTACTCCCACAAAACCGTGAGAAAATATTACGCCTTTATATATGCCACTGTTTGTTTTGATTGGTTTCCTTTGATTTTAGGCGTTGTTTAGGCGATGCGGGCGCTTGTTTTGGATTACGGGGCGGCTAGAGCCATGTTGTTTCTTTTTTCTTTTGATGTGATGCTGTGATGATGTCTTGTGTCCAAAGTCGGCAAACGTATAACTTTGATAAACATATAGCTGGGGTCAGAGTGACACAAATAAAATAAATTGAGAGATGAAGTTGTCTGTTTGTTTTGGTTGTGGAATGGATTACCGAGCCGCGGCTGCCCCCTCCCCTCCCCTCCCCCGGAGCTGCTGTCGTGTCGTGTGTGTTTTTGTTTTGATTGTTGGCTTGGAACATCGAGGTCATTCCGACACAGATGAAAGGAAGTGTTGAATGACTGTGATATGCTATCCACGGTTCACGCTGAACCGGCTGAGGATCATGTTTCACGCAGGCAACAAGTGAGGTGATTTGCGTCACTTTTGGAGGCTGCCGCATGCTATAATGCTATTATGCTCTGTCTCTCTCTCTTTTTGGTTAGACCTTGCTGTCCTCTAGTGGTTGAACAATTAATTGTGAACCAACCATTGATCACAGCTAGACGAAACTTTGTCACAAGTTGCATTAGACCCCCACCTAGCCTATGCGCCAAAAAGCCCCCAATTCCGTTTATTCCGTTTGTGGCATTTTATATTTTTCGATTAATTCCGTTTATTCCGGGTTTGGTAGTCCAAGGGTTAAAAAACATGATGTATTTGGCACCTCATAAGTGTAGATAATATAGATGTATTGATTGATTGTATAGCCAGGAGGAGTCCTTCCTCCTCTCTCTCGCTATGTTGTCAAAATACAATGTAATGCACCACTGTCAGGCAGACATACAACTCGTCTCGAAGTTTGCACGCACGCATGCGACACACACACACACACACACACACACACACACACACACACACACACACACACACGCACGTGCGCCTCTCCCCCCTTCTCTCTCTCTCTCTCTTGTCGCTCCTTTGCGGAGACGTGGACCCCCGTGATCCCCAAGGGTCCACGGGGACCCCCCTATGTAGGAAGGCCGCCCGGGGGTCCCCGGACCCGTTTGGGCGGCCCGTCAGGCCCGGGTGGTCCGCGCGGACCTCCGTGGTTTTCGAGCTTGTGATCTCCCTTTTCGGCTCGCAAAAGAGGCGACAGCTCTGGAACACAGGGTCGCCCGAGGGCTCCACGGAACCGGACCGGCGAGGCGCACGCGGTGGTACCGGGCCCGGGCGAGTGGGCCGATCCCCGGGCACGATGCGCGCGGAAAAAGGCCTGCTGGGACGCCTGATAACCACTCCACGGGGAAAGGCACCCTTTCAATACCGTCGTATTCAAGCGTCAGTCCTTCTCCTATATTGGGATGAAGGAGAGGGCTCATCTTGCCATTATGGAGCACAACAAAAACATTGTGAAGAGGAGGCAAGCCACTACTTACTTGTACAGGTGTGTTTTTAGAGCAGTTATGTCTAAAGTTTATTTGTTACACCATCATTTCAATGGTGAGTCCTTCTCTAAACTTTTTTCTCTCCTTCATTTCAGGTGCGCTGCGTCACAAGAGGGCTGTCTGCAGGCGCTCAGGGAAATGGCTGGTGAAAAAATGTACGAGCCTCACACCACCAACTGTAGGCGCAGGCTCATGGAGATGGTGTTTGAGTGTCGCCAGAAACCAGAAATACTGTACAAAGCCCCGACATCCTCCCTTGATCAGCCTCAACCACCTAATCTACCACCAAACATTGGCCCTTCACCTGCTCCTACAATGCAGGAATTACTGGCCAGGCATGCAAGTCGGTTCTAACGGGTAAGTCATGCATGAAGCTAATAGTCTTCTCCTTGATGTTGTCAAATATTGTTATAGCTACATTCTAATATATATTTTTTTATCCCACGATTTTGTAACCCATTTTTCACCCCTGTGTCAATCATCTAATATGATCCTGTGCTCTACACATCCTCCGCCAACCTGGGGAGAGCAACGGACTTAACTCATGCTTCCTTCATGCTTGAGTGTCCAAGTTGCTCCTTTACACCTGACAGGGGGGAGTTTGGAGATGGGCTTTCATCCTGTGTGTAATTTGACAGAGCAACTGCAGCATTCTGTGCATTACCGGTAGGCCTATTGCGTGTATTGTAAGCATGAGAAGACATGGGGGGAGCAGCATGATGGTAAGAAGACTGGGGACATTGGGCAGCAGCATTGGGCAGCAGCTCTGCATCCCTGAAGGCTGGTGGGGTAGTGTAGTGCAGGGAAGATGGAGGTTGCTGTGAGGCGGTATGCTGCTGGGATGAAGGCAGCATCCTGTCAAACAGGCTGCCCATCATCTGCAGGAATGTGCCATTAGACTCCCTCTGTGCCTGCCCTGAACCCGGCGTTCCTCTACCTACAATTTAGGGATTTAGCAGACGCTCTTAATCCAGAGAAATTTACAGTATGGACAACACAAATGCATAGGAATAGTATAGGATCGTAAACCAGGAACCTGTCATCATTTCTATTATTCAAAAACAAAATAAATGGTCTGTACATTGAAACTACACACACACACACACACACACACACACACACACACACACACTATATGATGCCACGTCAACAATGACCTGGCATCCATCTATATAGCCTTTGCATACCTCCATCTGTGTCTTCATCCAAGCATCAAAGACTGTTGTTCTCCTGTTGCTGACGACCCTGCTCTGCCTGCATAAACTCTACATGCTGACTCTGCTGCATATCCATGAAGGTAGTCATCATGCTGCTCAAATCAGTTTTGGCTTTCCTCTTCCTTTTGAGAATTGTCACTGGTGTCGAATTGTCACTGCGTGTCTCATCTGAAGTGCCGGTCAGCATAAAAGTATGACAAGACAAAAACATTAGACCTTTCAACTGCAATAGCATTTGATGGTATCAAGTAGGCTACATGCACAAAATTAACAAACTATTGATCAAAAATATTGTCAGCAATTGACAGGCAACCAGAAATTGTGTAGGAATCTTGGATGAATGATTCTCTTTCAGCCTGAGGTGTAAAGTAATTTATAGTTCTAATCCACCATATAGGCTAAATGAGACCGTTCTTTTTACTCTACATTTGACAGCTTTAGTTTATTTAGATTGTATTTACATTATTCATATAGCCTATGCCTATGTATTTTAGTCATTAATTTAAAGTGTTACATTAGTAATACATGGTAACATACTAAACCATATAAAGAAGCCAAATTATAAAAATCATACATTTATTATGGATACGGGCAAGTGCTTGTGACCGTTCTAGTATACCTTTAGTAGTAGTTAGATGCATTTTATACACATTTCACCACAAGATCTGCACACAAGTATCTCACTTGTAATGACAACATTAACGATAATGTGAAATACTGCTATACCGCTTGCTGCCAGACTAAACGGTCCGCTACTGCCCTCATCGGACGCCGGGTTGGGAGGTGGAGATGCTGCTGCTGATTATGATGATGAAGACGATGATGACGACGGTGTTGACGGAGTTAGCGGGGGTTGTGTGGTGGGATGTGACTCCAGAAAGTCTGGGTCACTTGCTGGCTTGTGGCCAAGGATGCCGTCTACAGCATCGAACCACGGGAGTTTGTCCTTTTCGTCTGTTGAGCTGCCAGACTTACGCATCGCATCCTTTACTTTATGATACTGTGTTTTGATCCTCTTCACTTTGACACGGCATTGTTCTGTTGTTCTATTAAACCCTCGCACAGACAAATACTCACTGATCACTCCATAGATTTCTGAATTTTTGTGTGTATTGTGTTTGGATGGCCCAAATTTCCAACAAACAGGATATTTCTTCATTGGTCCAGAGCGTTCCTCTCGCCATGTTTGAAACGAATGAAAAAAAAAAAGAGGCTCAAATAAAGTTTCGAATGAGTTGGATAATTGCTTATAAGTCTGGCAGCTCAACAGACGAAAAGGACAAACAAACACAGCACGTACAGCACTGCAGCAGTCGAATATAGGCCTATACTTACTACCTGAAGCTGATCGAACTAGTACCCGATAGGTAGTAGGTACGGTAGGCTACTATAAAGGCAGGATCACTGCAGCGTTGCAAACGAGTAGGAAGATGTCTCACAAAGATGACATACCGGTATATATAGCCAAACCAAGCGACAGATCAAAGCAGGGTCTCATTAGGGACTGATCGTTATTTATCCACCAGGGGGGGGGGGGGTGCAGATGTGATTTCATTTTTTTATTTTACCTCATCCCCCCCCCAGCCTCCAAATATTTTTTCGGGACCCCCCCTCAGGGACTGGAAGAATATATATGACCTCCCCCCCCCCCCAAACACCATAGACCATATTTATTTTATATTCACACCAACAGTATAGCAGCATAACGTAATCGTTTATTAGGCGGCGGCCGTCTGGGGTTCATTTGGTTCCATATCCGTCATTACATTATAGTCAACACTCAACACTGATGATATGCCATTGCATTCTTCCAACTAAAGATTTAAATATGAATCTGGCAGCTTCGAAAATAGCATATGCAGACCTACAAGCTCACAACAACACGCTGATGACGCGACGCAAATGTATGAGCTTAGATACATGGCTATTTTTAAGGTGAGCCTCGTGTGTAAAGTCATTCTAGCCAAGCTGCCAAGGCAGTGGGCACCCCTCGCCTCTGTGCCCAAGCCCAGGATGATGAAAATGAATGAATGCTAAATAAATATGTCACGCAGTCGCATACCATAATACTACAGCGTCATACTCCACAGAGAAAAGCACAATTTGCGCAATCCCAACGTTCAACTGCCTGCTCGGCTCATTTAGCCAGCCAGGCACCACCGAATAGTATAACTCTTTCTTTAATCTATTACAACCACACACGCAGACAAAAGTACATGGCACCGCAGGGTTAAATTGCGTGACTGTCACACTCAAAGGGTGAGACATGGCAGCCCTGGCTACTGTGACGCACACACCAACAATCCACCATTGCAATGAGAGTGCGCAAAGATGCACATACAGCCCTACCGTATTCTGAATGAGAATCTGTCTCGCCTGCCACCATGTTGAGTTGTTGACGATGCGTTGTCCAAAGACGGTAGAGTCTCTTCCATCAAAATGTTCCATGCCCATCAACATAAAGGCCTCAAGGTGTTCCTGTGATGTTTTGCTACTTTCTCTGTGGAGGAGCTTCGTTCACAAGCAACTTCACTCACAAACAGTAACTTGTGAGAAGTTTATATCTTAACATCATCCACGACCTCAGCCCCAACATTATTATTATTGTTGTTATTATCATCTCAGTCTGACATTTTCTTGACTCAGTGATGCGGCGCTGGGTTTCACCGAGACACCTCACACCACCACCGCAACCTCAGCAGCGGTGCTGTCAACCTGCTGGCTAAGCAGCTCCTGCTCCTCGCTTCCCTCCTCTCTGACTCTGACCGACAACACTCGCTCTTTTCAGCGGCCTGCTGCTGCTGGCCCACAATTCAAACATCGCGGTTCATAGCTTGAAACATTTTTCGCTTTTTCTACTGGAAATGTTATGAACGCAGAATCAATCTGTCCCGCGCTGTTTTGAAGTGGGTACACGTCAGACGTAGCAAACTACATCAGCGGCCGGGGGAGGGACCTTTGCTGGTAGAACAGAATCAGATCTACAAGCTAACAACGTGTCACCAAGCAACACGTTGTTAGCTTGTAGATCTGTTCTATTTGCATGCGCAGTTGCGCACACATGGAAGATACCAAGTACACTCGCCAGAGTCGCCACACAGGGTAAACTTTATATAGATAGATATAGTGAAACACTATGAAAAACAAAATAATCTAAACATTTTTTAAATACAAAATTCAGCAAAACAAAGTTGTACAACCTCCCCCAAGCCAAAATAAAAATAAACATATTGCACATTTGCATATTTGCACCATACCAACCTTTGATAAATAACGATCAGTCCCTTAGTGCAATCAATTCACTCACAGTTCGTAGTACAATGTAATACGTTTCACATTCAGTATTATTATTTTCATATTTTACAGTTTACAAATTCATATTTAGTACCAAAATCCAAACTGTTCAATTACAAGAAAAATAATCAATAAAAGCTCTTCATTGAAGTTCATTCATTCCTTTAGGGAACTCAGTGTTAAGCCTTTCTTTGAAGCAGAAAACGGTCCCTGTCTCCACCGGTTCTCAGTGGGTGAACATTTTAGCGCTAGTGTTACGCGTCTTGCAGCGTCTGTGTCGGGTTTTTTGGCTCGTTGACTAGAGATGATGTCACGTTCTAAAAAAAACAGTCCACTTCCTTCTTTAGGTGCATGCATTCACATTGGAACGATCCGTATCTGAATACACTTCAACGGTCCAGAGACCCGCCCCCATGCAGTCCCGGGGACGGTTGGGCTATCTGCTCCTGGGAACGGTACGCATCATTCACACTACCACAACATCTGCCAAGTGGTCCCGAGTGCGGACCATAGTGTGAATCCCCTATAAATCCACTGGCAGAGCCTGCCCAAAGCCTTTTGTGGTGTTTCTGGAAAATAGTGTATCCCACAGACTCAAGACCGTTCAGGCAGACAGATGTGGTGCATTTATAGTTAGATTGATTGACAACAGTTTTTGTCACGCCAAGCTCAAAGTCTAATTATTTTCCTTAGGGTGTGACCACACGATCAAAAATTGCCAAAGTAGTTCCTGTCTACAAATCTGGAGACCATAGTGTATTTAGTAACTACCGCCCTATTTCTGTCCTCCCATGTTTCTCAAAGATTCTGGAGAAATGAGTCTTTAACAGAATGATCGAACATCTGCAGGACCATAACATACTGTACAAACCAATATGGATTTAGGAAAAATCATTTTACAGAAATGGCTATTCTTCAATTAGTTGATAAAATGTATAGGCTACTGCATTCAATAATAATGAATACGCTTTGGGATTTTTTCTCGACTTATCTAAAGCATTTGATACTGTTAACTATGATATTCTTCTTCAAAAGTTACTACACTATGGATTTGCTGGAATCACTCATACATTGTTTTTAAATTATATTCATAACCGTCAACAATTTGTTATCAACGGTAAATCATCAGAGAGTGCAACCTTAAAATGTGGGGTCCCCCAGGGGTCTATACTAGGACCACTCTTATTTCTGATTTATATATATATTTTTTTTAAATATATTTTTTATCCCACGATTTTGTAACCCATTTTCACCCCTGTGTCAATCATCTAATGTGATCCTGGGCTCTACACACCCTCCACCAACCTGGGGAGAGCAACGGACTTAACTCATGCTTCCTTCATGCTTGAGTGTCCAAGTTGCTCCTTTACACCTGACAGGGGGGAGTTTCCCTGGTTGGACGTAGCGCGTGGAAGGAACACGTTATTCCAACCAGTTCCTTTCCCCTTCATCAGGCGCCCCGGCTGGCCTGGGGGAGGCAGTTTAGAGACCAGGGCTGCATCCGAATTGCTAGGGTTGTTCCCTACTCCCTACCCTCCATACGGGGATCCAGACTCTAGTGGACTCTATAGTGATGATTTGGGACAATACTCCCTGTATGGGGAGCACCAACTCTGACGTCAATATCGGTAGAGGGCGCTGTAGGTCCGCGGGTTCATGTACTTTTTATTTACATGTAATCACCATTAGGTTTTTTCAGATCGCCTCATAAGAACAGTTTGAAAAAAAAAAAAAATCATCCCGGCCGTTTCACTCATTTGGATATGAAGAATCAACTGACTACAAGAAACCAGTCAAAACGCTGCTGCTGAATTTTCGGGTGGTACAATGGATCAGATTAGTAATACTATTGCAAATGAGTAGATTTATTATAAATAAAATAAAACAATTTCAAATAAATGCACAGATCATTTGTCTCGAGATCTGTAGCTTCGAGATCCGCCAGGGAAGGGAAAACGAAAGTATAAAAAGTACATTTGTGTTGAGTTCTTTCGCTGGTTCAACTTCTGCCTCTTCTGAGTTGGAGCGCAATGAGCGCATGCATGCAGAAGCAGCGCACGTGCGCAAACGCGTGCATGTGCACTCAAGAGCGAGCTTGTGCAATGCATTATGGGGCAGATTTGCTTCGCTGTGTTTTTGTAGTGACCATCGGATGCTCCCTACAATTCCCGGTGCATTGTGGGATACTTCAGTCCACTACGTTAGGGTGCAAAAATGCTCACTACACATTCGGACACTATAACAAAATGGCGGAACCCCAAAGTAGTGCACTATATGGGGCATAGGGAATGAATTCGGACGCAGCCCACGATTACTGCATGTTTTTGTGAGGGTACCTACCCTAGGGGACACAGGGAGAACATGCAAACTCCACACAGAAAGGCCCTTTCGCCAACCCCGCCTTCGGGGATGGGCACTGATGACGCGGAGGAGGAAACACGCCGCCAGCACCCACAGCGCCCCGAGCGGGAATCGAACCCAGGACCTTCTAGCTGTTAGGCGACAGCACTACCAACTGAGCCACCGTGCCTCTTTTTTCTGATTTATATTAATGATTTGGCCGCAGCTTTGTCCTTCTTGTTTCCTGTACTTTTTGCAGATGATACTAATTTATTTATTTCACATACTGATTTCTCAGCTCTAATGGCAAAGGCTAATCACGATCTTGAAAATATTTCAAAATGGTTTAAATTAAACAAATTATCACTGAACATAAAAAAATCGAATTTTATTATATTTACATGTACATCAAAAAATAAAAAGTATTGTAATTCTAACACCTATCTGTCTATAGGAGATTATCCAATTTCTCAGGTTACATCAACAACCGTCCTTGGTGTAATTATCCATGAAAGACTAAGCTGGACAAACCACATTAACCATGTCTGTAAGAAAATATCAAAATCCAGGCATTATTGGCAAATTCCGTAGTCTGGTTAATCAAAACTGTCTCCCAACTCTTTATTATAGCTTAATTTATCCATATCTTATATATTGCAATATCATTTGAGGAGCTACTTATTATACACATCTTCACAAACTCCACATTTTGCAAAAACAGATTCTGCAGGATTGCCAAATACAGTGATTGGTCTGCTCATTCTGCCCCTCTTTTTAAACAACTCAATATTTTACCAATCTTTAATTTAAATGTATACCAAACCTGCAACTTTATTTTCAAAGTATTGTTCCAGCCAGTTTCATTTCCTTTGCCATGTAAAGACTTTTTCCAGTTCAACAGATGTGCACCACTTCAATATGAGACAGTCAAATCATTTACATCTCCCAAAGTTCCGTACTGGTCTGTGTCAGTTCTCCATCAGATACAGGGGTCCCAGCTATGGAACAATCTCATCAAATTCTACTTAATTAAAATATTTCAAAAATAAGTTTAGGACCCACTTAATTGACCAGATCACCTAATTATATTTCTTTGTATCATCTATTATTTTCTCTAATCATGTAAATAACCAAAAATTCTAATCATGTTCTTGTTGTGTTTTTGTTTTGTTGTTTTGTTTATGTTTTATATACTGAAATCATGTTTTCTGGATATTCTCATGTACAATGTTTCATTATAATTCATATAGGTAGAGGCCTCGTATAAGTCCCTTGGGCTTTTTTGCCTCAGCCTAGCACCTTACCCTTCTCATATTTATATGTTCACTGTGTTGTTTTTATACTGTGCTGAATAAATAAATACAAAATAAATACAAATACACACCTGTGACCTGTTGTGTGATCTACCCTCCCAGCAGCTAAAATGCTGGATGGATCTGTCTGTACTCTGTAGTACAGTGGTAACCAACCTTTTCAAGCCCAAGAGCCCATTTTATTCCCAATTGTAAGCCAAGATCTACCACTAAAACGTGTTAGAAAAAACACTTGTTTTTTTGCTATTTCTGACAGGCTCAATGCATGTGCACACATCCACACAAAGACTAAAGCTTAAATTAGAATAAATACTTATAGTAAGTTATATTATCAATGTCAAATAATATTAAGACAAATTAGAAATAATTAGTATTAGAAATATTTTGTTTCTCATTTCAATGAATATTCACATTGGCAGATGTTCAAATGACATAGGCATAACATGACCATATATATTTGCACAGATATGGTGACATACTCTCAGGGTCAGCCCACCTTTAATGAGACTGCTGTGACTGCACTTTATCTGCAAGCGTTTTGAAATCTGGTTCATATTTAGTGATTGCCAGTCTGAGGGTGTCATTAAGATGTGAGTCAGTCATACGAGTTCTAAACTTGGATTTTATTATTTTAATTTGTGAAAAGGCCATTTCACATAAGTACGTGGAACCAAAGTAGGCATGCAGCTTCAGTGCACACGACACAATCAGGGGATACTTCTCTGCTCACAAGAGACCAAAATTCCTTCTCTTTAGCTCTGACCTGCAGCCAGGTGACAGTCACTTACTAATCCAATAATCTCCATTTAAATATCTGAAGTTAATGCAAACACATCCTGCATTTTATCGGACAGCAGTTCAATGACAGTAGGCTCAGTAAAGAGGAAAGGGTTTGATACAAAAGCACCTACTTGACTCATGCGTTGTACTTCAACAAGTTTTCATATTTCATATTTATCATATTTTTTGCTCTATGTGTGCATGTGTACAGAATTCAAACTGTAGCATTGATTATTGTCACGGACAGAAGTCATTCTTTCCCTTTGCATATGCCCTGGAGTGCACTCGCCTATTAGTTTGCATTGCAGACTGGTATATTCAGTATATTTTTCTAATTTTTATATTTTTGTTGTTGCTGCGCAGCAGTTGAGGAGAACGCAACTATGCATTCCTTTAAGCAACACAACTTCTGCAGCTGCATCCATATGTTTAGAATTTGCATCAATGATCAAATCCCAATAATAAAAAATATTATAACAACGAACAACGAAAACTGAAGGAGCAGCGGCGCTATATCTATATATACACTTCGCGATCGACTGGAAACGTTCCCGCGATCGACTGGTAGCTCGCGAACCCCTGGTTGGTTACCCCTGCTGTAGTATGTGGAGAACGATATTTAGCCTTCAACATTTTGTATTTAAAAGTTGCTGTAAGTGAACTGTTTTCCCCTTTTGTTTAAGTTGAAGCTCTATGTTGTTCAAATAATGATTGCATGCTGTAGTGCTTGTTATACCCAGTATATTTTCTCAATGTGTGTCCTCATTTCAAAAACATGTTCTGTATATTTTCAATCTAGGAGGAGGTGGACAACGGAAGCTTGTTCGTATTATGCATGCCTCCAGGGCTATACAGCGAACTACCTCAAATCTTACTCCAACAATGGGAAACATCTCATGTACATTATCCCAATCCAAACTAAATTGGATATGGCCCCACTAGCACCTGATGCGCATGAGTTTGCCAAAATGCCAAGGCAGTTTGTAAACTTTGTGGCGTTACGATGCCTCTCCAGCTTCTTGCAGCCCATGTTGATGCCTGTGTTTCCGCAAGTATCACTTTCTGATGAAGGCCCCCTTGTTGCTAAAAACAAAGTAAATATAGTTGTATTAGCTCTTTCTCTTACTTTTATTTTTATTTTTACAAGAAACCCGATCCGGGTGGCGGAGATGGGGGGGATTCAGAATCTGATGTCGTCGAGGTTCCAACAGGGATACTGGCTGATAACCTGAAAATGGTTTGTGGACAGTGTACATGCATTTACTAAATAAGTCCACATGTGTCTTCAAATTAGACCTCTTACATAAGGAAACCTCTTCTTTAGGAAACCTGCCCAGTTTGCGGACTGAAGTTGCCCAAGGATCTGATCCTCTTCCACGCAAGTGCATGTGGTGATACAGGGTAATGCAACCTATTGAAATTTGGGAAGGTCCTCACTTTTATATTAGTGATGGGCCTACTGTCCTGCACAGTGGACTTTAAAAAAATATATAATTTCCATTAATTATTTTGTAGGCTGTCTGAGCAGGAGCATGGAACTCCAAATTGGTACCAAATCCCAGCAAGTCAGGGAGCAGAGAATGCTGGCCCATCACAGTTGATGCCCGATAATATGGGTGAGTATTAAACTTGTTTGTGTTGAAGTTATTTCTCATCTTTTACTACTGTGTATATAAAGTTTTGCTGTGTATGCTTTTAATCTACACAAGCAGAACGCACGGAAGCAGAAAGCACAGCGCCTAGGTCACCTGACCAGCAGGAGCACAGGGGACCAAGTAACGAAGTCCCAGCAGAAAGTCGGAGAGCAGAGGGTGAGACTGGCCCACCTCTGACGACCAAGATGGGTGAGTAAGGAACTGTTTCTTTTCGGCCCGTTTACACTGGCTGCAAAATCTAGCCTGAATCAGAGATCAAGATTGAAATCCAATTTTGTTTAAATGGGTCTAAAAGCAGACGGGTCACATTTTGTCCAATGTGACTTGAGCCACATTCAGAAGCACCCTGGGCAAGACCTACGCTGAAAAGACTATCAGCTGAAGTTGTGGGATTTTAGCAGAAGTATTGCCCAAGGAAATTACGTTGATGGGAATTACGTTGATGGAAAAATTACGTTGATGGAAATTACGTTGATGCTTTACAAATCAGTTTACATTCTCCGCAAATGAAACAAGTGTTCGGGAAAATATCGAAAAATGGTGTTTGTTGTTGACAAGAGTTGGCTTTGTACAAGGCTTAAAAGGTCTCTTTTGAAATGTCTGAGGAAAATGAACGGGGAATCATTTCCTGGGCCCTGGTAGGGGGCGGGACTACCAGGGCTCTATTATCAGCTTGCCAGTTGATGCTCTCTGACCCACCTGTGGTGTATATGCAATGATATTCTAGGCTAGGGGAATGGTCATATTCCATACTGGACAGAATTTTTGTTCAGTTACATACGTCATTAAAATATCCAAATGTGTATAATAGTACCGTCTGATTGTTTGTAGATCGTTGGAAAACGGAAAACAACCCCCAAACCACTGCTGCATTATTTCGTATAGACTTGCTCGAAAAGAAGGAAGATGAGCACCCTCTCAGAGCAAGTTTGGATCTTGGCGAGGATCAGCAGTTTCAGACCAGTAGCATCATATCCTTTTACAAAGGAATTAATGTTGACTGGGCGAGACCCCTCCATTGCAAACTACATTGTAACTCCATAGACCCTTACTTTCCATCTTCATTGTGTCTAGATGTAGTGGTGGCCTTGTTTTTCTTTTTTTTAAGGACACTTCACCACTCTTCAACCTACCTTCATATAATTGGTCCTTACTAATGTTCATGATAAAATGCCACAATCTTTTTTTTGGTCTCCGTCATGGGAGGCTTGTGGACAGTTCAGAAACCCATCCACCAGTGACCTCATCGATGGGGACTCCAAGCTAATAGAAACTTCTATTCCTGAAAAGTTGCAATGCGATAATGGAAGCCATCGTTCTCACCATAATAAAAATCTAAATGTGTGTGTGTGTGTGTGTGTGTGTGTGTGTGTGTGTGTGTGTATATATATATATATATATTTATTTTATGTTTAAAAACTGCCCACAGCTCTGAGACAGGAGAGTGTGAAGGGGAGTGACATGCAGCAAAGGTCGTTGGGATCGGGACTTGAACCCGTAACCCGCTGTCAGGCTGGATCCAGCAGCCTAGGTGCCTGGATGTCTATGCCAGCTGTCCAGGCCTGGGCTTGTTTTTCTGGTCTAGTACTTTCAGTTTACTTTTTTATTTTGTCGTATCTAGGATCAATAATTCTATGCAATAGCCCACTCAGACTGTTGTATTTGGTGGGAACTGGCTTAATATGCAAGGCAGCTGTCTCAGAGGCCTGTCTTTGTTATTTAGAGTCAAGGTGTTGTTGGCCTGTTTGCATGTTTAAAGTCAGATCCTGGGTCACACCTAAAGAATTTAACATGCGAGAAGAACAATTGATCAAGGCCTACAGTGATTTACCTTCCTGGGAGGGGCCAATGCCAGTCTGGAAGAATGTGTATTTGTGACTCTGTTTTAAGGCCGTTGGTTTTCATTGGAAAGGGGGTCATTCTCTCCGACGGCATTCGCCGTCGGAGGTGAGCTTATGCTACGCTTCACTGCTGTGCTGTACTCTGAATAAACTACTCATGGAACATCGAATCCTGTCTGCCGTTGCACATTTACTCTCCTGGATGGTATAAAATATACAACATAAGTGGCGCCCGATGTGGTTTTGATGGCGTGGATAATTCTACGGCACAATAAAAACGGACCTGCGAAGAGGGAGGGGAGTTTTTGGGAGCGACGGTGGAGAAGCGTGATCCGACGTTCAGTGCGTCTACGTGGAGGTGGGGGCCTTAACCAACTACGGACTGAGTCACGGCTCTGCCCTGCGAGAGGATGGACGGAAGCGGTTGCATCGACAGCGGGGTGACGGTGAGCGGCTGCGGGTGGCGGAGACCTGCATCTTTGCATCAGCGCACTGGCGGAGGACGACGGGGAGCAGTGAGACGCAGCACGGCGCAGCAGTGGCTGATTGACCGACCTAAGCTGAGGGCCTTCGCGGACCTGCTCGAGGGGTCTGTGATGACGGTGTTTGCTTTTCTTTTTCGTCCCATCTCTGTTGTGAACAGAGTTGGGAGGGGGGAGAGAAGATGATGATGACGAGGACAGCGAAAAAACAGCAGTGCAGACTCTCGAACTTTGATCCGTGCAGCTGAGCGAACATTTCGAGGTAAACTGGAAAGAGCAGCATACATGAAGAACTTTCCTTTGTCCAATTCGGAGGGGAGACGAACTTTCCTTCACCGATTACAAATTGTGCGTCACGTCTGTTTTCAACATGAATTATAATAGGCCTCATGTTGGTATGTGTTTGTCGTATAATTAGATAAGTTGAGTCATTTAGCCTAATTATGAATCAATGAGGTATTTTCCTAGGGATATGAAGAGATATGTGTTATTATTGTTAGACTCTGGCGCGTCAATGTTTGGGTCACCATTGGGTGATGGTCAGACGTAAGTCCGGGACTTAGCTGATATTGTGTATTGGAATAGCAGAGTTTAGTAGTAAAATCATGTAGGTTATTACATATCAAAAAAGTGCTCTTGTAAAATGGAGCTGAAAGCGGCATATGTATTGTTTAATGTCAGTTAACTGTACTAATCATTTTCCCATTATTCATACACGTAAGGATGTCTGTTTGAAAACCATTTTTGGGAAGTTCTGTACTGTAATGCTGTTATTTTTTGGTTTCTTGAATGTGTATTGTCAAGCTGAGGGTCAAGGGGGGTGTAAGGGAATTATTGTTCCACATTTTGTATTCAGCAGACGGTGAGTCTGCTGAAAGGGGGGAATGTCGTATCTAGGATCAATAATTCTATGCAATAGCCCACTCAGACTGTTGTATTTGGTGGGAACTGGCTTAATATGCAAGGCAGCTGTCTCAGAGGCCTGTCTTTGTTATTTAGAGTCAAGGTGTTGTTGGCCTGTTTGCATGTTTAAAGTCAGATCCTGGGTCACACCTAAAGAATTTAACATGCGAGAAGAACAATTGATCAAGGCCTACAGTGATTTACCTTCCTGGGAGGGGCCAATGCCAGTCTGGAAGAATGTGTATTTGTGACTCTGTTTTAAGGCCGTTGGTTTTCATTGGAAAGGGGGTCATTCTCTCCGACGGCATTCGCCGTCGGAGGTGAGCTTATGCTACGCTTCACTGCTGTGCTGTACTCTGAATAAACTACTCATGGAACATCGAATCCTGTCTGCCGTTGCACATTTACTCTCCTGGATGGTATAAAATATACAACAATTTCTTTCAGGTGATGAAGCAGTGGGAATCGGTGTGAATCGCCACTTCTTGAGCTTTGCAATGTCGAAACTCCAACACGGGTTCAACTTCAACTGTGGTATGTATTGGTCTGTTAACTGTTGTTGCAGCAACTGTAAAGTTTTGTGAGACTATCAGTGTCCATCTCATATTTATTTTTATCCCTCAGGTCTGACCGACATCAGCCTGTTGTTTGAAGGGGAAGAGGATCACCTTATCCCCTCCACGTTGGGGCTCCTCGTGGACAGCGACTTGTTTGTGGTGGCAGGGAGAATAATATGCCATTGCTTTCTACACAAGGGACCTCAACTGCATGGGCTGAGCGATGCGATTGTCCACGTTCTGTTGCATAATGATGACACTGCTACAATACACCTGGCAGATGTTGTGATATACAACATGATATGTGTATGAGTGCCTATGCTGTGTACTTGTACATGAATATACAAATGTACAGGATATGTATTGTGTACTGCCATGAACTGTAACAGACTGACTTTAGCCACTGAAGCCATCTCAGAGAGCAAGGACACTTGCTGCTAGCCGATGTTATTGTTATGTCTCTGTGGCACGTCATGAGGACACGAGGATCCAGAGTTAGTATATATGATTCTGTATGTGTGTAATAAATTGTGAACCTTTGGCGAGATACTGTCTGAGTGTCCCGTTATTACTGTTCTCCCGGGCTCGTCCGATCGCCGCCGTTACCACAGGAATAATTCAGTTGGATTATCACACACCACCCAGTCTGCACACACACACTACCGGTCAGCCAGAACCGGACCAGGGTCCTTACCAAGAGATTACAACAGCAGATGTGGCAGATCTAGAAATTAGGGACATCCTCCAAAAGGTAAATATTAAGTGCCTTAATCATTCGTTCTTCTACTTAAGCACTGACTGTAGTATACAAGTAGTTATTACTATTCTGTCTGGATTACCATGTTATCATTCTTATCTTGTTATTTTGTGATGACGTTAATCCACACATCTTCTATGCGTCTTATAAAGCTTGACGGACATCATGACCTGACTGAGGAGGAGACGGGTAAAGTCAACAACATTGCAACGTCCTGGGATCTACCTCCTTTAAGCAAAACCAACCGAAGTTGGATGTTACAAGTGCTGCATATTGGCAACAATAGGCTTTTGTACATAACTGTATGCAACAGTTTCCTGTCCTGGTTCATTTCCCCATAGTTACATTTGTGTCCGATTTGAACTGTAAACACACACCACACAATGTAATTTGGTTCAGTTTTTCTTGAGCTAAAGTTTGTGTTTGTTGTCAAGGTGATCTGACGGAGAAAGACACAGATCAAACAGATGAGAAGAGGACTTAAAGACACCAACGTCCTTGAAATAATGGGGAGACCAGATGTAGTCCCACTCGTATTCCCACAGAGTGCAGATGTGATACTCTGTGCCACGGTATGTGCCAAGTTTAGGCATTCTTGGTGACATTTTGGTTCAGTCATCAAACATTAGACTAGAGATGGAGACTTGATGCTAGTTGATTAACAAATACAGACTTTTATGATTAACCGACTTATTGTATTGGTAAAATCAATACATTTTGCTTATTTTGCTGTTACTCATTTTCTTGCCAGGACATCTTTGCCAACATTGTCTGGCCAGGGGGAGCAGGGTTGGCAGACGACAGTGACGATGAAGATTGTCCCCAGAATCTCCAAGACAGGACAACTGGATATCTCCGCAGATCCATCCAGACAGGTACAACACATGGAATAGAATTGACTCAGGAAAACAAGTTCACAACTAATATGAAAATGTATAATTTACCACTATTCAATTTTTCAGCATCTCCAGACACTCCGGGACCTGGTGAAATTCTGGGTTGGCTGGGAACTCCCTTGACCATGTATGAAGGTGAAAGTTGTCAGCGGACTTTATTTAAAAGCATCAACCTGCTTCCACGTCCTACATGTACCAGGCCATTTTCACACCTATGAGGGCTTCTGTGACCACATCAAGAGCTGCATTGCAACTGTAGACACAGGTTTTGGTAATGTTTAGGTTATGTTTTGATTTTTTTGCAGAGACTCACATAATTTCCTATAGGGCATAGCAGCGGAAGTGGTCTTTTGGCCCCACTGAAAAATCTGCCATTGCTTGATTCTAGGCTTAAAATTATCGATATCAATAAATCTTTTTTCAGTGTGGCTAGAAAACCACGCCCATTGATATTCTCTATAGAGCGTCGCAGTCCCTCCCCCTTTCAGAACAACGAGTGGCCCAGGAAATTAATCCCAATGCATTTTTCCCATAGCATAATTTAACCACTTTGAACTGGTCACCCCACTCACCCTTCAAAACACTATCCTCTCAATGAAATCATCCACCTGCAAACTGGATCTGATTCCAACTTAAATTTTAAAGGAAGTACTTCCCACTGTCCTACCACACTTACTACAGATAAACTCCTCTCTGTCCCTCTGAATTCAAACATGCCATCGTCCAACCTCTCCTTAAGAACCTAAACCTACACCCTTCCGATTAAAAATAAATAAATACTATATTTCAAAACTCATTTCTCTCCAAAGTTTTAGAAAAAGATCATCTATCAACAACATACATAACGACATTTTTGAAAAAATTCAGTCCGGTTTCAGAGCCCTACATAGCACAGAGACTGCCCTCATAAAAGTCACAAACAATCTCCTACTTGCAACCGATAATAGTGACTGTGCAATCCTCTGGTGTCCCCCAGGGGTCCGTTCTTGGACCTATTTTATTTTCAATGTACTGTATATGCTTGCCCTAGGTCAAATTATACATAGCCATAACCTTCACTTTCATTGCTAAGCAGATGACACGCAGTTGTATGTCCCCATCAAGTCACCCACATCTGGGAGCCTAGACAGTGTGAAAGCCTGTCTGGCGGACATAAACTCCTGGATGTCTCAAAACTTTCTTCAACTAAACTCAGAACAGAAATAATCCTCTTCGGCCCTCCAGAATCCACCCAAATTCTAAAAGACAATCTTGCCAACCTCTCCATAAATGTTAAATCCACTGCAAAGAACCTAGGTGTTCTAATGGACTCTGACCTTAATTTTAATGCTCAACTTAAAAAGTGGTTCAAACCAGTTTTTTCCAACTTATAAACATTTAAAAAATCAAGTCCTTCCTGTCTAGCGCCGATTTAGAATATCGGATTAAACAGTGTGGAAGACCTCACAAACAGCTGAATCCATCAAAGATTACTAAGGACTACTATGTTTGTTCCAAGGTAAGAGCCTAACTTGTTAGACACGCACATTCATGCTACATTACAGTAAACAATGGTCCCGGAAAGGGCTATAGTAGGTTTGCCGCTAAAGACACGTTCTAACACTTCATGGTGTCCCCCTTCTTAGCATTTTGTGCATGGACGGCCAACGGAAGAGTTTCCAGATCCAGTAGCTGCTACTAGTATCAGTGTGTCTGATCAAAGACGGGGACATCTGGGAGGCTGCAGAAAAACTCCATCCAAAAGAAAAAGGTTGGCTATATGCATAGTAGTTGATAAGCTAGCCCCTCACGGGACGGGGCTATTGATAAACAAACGTTGATTTTGTTTGATTACACTTTGAGAGGACGTCGATGTGTTGTATCATTATAGATCAGTCACAACACGTCAACGTCCACACAAAGCAAAGCACTCATTCATGATTCACCTCTGTTGCTGTTGTTGTTGTTTGTAAACTATGCCATCCACATCAGTTAGAAAGCTTTATGAATAAAACAATAGTTTGTTTTTTGGTATTGCACACTTTTAATGTATTTGGCAGCTGAAAATCTAAAGCTGGAAACTTAACAGAAAACATCTGACAAACATCTTGTTTAAATTAAATATTGACATAATGTTAACTTAAACATTGTCACATTGACAGGAGCTGTGGAGGAGGAGACAAAGTGCCTCTGCCTAAAAACATCACTGAAGCAGCATCACCACCACCACCACAACACAGTGGCACACAGTCACAGGATGCACCACCACAAGCCTGTACTTCAAACCCCACTGAAGGTACGGCACTTACCTTATAATAAATGTTTTTCTCTAGCTCCGATTTAATTCTGGTGGCAGGTATTGACAAAATAATCAAAGAAAAACAAATCTAATTTAATTTTCATGGCACCCCACTTAACTGTATCAAAATGTATCCGTTGTAAGTGATGGTCATTTAAGCAATAAGCCACTCGAGGTCTCAGGTTACCGGGTATTTTACACTGGCTTTTTTTTTTTTTACCCTACCCAGCCAGTGTAAAATACCCGGTAACCTGAGACCTCAAGTGGCTTATTGCTTTTCTAAAACGGTTAACAAATATGGCAACATGAAAAATCTGTCCCTTCCCAATTAAAATAATTCACAGTAATAGAACATCGTCTGTAAATTCCTAGCTACTAGAAAGTAGTCCCCGGTGGCGGCCACCCAGCTGTAGAAACAACACACCTGTGACGTAATCATCAACTTTATGTCGTCCTTTTCCCAAGCAAGTGGTGCATGACATTACATACAGTCTTTTTTTTCTCCCAAGAACAAAAAAGAACTAGCCATTCTTAACGAGATTAACTCGAGACTTAACGAGACTGATTCACATTTATCTGTATATCACAGAGAATTGTGCAATTACTGAAATACTGTTCTGCCATGTTGGCAGTGGAACTCCTCTTCGGGGGGAGGGGGGGTGTCGACTCCGCACATGAGCTGCGTTTGTTGCCCGCAAGGATATTGCTCCAGTTTCTCCTGGCGTCGTAGTTTGGGTGCCAGTACGACTGCAGGGACGCCTCACATTTGTGACCGGTCACCGACATGATTTCTCTAGCCTCGAGACCCGCATCAGAGAGTTTTTGTACCGTGGTGCTTCGCAAGCAGTGGTTGGTGTAGACAGTTGCGGTGCCAGCTGCTTTGCAAATCCGAGGCAACATGGAGGAAAGATAGTTTACCCCCATGGGCTCTCTGGTATACCTAACGTTAGGAGAAATAAGACCATTTCCCATCACTGTAGAGTAACCAAACTACACTGTAACTAACAATGACATAATTGGCAAAAAATAAATAAATCGTTAACTTACCACAGATCATTAGTGTAGTTTGCTCGCTTTGGATGGAGATAGAATGAGGGTGGATTATCCGGCAGCAACGACAGGTATTTCTCCAGTGAAGCGACAGGACACAGTGGGTTTCCAGGCAGCTCGAACATAAATCCCTGCAGTGACTCTTTGTTTCTTTCACTGGCGTCTTTGTGATTTTTTGTACATTCGTTGAATGATAATGTTACATACTTGAGAGGGTTCTCGTCCTGGCGGACAGTGAATGATTCAGGCTTCAGTTTACGGTTCCCCTCGTTAGCTCTGCGTCCCATGTGCAGCTGCACATCAAACCACACTTTGTTGACGAGACCCCGTGCATGTATTTGGATTCAACGCTGGAGAGTGCTTGATTTTGACCAAGTCTTCCTCTGTTAGTGCTTGGTGATGTGTTGTTTTGTCACGTCCTTCTCTGCGGAGTTTCTTCACTACTCCAACAAAGACATTGTTACTGGTGATAAATTCGGAATCTTTCGGTAGACACCAGGACCTAGCCCAAATTTTTTGATTCTCGTAGAGGTTTTTTTTCGATTCTGACGAATCTCTTTACGAGAGTCTAAACGTAAACTCCGCCCCTAACGTCGAAGAAGCAACCTGGATGCCTTTAAATCACTCTTACCTTGTACAAATGCAAAATCTAAGCTGCTTTTAATGTTGCCCCACTTGTTTGTGACTTCTACGGAACCATATTAAACTCTGTCAATGCTTATTTTTCAATAAAAAAGGTATTTTAATCAACTCTGTCTCGGAATCTGGCAGCCATCTTGCTTTTCTCTCCATTGTAAATACGGTAAACGGCGCAACAGAATTGTAAATGCGGTAAACGGCGCAACAGAATATTGCCCGCGCCCCTAGCGGCCAGGGTTCTCTTGCGCATTTACAATGGAGAGAAAAGCAAGATGGCTAAAATACCTTTTTTATTGAAGCTCTCCCCAGAACGTGGGGGCGGAGGGAGACGGATTTTATCAACGCCTCCCCGAGGCTCGGCACAGTGTCATTTACGCTGTTGCTTACTGTTGGCGATGACGCCTCCGTCCCGCAGCCGCGGAAGGAGGCTGACCGTGAGTCACGGTGTCCTTCTTGCGATCCTGTCGTTGGTGTTGGTACTGGCCACCCGAAGCAGAGGGGGCTCCCTCTCGTTGTCCCTCCGGTTCATAGAGCGGCCGTACGAGGATCTATTTATTTTGTTCACGTGCGGAGGCTTTTTCTCCGTTGGCATGAAAGCTTGCGCTGCTTGTTTCTTTTTCTCTCTGTCTTCGTGTCTGGCCGTGAGATCGGCTACTGTGCCAGAGAAAAGATTACCGTGCATGATAGGTTGGTCTAGGAAAGTGGCTCTTTCTTTGGTTTCGGAGTGGTTTAACCACCTAGCACGTTCTAGTACTACCATTGCATTGACTGGCCATTGCTTTCCCAGTCATCTCTGTATTGTACCTTGTCAGCGCAAGCGCCTCTTTGTGGAGCCTCCGTAGCTCGTAGATCTGCTCCAGATCCAATGCCTCTCCCGATGTTTTAAAGATGTTGATGGCTTTTACGGAGCCCGTCAGCGTCGCGTATGCCTTCTTTGTCATCGTGGACATGTCGTTTTCATGTGTTAATGTAAACTTCGGCTCTTTCAGTGGGGCGACTTTGGGGACATGCAGGAGATGAGAAGTTAGGAATCTGTCCATATCGGGTAGAGATTCCAGACCCACCTTCTTCATGGCGACACAATCAAGCTCCTTCTTATGTGTGGGTTGGAAAGAGTGGGTGTAGGGGTGTACCCAGGATTCGCCGAGCGCCGCCGTGAACCCTTTAGCCAAGGGTAGGATTTGTTTTGGCCGGGGAGCGTCCCGATCGTCGCCGAAACATCAGGCCGTGTCCGTCGCCGCCGCCGTTGGGGTAGCTTCAGCTGGCCATGTTAGACCGCTGCGCTCGGTGGCCCTCTTGAAGACATCAATCAGCGCCGACTTGTCCATCTCGAGGACGACTTGGGACCGAGCAGGGACTCGGTTCTGAGCATCGGCCTGGGGCGCTGCGTCGGGCGCCGCACTTTGTGGCTCGGTTTCATCCGCAGCTGCGGGCTCAGTCGGCCGCCGTCTGAGGTTGCATTCCCGCGATGAGAGTGGCTCTGAGGCGTCCCTCAGAGTCCGAGTCTGAGCTTTCTTAGCTGCTCGTTTGGCTTTTTTAACCGCCCGCTTCGCGCGGGTGGTAGACGGTAGGTTGACTTGTCACCGTTAGCCTTGCGACGTTGGTTTATGCTCTTCCCCGACATCACTGCTTTAGCGTTCTGCAGGCAGATAGCAGGAGTGGTAGCTGGGGAGGGTAGCTTAGCGGGATGCTAACAATAGCTAACACCGGCGTCCTTTTGCAGGAAACAAGCTAAGTTGCTAGTAGCTTAGCTGTAGCAGGCTTATGGCTAGTCAGGGCTGTGTGCTGGCCTTCCAACTAGTAGCTGGTGTAGCTGTAGCTAAAAGCTAGCGTAACTGTAGCTATAAATAGCTTAGTTGTCGCTAGTTATAATCAGGGCCGTTAGCTGGCCGTCCGACTAACAAGTAGAATTTTAAATGAAAGGAAATTCTTAACCTCAAAGTCAGGAACTCACCAGTGGTGCAGTTTGTGGAACCAGAATTCGCTCCTGTCCTAGGAAACTGAAACACACTGAAATCGAGACTTTGTGCAATGCAGTGATCTTCATGAGAAGTTACACAAAAGTGAAGACTAATTGGTTGGATGACACCTTTTATCACCTTCGCCTGGGGGGGTGGTTAAGGTGCACATTAGTCTCAGATAGGGCTGTCACGGTTACATAATTTAAACCGCGGTGCGATCAAGTGGCTCAGAAGCGCGCTATGCGATAGTGTGCGGTAGTGGCCAGTTGACCACGCCCCCCCCCCCCCATTTTTTCCGCCTACATTTCCATATTAATAAGAAATAAAGAAAGGTTACACTTAGCTTTACTTTACTGTGTTGCTTTTTTAATGGCAGAGATGAGTGTTTAACCCTGCATGTATTTAATATTAATGTTCAATTAGGCTTGGTCTTCATTCATTTAATAATGGTGCAAAACGAATGCATTAAATGAAAATGAAACACCTTACACCAGTGAGTCTTCAATGTGTCTCCACCACCACCCCCAAAAACATGAAGCAGACAAAGCACAGAAATTAAGTTTAGGCAGCTGTATTCCATTTATTAAAAGTGCAAATATATAATTTACAGCAAGTTACGGGCCTATAATTTCCTGCCCGCCGCCCAACAACGGCCTAAAAGCTCTGCGACATTAGACATCTTGAATGAGGTATAGGTACGTAACGTGACCATCCGTCTAAATTAATAGTGCAATGAACAGCAGCATTATAAAACTTAGAGCTAATACATTCAGAAAAGCGGCCTATTGCCTTATTGGTCTTACAAGTTAAAACGTTTAGTTACAAAATGACCCGTATACCTGCAACTTAAGGCCCAACAGGGCCAGGCTCAGCGCCGCGGCCTCACAGCGCAAGACAGTATTTGTCAAAAAACAAACTCACATGCAAGTTGATGCAACACTAACAAGTGTTAAGAAGTTAAGAACAGAACATGGTACAAATAAAAAAAGAATGAACAATGAATGTGAATGAAATGAACAACAACATTTTTGTGCAGAACAGAATCGGAAAATAAAAATGAGGCTCAGAGGCCTACAGAGTGCGCGACACTTTAGTCAGACATCAGTCTTATTTAATGAGCTATATTCGTCAAACGCAGACTCACTCAAATAGTGCAAAACGAAACAGTAACAGAGGGGAAATAATATAAAGCCCTGTAGGCTAGGCTATAGGCCTATAGGCACAATCTTTGTGGCCTAATTGCAATTGCAAATATCAATGCACAACAAAACTATTTACATTAAATGCACTATATGACAGGGCAGGCTATATGCCATAATACTTGCGTCTTTAGCAAAGGAATGGCCTACTCGATTATATTCTTGTTGCGAGCGAGGAAAACCAGCATGTCTACCTTATGTGGCTTCAGGGAGGATCGCAAATTGGTGACGATATTCCCCGCTGCGCTGAAAACTCGCTCGGATGGTGCATTGGAGCACAAATGCACATGTACTTGCGTGCAATTTTAGACAGCAGAGGGAATCTAGCCTGGTTTTCACGCCACCAGACAAGAGGCTTGGCATTGGTGTCGATAGGGCCCTCCTGCAGATAGCGAGTGAGTTGAGTTTCAGCTTGAACTCTCTTGGGCACATTCAAAGCAGGAGCCCCGGTCGGGGATTTCAGCAGGTCACCAAGAGTCTTTTTTTTTTTGGCTGGAGGTGGAATTGTTGCGGCCGCCGCGGGCCGTCCCTCGGCCTCTCTGTCAGGTGCAAGCAGCAGCATCTCGTCAAGGAGTGCAAATTTAATTTCATCCACGTCCTCAATCCGAGTGCCTCTGTATCTAGGGTCGAGGAAACAGGCCTTTGACAAAAGGACCTGCAAGGCAGCAGGTTTGTACTTATCATCAAGCAAGCCTAACATATTTTGCTTGATGTGCTTCGTCAAGTTGGTGTCGTCTTGTTTTGGTGCAAGAACCTCGTCATTCAGGAGTTTCAGAACGGGTTTGACACTTGACACAGTAACATAGTTCTCGCCAGACAGCAGATCTGTGAACTCAGCCACAGGTTTCAATGCTCCGTTCACAGACTCCAGAACACAGATCTCTTGCCTGGTTGGAATTAAATGCTCGTTTTCCCGGGTATCCAAAACTCTCTTGATAGCTGGCATTTGCTTCAAGATCCTGTCCACCATCTTCTGTTTGCTGCCCCACCTCGTAGAAACATCCTGCACAGAATATAATAAAGGTAAATTAGCCTAAAGCCTATGCCTTAGCATTATAGGCTTAACTAAATCACATTAAGTTTCATTATTAGGCTAATTATTATAATTTCTATAATTAATATATTTCTTTACAGACTATAACGAAAATATAGCCGTGTGTGTGTGTGTGTGTGTGTGTGTGTGTGTGTGTGTATATATAGGCCTACACACACACGTGTGTAGATATATATATATATATATATATATATATATATATATATATATATATATATGTGTGTGTGTGTGTGTGTGTGTGTGTATATATATATATATATATATATATATACACACACACACACACACACACACACACACACCGTATATATATATATAAAATCACACAGGTGTGACTTTTTTTATTAGAATAATATACGCCAGCACAGAACATAACTGTCACTGTCAGACAGTGAATATTAATTATTAATTATAAACTAGCCATCTAACTTATAATTTTACCTGGATCAGGCAGTGCGTATCCAATTCGAGATCCTCTTGTGCTCTCTTGAGATCTCTTCTCTTCAGCCAGCTCTTGGAGAATGTGTTCGCCAGACTTCGACACTGGGTCATTGCTTTCTCCGTTTTCTCTTTAGTCTTCGGGTCTTTGGTCATTGCGTTTGTCACTGCCAAGTGTAAATTATGTCCAAAGCAGTTAAGCCAAGGCCATTGTGCCTCTTTTGTTATTGCTGCTACGATATTGGCCCCGTTGTCCGTAGTCATGCAAGACAGCTTGTCTTCACTGACCAGCAGTATGTACACACACGCTATGTACACATAGTAGGCTGTACCATTCCTGTGCACTGCATGTACCGCGGCAGGCTACCGCGACACACACAGGCTGTACCGCTTACCAAATCTCTACTAAGTCGACCGCGTGCACAGGAAGCTGTGTGTTTTGTCTATGATAATTCAGCAATATCTGCCTGCATAGACGCCTTTTGATGGGTATGTTAGGTGTTCATTGATGATTGTACATGATTATGTTTGATATATTGATTATGCTTGATATATTGATAACTGAAACATACATGTTTTAGTTTCACACTTCTTTGATGTTAGTAAACCTGTGGATTTGTAAATAACTGTCTTCAGAGTCTTAGGCCTGTATTTTGTGTGTCTTAAGTAACTAAAGACCTGGAGGCGTGATCAATGCTCTTTGGCCACTCAGAATAGCCAAATGACATTGATCACGCCTCCAGGTCTTTAGTTTACTCAAGTTAGGGAATAAGACCTGATACTTAAGACATGCAAAATACAGCCTTGTATGTCAATGAGGAGTTTATCTGACTGACAAGATATCTAGCCACTTAGCTTGAGGACAGACAGACAGACAGACACTTAATTCATCTCGAAGGAAATGTTGGCATCGAAACTGGGACTTAACTGATGCAAATTACAGCTGTTGTTATTCAATTGAGCCATTTACACGTCACATAATATAACCATAAGTGTTCACTTACGTTCACACATGTTTAAAATCAATGTCCCTAATCTTTAGGGACATTGATTTTAAACATACAGAGGATGGGGGTTGACACACGCCTGTGTTGACACACATTTACGCTCCTTGTATGTTTAAAATCTTTGCCAATTTAATATATGTGACAGGTGCCAGCTGAAAGTGCCTCAACTCGCCAGAATTAAATGGTCTAAATGGTCAAAATAAAACCGTTTTTTTTTTTATGTGATTTTCTTTTTTTTTCATATTAAGACAGTTTGAATGTTGAAGGTTTTTATTCCAACAGATTGTTCATTTGGGCAAATTAAACGTATACATTTATATGTCAAAGTAGGCTTGTTTTTTAACAATGTTTTGGGGCCGGAGAAGCGCAGTTCTGAGATTTGCATGTTGTTTTCGATTGGTCCTGAGATCTCTTTGTTCTGAGGTTTCACGCTCTGGTTACCGCCCATTAGCGTGCTTGTGTGTTTATAAACACAGAATTATTCTACATGGCTATAGTATGGAGGAGCTTTTGGGTTATACTTTACAGGAAAATAAACAAAACCACGTAGCTACACGCTCAAATACGCTTCCCAGCCTGGAGAATAGACTTCCACCATCACACAACAACAGGCTAAAAGCTAGCTAGCCTAGTTAGCTAGCTGTCTGTGTGTCGTGTGTTAACAGAGGGACATTGTCTTAACTGCTGAGATGTTGTCATAAGCATCTAAACACATGTTTTCACTCCTAAAATGTATAAAACTAATAATACATGTGAAACGTTGCCCGTTAGTGCTATATTGCTTCATCCATGGAAGAGTGTTGCTGCTTATTCTTGTTCTTTTCCTCCAGCCGCAAAGAGCCAAAATAACTCGTCTTTTCTTTAAATCATAACTCTCTCATTTTTTGCTCATTTAAAAAAATTCAAAATACTATATAAACTACGAAATTCGGGCTTTCATTTTGTATATAGATCGTTTGTGTAGGCCGTCTCTACGAAACGGTATCAAGTGAAAAGGAAATGTCGTTTTGTGTAAAAGATCGTCAAATATATGGCCGTTAGTACTGTTAATTCAACATCCGGTGAGGGGAGGATACGGATTGTGTATGGAAATCAGCGCATACAGTGGGTGGGCTTTAGACCGGATGTAAGCCACATCCACTAAATGTACACTAAATAGACCTGCATAAAATGGTGTAGCCTACTGCAGCTATTTACAACCAGGTAGTGTATAAGTGAAATTGAACACTTAAATTAGTATTTAATACTTGAATACTTATACTTAGTATTTAATACTTATTACTTTCAAAAGGGTTTATTGGGGCACCTTACAAATTGCATTGTTTGTTTAAACATGTCAGTGTTTTTATATTGCACTGTTGACAGCTAAAACGTTCTAAGGTGGTCATTGTGGGTGGAGTTAAGTACCTATTGTCCCTCCCATTGTCACACCCACTTCTATCCAGCTCTAAGGTGTTAAAAATGTTGTGAATATTGAAAGGGACTTTTCTCAGCTTTGGGTGAAAGGCCCCAATCATTTTAAAATGGTTATATCTCCTTCAATTATTGTCCAATTTCATTGAATGATACATCATATGAAAGCTTACATTCTGTACTTTAATAATCTGTAATAATATGTAATCTGTAAAAATCGAGTTGAGGCACTTTTTGCTGGCACCTGTCACATATATGTAATATATATATATATATATATATATATATGTAATATATATATATATATATATATATATATATGTTATATATATATACATGTAATATATATATATATATATATATATATATATATATATATATATATAGTGGCTTATATATACATATTATATATGTAATATATATATATATATATCTGTTTCCAAGGGACACTGTTGGACTGCTTTCAAACCAGAAACACATGTTCATATAATATTACTATGCTATTGTGGACAGAACATGTTTAGGGTGACATGAAAATAGCTCAAAACTATTTGATACAGTATGTGACAACAGTCATTGCCACACAACTACACAGTAAATGTAATATAGGGAAAACTTTAACACCAAGCCTAACCTCTGAATGCATAATCCTAAACCAAACCCCAATCTTTTCCTAATTGTAAAGCTAACACCCCAACAACAGTTCTCTCTTAAGCCCCATTCACATTGAAGAAGCAGAAGCTAGCTTCTGCTTCTTCGTCCCATGTTATCTCTATGCTGAACAGCTTCTGCGTTTAAAAGCTGGAAGAATAGCTTTTTTTTGTTTTTGCGTTTTTTTTTTCTCACCGAACCTTAACTTTAAAGCAGCTTTTTAAAGCTGGAGCTTTAAAAATCTGCGTGTAGCCAATCAGAGCACAGCGTGGTTTGAGGAGGCGGAGTTGAGCTCATTTTACGAAACCAAAAAGCTTTGAAAAAGCTGTCCGAGCCAATTGTCCGCATTAAAAAATAAACTTTTTAAATATGGGCTGTATATGAAATATGAATGGATATTTGGCAAGACCATAGCATATTTTGTGATAGAAATTAAAGTTTATATGAGAAACAAGTTGTCGAAGCGGTGAAAACAGGTTGTGTTCCGTGTGCCGTCGCGAGTGTCACGTTTCTGGGGACAAGTCATCGTGCATTCACCCCCCCCTCCGGTTCTCATCGAAGCTATGGATGGACTACTGAACTGAACTCTCCAGAACGCTATCCGTCGCTTGTGGACTGTTTGTGGACTAAACAGTGCACGCACACACACACGGTTGATAAATTAGCAGATATAGATAGATAGACAACAATATAGTTGTGTCGGAGTTTTCCCCAAAACCTTCCCCGAGAAGAGGGGAGTAGCAGCCCGCTCTCAGCGCGTTTCTGTGCCGGTCCTCGTGTGTGCTCGGAGACGATTTGCGGGACGTTTCATCGCACTAAAATTAATTGCCCTTGTCGCGGGACCTCGCCCTGAGCACAGGGGGTTGATCACTGGTTTACGCTCCTCGACACCCAGTCTCAACTTAGGGGGTCCTCCGCGGGCCGGGCCACAGGGTCCAGAAGTCGGTCCACTTTCGCTCGAGGGGAAAGCTCGAGTTTTCTCCTCGACGACGGGGTCTGGCCGCAGGTCACCCGAGGCACTATCACCGTGGTACAGTGGCGCTGTACCACATACTCCTGTAGTAATGTACTACAGGAGTGGGGCCTTGATCATACCTTTAAAAAATAATTAATAGCCTTTATATCAGTTGTATGTTCCCCCTCTATTTATGCAATATGTTGCCCATGTTTTGTGATTGGTTTGCTGCGTTCTGAATCGATAAACCAATCGCATATAAGATTTATTTGAGGGAATCATTTCAATTGGTCTATTGCGTTCATGTAGGCCTATCGATGAACCTCATACCAAAAGTTGAAAGATAGTAGATACTAGCCTATATTTATAGATAGATAGAACACGTGTGTGTGTGTGTGTGTGTGTGTGTGTGTGTGTGAGATATTGAGCACCGTGGAGGAGCCGACACGGGGCTCACTTGCGAGCCAGTTCTCTCTCAGTGCCCCTGCAGTAATTACCCCCTCCCGGTTCCCACCGAGGTGAACAACTGAACCCCGTAGCTGTCTCTGTCTGACCGTGGACTAAACACACACACGGTTTATAAATGAGCATATATATATATATATAGTCTATAGACAAAGAACTAAAGTCCAGAGTCCCCAGCGCGTCGTATGCACCGCGTGTGTGTGTGTGCGCGAGAGAGATCAATAATTAATAGCCTTTATTATAAAGGCTATTAATTATTGATCTCTCTATGCACATGCATATCATACAACTGATATAAAGTTTATATCAGTTGTATGATATGCATGTGCACAGGTCCGTTGCACTGGACTCCGTTCCGGTGATAATATCACCGTGATATTGATTATTAATTAAGTAATTAAAGTATGCATAGCCTACTACTAGTTGGCACAATGTTTCACATCATCTGCTAATTAAAAGCAAACTTTAAATGTAATGATGCTGTAGTGTAAACGGTGAGGGTCCGTGCCGTGGGGGTGGTGGAGGAGCGGTCTGACTCTACTGCCACATATAGCCAGCCGAGGTCAGTGACAGACAGACAGCGCCGAGATGGGGGCTCCCTTCCACGGGAGACTTGGGACTGAATGTCCGGAAATCGCACGTAAACATAAGCTGTTTTAATTGCTTTTACGACGTGCTGGATATATACAATTGTATTTCTACGGTATGCTCTTTCTAAATCAACATTAACATTACATACAGAGCCGCCATTTAAAAAAATGCCCGGAGGGTTTCGCTCGTGGCCTGGGGGAGACGAGAGCGGAGTGGGGGGGGGAGACATGAGCGCTGAAGACGGGGAGGATTGAGATCCCGTCCGTTCGGTTATTTACAAACAAGTTTACCAAGATTATATTATTTATTCATCCATACATAGGTTATGATGTAACTAAATATATAATTATTTCTCCTCTACAGTCGCTATTTTACATTTTAGACTTTCAAATGCGCATCTGCTCAAACTGCCCGTCTCTCGTCTCAAAGCCAGACAGCCAGTCCAGGCAGCTTGAGTGACAGGTACCTTGTACACGCCCACTTTCTCAAAAAAAAGCTGCGTCTTTTAGATTTCTGCTTCTGCTTTTTAAAGCAGCTTCTTCAATGTGAACGGGGCTTTAGGGACATTGATTTTAGGAAGCAAGCAAGAGTTATTGTTCCATGTTAACACACGAGCCTCCCCGTTGGCTGACAGCAACACAACAATCTATTGTTTACAATGACCAATCAGTGGGCTTGAAACACTATATATACTGACATGTTATCTGTATGTATCATTGCAGTTGTAGACGCTCGGGGGTACAAGATTTATTTCAGCTGACGGTGAGTTCTATTTAATTGTGTTTTTCTTACTTTCTTTCTTTGTTTTTTAATATGTCGTCATGTATGTAACCTTTGTTGTTCATGATCATTGTTTTCTGTGAGAATATTATACTGAATGTATATATTGTATAACAAGTTTTATGTTTTATATTTGTATTTCATTTCATTAGTATAGTAGTATCCTACAGTACCATATTAATAAAATTACCTTTTCTGTATATGTTTTTTCTTTTTAGTGTCAAATTCCTTCTGACTGAGAAATGACCGACAGACGTTACATACATTGTCTATTCTGTGGAAAAGCACAGGACCAACTATCTACCCACCTAAAACGTGTGTGTATGAAGAAAAACACAAACGAGGAGCAGAAAGCAGAGTCAACGAGGGCCAAAGAGTCTACTAGGAAATGGAACGTGGAGGCCAGGAATTGGCATTACGATGAGATTTGCCAGATCGTCACCAGCGACAAACTCGCGTCCAGGCGTGCTTTTGTGAAGTACCTGAGGGACAAAGGCTTTTTCGTCAACGGATTCCATGAAGATTCTTCCCCCTTTCTGCCATTTTTCTCTGGCCAGGCTACAGCCACGGACCAGGCTGTAGCCACGGACCAGGCTGTAGTCACAGCTTCCGGGTTCCCATCTCCTGTACACGACACACACAGGCTAACCACGGACCAGGCTATAATGCCCAATATATCAGAAGAGATGTTCCCCAGGAAGGCGAAACTGATAACGGGGTTCACCCACTATCTGGAGCACAAACTCAAGGTCACAAGCTTCCAACAAGAGGTATGCTATTTTTTTTCCATACATTTTACATAATAATAATAATAATGATAATAATAATATCCAATTTGATCAATGTAACCTAATAATATATTATCTTTTCTACCACAGGTAGACAGTGTTTCCAGGATGTTGAGATACCTTCAGCCAGAAGGGGATGAAGTCGGCGTGGATTTCCTCCTCAAACACAAAGACACCGTGGCGTACGTTGACGCTCTAGCCGAGGCTGTATTGCCACCAACCGCTGTCATTGACTATTTGAAGAACATGGTCAGGTTTCTGAAGTTCATAAGATGTGATGATGACGTCAATGACTTGAGCATTGGGAGATTTGGAGATCGATACGTGTTCCGTTCAAAATTGAACATGTATCAAAACTTGATCAATGACCTGATGCAGCCGGAGACTAAAGACGTGGCCAGACGACATTGCAAAATAAGGTATATATGTATTTGTATTCTTGCATCAATGTTGTCCACTCAATGGGTGTATTTGCGTGTGTAATTATTCTCCTCATTAATGTATTTTTTATCTTTGTGGGCAGGACATGTTAGACGGGGGTAAGCGCACCGTCATTGGACTCCAAGCGGTCATGACTAAAAGTCACAAAGACATGCAGATGTTGCTGAGGAAATTGAACGCTGGGGACCCGGTTGAAGAAAATGAAATGACAACATATCGCCGTTTCTGCGAAACCATCCTCACTCTGAAACACATGAAAGCACCAGCATCAGTGAAGGGCTTTAGAGTGAGTACTCTCAACATTCACATGTAGTAATAATAATATAATAGTAATTGTAATTGTAATAATAACACTGTACCCTTTGTTTTTTAGGTGGTGGATTGGAAGGCGGGTATGGCTAGAGGCAGTAGAGGCGGCGCGTGGCTGTTTTTGCCCACCAACCATGAATCTGAGACTATTATTACCCCATTTATCTTAAGTGACCCTGACAAACGTGTAAGTGATAATCAATCAAACTGAGAAACGTTAATCAATCTGAATTCCATTAATATGATAATAATATTTTATAGCTTTTATAACTGTTATAACTGGATATGAATTAATATAGCTTCTTTCTCTCTGTGTAGTATTTACAGGCCTACCACGATGCTGTTCGCCCCCATCTTGTTCGAAAAAACGTTACAAATGATGACAGATTCTTTTTGAACGCGGACGGAGGAGTGTCGAAAGTATACGACGACGTTGAGCGATTCCATGCACACTACAACGTGCCCAGTGTAACCAGTAGCGTGATCCGAACAGCTTTTGAGACGGAAGTTGGTGGAGCGTTGAATGACGTGCAGAAAGCTGGTATAGAGCACTACCTGTGCCACTCTACACGTGTGGCAAAGAATAACTGCAGAGAGAAAACGCCGGATGAACTCTACTCCGTTTCCCGTCTCATCAGGAGGTTCACGGGGTATGTACATAGTTTGTATGATCTGGAAAACGTACAATTCAACTATTCTACTAATTATAGTCAGATTACCATTGCTTAACCTTGTTTTCTTTCATTTGCAGGGATGACTGGGAAGAAATTGCAGAGGAAAGTGATGGGGCCACTTCCGAGCCAATCTTAGGCAGAGAAGAAGAAGAAGAAGCTGCGGAAGCCTACAGCCAAAGTGATTTTATCGCACGTTTTCCAGTCACACTGGATGGCCAGCCACCAAGCAACAGGCTAGAATTGAGGCTGGATTTCCAGAAAATGGACCATATTATGACAAGTGGAGAGATGCACAGAAAGTCGTACGAAAAAAACACATATTGTGTGAGTAATCGATTAAACAATTGCATGATTTTTACAACTCACAAACTTGGTAAAAAAAAACTAACTTGAAATCTATCTTTTACAGCTGACTTTACAAGACGTAAACCAACTGCTGAGGCGGTGGGCAGATGCATCCGAGGAGCGAATTGGAAAACTAATCGTCCTAATCCCAATATAGCGGACGCCTGGGAACCAGCCACCAGCGCCACGAAGGCCACTGCAGGCATGGACCCAGACATCATTGGCTTTGTTAAGAGTCAGCTGTGGCCTGGTGTGACCGTCGACAAAGAAAACAAGCTAGGAGAAGGTGTGTACATTCTTATCAGCATAGTAAACTACATCCCTGTATATTTAAAAGAAATATAACACGAGGATATTAATGGCGTCTCTTTTTTTCTCTACAGGTCTTCTTGCTTCAACAGCCTTTGACCTGGGCGACATCGTTTGCGACTATCACGGGAAGGAAAGGTCCAAAGCAGAGGGCCTAAATAAGATGCATGCCGCCAAGGAAGGGGCTATGGGCTACATTTATTTTTTCAGGTCTGTTGATGGACAAAGCAGGTGCATCGATGCCACTAAACCCTGCAAATGCCATTCAAAGTCATTCGGGAGAAAGATCAACCACTCCAAGTTTGACTATAATCTGAAGCCGTTCGCGTGCAAGGTAGTGGATGACGATGGTGCAGAGAAAAATGTCATCCTTTTCAAGGCCACCAGACCGATAAAGGCCCATGAGGAGTTATTCTTTGATTACGGTGTGACAAAAAACTCTTTCAATGGAGAAGGAAGGGATCTATCATGGTTGTAACATTGATAGGCTAAGCTTACAGCAAAGTACACCTTACGAGAGAAAGATGAAAGCTATTAAAATATAACCAAATCACTTTTTTTTGTGTTTGTATTTCTACGACTTGAGGTAAAATGTGATGACAAATCCATAATAAACTAAACCCTAACATGCAATCTGGCAAGATGTGTCTTCCAACGTAAGCTCCGTAAACAGATCAATAAATACAGCTACAGTCACAGCCATGCCTATGTGTGTAATGCACGCCTGTAATGCACAGCCATACTACACACACTCCCATTTTGGACTGAGGCCGATTCTAAAAACGCTTCTAAATCCTGACCTAAGTTTTCTGAAAAACTTCAAATATTTATATAGCAACATCAAGATTTTTATATTTTTGAATACTGTACATACAGTACAGAGAATGGTTAGAACACGTTAAAAATACATTTCCCTCCTACCCTGAGAAACCAGCGAATAAACCATGGGACAACCTCCTAATACTGTATCCTGGGCAAAGGGGCCATATTTCAGTGATTTACCAATCTCTTATGAGATTAAACACCCTCCCTATGGACAAAAATAGGAATAGGTGGGAGACCGAGCTGGGTGAAACATTTCTTGATGAATGGTGGGATGTGGCTATTGATCGAGTCAACAAATCAACATCATGTGCTAGACTAGGCCTCATTCAATTCAAAATCTTTCATAGACTTCATTACTGCAAATCTAAACTTGCTGCAATATATCCTGGAATTGATGATAAATGTGATAGATGTGCTCTCTCACCAACTAATCACACACACATGTTCTGGTCTTGCCCCAAGCTAGTACATTATTGGACTAAAATATTTGAGATTTTATCTGATATATTTGAGACTCGTTTGGAGCCGTCACCCCATATCGCTATTTTGGGGGTACCACCAGATTTTGAACTTCTAACCCAGAAACAGTCTGATATGGTAGCATTTGCCACACTGATAGCAAGACGTAGAATATTGTTAGGATGGAAATCCTCAACTTCCCCTTCTATAGCTATGTGGCTTAAAGGGCCACTTCACCCCTGACACAACCTGATCTTATTTTAATGATGTTTAGGGCACTAGAAACACTTTTTCTGGGTTTTTCTGTGCGCAATCTCTGTTTTCAGATATCCTGGTAAATTCTGAATGTTATGTACGTCACAAACACGGTGGCCCCTCCCCTCCGGACTACAACAGTCTAACCTCGCGTCACCGTAGAGTATGCGCGTCACCTACACACGGCTACACCTACACCTGAAGACAGCCCCGAGGGGTGTCCGTTCCACCTACAACCCCAGGCCACCCCCACCGCTGCATTCCTCAGATTGTTTGTGTACTAATATCATGGCGTTTGCAGTGCAGAGAGTGTGATAATCATACTAATCCACGGACTCCATGGACAATATTTATTTGAACCGGTATACACAGAAGAGCAACCCTGGCGCAGATGAAACGAGCATGCACGGCAGCCTGGCCCTGGATATTTTTTTACTTCAAGTAAGTATTTCTGTAGCCCTGAAACATGACTGTCATACGAGTGAGCGTCATCATGTGAACCATAGTATTTCTGCAAAGTGTAAACATTATGTAAACTTGCATAATCTAGCAATCGATTGCTTTAATGTGAGAGATGTATAAAGTTAGGGTAGTAGCTAGGCTATGTGTGTATTTCAGAGTGTCAGTCATGTACTATTTGTTTCATATCAAGATTCCAGTTCATAGACGCAGCCATGTTATATCATATCGTTTACGTTGGGTCCCGAAAATAGAAGTTCTACAAGCTCACAGCGCATCGCGGATTCGACACTTTGTGAGCTTGTAGGTCTGTTATTTTCTGTGCATCAACGACATGCATGCAACAAAGTATAAATCAGGCTTCACGTCGGATAGATGATGGCCATATATTGTTCTCATTTGATTTACAGGAATCAGGAGGACAGACAATACGGATGTCGTTTTCAGCCTTCAAAACGTGAGAGGAACTGCTGCATCGAGGGAAGAGTTGTGTTCACCTTATAAAGAAGAATATTCTATTTTCCAAGCCTTCATGTCATTTATGTCAGCTATAATGAAGTTATCTAATAAAACGTTTACATGATGTACACCTGCTTGCTGCATATTCTTATATGTAAACAATGAAAAGGAGGTTGCACCCCAAATTCCATCAAGTGTTCATTTGAACGATTTCATTTGGCAGACATGGCATATTGCATAACATTCTCTCCATGTAATCATTTTGCTGGGGATTGCAATACCATACAGTTGAACTACAGTGAAACAAACACTAATTAAAATGATGATGACACGTGGTTACAAGGTTACAGTGTTCTCTGAAATTATTGGGAGTCGCACGAATATGAAACGTACGTTTTGTTTTATTATAAAATGCATCTCCCTTCAATGTCAATCACAGACTTTCTTCATTGTGTGGGAATGACGAAACAATTTTTTTAGTTTTAGTGATAGGCTACTATGATAATTTAAATTTAGCCTATATATATTTAGTTTGCTTTGCTATAAAAAGCTACACGACAAATAACGGAGACAGCATGCGGATGCAGCGGCTCTGTCTAATTTCTGAAGAGTGAATACTTTCTTCCAAAACAAAATCTGATGTCCAACCGTTTACTGGTTCAAGGAAAAGCAGACTTCACGTTGTACAAGAAAGAACACATGGCTTCATGTGTTATTTAGTCATCCACTTCAAAAAGGCTAGCAAAATTGCAAAAAGTGGACGTATGACTGAGTCAACGTGAGGTTTGTTATTCTTGCAATGAACTAAGCCGTGAAGGTTGCCAGTTATTTGACTTTGTGAGAAATAAGCAACCATGTCCATGCAAAGTGCAAACGAGCCCAAAAACAATATGCACATATATGTTTGGTTATTTATATTATGTGCATATTAGGCACATAAGCCGGCTATTTAAAAATAAATCTTGAGTGGATAAAGTGCAAATGTGGAATATCTTTGAAACATTTTAACAACACATATCTAATAGAGGGCTCCATGGCACAAATGGAGAAATACAAATTAATTTGGGGGTCCTTGGCAATTTGGCATGTTCATGAAGAACCACTGGTGTAAATTTTTTTTGGAAGAAAGCCCAAATATCAACTACATTTTAGAAACGAGCCAAAAAAAAAAAAAACATCAACCAGTGAACCACCAATATTTAAAAGCAACAAAAATAATCCCAAAGTTGCTTATAATAAGCAGACATGGCAATACTGGGTCACTTCCATGTGCATTTGTTGTTTGTAGAAAATGAGAGGATAAAGTCACACCTACATGCAGCCTCCCCCTGAGGAACAGCAGCAAAGCATTATGGGCATTGTAGGAATTCAGCAATCCAGTCAACCCCTAGTCAAATACACAGACTTCATTATTTTTCTGGTCAAAGGGTGCAAATTTCAAATTGTGCTACTTTAATCTATTACAAATACCATTAACATTAAAATAAGATCAGGTTGTGTCAGGGGTGAAGTGGCCCTTTAAGGATATTATGGGATTTTTAAAATTGGAAAAAATAAAGTTTACAATTAGAGGTTCAACAGAAAGGTTATTTTCTAACATGTTGGTGGTACTGGCACAGCAAAACAAAAAGCCGGATTCTGCTGGTTGGACGGGGACCGCCGCCAAAGCTACGGAAATCTTTTTGCAGTAAACATGTTGGTGGTACTGGCACAGCAAAACAAAAAGCCGGATCCTGCTGGTTGGACGGGGACCGCCGCCAAAGCTACGGAAATCTTTTTGCAGTAAACATGTTTTACCGAGGTTTAGCGCGTCGTCAGACTTAACCCTAACCCTGTCCCCCTCAAAAAACCCACGCGCGTCGACAGCCATGGTGGTGTTTCGGCGGAGCTTATGTGAGGGGGGTAGTGGCTTAAAAAAAGCCCCCCCCTTTGATTATTCATACGGTGCATGTTAAAAAAATTAAAACAAATTACACAGCAAAACAAAAAGCCGGATTCTGCTGGTTGGACGGGGACCGCCGCCAAAGCCACGGAAATCTTTTTGCAGTAAACATGTTGGTGGTACTGGCACAGCAAAACAAAAAGCCGGATTCTGCTTCCTGACCTAAGTTTTCTGAAAAACTTCAAATATTTATATAGCAACATCAAGATTTTTATATTTTTGAATACTGTACATACAGTACAGAGAATGGTTAGAACACGTTAAAAATACATTTCCCTCCTACCCTGAGAAACCAGCGAATAAACCATGGGACAACCTCCTAATACTGTATCCTGGGCAAAGGGGCCATATTTCAGTGACTTACCAATCTCTTATGAGATTAAACACCCTCCCTATGGACAAAAATAGGAATAGGTGGGAGACCGAGCTGGGTGAAACATTTCTTGATGAATGGTGGGATGTGGCTATTGATCGAGTCAACAAATCAACATCATGTGCTAGACTAGGCCTCATTCAATTCAAAATCTTTCATAGACTTCATTACTGCAAATCTAAACTTGCTGCAATATATCCTGGAATTGATGATAAATGTGATAGATGTGCTCTCTCACCAACTAATCACACACACATGTTCTGGTCTTGCCCCAAGCTGGTACATTATTGGACTAAAATATTTGAGATTTTATCTGATATATTTGAGACTCGTTTGGAGCCGTCACCCCATATCGCTATTTTGGGGGTACCACCAGATTTTGAACTTCTAACCCAGAAACAGTCTGATATGGTAGCATTTGCCACACTGATAGCAAGACGTAGAATATTGTTAGGATGGAAATCCTCAACTTCCCCTTCTATAGCTATGTGGCTTAAGGATATTATGGGATTTTTAAAATTGGAAAAAATAAAGTTTACAATTAGAGGTTCAACAGAAAGGTTCTTTTCTAACATGTTGGTGGTACTGGCACAGCAAAACAAAAAGCCGGATTCTGCTGGTTGGACGGGGACCGCCGCCAAAGCTACGGAAATCTTTTTGCAGTAAACATGTTGGTGGTACTGGCACAGCAAAACAAAAAGCCGGATTCTGCTGGTTGGACGGGGACCGCCGCCAAAGCTACGGAAATCTTTTTGCAGTAAACATGTTTTACCGAGGTTTAGCGCGTCGTCAGACTTAACCCTAACCCTGTCCCCCTCGAAAAACCCACGCGCGTCGACAGCCATGGTGGTGTTTCGGTGGAGCTTATGTGAGGGGGGTAGTGGCTTAAAAAAAGCCCCCCCCTTTGATTATTCATACGGTGCATGTTAAAAAAATTAAAACAAATTACACAGCAAAACAAAAAGCCGGATTCTGCTGGTTGGACGGGGACCGCCGCCAAAGCCACGGAAATCTTTTTGCAGTAAACATGTTGGTGGTACTGGCACAGCAAAACAAAAAGCCGGATTCTGCTTCCTGACCTAAGTTTTCTGAAAAACTTCAAATATTTATATAGCAACATCAAGATTTTTATATTTTTGAATACTGTACATACAGTACAGAGAATGGTTAGAACACGTTACAAATACATTTCCCTCCTACCCTGAGAAACCAGCGAATAAACCATGGGACAACCTCCTAATACTGTATCCTGGGCAAAGGGGCCATATTTCAGTGACTTACCAATCTCTTATGAGATTAAACACCCTCCCTATGGACAAAAATAGGAATAGGTGGGAGACCGAGCGGGGTGAAACATTTCTTGATGAATGGTGGGATGTGGCTATTGATCGAGTCAACAAATCAACATCATGTGCTAGACTAGGCCTCATTCAATTCAAAATCTTTCATAGACTTCATTACTGCAAATCTAAACCTGCTGCAATATATCCTGGAATTGATGATAAATGTGATAGATGTGCTCTCTCACCAGCTAATCACACACACATGTTCTGGTCTTGCCCCAAGCTGGTACATTATTGGACTAAAATATTTGAGATTTTATCTGATATATTTGAGACTCGTTTGGAGCCGTCACCCCATATCGCTATTTTGGGGGTACCACCAGATTTTGAACTTCTAACCCAGAAACAGTCTGATATGGTAGCATTTGCCACACTGATAGCAAGACGTAGAATATTGTTGGGATGGAAATCCCCAACTTCCCCTTCTATAGCTATGTGGCTTGAGGATATTATGGGATTTTTAAAATTGGAAAAAATAAAGTTTACAATTAGAGGTTCAACAGAAAGGTTCTTTTCTAACTGGCAACCATTTATTACCTACTTTGAGAATCTGAGAGTACTTCCGACAGACTAATTGAATCGATACTATGTGTTTTTCTTGCTTTCTCATAATAATAGAACTGTGTATAGAGGGTGATGTATGACAACGTTCCGAACACAATCTTTTCCAACAACTTGTGACTATCTTTTGAATTTGAATAACCCAACTCATAATTGTATTTATTTTGTTTTATTTTATTTTATTTTATTAAGAAAAAAAAAAATGGTATGTTCAAACTGTACTAAATTGTTGATGCCTACTACCAATAAACATATATTTAAAAAAAAGAACACCAAAAGGGTTTCCCGCCCAGAATGGGTTGTGCACGACACACTGCTGCTTACGCCTGTGTGTGTCCAGTACGCCGTCCAGTACGCCCTATTGTGGGCCAATATAAGGGGGAGTGTGTGGTGTACAAAACCAGAGACTGACTGAAAAAAAATGAGAAGAGAAAGCCCAATGGCAGTCTTTGAACCTATTCGCGATATATTTGTAGTACACGCCAATAGCATTATTTTACCCAAAAACAGGTGGACTTTTTACTTGATGTTAGAAAAAAAGAAATTCTATGACAAGTCTGACAATACACTAAAAGTCTACTCAATAATTCACCATATGACGCCTTGCTATTCTTTTTTAATTATTATCTTGCATTTTGTTTCAACGGCAAAGTACTGCAAATTTCTATGGAATCCGAAATTAAATGCTCTGCAGTGTCTCAGTCGCTTTCCGTGCGCGACGCGGCATCTAAATACTACATGTTTGCATTCGTGTTGCCATGGCCATCAGAAAATTGTTCTGAAAGTGAGCGTGATGGGGACTGGTTGCAAGACGACGAAGATGATGTATCGGACCATCGTTCAAGAAATGAAGATGATACGGATGATGCATCGAACGATCCTCAGGGGTCACGATTCCCAATGACCCTAAAAAGACACGTGGTCCGAGCATTTCTACGACTCCTGGCGTATAAGCTGAATCTATGTTCTCTCTCTTACTTGTACGTACGAAAACATGATGCGCTTAAACATTTAGATAATTGCTTTCAACACATTGACCCAAGTAACGATACGGTTAGCCAAACCGTGATACCCAGTGTGGTAAAAAAGTTTAACGGGCAATTATTTTCTTCCAAGAAATATGATCACGAAAAACCAGTGTCCATGTTCTCATTGTCATCGTTTATGCTGGCATGTGCTAAATATTTGGACGATTCTACAGCATTGCTAACGTTTGACAATAGTAGTTTCGGAGAGGATTTGTGGACTTTCATTAAACAATTTACATTTTCGGGATTGGTCAATGTTCCCCTATATAAGCAATATCAGAATGAATTAAAAAAAAATAACACTGTGAGTAGAGCACATGCAAAGGTTTTGCGTTCTCTCAATGACCCTCGCAAGACATCGATTTCAATGAAAGGACTAATCGTGTTTTCTTACAAATGGGCAGATTTATTAACAGAGTGATTTTTTGCGCTGTTTCAAAATTCAACTTCATCAATGTTTTGTGATACCTACAGATATTGTAAAGAGTTTTTGCTGTGATGTGCGTGTTGTGTGCATGTGCAAGGCAAAGCAACTTGTGTGTATGCATGAATACACCTATTTCTACGGTAACTATCAGGAATCGATGAACCAACTTGTAGCAAACAAATCTGAACATTTTTCTTTTCTTTTTCCACATTTGCATACAATGTTTATGGTGTTTAAAAATTTGTCCACAAGTAAATTGGGCATGGTTTCCAGAACTTTACGGTACATGTATGCAAACTGGGCAGTGTACTCGTTGCTAAGTGGTTTTTTTCAAAGTGTCACAAATGTTGACGCGTTGTACAGCAGCATGAAAATGTTCATTGTGAACCGCAAAAGTGGACTTACAGTTGCGCTATCGCTTATGAGACACTTACAATTAGACAAAATGTGGTCCAGACCTAGCGCTGCGGCGTCGCAGACTCATAGTATCAAGATGCTCGATAAACGTATCACTGAGGTACTTTTTAAAAAGTATTTCAAGGTTTCTAGACTTTACCAAGCGTATATATCGTACACCTATATAATTGCCAACTCTGCACCCAGAGCTCACATACAACGATACATGTTGTTAAACTACACAGGGCCAGGAGAGGGCAAAACTTTTGTTAGTGACGTGCTGCAGGAACTGTTTGCTTTCATACCAGATCTCATTCAAGGGCTATCTTCATTTACACAAAGAGCTTTTATCTACAAGGAAATTAGAACTTGCACGGTGGTGTTAATTGACGATGTGGCTAACAGCAATGAAAAGCAGGCAAACAATTCCTCTACTGAAAATGGCAATACCACGAATACATTTAAACAAATACTGGATAGTAGTGTCATGCGAACGGATTCAACCATAACCGTAAAAACAAATACTGCGATTAAACATGAAACTGTAAAAGTGGTTTCTGTGCAAAATGCTGGATTCATTTGGCTTACAAACACATTAGATGAAATGTCACCTGCCTGGCTTGACAGATCTTTCGTCCTAACGACCGAGTGTGATCAACCCATCACACGGTCCTCTTCCATTGGAGACATAGCTCATGTGATTAAATCAAAGCAACTGGATACTCTCACAAAAGTAATGCTGTTTCGTCAGAACATTGTGCAAGTCATAACAAAATTGTGCGACGAACAATGTTTACAGTTTAGTGCGGCGTATAATAAAGCTAAACACATTATAGTGGATGTATTTAAACGTAGATTTCAGAAATTAGAAAACGCGCGTATTCCTGATAGCCGGAGCATCGTGAAAATAGACTACCTTTTGTTTGACGAAAGCATGAAACATGCTTGCAATTCTGCATTTGATTTATGGATCCCACCGTGGACTTTAATCCCACCATTGCAGTATTCGGATACTGCGGACGAGTACATGAACAAACTTGCGAATGCTAGAATGGAAGCTCTTTCTAATATCGACCTGCACTGTTTCGTCTTAGATATATTGATGTATTACAAGCTGCTGGCGCCCATCGTTATGCTGGACCACATTCCAAGGATCTTTAATCTCGACATTACTACTAGAACAATTAAGGCTTTAGCATACATGACACAAAAAACTGTACGTGATGAGAATGCTCACGTACCAACTATGTCTACAAGTTGCAAAAACAACATAGTATTTAAAGAATTTGACCAGTGTCATTTATCTTCTTTTATCAACATGCCATGGCTTAAGGATTCAGATACCCTTAATGTTTTCAATCAATGCAATAACATACGTGTATTCATTCGCAGCGGAGTGAGCAGCAGTTTGGCTACCTGCAAGGATCGTTGTAACAAATTGTTGAACGTGACAGTGAGTAGGGAAATCCTTTACGACATATACAATGCTGTGTTCCCAAATGTGGTTTCGGGCATATGGACTAAATTGAAAGATGCTGCCGTAAAAGTGTACTTAAAAAATACACTTCGCGACGGCACGAGTCATCACCCCAAAAGACGCAGACGATGTGATGGGGAAAAAGATATTGACGATATCAACGGTAATATCGACGATAACAGCGATTGTACCTCAGGACGTTTTTTACAGTTAAAGATAACCGGTTTGACCAATGAAGAATTATTCGTAGTAGACTGTATACAGTGTCTACCCACAACGTGTACTATTCATCAGATAACGATCAATAGAATGCTAGGTTCGGCTCAGTTGGTCGTACCGTTGTGTTATGGTAGCCTGTTACTGCAAGGTGCTCTAGAAAAAAAAAATCTTTCAATTCTCAATTTGTATGCGTAAACGATTTAACTGAAGCTTTACGGATGGTTCATTGAATCTGGAAAGAGATATAATCAGTTTACTCAAAAACGAAGACCTGTTCGGTGTGACAATTTTGGGGACGAATTGACAGATTTTTTACATACTCATTATTTTGTGAAAAAAACAACATGGCACAAACCTCGGTGGTTTTTGTATGACAAAAACTACTCCGGGCCACACGTAAAGCATGCATCTACATTCTGTAAAACAATTACAGCCTTCGATAAAGGAACAATGATTTTACATCCCATGGAAGAAGACAACTCGAGAGGATTCGAACTAGAAGCTCACTGGGAACATAAGGACGCATTGGATATTTTTTATAAACGGACAGGTACCAAGTACACTGTGGAAGACGTGCATTCAATTTATTCGAACGTGTTGTTCACAACAACAAAATCACCCAAGAGCAAAGCAAGTGATTGCGAAGAAATCCTTCATTTTATTAATAGTTTCAAAAATATACACTCAAAATATACATCAAAAAAACACTACAACCTCAAATAGTAATTACCGTGAAAGGATTATGAACAAAAATGTTTTTGTTCTACTTGATAAACACAAATTACGTTATACGCACAAACACACACACACACACACACACACACACAAACGCACCGCAAAAAAAAAACAATGCTTAAGAACCCACCTAACTGAAGTCCTGGTGAACAATTAGTTTAATAAATCATCTAAATCCTCTACATTTGCAACACTTCTATAATGATATTCATCATCGAAATGTATGGTTATAGGTGTCGTGACGTTTGACCCGAGGTTTGAATTATTCCTCAACTGCTGTGGTTCTTCTATAACGTCATTACAGTCCGATATCTTTTCCCCAATATCCCTGGAAAGTTCAGATTGTTGATACCGTTCGTCTTCCGCAACGCAATTCTTAATTGTACCTGTGAGTTTTTTTTTCACGTGGTGGTCTTCGGTGTAATACGCTACAGTCCATTTATCCGATACTGCATTCATTTTGTATCCCTCACCCGTTGTGCTTAATTTGGATATATCATTAAAAAAAATGGGATCACCTCCAGGACAATCTTTCAAAGCTTCATGTAAAATACGTTTAGCCTCAGGGTTCGTTAAAATGTTACCCACGTTGTTTCGCAACGCGCTAGCTACCACGCCACAAACGAGAGCAAACCTAGTCGTCTTGTGTCCTGAAGAGCAGTAATTCACGAATGCTTCTCGCAACATTGATTCAGCCAAATCTATCGTTTTTTCCTTTTTATGATGTGGTTTTTCAAAATAATGCGTACAAGCATTTTGCACAGTAACTGCATCTAAAGTCATGAATTTTATATAGTTTAACTCTTTAGCAACATATCGAATTAAGTTAAATGGTTGAAGTGCTTTGATTATCCGTTCAGTCTTTTCACATTTTGCTGATGCGGTAACTGATCCTCCGGTCTGTAAATCAACCAACTTATTTCGTAACTTGACAATGTTAATTTGTTTTTCGTCGTCGTCGTCATAATCTGACGATAACTGTTCTTCACTGTCTGATGATGCTGGCGATTCAAAGACATCAACTTCAGGTTTATATATTATCACATGAAATAAATTTACAATCAATTCGATCAATTTATCAGTGCTCTCAAATGATGTCAAAGAGACAGCTGGCCAACAGTTTCTTATATTTAACAATTGAATATCTTTAAGAGTAAACCCTTCGAGCATGACGTCTGGGAGTTTAGGGTGTTTTTAAAAGCATTTTGCCAGATGATCTCACAATTTCAAAATATGTTTTATTGTAATCAACATTTTGTTTAAATAAAGTATATGTAGAAGTAATACAGAAATAATAAAACGTTCGATGGTGCTTTTCAACAGCTCCTCTACTAATTTATTTGTACTTTCAATCGTCTTCCTCATATTTCATCGTCGGTTATCACTTCATCGTAATCTTCGTTGTCCTCGTCATCTTCTGTTTCTCCGTCTTTATACTCATATTTCATTGTGTCGTTGGTGTTTTTCACTTCCTTGCGTGTATTTATACCCGATTCTCTGTTCTTCAAATCAACGTCAGGGTCCGTGGAAGTGTTTTCAGACACATCACTTATTTTCATAATTTATTTTGTGTTAGGTGTTGTTTGTCTAGATAAAGTACACAGTTTTTGGGCTTGTTCAGGCAACAGATTATGATGTGTTCTCCTTGTTCGTCTCAGTTTAATCATCGTATTTCAAACAAAAGGTGTTTAGTTAAGCAGTACATTCAAATTGCTCACGTATATTTGCTTTAATGGTAAATACCTTTAAAACGTGCAATATGCTATATTATTTTCATAATCTGTAGGTCAGATACAGCATGTTAAGTCGTTGTGACTTTTACAATGAGGGGTGATGCACTTCGCAAATGTGCCAATATAACAGTCAATTAAAATGACTGTGTATTTAAAAGGCAGATACTTTAAAAAATACAATGTGTTATTTTATTTAAAAAATGTATCAATCACAGACTTCAAACTTTTCAACACTGGACCTTGTTATGAAACACTGTTCTACGTATTGGACCCTCGTCTGGTTCTGGTGTGTGACGACCCGGTTGACAGTTCCATGGTTCGGAGAAGAGATTAACATGACACGGAGACATGGTCACTCACTTCTATAGGGCCACTATTGAAAGTGTTCAATTTCATATGCTGCTGGTTTTTGTATTGTACTGTCCTTCTTGTTTGTGTATCTATGGTTGTCTGTATATGTTGAGTATGAACCAAGACAAATTCCTATCAACTTGTTGACATGGCAAATAAATTATTGAATCTTGAATCTTGAATCTTGGTCACATTAAAACGTTCACAAGGTTTTGGTCCTTCGGACTTGGTGTATACCAGGATTGGGGCTGGAAACCCACTGAATTTCTGCATTGTACAGTCGGCTGTTTTGTGAAAATAAACTGAACGGCACTGGGTCTCCCCCAGTGACGTTCTTTGGTGGACCCCCCTAACATTTCTTTTTTTAAATATATGTTTATTGGTAGTAGGCATCAACAATTTAGTATAGTTTGAACATACCTTTTTTTTTCTCCCTCACCACATCCCTCCCCCCAGTTATCGTCATCATTAAAACAATATAAAGACATAACATTAATAATTGTGTACAGACATACAAAAACAAACATACATACAGACATATGATATAAACAGTAGGATACAAAAAGAATAATTTATTCTGCTGTTTCAACGGGGAAACTCCACTTTTTTTTCTTCGTTTTTATTGAATTGGTTGGGAAGGGGCCGTTGTTTCATATACGATGAACATTTTGCTCCCGTACCCCGATTCCCAACGAGACGCCGGACTGGATTTTCTAATTGTAAACATAATTTTTTCCAATTTTAAAAATCCCATAATATCCTCAAGCCACATAGCTATAGAAGGGGGAGTTGGGGATTTCCATCCCAACAATATTCTACGTCTTGCTATCAGTGTGGCAAATGCTACCATATCGGACTGTTTTTGGGTTAGAAGTTCAAAATCTGATGGTACCCCAAAAATAGCGATATGGGGTGACGGCTCCAAACGAGCCTCAAATATATCAGATAAGATCTCAAATATTTTAGTCCAATAATGTACCAGCTTGGGGCAAGACCAGAACATGTGTGTGTGATTAGTTGGTGAGAGAGCACATTTATCATCGATTCCAGGATATATTGCAGCAAGTTTAGATTTGCAGTAATGAAGTCTATGAAAGATTTTGAATTGAATGAGGCCTAGTCTAGCACATGATATCATCAAGAAATGTTTCACCCAACTCGGTCTCCCACCTATTCCTATTTTTGCCCATAGGGAGGGTGATTAATCTCATAAGAGATTGATAAGTCACTGAAATATGGCCCCTTTGCCCAGGATACAGTATTAGGAGGTTGTCCCATGGTTTATTTGCTGGTTTCTCAGGGTAGGAGGGAAATGTATTTTTAACAAAGTCTCTGATTTGAAAGTATCGGAAGATATTATTATGGGGTAGATCATATTTGGTACGAATTTTCTCAAAACTACTGAATACATTTCTCTCATAGAGATCTGAGAATTTGACAAGACCTTTATCTTTCCACTGTCTGAAAGCTAAGTCTGATATAGAGGGAGGGAATAGGTGATTGCCAAGTATGGGACGATTTATAGAGCCATCCTTAAATTTAAAGTGGGAGCGTAACTGTGAATAAATCTTAATGGTGGCAATCACTACTGGGTTTTGGGTAAATTTAGATGGGTAATTAGATAGGGGTAATTTAGAGTAAAGTACTACTGGGAGAGACATTGAGTGGCATGATTTAAATTCTAGTACACACCAGTCAGTTAAAGGGGAGTGGAACCGGTAGGCCATTTTCTGAACATTGGCTGACCAATAATCCCCTAACATTTCTCATGCCCAAATTCACTCACACTAGTCGGACTCTTGACCATTATTTTTCCTCTGGTCATTTATTTATTAGTGCATTGACTATTAGTACACAAAACTTGCACCCCTATTTTGTCTAACTTTACAATAACATTGTCCCAAAACACCAAAACAAAATTCTCTCTCTCTGATCGATTTATCCGTGAGCATACCTGCTCGGCCAGGGCCTCCTTCACTCCTTCAGACACACACAGGCCTCCTTCACAGGTGTATCTACTGAATGGGACCTACCGGTATATGTTATATTGTCCCTAGTTTCCCTTCCCAAATAAAATTACAGCTGAGCTTATAAATTGCACCAACACTTCTGGGCTAAAGGATGAATTGGCCCCTACTATAACTTTAAGTCATGATATACTTGATTTTGTGACTTTAATACAACGAAAAATGTCAAATCTACCCTAATGCACTGTATACGCACCTCCCTTTGTACAAGACACACATTTATCTTCCTAGGCTAGCCCGGGAGAAGAGATTAACATGACACGGAGACATGGTCACATTAAAACGTTCACAAGGTTTTATTACTCATGCAGCAGCATATATAGCGTGGATACTTCATGTCCAAATGACATGGCCTGTGGTTTAGGGTGATGGTTCAGTTTGGGCTCGGGACACGCCAGTGTGTAGGCACAGCTCAGACACACACACAGGCACGCCTGTGTGTGTCAAGGCACAGCTCAGAGGCACAGCTCAGACATCTCCTGTGTGCCCTCATCAGAGCCTGTGTGCTCATCAGAGGCCTCATCAGGCGCGCCCTCCCACAGGCCCCGTGCACGGCGCTGTGCACCTTGGTCAGATCTATGTTGACAGTAGATTACGACGACAGTGGCCGTACAGGCAACAATTAATGCCACAGCTAGTCCAAATATTATCCAGAAAGCAGTGTCCATTTTTCGTCTTGGCTCTTCGTCGTGGTCATTTTCGTATTGTGCGTATTCATATTCATAATGTCTCGGTTCCTCTGAGGTACTTGAGAATAATGGAGAGGCGTTGTGCGTGACCGCTTCAGAGCCTGGTAATGATGCCTGCGTGTCAGTCACGCCTGAGCCAGTCACAGGAGCAGCAGCGTTGATGTAATGCCATGGCTTTGTCAGAAAAGAGAAAAAGGGTATGTAAAAAATAAACTTAAACATGACTCTGTCTGTGAATCGTGATTGTCAAAGGAAAAAAGCCCTTTGAAATTTTCAACGAGCAAAGCGATGTCCTGGCGCAGTGCAGTGACCAACTGACCAACGTGGCAACGACCCACTACTGTGTAAATAACTTAACGTGTACTCTACGCCAGTTTTGTTTGCGAGACACGCAGGCGTTTGCGAGTGCACGTGTATAGTATACATTGGGTTGACGTATAAATCTTTTCCCAAATAATCAATTAAACAATTGCATGATTTTTATTCTTTTACAACTCACAAACATAGTAAAAACTAACTTGAAATCTTATCTTTTACAGCTGACTTCACGAGACGTAAAACATGGACGAACAACACACAGGCGGGAACCGAACCAGCCAGCCAAATTGAGATTATGCTTGTATTTCCGCATCTGACGCATGCTTAGGTCAAGCTGCTTTTGATTATGTTGCACTACTACTACTGTATAAATCTAGCAGTGCAATAGCAATCGTAGCATTTGGCCTCAGCTTTTTCCTCAGAAATTTGTGAGGATCGATTGATGAGATGGGTTTTAACAACAACTCCTAATTCTTTAGAGAAAGAGGCTTAACTTAAGCGTACTTGGATCTCCCTTTCTCATCAACACACCAAGTCTCTTTGCCCAAGATGGCATGCTACATGCTTACCCCGACTTGAGCTCACACAACACGTCGTAGTGAGCTTGTAGAACTGCTATCTTGGGCTGATGCCGCCACCCCAATATGGAAAATGCATACAGAAGTGATCCTGGACACTGATAAACGGCCGTTTACACGTGAATGATTACAACATTTTAGATTAGAGACACGGTTGGTTGCAAGTTTATGGTAAATGGGGTAGTGGTTTAAAAAATCCCCTGTTGAAGTACAGCACAAAATATTTCTCCTTAATTAAAGAATATTAGGAGTTCCTCTTTTTCCACACTTTCTTAGGTCCATCAGGGATCAACGTTTTTCTCTTCACTTTCATAACCTCGAATCAAATCCAGTCCAGGGGCGTTTTGTGGTAGCTCATCCGGGCTGAGCCTTGGCCTCTGACTAAAATCTAAACACTGTTGGGCAATAAATGCCTACTCCTCTCCATTTCTCTCTCTGGTTTTTGCATACGGTCCAGCAGAGAACTCGATGGGATACAGGTGGGACGCTTCGTTGAATGCGGTTTGGATCAGTTCATTCTCGTGACAAGCCGTAATTACCGCTCGATATCGAGCCGCTGTCGTTCTCCATGGGTCATAAGTTAACAACCACGTAGCGATGTTCATCGGTAGTATATCAATTAACATCGTAGTCAACGTTTGAAGTTGTTCTTTGTTCAGATATTCAGCAGCATCCATTAAAGAAGAAAACGCTTTCAATTTGGTCGCCATGTCTGTGAGACCTGTACACTCACGTTGAGTCACGACACACGCAGGCTACACTCACACACACCCACAGGCGAGGTATACACAGGCAGTAACACAGGCGGCACTAATAGGCGTGCACTAATTCAACGAGGCTTCAACGACGCCTGTGTGTGTCGTGACACACAGGCGTGAGTGAGGTGAGTGAGAGAGAGAGAGAGAGAGAGAGAGAGAGAGAGAGAGAGAGAGAAAACTAGCTGACCTCTCACCTTCTGACATCACAAACCCCAGACAGCCTCGCCTGTGTGTGGCCTCAGTGCAGCTACACTATCACTCAGAAGATTAGACCCAACCAAATTCTAACTAAAGAAAAAGATAAATACATCACATATTGGAACGAACTCACACAATCACAACACAAACTATAAACATATTTGGCTCTAAACGGACAGTATACTGTGGCAGACTACCTAACCACAGTAACTGACAAAAACCTGAGAAAGACTCTGAGTGATCATAGTCTGGCAATAGAGAAGGGCAGACACAGACAGACCTGGCTGCCCAGAGAGGAGAGGCTGTGCTGTCACTGTGATGACGGAGCTATAGAGACAGAGTTACACTTTTTAACACAATGTAAAAACTACACAAATTTTAGAGAGGAGTTCTTCCCAAAATTTGAAACAAATACAAATACAGAAGTATGACAGAAAGGGAAAGATTACCAGTCCTTCTGGGGGAACAGAAAGAATGTGCAGTTTTGGCTGCAAAATATGTCAATTCCTGTCACAAGAAAAGGGACAACCACACAGGCGACAACCAGTAGGACACACATACAGTATGCCATGTTTTATTTTCTGCACCACCTGCTTTATTTCATATTATTTTAATTTATTATTTTTTCATGTCATTGATATTATGTTGTTATGTTGTTGTTTGTAATATCTGTGATTGTGCTTTGGCAACACTTGTAAAACGTCATGCCAATAAAGCCTGTTGAATTGAATTTAATTGAAATTGAGAGAGAGAGAGAGAGAGAGAGAGACCTTGGTACATAGAATTTGATCTATTGAAGATTCTGACCTTCAAATGTACATCATTTTTGTTTTTGATTGTATTGCTGTATTGTTCTTTCTGCTTTGGCAATGTAAACGTATGTTTTCTCATGCAAATAAAGCCCTTTGAATTGAATTGAGAGAGAGAGAGGTGGATTACGGGGAAGCGATTGGCTTGTGGCGAAAAGTACACACAGGGTTCCATTTCGTCATCGCTAAAGCCAACGTGTATATATTTCTTTGCCTTTTTTTTATGGTTAGTTGAACTGTTAAAAAATGTGGTATTTTATTATACTACCATTGCCACAAAAGGTCCTATTATTATTGTTATTATTATTATTGTTATTAATGTGAATAATGTAATTAAATACAGAGCATATAATTACGTTTTAGTTGTACTGTATATGCACTGAAGTACCTACAGTAAATACCTCAACATTTACTCAATGTACTTAAGTTACCTTTCGCCACTGATAAACAAATAACGTTCTTTTCGAAAGGGTATGGGCTGAAGCTTATTTTGCCCACCTTATTATACAATTTTAATTATCACAGTAGAATAAAGAAAACATAAGAGCAAATAAAATAAAATTAAGTATAAACAAAGCTTCAATCATTACATCTCAGAGTAAACGAAAAACAAAAATAAACAATATTTTGGTTTACATACCGTAAACTGATCATATACAATATTTCCTACATAGTAGCATGAATACATCACTATTTAACGATTTTAGTAATTATATTATATCAATGTTTATTACTATTAAAAAAAAAGGAAAAATCTGAAGAAAAATGCCACCCCCTTTCTGACATAAGGCCCTCAAGGCAAGCTCTAGAGTAGACTTTATGCATATATAAATAGGTGAGGTAAGACTTCATGTGTCAGAAATCAGTAGTGGCTCAGAACCTCCAGAACATCTGTCTGATGGCCTAATAAAGCCTAATATCTCCCCTTTAGGCTAGTGGTTAAGATGTTGGCTTTACACACGGGAGACTCATGATTCGATTCCTATAGGCGTTACATTCTGTGAGGCCTATGTGTCAGTGTCAGAGGCACTTCAGCCTATGTGAGTGTGTGTGTGTTTGTGTGTGTGAGTGTGTGTTTGTTTGTGTGTGTCACTACATTGTCCAATTGTAAGTAGCTTACAGTGTGGTGTTGCTTGACTTGAAACCCAGTGAAGAAATCTCATGAAATGCTTTAGAATCCAAAATTAAAGAATTAGAGACAGATACAAGACACCTTTTCTTTTTACAAAAATGTACATGGGTTATAAAATGGGACTCCTAGAAATAGTTGTGCAGTTTTACTAGAGTGCCAAATATATGGCGGGCCTTGATGCCGTCGTAATGACTTGCTGAAAATATTTTCAGCATGCAACCAACTGTAAAATGACTTAAACTGGATGTCTTGTCCACTAGTCTTTAGTCTTAGTTTTAGTCATCATAGCTTAGTTTCCATTTAGTTTGTCAGTGAAAAATGTTCGTCGACGAACATTTTTCGTCTTCGTTTTAGTCGACAAAAACAACACTGCTATGATGCAAACATTGCATTTATTTAGTGTACAATCCTTGTCGTCACTGGATGACAGAATTAGAGAAATGTTGTGCCATCTGAAGTTCTGTGGCAGCGCAGACCTCAGCCACGGGCAGTGTGGTCTCCTCAACCTCCGAGGTAGTCACAAAGTTCTCCTCAACCTCCTCCGAGGTAGTCACAATGTTCTGGTCAACACCGGGGTTGAAATCAGCGGGTTTCATAAGCCTCTGCAGTGTGCGGAACGAGGGCATAGAAAATACATCCGTCATCAGCCTGTAACACTGTGGACTGGCCCGCAACAAGTCCAGGAAGAACGCCTTGTCCCGATCGGACCACCGGAAACCGTGCGCTTTACGCTGTGCCACGTTCAACTGCGCTCGGAAGAATTTATAGGCAGTGGCCGATAGGAGCTTCTTCATCAGCTGCAGGACCGACTTCTTAGTGATTGCCACCGTGGTTCTTTTCTTCAGGCCCTTCAGCACCCTCACCTTGGTCTTCAGCTTGCTCACCTGTGCCTGGAGATTTCTGACCTTCCTCTTGAGGGCAATTTCTCTGACAGCAGCAGACTCGGGTTCTGGCTCTGATGATGTCTTTGGCTGTGATGATGTGTTTGACATAGGCAGCGGTGACTGTGATGTCGATTGCGGTTTCCGTTGCAGCAGTGGCCGTGGTGTCTGCAACATTGTTGGCGGTGGCCGTGGCAGCAGAGGTGACTGTGATGTCTTTGGCAGTGGTGAGATCAGTGGCTGTGATGTGTTTGACATAGGCAGCGGTGACTGTGATGTTGATTGCGGTTTCCGCAGTAGCGGCGACTGCGTCTGCAACTTTGTTGGCAGTCGCCACGGCGGCAGTGCCCACATCTGCAACATTGTCGGCCGTGGCAGAGGCGACTGTGATGTCTTTGGCAGTGGCAGCGGTGAGATCAGTGGCTTGGGGTGCCTCGTTATAACTATGACTTTGCCAGCAGGAACTGTGAGCTTTGTCTCTGAGAGAATACGTCTTTGATCGTGTGATCGTGTGATGTACGAGTCAACAGCACTGGATCGGTGAGCATCACAATTCTGTTTACCTGAAACACAAATACATATTTTGGTAAGTACTATGTACTCAATGTATATACTTTATTAAGTGAACCCCAAGGGTTCATAATGTTAAAGAAATACATTTTGACCCTAAAGCATTGAGTGATTTAAAGACACCCTGGGCACGTACGGCGAATAGTGGGTTTAGCATGGCTACAACATGGATTAAATAATTTAAAGTCCTCAAAGTGCTAACATACCCTTATGAAGGAAAACACATAGCAAACAGCAGCTTTTATTACAAAATGATCACTTCAATTGACTAATGGCATATGAAGAGATTTAGATTAATGTAACTTTTGTTTATTTGCATTTTTACTATGAACTATGTAGTTACAGTTGTGGTCACAACTACAGTAGTACAATAAAATAATACGTACTTTTATTTGGTGGTAACTCCTGATGCAGAATTGGTTGCTTCCTTCCTGACTCACTATCCAGTTGGATACTTGGCACTGCATCCCAATTCAATCCAGCATGGCTTCAATAAAATAAACATTCCAACATAAATATAAGTTTGCAATTGTCAAATCACTGTGTATTAAATTGCAATATGGGTATATCAATGTTGATGTTCTGATTTAATAATATTAAAACATGAGGATGTCAGAGGTGGTTCTCAAACCCATTACAACTTAAATGAAGCATAATTGAACCGGTGAAAAGTAAATACCTACACAACTTAAATGAAGCATAATTGAACCGGTGAAAAGTAAATACCTACACATCAGCTTTCCTCTTGAACTGGCTGGGGTGGAAGTGTGCACTGCACACCCTGTAGGCGTTGCTGAGACGGTCAACACTCATGTCCGCCAGATTGGGGTTCCCAAGAGCCTGCAGCCACTTGGAAGATCTGTAGGCGATAATATACAATTATAATATTAAATGGTAAATGGTGCATTAAAGGCGCTTTACTTTCACCCATTCACACACACATTCATACAACGATTGCAGAGGAAGCCATGCAAGGCACCAGCCAGCACATCGGGAGCAATTTAGGGTTCAGTGTCTTGCCCAAGGACACCTCGACATGTAGACAGGAGGAGCCGGGATCCGAACAGTCGACCCATGGATCATTGGACGTCCGACCTACTCTACCTCCTGAGCCACAGTCGTCCCCCAATTCACATTAAAATAAAGAATTCTAGTTAGAGGAAATTAGACGAAACAATAAAGGTAGTACATGTCATGAACCAGCACCATTGAACCTCTTGAGTATAAATAATATTATAATGCTAGAGTAGATCCTTTGAGAGTGAGACCAGTTACTGAATATATATTTTAAAGTTTAAAGCACTAGCCACTAGTGCTTTAAAATTGCTTGATCGAATACTTTATTATGACTTAAGTTGGAAACAAGCAAGTGTTTTCTTTGGTTTCAATCCTTTATAAAGCATTGTATTTGTATTAAAATGTACTCTTCTCTCTCTCTCTGTGTGTGTGTGCGTGCGTGCGTGTGTGTGTGTGTGGATATCCACGGCTTGGGATATATATACCCTCCCATTGTGATCCTCCTAATTATGTATTCAATTCATTAAGTAAATAAAAACATACAACATACAAGATCATTTTCATGGGACCTTCAAGACTCCAAACACGTGGAATAGTCTTGTTTTGCAAGCTCACACGAGCGAAGAATGAATGAATAAATGAACGTTTTAATAATAATACCTCTCGGGGTCTCTGGGGAAACGGTGGAAGGCTAGCTCGGGGTGTGCAGCCACGTAATGTTTACAGTTAACAGCAGAGCAGCGGACTCTGCACGTGCTCTGTTTTGTCTTCTTTAGCTCTTCTGTGCGTCCAACTCCAGGATGACCGTCACTGCCATCATCACCACCACCATTCATGTTCCCATTGTTGCTTGTTGTTGTCTTCTTCTTCAATAACTCCGTCTCCTTCTTCGACTCCTCCAGTTTACTTCTTCTCCGATCCTCCATTGTTGACGAATGACGACATGCGTCTTCTTTTACTGTTGCGGGTGCGGCGGGTGCATCTTGGACGACATCTCGATTAAAAAAAAAAACAGAACTGTTAATCTGTTTTGATCAACTTTGACACGTTGATATTTGAGGCCCGGTATCGCTAGCAATAGTTCAGTAGTGCTCTTTTCACTGCTGGATTTATTCTGAGAAATCTCTGCAGGCACGCAGCATAATGATCCCAAAACCGCAGGCGCCCTCTAGCGGCCTGGGTGTGAAACAGCAACACACTGAAACCATGTTTCGTGCACGTGCACAGCCAGCAGGCACTGCTATCCAGGAGACTTATAGATAAATAATTAACTCAGAAGGACTCCTCGTGTCCCGAAAAAGCTAGCCGAACTCAGAATGAATCACACTGGTGAATGAATCGACAGGACACACCGAAAGCTGAGCCAAGATGATTAGGTAGGCGTAAATTATTGTAATCTGTGAATTATAACGTAATTTATATAATAAATATAATTTATGTAGCGTTGTGAGCCTGAGGATCTGTTATAGGACCCTGGGGGCCCGAACCACAGGTTGATAACCAAGCTGTAACACTAAGCTCAACAGCTTAGTGCCCAAACAAATAACGTCATTTATAATAGGGCGCTGTGAGTCTGTTAATGTGTTTTCTTTTGTCGATCACTTTCTTATATTTGGCGCCCACACTATGTGGCCACATAGTCTTTGCATGTGTGAAAATTTACTGTTACTGTTGTCATTGTCAAAAAATAAGGCAAAGACTACTGTGGCGTGTCACTGAACTAACCATCCTGAACTAAACTAACCATGTTTGAAGTTCAAAGTGTAATAGATCAATATTTTTTGGGGAAAAGCTCGTGAAACATTGATCGATGTTTTTGTTGCACTGTGTGTGAGGCGCTGTGAGTCTGTGGATGCGTTATTTTCTCTTCGATCTCCTTCTATTTTTATTACAAAGACTATGTGGCGTGCCCTGGAGTCTCAACACATGAGACATTGCGTGAGACGACACTGGGTCCCGAGCCAGAGAACCAAGGTGACATTTGATTTGTCAATGACTAACAGCATGTTTTGAAGTTCAAAGTACAATAGATCGATATTTTTTGGGAAAAGCTCGTAAAACACTGATCGATGTTTTTGTGTACACAGATAAAGAGAGACAATGTTGACAGAAGTAATGGCATGGCTGTGACATTTGTGACATTTGGCCCCAAGGCTAAGTAAGTAAAGCTTGTCACTCATCAATGCCAACAGCCAATCGCTAGTGTGTGGTATTTTAACAACCAATAGGCATGTTCAAAGGCGTGTTCAAATTTTCCGGGTTCCCATCTCCTGTGCACGACACACACAGGCATAAGCCACGGGCTAACGTACGGTGTGATAAAGCTTTATACATTTGTGAGTTCAATAGTAACTGTTTATCTGTATATTTAACTCTTTCTGTGCTGTCACCCATATGAGCTAAAGCTAGGCCAATATATGGTGTGTGATATAGCATATATTGTATATTATAGACGTTATACAGGTAACCGGGTATATAAGGTCTTATCACCCGTATAAGCCACAGGCTAATGTACGGTGCGTGATACAGCTTTATGTGTTCCTGTGTTGCACAGCTGACAGGTGACTGTTGTCTGTAGACTATCACCCGTATAGGCCAGGGCCAATATACGGTGGTTGCTGAGGTTTGCCAGTATATTGCACGTTACACAGTAACTATGTATTATACTTCTACCCTATTATGCGTATACGCCAGGGGTCGATATACGGTGTTTGATGCAGCTTTAAATGCTATATATTTGACTTCTGTCACCCGTATAGGCCAAGGGCCGATATACGGTGTGTGGTGAAGTCTGATGTGTATGTGTACGTTACATTACATCGGTGACGGTGTATATAATATAATTTTGGCCTGTCGCCCGTATAAGCCAAAGGCTGATATACGGCGTGTGATACAGCCTTATATATTATTTTTTTACGTTGCACAGTTTAAACTGCGGTTTGTATTCCATCACCCGTATGTCCCAACGGCCAAGGTACGGTGTGTGATGCCTTTTGCTACCAGTATATTAATACACAAGTGACGGTGTATATTATACTTCTGTCCTATCGCCTGAATAAGTGCGATAAAGCTTTATATATAATATACTGTACATATTATATTTCTGTCCTGTCACCCGTATGAGCCGAAGGCTGATATACGATGTGTGATGCAGGTTTATACAGTCTAGCTTTGGCGATAGCCTTCGCTGCTGGTTAGCTTAGAGCTGGCCACAGCCCATCGGGCACTGTGTCTGCTTTGTTGCCTGGGTCTAGAGCATGCACACCCAGTGGTGGCAGGACTCTGGCCTGGGCCGGCCTTGTGGTCCAGGCATCTAGGCTGGTGTCCCGGCCTGACAGCGTGTCGCGGGCTCGAGTCCGATCCCGACGACATTTAGGCGTGACCTAGTAGGGAGGTGACTAGGTAGTCAACCTTTCCCCTTGCGCTGTCGAGCCTGCGACCTGACGGGCTCTATTGTCTCGCTTTATGCATCCTGGCTAGAGGCCGTCGACCCACAAGGCTCCTTCCCTGGTGACAATCGCCTCCCCCATCTGGGACGGTGCAGCACCGGGATGGCCGCTTCCCACCTGTGAGTGTGGAAGGTTATGGGCAAGACCCCACCGGCGGTGGCAGTCTCCCTGCTGTGGGCACTCCGGCTGTCAGACGCTGTAGAGAAGTACGATGGTTGCTGGGACCTGCGACGAGTCGACAAGTCACCAGCTCCTGAACGGCACGTTAATGTCCTGGCCGCTGTGGCCCGCCTTAATGCAGCCATGCTGCTGGGCTCCTATTTGCACACTTGGTCTTTACGCTCCAAGGTGCCGGCCAAGCCAGGACAGACAGAGCAGTGAAAGTATTCTGTCCTTTCTCCACCGGTTCCACCTGGGACGGATGGTCCGACACGTCGACGTCCTAGAGCTCAGAGCTGTGCGCCTAGCTCTATGGGATTTTCCTCAGTGTTTGGAAGGCCGGCATGTGTGGGTCGGGTCAGACAACACTACGGTGGTGGCCTTCAACCATCAAGGTGGATTGAGATCCCGCCGTCTCCACGAGATGACGCGGGAGCTTCTAGTGTGGGCTCATGAAAGAGCCCATCCATCCAAGCCACTAGAAATACCTCCGGTTCGCCTTCGAGGGAGAGTCCTATGAATACCAGGTACTTCCCTTCGGGCTTTCTCTTGCACCACGCACCTTCACAAAATGCATGGATGCGGTTCTGGAGCCCCTCTCCTCCATGGGCATTCAGGTATTGAATTATCTCGACGACTGGCTCCTCTGTGCTCCGTCCATGGAGCACGCAGCCAGGGACACCAGCCTCCTGTTAAAACACATCCAGGAGCTAGGGTTGGTCCTGAACGAGAAGAAGAGCCGTGTGTCCCCTTCACAAGACGTGGCCTTCGTGGGGATGGCTATAAACTCATCTCTCATGAGGGCGAGTCTGCCCACCAAGAGAGTCGAGACGATTCTGTCCTTTCTCCTCCGGTTCCGCCTGGGACGGACAGTGTCCGTCGGGGACTGCCAACACCTACTGGGCCTGCTAACAGCGGCCTCGTCGCTGGTCCCCTTAGGCCTCCTTCATCTCAGGCCGCTGCAGCGTTGGTTCAATGCCCATAAGCTGCATCGGCGGCGACACAGACATCGTCGTCTCCTGGTGACGAAGTCCTGTGTGCTCGCACTCACTCTGTGGCGTGCCCGCTCCTTCTTGGAGTCAGGGAGGGCGCTCAGCAGGATGACACGCAGGGAACTGGTGTGCACCGATGCCTCTCTGGAAGGTTGGGGTGCTGTGTACAGGGGCATGGCGGCCAGCGGCCGCTGGAGTCCGCCATGGTCTGTCCAACATATCAATGTGCTGGAGCTCAGAGCTGTGTGCCTGGCGCTTCGGCATTTTCTTCGGCATCTGGAAGGCCGGCATGTGTTGGTGCGGTCAGACAACACCTCGGTTGTAGCCTACATCAACCATCAAGCTGGGTTGAGGTCCCGCCGTCTCCACGAGATGACGCGGGAGCTCTTAGTTTGGGCTCAGGCTCACTTCCCATCTCTTCGGGCCACGTATGTCCCGGGGGTCCAGAACTCTGCAGCGGACATGCTGTCCAGAGACGGACCGAGAGAGGGGGACTGGCGTCTCCACCCTCAGGTCGTGCAACAACTGTGGAACAGGTTTGGGAGGGCACAGGTGGAACTGTTTGCCTCCCAGGAAACCGCTCACTGCCCCAGTTGGTTCTCACTGGCAAATCCTCCAGGGCCTCTGGGCCTGGATGCCTTGGCTCACGACTGGCCGCTGACGCGGCTCTATGCCTTCCCTCCATTTCCCCTGATCCAGGCTGCGCTGGACAGAGTCGGGAGGGAGGGACATCGGTTGCTTCTGATAGCCCCACGCTGGCCGAGACGCCTTTGGTTCAGGGTGCTACTGTCTCTGGTCGCGGGGACACCGTGGCAGTTGCCTCAGAGGCCCGACCTGCTTTCGCAGGCTCAGGGAGCCCTGTGGCACCCCCGCCCCGATCGCCTCCAGCTATGGGCTTGGCCCCTGAGAGGCGCAGGTGGTCGGGTCTAGGTCTCCCAGAGGGAGTTCTACATACGTTGCAGAGTTCCAGAGCCCCGTCTACGGTTGCAACATACCAGGTTTGTTGGCGCCGGTTCCGCACTTGGTGCGACACCTGTGGTGCTGACCCGGAGCACTGTGATGTTCAGATTGTGCTACACTTTCTGCAGTCACTGCTGGACGAGGGCAGGGCGGCCAACACTCTAAAGGTGTATATGGCCGCTATCTCTGCATGCCATTCTGAGGGCTTTGACGGACGGCTGGGTAACCATCCATTGCTGTCACGCTTTATGAAAGGAGTAAGGCGCCTCCGCCCAGTGAAGGCTCTTCAGGTCCCCACGTGGGACCTTGGCTTGGTGCTCTCAGCACTCGGGAAGCCTCCCTTCGAGCCCCTGGATACTGCCTCTCTTCAGCACCTTTCATGGAAGACTGCGTTTCTCTTGGCAGTCACCTCTGCAAAGAGGGTTGGGGAGCTCCATGCGCTCTCGACGAGCGCAGAGTGTCTCCAGATGGGTCCCGGTAAATCTAGTGTTACTTTGCGACCCAATTCTTCCTTTCTGCCGAAGGTTCTGTCTGTGGGACATGTGAATCGGCCTCTTCACCTGTCTGCCTATGTTCCTCCCTTGAGTGGGGAGGGCTCGGGTGATGCTCCTCACGTCCTCTGCCCGGTGAGGGCTCTGGACGCCTACGTCGTGCGAACGAAGGCGGTCAGACTGACTGATCAGCTCTTCGTATGCTACGGTGATAGAGTCTTGGGCCAAGGGCTCTCAAAGCAAAGACTCTCACATTGGCTTGTTGATACAATTGCCTGTGCTTACCACTCGGTGGGGCAGGTTCTGCCGCCCGCGGTGGTGGCGCACTCGGTTCGGGGCATGGCTACTTCTTGGGCGCAGCTTAAGGGTGTCCCCCTTTCGGACATCTGTGCCTCAGCCAGCTGGACGTCGCCTAGTACCTTCACCAGGTTCTACCGCGTCAATGTGGTCCCTGAGAACCGGTTGGAACAAGCCGTTTTAGGGGTTGCCTCTGCTCCTTCGGAGACAGTGGGCCCCTCTCTGTGATTGAGCTGGGGCTGGCCGCTTCCACTGGGAGGGCCTGGCTCTTGTTCTCATTGATAGGTCTCCGACTGATCTGGTAGTGTACTATCATATATTGGAGTGATCCAATATAGCGCTACATAACGCAGGTTACGTAGGTAACCATGGTTATGTGAGCGATTGGATCACTCCAATTATAGTCGCGGAGATCTATCACGCCTCGGAAAGGGTACGAGGAAGGGGAAATGACGTGTGCGAGCAAAGTAACCTCGGGAGGCGGTGCCTCACTCACACGTCATTTTCCCGTGGCTGTTAGCACGGGATCATCGGTAAGTCCGCTCGACGCTCCGCCTGCGGACGGAACTATCATATATTGGAGTGATCCAATCGCTCACATAACCATGGTTACCTACGTAACCTTCGTTTAGTTGGTTTTACTAAAGAAGCCACATCGTTGCTAGATAAGCGAAAATAGTGTTATAAACCAACCAACCTTTAGTAGAACAAAACGCTCCTTCTAGGTGAAATCCTCAGAACTGCAAGCCAGGGAAATCAAGTTGTTTGTTCTTCCGTAGGCGCGCTGTAGCTAGGATTAACACGACTGTTTTAGATAATAACTAACAAAATAGTTGGAGGAGCCAGAGGCCTAGAATGCTAGTCGAGTGGATCTCTTAAGTCCAAATAGGCCTCTGCTGGTTTGACCCTCGTCGGGGCGTCTTGGTTGTCAGGATGCGTCGCTTCCCAGTTGATAAGAGGCAGAACAAGCGTTTTACACAATATATATATAAACGGACTTAACGGAGGTGGTTCTTATTTATTTTGGCGGGCAGAAACTAACTCCTTTGTTGCGGGGAGCTGGAGGTTGGTTTAAACCGGTTTCTTAAAATAATTAACATAGGGCCATCTGGTGAAATTAATGTAAATGATTTCTCACACTATCTTCCTCCCTAAATTCAAACCCCTTTGAAGATTTTGTCACGGCCGTCCAAGCAGGCGTGCCCGTGACCCATACACACAAAGACACACACACACACACACACGCACACACATACACACACATGTGGAGCGATCAGTTTTGTGCGTGTAACGGATGCGTGCGTGTTTTGTAAGGCTCCTTTCCGTCTGTGTGACAGGAAGGTCTTCGTGAGTTCGACAGTTCAAGTGTCATTTCAAACTGATTTACAAGAGGCTTTCCTGGCACTGTGTCTGGTAATAAGATTACAAGAGATTACACCCTGTGGTGCTCTGTGGTGCCTGCCTAGGCTACACATATGACTTTGTCACATTTGGGTTAATTATTCCTATTGCACTGCATGCTGTCACCTTTATGCCTCAAAATAATTTGTTTCTATTGAGAAACACCAGTAAAATTACATTTTAATTAAAATTATAATTATATTATATTTTAAATGAGTAATGAGTTGAATGCGTGGTGTGTAATGCTGTGGCCCGTGATGGTATATGGTCTTTGCTCGTAGCATTTTATTGAAGAAGACTTAAATCGGGTGTGATACAGCGTATGAAAGAAAACTTCCCAAGGATTATGGAGATGTTTTTATTTATTTTTAAGGTTGAGAAATGAATGATTAATTATGGCCGTTTCTAATCTAAAAAAAAAGACGCAACAAAAGAGCTGTTGCCATGTCTCATAGAAACAAGTAAATAGGTCTATAAAAATAATCCCAAAATAAGCGCATATAACAGGGGTCTGTAACCTATTTTAAATGAAGTGCCATGTTTTTATTTTCTAGATAGTGAGTCTGCCATATCCAGATACATTTTAATGACACCACATTAAAATAAAAACATATTTTGATTGTCCACAAATATAAAGTTCTTCCATCTTTTTAAATATTTTCTTGCACATTGTTATAATGATCATTATATATCCGCCTGCAGTCAGAGTTCATAGTTTTAATGAATGAATGTGATGCATTGTGAGCTGGTAGATCTGCTATTTTCAAAAGTAATCTTGGAAAATGTAATTACATTTTTGGATTAGCCGTCCTTAGTTGGGCAAATGCATTCATCTGGGGATCCTTGACATGGGAATGTGCTGTGTGAGGATCACTGGTTTAAACAACATTAGGAGAAAAGCCCAAATAACCACTTTAGAAACAAGAAAAGCAACCACAACTACCAATATTTACAAGCAACTTTACAGAAAAAGAAGCCGCTTATAATAAACAGACTTGGCAACACTCCAGCAGCCTCCCAGAGCCGCTAAAGTGTAAAATCAAACAGTGCTTTTTGCGTTTATGAGGTGGTCAGACCCACGTCTAATCGTTATGCCCTGAGTTTTTTTAGGTCAAGGGGCTTAATAGCAAATTGCGCAAAGCGAAAATAATTAACATATGGACACTCCCACAATGCTAAAATATTCAGGAACGCCGTATGCCATATGTGTGTGCGTTCAACACGGGACGATAAGGCTTTCATAATACGATTGTGCGCAGAGCGAGGCCAATTTATGTATTACCCCAGTGTAAAACGGAACTTCAAAATCGGGCCATAGGCTAGTGAATGAACTGCCTATATTTTATGTGTCCAACAGATGGCGTAGTTTCAGGTGAAATAACATGTGTCATGGCTTATATCACACCGACGGCAACGTCCATGTAAACAATCGTTCGGAATGACCATTTCCCATGTAAACTCGCGGAAAAAAACATTACATCGGATGTATTTTATTCGGAAGTGATGATCACCCTTCATGTAAACGTAGCCACTGTCTTCTTGGAGATTCCAACTAATTTTCCTCCCCAGTCAGCGCCATAAAAATTGTGTAGGCCCAAGAAGAATGTCATTTTTTGCCCCATCTGACACAAGCGCTGATGAAACCAGACTCTTCAATGGTGTGTTCTCTTTGAACAGTTTGCCTCCACAGTGCAACTCAATCAATTTATATTGCTTGAGAGCTGATAATGTTCTTTCCTTGAAGACCTGGAAGCTTTTGGGAAGCTGTTGAGGTACTGAATCACTAGAAAGATGAGGTGTGGTAGTGACTAGTCGGTCCAGAGCTGCTTCATCTCTAGTTCTCTACCGAGTCCAACCATCCCACCATGTCCCTTTTAGCTTCTTGATTTCCTGCTCAAGGGCTTGATCTGTGAAGAGATGAGTGAACGGTATCTCTGACTTTGCCACCACAAATTCACCTGACTTCAGTGCGTTCCATGTTTCTGGGTCATCCGGTTCAAGAGCGTTCATTTTGGCAAGATAGACTGGCATCAGTCGAGCATATTTAAGGAGATCACGTGCAAAGAAATACTTGATGAGTTCCTCTAAGGATGACAAGTAGCCCTCCCAGTCACCTGACCGACAACAGAAAGAGAAAAGAGAAAGACAGCAGCAGCCTGGCTGATCTTGGCTGATCTTTATTTAGCAGCAATATTTGCTACACTTGGGTCTGAGGCACCTTACTTTTCCTATCCCACAATGATTTGGTGGTATAGTAACTCTGAGGACCCCCTAGGGGCCATGGGCCCCCTGTGGAAGACCCCTGGTATTGGCTACTACTATTTTTTATATATCAGAGCCCAGCTACAAATACTTGTATGCTTCATTACTTGTGCAAGCAGAGCGCTGCAAGTAATAATTTCGCCCGGTCTCTTCACCGTGACAGCCGTCGCGTCATTTGATGTGTATGCAAAAAAAAACAGCAAATCTGTGCCTGGTTTGCTGGGACCAGATTACACAAATGACCATATGTCTTACGTCATCATTTAGAGCTAGTCATACGTATACTATATACATAATCAGTAAAAATAAAATAGCAAATTATGCCTGATCTGCTGGGACCAGAGTACGTGGTGTGTATATGTAATATGGGGTCATACCTATGTTCCCTCAGCCCTGTTCCCTCAGAAGGAGCATTGGTCCGAGGTGCGCTGGGGGTCGGGAGAGGGTGGGTGGTTAGGTTTAGGTGTCTGCCCCGGGGGAGGTTAGGGTTAGGGTGAGGGTTTGAGGTAGGTTGTCGATCGGACCGTCGGCATATTGACGCGGACTCAAATGGCGCGACGGCTGTCACGTTTTGGCGCAAAGTAACCACAGTATACCGCTAATCAACTTACAACTACATACTCTATATATATGTATGTAGTGTATGTAGTGTATGTAGTGTATGTACATGTATATGTATACGTATGTCTTACGTCATCATTTAGAGCTAGTCATACGTATACTATATACATATACTATATAGAGTATGTAGTTGTAAATAATAATTTGACCTAAATAATAGCCTAAGAACCACTGAGCAGGTCAGACCATATAGCGTGAAGTTATAGGACAAAGTTCTATTCTAGAAAGAGAAGAAAATTTCTTTCAGAGGGGACCTCTATGTAGCATTCAGTAGAGTGAAAAGGATAAGAGATCTATATATACTTGACTTTAATCCTAAAAAGATCAAAGTGGATAAGAATGTAGAGAGAGAAATGATACGATTACGACAATCACCTCTAGAAAATCCAAATATACGGAAGATAACTCAATTACCATTAAAACATTCATTAAAAATTGGATTGTTGAACATCAGAGGTTATCTAACACATTTACAAGATATAAACTCAGATTCCCAACTCGAAATGTTGGATCTAATAGCTTTTACTGAAACACACTTAAAGAAAAATAATAACATTACTTTTAAATTAAAAACAATGAACACAAATTACAATACAATCAGGAATGACAGAGAATATGATATAGGTGGGGGGGTTATGTTTGCTATAAAAGAAGATATTGCCATTGAAATAATTCAAAATAAAATCGGGATATTAGAAAAAGTAGAACACGTATGTATACATGTAAAAGATAAAGATCTATATATCTTTCTTATGTACAGATCACCTAAAACAGACCTTTCGAAATTAACCACATTTCTCAAAAACATGGTAAAGTATCATCTCCGACTTCTGCAATTATGATAATAGGATATTTCAATGAAGACCATTATACTGAAAAAGATAGAACTATAAAGACCTTCATGTCAAGATTAGGCTTTAAACAATTAAATACAAATCCAACTACAGATTTCGGAAGTATTTTAGATCATGTATATATATTTTAACAAATTTGAAAGTATTATTACAGAAATTGAAGTTAGAGACACATATTACTCTGATCATGATTTAGTATTAATATCACTATAGTCCAAGATGAAATACATTTAAAACAATTGACAATTTACAATAAGTAATAAAATAATTATACTGTATAATATATTTTAATTCAGTTTATATACCTTTTTTTCATCACATATCAATGATTTATTTTTCTGTAAAAAAGTAGGTAGGTAGCAAATAGTTACACCTAATGATTATACATTTCAAACGTTCCTTCACAGAGATACTGAGATGTGACAGTTTACAGCGGTCGAAAGTACTTGCGCGCTCTGCTTGCGCACTAGTTGGCCATTTATGGCCTACTAGTGTGCAACAAACAAGTATGCTCTCGGCAGAGTGCAGTTCTAGTTTAATATCATATTGTCTATGTCCATCAAAGTTATTTCTAATGGTTTGAGCCTCAATCACCACTCTGATATAACCAGCCCTTGTCATTTCTTTCTGTACTTGTGGTTGGGGTGCTGATATGCAGATTATTTAATATTTGAGTCATTATAATACTGATGCTAGATAAAACCAGGCTTGTTTCCATTCCATGCCAGCTTGGAAAATCAACAATTGTGGACATTGTAAACAAAGTGGAAATGCAAATTTGAAACTGAAGACTGAAGAAGGAGGAAATATACAAAGTAGGGTGACATTGATGACATCACAATGAGACCAAAACTAGTTGAGCTGTTCCTGAGATAGAGCAATTTCCATTAAAGCACCAATATGATATGAAAGCCTGATTGTTCAAAATTGGTTATTTGTGGGATTAGAAAACACTTATGGGAGCCCCAAAAACACAAAAGAAATTGAAAAAGTTTAATTTTATGTTAAAGCTCCTTTAACAGCATCCATGCGTTTTGTGTTTTGTTGGTATGCATTTTGAGACAGTTTGGAATTTAAAAAAATATGCTTGATTTGTTGTGTTTTCAGTATTTACTAAACATCACTTAATTGTTAATTAACAAGTAGTTAATGCTGAAATGAATGTGACTTTACTTTGGAGGACAAGCATCTAGTAACTAAACCTTAACTAAACATTAATGAACTGGTAGTTAATGATGAAATGAAAGTGACTTTATTTGGAGGACAAGCATCTAGTAACTAAACCTTAACTAAACATTAATGAACTGGTAGTTAATGATTAAATGAAAGTGACTTTATTTGGAGGACAAGCATCTAGTAACTAAACCTTAACTAAACATTAATGAACTGGTAGTTAATGCTGAAATGAAAGTGACTTTATTTGGAGGACAAGCATCTAGTAACTAAACCTTAACTAAACATTAATGAACTGGTAGTTAATGATGAAATGAAAGTGAGTTTATTTGGAGGACAAGCATCTAGTAACTAAACCTTAACTAAACATTAATGAACTGGTAGTTAATGATGAAATCAAAGTGACTTTATTTGGAGGACAAGCATCTAGTAACTAAACCTTAACTAAACGTTAATTAACTGGTAGTTAATGGATGAAAAATGATCTACAAACACACCACATTAAGTAACAGGCTTAACTACTGATAGATTAATGGAGGTTAAGTAATGGTTAAAATCAATCAATCAATCAATCAATCAACATTATTTGTTCAGACTCAAGGTCCAATAACAACAGACAACATAAAACACTACATACAGAGAGAAACACCCCTAACCCATAAAAACATAATTTTACAATAAACATTCATACCAGTGCTTCCAAAAAGCAGACCGGTACCTGGTGCTACTGAAGCTGGGGTTACATAGCAGCATAATTATACAGTTTTTAGACTCATTGAGCCGACACATACATTTGTACATCAGGTTTCTCAGTAGGGCATGAAAGGTGTAAACTCCAACACTACAGAACAACTCACTAGCACTGCTCCACCTCGGTTTGTTCAATAGTATACGCATGCAATCGTTATAGGCAACCTGCAGTTTATACATACTTGCTTTCTTATATTTTACCCACAAGGGGGCGGTATAGAGGGGAGTACAGTATGCTCTGAAGAGATTAACCTTCACCTCAGGTGAACATGAGCGGAATTTCCTCCCCAGCATGTTTGCCTGAGCATACAGTATACGGCGCTGCCTATACAGATCCTCATCATCAGACAGTTGGTCAGTTATCACATGTCCCAGATACTTAGCTTAAGGTTAAGTAATGGGTTACTTAAACATTAATTGATTGAAGAAGACAAGGTTAATGATGATTTAATTATAGTTCATGATAACTAATGAATCACCAAAGGATTAATTAAGCCTTAATTAAGCCTTAATTACGTGTATGAATTCTTCCCTTAAAGTAAAGTGTTACCGGATTGGGTGTTCTCATATATTGTATTGCATTGCATTGCATTGCATTGCATTGTATAGTATTGTACGGCCTATGGCCAATCCCTGTTGCTGTACTTGTATGTATTGTGGGTGTTAACGTCTAAATGACGTATATTGTAGGAGACGACAATTTTGCCCGAGCACTCAGATGAGCATCTGGTGAAACAACATCATGGCTGCACACAACAAGAACTAAAATAAAACTTCAAGTGAACACATTTTGTTTGTTTGATTGTTTCAGTATGGCTGACGGAAATATAGGAATCCAACAATACAGGATCTTTCTAAAATATTTCATGACAACAACAAAAAAATCTGTCATTTGCTACTGAATTGAAAAGAGGAAAATAAAATGAAAAGAGAAAGAAAATACTGGATTTGTGTAAGAGAAATAATAATTTGTCTGGAATATAATGTTTGAAAACTTGTTAAAAATGGTATGGTGAACCTAGCATGGTGATTGAATGGTATGGTGAACCTAGCATGGTGATTGAATGGTATGGTGAATCTATAGGTGATTGAATGGTATGGTGAACCTAGCATGGTTATTGAACAGTGTTGGGCAGTAACGAGTTACTAGTTACTGTAATATTATTACTTTTTCCAGTAAAGAGTAGTATAACGAATTACTCTGCAGAAATAGTAATATAGTAACTATTTACTCCGCCAAAACATGCTTTGTTTACTCCTTACTTTCACTTACAATTAATGAGCGTCATTTGTTTTGGTTAATTTGTTCGGTTATGCACTCATAGTAGATGGTTGTTGCATGGCATGCAAAAATAGAACAGATCTACAAGCTATAAACGGGTAAAAACAGGTGCGTTGTAGCTTGTAGATCTGTTTTTGTTGGCCTGCACAGCCTGCGCACAGTTATGAGTTAGCGTATGCGTCTGGGGTCTCGTCTCAGACTCGCTTCACTTCCAAAAAAAAACTGAGCGAAACCACGAAACATAAAATATCAATAAAATAAAAATAAAATAAACGTAATTAACGTTCAATTTATGTTGTGCGACGGGCAAATGCAGCCACCCGCCTACCCGGAAATGTAGTCTCTGGGTTGTTTGACTCGTTTCTAACGCTTATTTTGTTACTCTTTGGGTATATTTGTACATTTCCACCTTCAGTCGATACTTCATATCCATATGAGTGAAAAGGCTGGGATGATCAATTTATTTTTCAAGTAATGATTCCAAGTAATACATAATGTAATATTATTACTTTTTCTAAGGAGTAATAAGTAAAGTAAAGATATTACTCTCCTAAGTAATATTGCCCAACACGGTTATTGAATGGTATGGTGAATCTATAGGTGATTGAATGGTATGGTGAATCTATAGGTGATTGAATGGTATGGTGAATCTATAGGTGATTGAATGGTATGGTGAATTTATAGGTGATTGATTGGTATGATGAATCTATAGGTGATTGAATGGTATGGTGAGTTGAGTGAATGGTTCCATGTCTAGTTCCAACTCCAGTAAATGTCCATTATTACAAAACCCTAAACCACATCACCATCACTCATGCTTATCGTTCTTTACTTCGTGCACACACCCACGTCACACACACACACACACACACACACACACACACACACACACACACGTTGTGAATACACTGGCTAAACAGTTTGACCAGTTTGGTCTCTAGACACTCCCTACTTTGTGTGTTAAAACAGTCGACCATTTTGACACAACAACAACACAGAGAACTGAACACCTGCATGCACTCCATTTTGCCACATTGGATTCAAGCCTAAAGATTAATATCGGGTAAGTGTTTTTAATCACTTTACTGGAACTAATGTCTCTAGTCTGTTTTAGGGGGCATTCCAACAGGTAGCTAAATATGTATTTTTACCACAAACTCCACAAAGGATCTACTGAATGTGAAGAGGGGATACTAGGGGGATATATGTGTGTCATAAGCTCAATATGTCAGTTTGTCACCAAACCTTGCCCTCTTCACATTCAGTAGATCCTGTGATCTTTTGTGGCCAGATGTATATTTCTATTATATTTCTAGTAGGACTAAATTAAATTAAATCGCAACTTGAATCGTGATGCAAACAGCACAGGGAGTGTAATAAATAATACAATACAGGATCTTTGTAAAATTGAAAAGAGGAAAAGAAAATACTGGATTTGTGTAAAATAAATAATTTGTCTGGAATATAATGTTTGAAAACGTGTTAAAAATGGTACGGTTCACCTAGCATGGTGATTGAATGGTATGGTGAATCTATAGGTGATTGAATGGTATGGTGAATCTATAGGTGATTGAATGGTATGGTGAGTTGAGTGAATGCTTCCATGTCTAGTTCCATGTCCATGTCCAGTTCCAACTCCAGTAAATGTCCATTATTATACAAAACCCTAAACCACATCATCATCACTGATGCTTATCGTTCTTTACTTCGTGCACACACGTCACACACCAGGCGTGGCGATATAGGAGAGGCAGTAGAGGCATTGCCTCAGCCCTCAGGGCCCGCGGGGGGGAAGGGGGGGGAGAGCCCGGCTGGCCGCCGCTCCGATGCGTGGTAGTAAACTGTATACTCTCTCTCTCTCTCTCTCTCCCACAAACACGCTGTTAAGTTACCGCAACTAAGACTACATTTCCTGTCAATAATAAGCAGTGTAAAATGTAGTTCATTGGGAGTTAAAGGGAGACGCTTTATTGTGAAGGGCCCTTCATATAGGCCATGTTGGGACCCCAGAAAAAGTGCCTAGAAAATGAATTTCGTTCCCGCGTCATGGGCACTACTCATTCAATGCATTTTTTCATAGATAATACCCTTCTGAACTTTGGGTTAAAGGTTCTACTCATAATATCCTGCAGTATTTTGTCACAGGCCAGAAATATATATATATATATATAAAAGTATATAAAAAACGAAAATTTTGATTTTGGCAACACACAATCTTTATATGTCATAAATACATATACCTAGCATCTGAAGTACTGGTGCCTTAGTTTACTCATAATATGAGTAAACTAAGGCACCAGTACTTGCTACATTTCATGATCTAGATTCACATTATGTTGCCACATAATACAATGTTGCCACTACTGTTGGAGTAGCCATAAACTAAACAGGTTCATCTTGATATAAGCTGCGACCACAAGACCCGTTTCTGAATTCGTCTCTATAGGGTGAGCAGGAAAGGTGACAGCACTGAGCCCTGGGGAGCGCCCGTGATGTACACCAGCACCTCTGAACAGACAACCTTGCAGTCTCACATACTGCAGTCTGCCGATCTTAGATCCATACCACCAAACCATGCCCCCCCCCCCCCCCCCCCCCCCCCACAACACAAGCTTCTGTGACATCTGGATAGTTTTGAAGACATTGGAAAAGTTTAAAAAAGCCTGATTCTAACTGTATTGCCCAGGGTGTCAAGGTGTGTGAATGCCTTATGTTTAGCATGTAGAATAGATGACATCATCAAACATCAAACCCAATGTCCACTTGGTATGCAAAATCGTCACTCACCATCAGTGAGTGACGATTTTATACATGTAGTGGGGAGCTCAGAGTGGAAAGTAGGCTTTCTAATAACACAAGCCGCCTTTGTATTGGTGAGTATAGGTAAAACATATTTATATTTCCGCAACAGAGGGGAGGCTGGTCTGCATTTCATCCGAGCGCAGGAAGACAACAGTCCCATAGCTCTAATGTGCTCTATATAGCTCTCTATACTATATACTATACTATACTATACTATACTATACTATAGGCTACTATACTATACTGTTACGCCAACACCTATGTATGGGCGATTGGGCGTACATACTGTAGGTGGTTCTGGACAACTACATATCCAATCAACTCGACATCGGACATAAAAATGTACCTGGAGTCAGCAGCAACGCACATGCCAAGTTTAAAGTTGATCGGTTGGACGATTTTCGAGATACGTCTATGCACGTACAGAGATTTTGTGCATTCATTATTTAATACTCCTATCTGTATCAATAGGAATGTGTATATTATAGTGTTCTAGATAGATGTAATCATACATCAGAGCATTTAATGTGTTTAAAATAGACACCACTTTTGTCAAAAAGTTCAAGTTCACTCGTTTTCACATAGCCATAGGGTTCCAGACACACCCAATCATAATGATAAACATTCCAACGTGTTTGTAATGGTCAAAAAACATGACATGACAAAGTTTGCATGTGTAGCTCATCTGGTTTTACAGCCAAAACAGTTTTAGTTAGCAGCTATTGAGGTCGTGATGGCGACCCCAAAGGTCGACAGCTGTACATTAATGTCAGATGCTTTGACACTTTGTGATACTTCTGACCTTTATTGCATTTGTCTTTAGTCTTTTTTGCATTATTCAATTTAGGGGGGGTGTTGTAACAATTTGATAGATTTGTAGCTGCCTTTGTGGGCCGAGGTGCACTGCTTTTATTTTCTACCTTTCATTACACAGTAGGTTGTGACAATTCTTATGTATTCAGCTTTTGGCTAAATGTACTATGTGTATGCTTCATGTGCTGTGTGCCAATCACTTAAGTTGAAGCATTTTCTTTAACAAATTTGCTACATTTCATGATCTAGATTCACATGAGTAAACTAAGGCACCAGTACAAAAACAGCAGCACAAGATTTTGTTTTTTTGGTTACCGTAAATCCTCTTTTAGGAACCCGGGCTATTATTTGTCTCAACCGATCCCGATACCGGGCTTTTATTGGAAGGAGGCAGCTATAAGAAGGAGGCCTTTTATTTCTAATTTTCAAACTGATCATAATGAACCAATCACATTTTGGGTCAGTTAGAACACAGTAAAATGTATTGGGCTCATAGCCTATTGAAACCAAGTCCTCGTGAAATATTGAACAGTGCAGTTGCAGGTGCTCAATGGTCATTTTAACAGTTTTTCCATTATTGGCATATTGCCTATGGTAAATACCATAATAACATCAACACATCAATTTAACTTGAATAACCAATGAATAACCAATGGTATATAACTTCAACTGAGATAGACTACCACAGTACTGTGGTAAAGGCCTACAGTTAGGCTACTGACAAGTTCAGATGCAAATAATAACATAAAAATAAAATGTATGATAGGCTATTTCATATACCGGTAATATCAAATCAGAACAGTGCAACACTGCAGTGCTTCATTCAACGGGAGGGAGAGAGAGAGAGAGAGAGAGAGAGAGAGAGACGTGTTAGAGAGAGCGTCTCTCTCTAACGCGCGCGAGCGCGCGCGCGAGAGAGAGAGACGTGTTAGAGAGAACGTCTGAGAGAGACAGGGAGAGAGAAAGAAAGACATGTTAGAGAGAGCGTCTCTCTCTAACGCGGTAGATCTGTGGGGGCTCTCTCCCGAAGTTATTAACTTTGTTGTTGTATTGTGTGCGAGCCGAGCATCGCGGCCACGGCATCTGGACAGTGGACGCTGACGTGACAGGCACAGCCAGCCAGAGCAGCGAAAGTAACAGATACGGCACTTGAAAAAAAAAACAACACAAAAAACCCCGGCTCATAAAAGGAGGCCGGAATTTTTTTACTTAATTCAACGCCATCACCGGTGATTAATAGGGGCCCGGTAATTAATAGAAAGGAGGCATTTACTGGAGGATTTACGGTATATACATTTCTGGCTTGTGACAAAATACTGCAGGAATATTATGAGTAGAACTTTTAACCCAAAGTCCAGTTATCTATGAAAAAATGCATTGAATGTGTAGTGCCCATGACGTGGGAACAAAACTGAACGAAAAGGGACCTCACAATATAAGGGCTTGTGTGGGGGCCAATAAGGGCTTATATGGGGGACCAATAAGGGCTTGTGTCATTGGCCCTTCAAGACGAACATTTGACAAGTAATGATGAATTCCACTATCATAATGAATTATCTTAGTCAGTTTTAGTTTCAGACTAATGAGAACATATTGCTTATTTTACTGTCCAATGACATGAAATGGCACAAGGGAAAGACTCCACAAAAAGACCACCACCAAAAATCGCCCACACATGTGCCCTTTTCTGGAGTTAAGATAAGATTACCTCAAAACATTCCGGATTGATTGTCTTTGTTACATTCCCTTATATGTCTAGGGGTTATTAAAGGATGCAACACGGCTGGCAAGTGAACTGTTGTTTATTCACGGTATAATAATAAGGTTACATACAATAGAAGAAATGCAATACAATAATTTACACAGGTATAACTATATAACTATGGGAGTATATAAATAATAATAATATTAGCTGCAGGGTTTAAACCCTCACCAGGCACACCTCTTCTACTACAGTGAACGGTAGAGTGACTGATGTCAGTCTGCCTCAAGTCAAACGTTACTCTTTTACCTGCTTTTTACTAACACTAACATTACAAAGATGCCCAGAACATTGAGATGAACCTGTTTAGTTTATGGCTGCTCGAACAGCAATGGCAACATTAAAAAAAAAAAAAAAACGGAATGTCAAAATATCCACCGTGGGGTCTGAGACCAGAGCCATTGAGTAATGGTTGAGACGAAGCAGTGAAAGGTCATACTAAGCATTTAAAGTAGCATTTAAATGACTCAATGGCTCTGGTCTCATTCCCCGCGGTGGATATTTTGACATTCCGTTTGTTTGTTTTTTTTGGAATGTTGCCACTACTGCTGGAGAATAAACTAAACAGGTTAATCTCGATGTAAACTGCGACCATGAGACCCGTTTCTGAATTCGCCCAGGGTGTCAAGGTGTATGAATGCCTTGTTTAGCATATAGAATAGATGACATCATCAAACATCAAACCCTGTCCACCTGGTATGCAAACTGAAGGGGGCCAATGTAGTCACTCACCATCGGTGAGTGACGATTTTATACATGTGGTGGGGAGCTCAGAGTGGAAAATAGGCTTTCTAATAACACAAGCCACCTTTGTATTGGTGAGTATAGGTCAAATTTATATTTCCGCAACAGAGGAGAGGCTGGTCTGCATTTCATGCGAGCGCAGGAAGACAACAGTCCCATAGCTCTAATGAAGGCATTAGACTAGATCTATACTATTACTATACTATACTATACTATACTATACTATACTATACTATACTATACGCCAACACCTATGTATGGGCGATTGGACGTACATACTGTAGGTGGTTCCTACCTATCCAATCAACTCGACATTGGATATAATCATCGGTTGGACGATTTTCGAGATACGTCTACTAGATGGACGTGTATATGCACGTACAGATATTCTGTGCATTCATTATTTAATACTCCTATCTGTATCAATAGGAAGGTGCATATTAGAGTGTTCTAGATAGATGTAATCATAATAGACACCACGTTTGTCAAAAAAATCAAAAGTTCACTTGTTTTCACATAGCCATAGGGTTCCAGACACACCCAATCATAATGATAAACAACTCTGGGGGGCTCCCCCCCCCCCTCTCTCTCTCTCTCTCTCTCTCTCTCCCTTCCTCCCCCCCTCTCTCCCCCCCCTCTCTCTCTCTCTCTCTCCCTTCCTCCCCCCCTCTCCCCCCCCCCCCCCCTCTCTCTCTCTCCCTCCCTCCCTCCCCCCCTCTCTCTCTCTCTCTCTCTCTCCCTCCCCCTCTCCCTCTCTCATTTCTCACATTGCTTAAAGGAGCCTTCAGTGATTTTGGTGATTTAGAAAAAAACCTGGTCCACCCAGGTAATATGATGTGCACATGCACACGCTCTACAGTGGGGGGACGTGCAACAGGCCAACGGCACGTGCACCAAGGATTGGATGAAGGCTGGATCTAAAGTTTTTTTACCCCAGGGGTTAACTGGGGACATATAAGGAACACCTTATATGGTCAGTGCACTCTATAGTATAGGGAGGATTATATACAAAGTGATATCACCTTTATGACCTTAAGTTTTTGGACAAAGGTCAAAGCACATCAAGGTGCTTTGCTGTCCTAGTGCCCTGTATATGTGCACACACACACACACACACACACACACACACCCACCCACACCCACCCACCCACACACACACACACACACACACACACACACACACACACACACACACACACACACAGCGGTGGTGTTATGTTACAACCGGTTGCATGTGGAATGTTGTCACATGACATCTTTTGTGCATCACCTCACAACTATGGTGATGCATGCCTCAGTGACAGAAAGCGCCTGTGCGTGAGTGCGCGTGTGTGTGCGTGCATGCGTGCGTGAGTGAGTACTTTGAACTTTCCCCAGAAGGCAAGACTCAACTCATGTCAAATCAATTCAAATGAGATTTACTGGCATGAGAAAACATAAGTTTGTGTCTGTCTCTGATTGGCTTACGCTGAAATCTTACCCTAGAACCAAATTCCAATACCCTAAATCTCAGCCACTCCATTACTCCAGCGTGGCGTTATGGTGAAATATGTGACCTGCTGAAATATGTGTCCATCTTGTGGACTCTTTAAATACGTTGCCAGAATACCGCTAGATTGAACTCTGCTAATAAACAAACCGTAACGATTTACATTCAGACACTGACATTATGTGATTGTCTACAGTGTATTTCCTGTGGAAATAATGTGACAATCGTGTAGACTCTACACGATTGTCACATATTTCCACAGGTCACGAATTCCACCGTAACACCACCATGCTGGCCAGTGTGAGTCAGGGAGTGGCCGAGATTTTGGGCATTGGAATTGGAATGTTAACCAATCATCACTCCTCTCTGCCATGTTGCTGTGTGGCATGATTGTTATGAGTCACCTGTAAGGTAGACCAGTGGTTCTCAGCATGTGGGCTGGGACCCCCAGGGGGTCCACACATGATTTTGGAGTGGTCCCCGGATGACCATGAAGTGGCAAGTTAAGGACTTTTAGGACCTTTATAATCCAAAAACAATTAGTATAGTAATTAAAAGCAAAGAAAGAGCATTACTGCATCAAAACCTAATCAACAAACTATACTATAAAAACAGTCACAGTCACGTGCACACACTGTGCACGGTGTTTACTCTCCTACTGTTCCTACACCACAATCCTTTACCCTCCTACTGTTCCACCACCATGCTTTACTCTCCTACTGTTCCACCACCATGCTTTACTCTCCTACTGTTCGTACACCACCATGCTTTACTCTCCTACTGTTCCTACACCACCATGCTTTACTCTCCTACTGTTACTACACACCATGCTTTACTCTCCTACTGTTCCTACACCACCATGCTTTACTCTCCTACTGTTCGTACACCACCATGCTTTACTCTCCTACTGTTCGTACACCACCATGCTTTACTCTCCTACTGTTCGTACACCACCATGCTTTACTCTCCTACTGTTCCTACACCACCATGCTTTACTCTCCTACTGTTCCACCACCATGCTTTACTCTCCTACTGTTCGTACACCACCATGCTTTACTCTCCTACTGTTCCTACACCACCATGCTTTACTCTCCTACTGTTACTACACACCATGCTTTACTCTCCTACTGTTCCTACACCATGCTTTACTCTCCTACTGTTCCTACACCATGCTTTACTCTCCTACTGTTCCTACACATGCTTTACTCTCCTACTGTTCCTACACATCATGCTTTACCCTCCTACTGTTCCTACACACCATGCTTTACCCTCCTACTGTTCCTACACCACTATGCTTTACTCTCCTACTGTTCCTACACCACCATGCTTTACTCTCCTACTGTCCCTACACCACTGTGTGTGTGTGTGTGTGTGTGTGTGTGTGTGTGTGTGTGTGTGTGTGTGTGTGTGTGTGTGTGTGCACGCGCATTGTGTATACTATACAGCAAACATTTCCTCTCTTTTTTTTAAGATTAGTTTTTGGCTTTTGTGCCTTTGTTGATAGTTACAGTGAAGACAGACAGGAAAGAGGGAGAGAGAGAAGGGGAGAGACATGCAGCAAAGGTCGTCATGAACGGGACTCGAACAAGCGACGAGCTGACGTGACAATAAGAGCCTATTATGTGATATTATGTGGCGTGCGCCTGGACTAGGCCAGCATTGACTGTTTCCTGGTGTATTGTGACTGTAATCTTGACAGGTTTCCTGAAGACCAAAGATGAGTCGGTGTGAGGAGAGAGAGGAGGAAGGAGCTGACAAACATCACATCCACAGAGCAGAGCCTCCATCTGTGTCTATGAAGAGCCATGAACCTCCTGACTTCAGTAATGAACCTGGACCTCCAGATACAACGTATGTGAATCCTCCTATACAATTCAATTTTCAATGCTGTACTTTATTCTTCCATATCTTGTGTACACTACAGGTACATAAGAGTAAAACTTGGCTTCCTTCAGACAATGCAGCAGCATTATATACACAACACTATAATACAACTATGTGATCTCATGCTAAGTTACATGAATGACAAAAACAAGACGTAACATCTAATAATGTTGTATCAATCTTGTTTAAAGTTAATCTACAGATTGTAAATTACTTTGTGTGCAGTTTGTGAATGAAGTGGTACAAATCAGTGTGGTGTTCAGTAGACAGGCTGGCTGCTTGTGTGCATGTATAGTATGTGAACAGTAATATGTACAGTATGTGTACAGTATGCAACAAGCCATGTTTAAACTATCACCCGTTATTGTATTGTATATTTAGTAAGTATTGTACAGTGACAACTAAAGTCTCTGTAATGTTTATGTTGTACTATTAGTATAAAACTAAAATAAAGGGATTTAAGATCAATCTATATGGCTCTGCCTCCTACTGACTGCCTAGTCCTAATCTGGTGTACTTGTGCCCCCTCTTGGCCAGGCCCTGTAACTACAGTATGTTACATGCCTAGTAAAACCACAACATAACAATTTATATAATGTTTTTTGCAATTTTAGTTTTCTTTTCGCTGCAATGTTGTGAGAGGAAACTAAAAGATGTTACCCTTGTATAAATAAAATGAAATGTAACAATAATACAAATAAGAAAAAATAATTGACAATGTCATTCACACAAACAATGTTATGATTCCAGAAGTCTGTACCGCAGAGCAGAGTCTCCAACACCCAGCTACATGTCTATGAAGAGTGACACGTCTAAAGGACTTCCTCATGACTTCAGTAATGAACCTGGACCTCCACACACACAGTATGTGAATCCTCCTTTACAATATACACACTATGGGCCTGATTCATTAAAAAGAAATACGCCACTGTTACACTGTGGCGGAAACAGATATCGTATTTATCCGTCCGATCAAGCTACGTTGAGATGACGTGTTATTCAGAGAAGCTGGTGTAATCACTTCATTTATGCGGATCGCTGAGTGTATCCTTTCCGCATTTTCCCCAAGCGATTCGCCTGGTGTCGCCTGGTTAGATGGAACATCCACGCCCATTCTACACCATAAGGCAACAGGAAATCTCGAAATACGTCATCATAGCCTGCACAGAGGATTCCCAAACTTTAAATTATATACAACAGCCGCGATGAGCTTGTAGAGCAGTTAATTTTGACAGGAGGTTCTCTGCACGGACAGATCTTCAAGCAAACAGTGCGAGTTGTATATAATTATAAATGAAACTTGCCAACTTGGCACGCATTGCTTCACCCCTTGTTAAATGTCAGAAGGTTATTAAGTTAACTAATGTTAGTTACTTTCACATAATGAGAAAGAAGTTAATTTGTACTGTTCAGCACACGACCAAATGCTATATTACAACTCGGCAATGATAAAAGCCCTTACTGATGAATGCACTGCAGGGTTATAAAAAAAAGAACAATTGCACACTCGCCTGCAGAAGTAAAATAGATATCCGATACTTTTTTTAATCAGAGCTGCATTTAACATCAGTCAGCGAGAGCCGATCTACAAGCTCACAACGCGTTGCACTGCGAGTAGAAAGCTGTCAAGTGAGCAGCGCAATCGCGCATGCTAGAAATATCCTAATACATAAATAAAATGGTGTCGGCCTTGCACGGGCAGTTTCTGTATGGGACTCTAGGCTAACTTGCCTCTAGAATGCATGCATTTAGGCATACAAGTGCATACAAGTGCACTCTGCTTTTATATATATAGGCTATCATTTTTTTATGTGCTGACCAATGTTGGGGACACATGCCTACATATTTTATCTGAGATTTGGGAACCAGTTATTGATTCAGCATGAAGACTAAAGCCTTCTGAATAAATATACGCAAGCGTATGCATGCCTTCTACGCCATAGTGAGAGGTGGCGGAGCAATTTGCGGAGTTTCCGACCAACCAACGTCACCGTCAAGTTCACTGAGATATCCATGAATTCCGAATTAATGTGGGAATCCACATAAATGCCTGTCCGCTCACGTTAAGCTCACGTTACGTAACGTTATGAGCGTAAACGCCTTTGTGAATGAGGACGTATAACACTATACAATATACACACTATGGTCCTCATTCACAACGGCGTTTATGCTAATATCGTGAGCGGAGCGTGAGCGGACAGGCATTCACGTGGATTCCCACATTTCGTGGGAATTCATGGCCATCTCCGTGAACTTGGCGGTGACGTTGGTTGGACGGAAACTCTGCTGATATCCGCGTCAGCTCCAGTGTGGTGTAAAGGGCATACGGCCTGCGTATATTTATTCAGAAGGCTTTAGTCTTCATGCTGAATCAATAAAAAGTTCCCAAATTTCAGATAAAATATGGCATGTGTCCCCAACATTGGTCAGCACATAAAAAACGATAGCCTGTATAAAAGCCAAGTATCACTTATATATTTGTCATGCATATGCAGTATGCCTACTGTATATGCATGCATTCTAGAGGCATTGGTCAATGAAGGTTAGCCTAGAGTCCCATACAGAAACTGCCCCCGCAAGCCCGAGCCTTTTTATTTATTTATTAGGATATATATGCGGCTCACGATCTCAGCAGCCTTCTAGCCTACTCGCAGTGCAACGCGTTGTGAGCTTGTGGATCGGCTGCATGTTAAGAAACAAACTGACAATTAGGCTATAATAAGAACATGCACTTATATTTGCATTATACAAATCTCACGTTGTTTAGTGTATAGTAATGCCTGCAGTAGGCCTTTTTTATAATAATGTATATTGGTCACATGCGGACACCCCAGTGGCACACAGAATATATCCAACTCTTACCTTGATCAGGCTTGATGTTGGATCAGATGAAATATAGTCTAAAAACTGATTAATCCCACAAGAAAAAAAAAGAAAAGAAAAAAGAGCCAAAACCGCATGGTCCGGTGGATTAAATATGTCCTGTGTCCATATATTTGCTTTCCAAATCCGACAGTGCAGGGCAGGGAATCAATCACCCCAGTAATCAATAAATCAAATAGGCCAAAGGAAAATGATCAGATTTTATAACCCTGCAGTGCATGGCAATTCATCAGTAAGGGCTTTTATCATTGGCGAGTTTTAATAAAGTATTTGGTCGTGTGGTGAACTGTACAAATGAACTTCTTTCTCATTATGTGTAACAGTAACTGTAACATCAGTTAACTTATTAACGTAATTTATGAACTTATTTAACAAGGATTGAAGCAATGCGTGCCAAGTTGGCAAGTTTTGTTTATAATTATATAGGCCTACATATAACTTGCGCTGTTTGCCTGAAGATCTGTCCGTGCAGAGACCTGCCTGTCAAAATTAACTGCTCTACAAGCTCATCGCGGTTCACTGTTGTATAACTTGATCTGTGCAGGCTATGATGACGTATTTTGATATTTCCTGTTGCCTTATATGGTGTGGAATGGGCGTGGATGTTCCATCAAACCAGGCGACACAAGGCGAATCGCTTGGTAAAAATGCGGAACGGGTACATCCGGCGATCCACACAAAGTGATTACACCAGTTTCCCTGAATAACACGGGACCTAATCGTAGCTTGAGAGGTAGGATATTACGTATCTCATTTACACCTGTGCGTACATTTCCGTTGTGAATGAGGACCTATAACACTATACAATATAGTACACCCTGGTCATCATTCACAACGAAAATGTACGCACAGGTGTAAAGGAGATGCGTAATGATATCGTATTTATCCGTCCTCTCAAGCTACGATTAGGTCCCGTGTTATTCAGGGAAGCTGGTGTAATTGTGACCAAGGCTGAATCAGCCACACAGTATTTTGGCAATAGAATATTCTTTATCGTTATTACTTTATAAGACATACAACCATTCATTATTTGAGGTGCACTATTTAAAGTGTGAAAGGTATCAATGTTGTACAACCTACCCTATTGAGTGAATAAACCTGGGACTATGCCACCGTTTTATTAATTGAAGAGCAACAGAAACTCTTTTGTCCTTCTTATTCTTAGCTTTAGTTTGTTCAAGGACACACTAGGTTCACGTTTTATCAGGTAAGAGAGCAAAAACCATAAATAGGCGGAGAGAGACTGACACTGAATCATGGATGAAAAATATAACATGCAGAGGTAAAATAGATATCCGATTATTTTTTTTAAATCAGAGCTGCATTGATTCATCCGTCTTTTAGATTGATATCATCTCACTGTCATCTGTCTGAATGCAGAATGGATGTGTTCTGATCATGGACACCTATAGGCCTATATATATATATATATCAGATGTAAGTGCAGGTTCATTTCATATGACGTCGTCATATTAAAATGATTCTTGGGACATTTGGCACCAAACTTGATTGATCTCATGATGAGATCAATGTAGTAGCCTACAGCCTACACAGTTGCCCTTGCCCATATTATAATGAATTAAGGTGATCTGGCTTAAAACTATGACTGGCCGAATTGCACTGATGCCATAATGTGGACTTCTATTTTTTTAGAGGGCTAATTAGCCCTAGTGATTGCTGTCTGTCTGTCAGACCGGCATGTCTGTGAACCCAGGGCTCGAAATTAACTTTTCTTGGTAGCACCAGTGCTCCCAAATTAAAAAGTTAGTAGCACTAGCAAAACATTTGGAGCACCTACCCAAAATGTAAGGAGCACAGACAATATATATCACGCAATACATTGTATTAATAAAACAGTATAACTCAGTAGACCAATTTACACTTGTAAACATCTCCATTTCAGTGCATTAGTCACGTGCATACCTAACCGTGGCATTAAGACATTGCATGCCGGGTTAAGGTTTAACAATAAAATATGAAACTTATTTATTCAGACCATGGAGAAAGCCTCGTTTTTCTTTTTTAACACATTGCACTTAAAATTAACTTTGTATGCCAATTTATTCAGTCCACCATAAACATTTTCCCTTCCCTTTTTTGCTACAGCTTGTCCCCACAGGTCTCAATATTTGCTATTGAGAATGAAAGAGATTAGATCAAATGTCCACCAAATATGACGTATGATGATATATAATGACAAGAGCACCTCAGTTCACATGGGTGTGATTTTTAACTCATGCATTGTCCTGGGGCCAGGATTAAAAATTTGGTCTCCTGACTCTCAGTCCCTCCCTCTCCCATCCATCTCTTCACGGGCAGCTGTGTTCTGCACTAGCTGTAAACGCCTGAGTGATGCCTGGTCGATGCCAATATAGAAAGAGTTGCAATAATCTATTCTTGATGAAATCAAAGCATGGATAACCATCTCCAGCTGTTTTTAGGGGAGGTAGGATTTGACCGTGGCGATGATTGGAATTTGGAAGAAGAGCGTTTTAACGATGGAGCTGATTTGTTTTTTAAGTTTAAAATCTTTATCGAAAATAAAACCAAGAGGGGGGACAGTGGCGCCTGCTGTAACTTCTTTGTCGAGCTTGGGCGGCCAATCGGGGGCCTGGATTTTCGTTGGCAGCAAAAATGCCTGCACTGAGAGTCAGCCAATCACATTCTTTGTCGATTTTGGGCGGCCAATCGCGGTCCTGGTTAAGACTGCAGGTCCCGGCTGCAAGAATCTCAGAACGGCATGTCTGAATAAAAACAAATCACACGTGACCACAACACGACAGCACCCTGCAGCTTCACGACAACGAAATAACATGGAACAATAACATTTGTTGCTTCGATCATCAAGTCAGAATGACCGTGAGTTAAATCTATATTCTTATTGTTTTGTATAATGTGACACGTTGTGTCTTTTTTTTGCATAGCGGCCGTATTGCATTGCATAGCCCATAGCGTATAAATGACTATCCCCTCTCGGAACCCCCTGGTCCGCTCGATCTATCGTGCCGACGCATGGAGTCTTAAAAAAATGTCAGAAACTTCACTACCATTGGGTTCTGACTTGTGGGGCTAATAAATGACTATAATGGTATAACTCGGTTGCTGTGTTTCAGGGTTGAGCTGCTTAACGCATGCGCTGGCGTCTGACAGCAGCGTCTGACAGCAGCTCCCGCTAAACCCGATCACTTTTAAACTTTTTAGCCTTTATTTTATCTGTGGGTTTGCCACATTATAAACTCTGGAGTTTTAATTCAGCACAAAAGTTCCGTGCAATAAACGGAGTTAACAATGTGACGTTCTAGGAGCCTCACACAGCCAGCCTTCATCTGCCTGTACAATGCATGTCCACGCATGATATGATTGTATATTTGTACGTCTCTTGTTATGATGAAATGAAAATGGTGCACCCTAGTACATGTGTAATGTGTAATGCTTTGTAGGCTACTATAGGCTAATGAATTGTAGGCTATTAATGACTGAATTTGCATGAGGAGTGACACAACACAGATTTCAATTTCAGTTATTTTTGTTAGATTTGTAGCTCAGTATAGCAGAAGACAAAGTCATAATAGTCAAAGTTTAATGCAGTGGGTTTCAACCCTTTTGTATCAAGGCCCATTATGTAGTCAGCATTTGAGCCACAGACCACCATTTGATGCAATGCAGTTCTTTGTTTTATAGCTAGATCTGATCACCTTTCAATGCAATGGCAGGCAGAGATTCTTGACTTTTACACAGGCTCCATTCATGCAGCATATTGAGGTAGAATGTAAGAAGGGAGAATATGCTAAAGAGTTCATACCAAGCATATTCTAATTGTTGGTTTGTTTGTTGTTGTTGACTTCGCTGTTTTCTTCAAACATGCAGAATGGATCCTTCATTCAGAAAGGAGAGGGATGGTACTCCGTGTCTGGTAGACTCTTGGCCAGCCACAAAAGCCAAACAGGAGAGAAGGCCATGGGTTCGACCCCTGTCACCAGAGAGAGTAAGGCAGGCTGCGCTGGATGCTGTTGTGCGTCTTGGTGCGATGACACCGGCCACAATAATTATATTTACAAGCTACTATTTACATGCTACAAGTAAAAAGCACAAAGTAAAAACTACCTAAAAAGTTGTATTTTATATTCTGTTTACAAGCTAAAAAGCACTATTTCTAACTATTTTAAGTAAACCTACCTGGTTTAAAAATGTAAGTATTATTATGTTAAATGTTATAGGCATGTTATATCGTTGCTGTCAGGCAGAAATAGCTCATCAGTGGTTTTCAACCCTTTTCATATCAAGGCCCACTGTTCAATTGACATTATGAGCCATGGACCACCATTCAATTAGATCTAGCCTCTCAGACCCCAAACTAAAGAATATTTTGTCATTGGATAACATTTCGTCCACAATTCCATGCTGAAAAGTAAGTTTTGGTTTGGACATATGGTTTATTTCTGCCTGGCGGACAGAGACGATATATTCAATAGGCCTACATGCAAAATTGTTGCACTATAAAAAATATTACTGCACTGTTTCTTTTGTTGCTTTGTTTTTTTGCATTTGTAATAAAATATCACTGATATCACATGGTGTTCTTTTATGGTATACCATCACACTTGTATTTTAAGGTAGTATGTATGTTATTCATTCAAGTCAAGCATCGTTTGTAAGTAATGTTTGTATCATCTCACTCACATCAATGTTGTCTTATCTGACATGCGAGTAAGCTATGTTATGTTATGCATTGTGCACCTCTTTCCATGTGGCATATGCCGCATGGCTAATTTGCATACGATGGTCCTAATTTAAATATATGTTAATTAGCCATGTGCTATCGTGGATCATGTGGTATCAATGCTCGTGGGTCTCTGTGATTGGCCAAGCGTTGATTTTCTGCCTTGCTCAAGGGCACGTCGGGACCGAGACAATTGGGCGATACCCTTGGCGCAGTCGGTAGTGTTGTCGCCTCACAGCTAGAAGATCCTGGGTTCGATTCCCGCTGTGGGCGCTGGGGGCATGTTCTCTCCTCTGCGTCATCAATGCCCATACCCGAGGTGGGGTTAGCGAAAGGGCCTTTCTGTGTGGAGTTTGTATGTTCTCCCCGTTTCCCCTAGGGTATAGTACCCTCACATGTTCTCCCCGTGTCCCCTAGGGTAGGTACCCTCACATGTTCTCCCCGTGACCCCTAGGGTAGGTAGCCTCACAAAAACATGCAGTAATCCTGGTCAGAATGTGTGAAAGAGATAACTGTTACAATTGCGCAATTCAACAGACCCATTCAGGATTCTAAAAACGCCATCTCAATCCTGACCTAAGTTTTAAGTGTTTTAAGTGTGTTGTCTTTATCTCCTTGGGCAAATCATTCCATTGCACCGTTTGTACTACATGGAATACAAGCTACTGTTATGCTAATTACTGTCTGTTATTTACTTAGTATTATTTCTAGTAGTATTATTCACTGTCTCTATTGTTTATGTATTGTTATTTCTGTCTGTATGATTCCAGAAGTGTCCACCACAGAGCAGAGTCTCCAACTCCCAGCCTTCTGTCTGTGAAGAGTGACTGGTCTAAACCAGGAAATCCTCCTGACTTCAGTAACGAACCTGGACCTCCTGATTCACAGTATGTCAACCCTCCTATAAATATATACAACACTATTTACACTGTAACACTATACAATATACACTATAACACTGTACAATATACACTATAACATATTTTATACTGACGGTGAGATGGCGGGCAGCTGTGTTCTGCACTAGCTGTAAACGCCTGAGTGATGCCTGGTCGATGCCAATATACAAAGAGTTGCAATAATCTATTCTTGATGAAATCAAAGCATGGATAACCATCTCCAGCTGTTTTTAGGGGAGGTAGGATTTGACCGTGGCGATGATTGGAATTTGGAAGAAGAGTTTTAACGACGGAGCTGATTGTTTATTAAGTTTAAAATCTTTATCAAAAATAAAACCAAGAGGGGGGACAGTGGCACAGTCGGTAGTGTTGTCGCCTCACAGCTAGAAGATCCTGGGTTCGATTCCCGCTTTGGGAGCTGGGGGCGTGTTCTCTCCTCTGCGTCATCAATGCCCATACCCGAGGCGGGGTTGACGAAAGGGCCTTTCTGTGTGGAGTTTGTATGTTCTCCCCGTTTCCCCTAGGGTATAGTACCCTCACATGTTCTCACGTGTCCCCTAGGGTAGGTACCCTCACATGTTCTCCCCGTGTCCCCTAGGGTAGGTACCCTCACATGTTCTCCCCGTGACCCCTAGGGTATAGGTACCCTCACATGTTCTCCCCGTGACCCCTAGGGTAGGTACCCTCACATGTTCTCCCCGTGTCCTCTAGGGTAGGTACCCTCACATGTTCTCCCCGTGTCCCCTAGGGTAGGTACCCTCGCATGTTCTCCCCGTGTCCTCTAGGGTAGGTACCCTCACATGTTCTCCCCGTGACCCCTAGGGTAGGTAGCCTCACAAAAACATGCAGTAATCCTGGTCGGAATGTGTGAAAGAGATAACTGTTAAAATTGCTCAATTCAACAGACCCATTCAGGATTCTAAAAACGCCATCTCAATCCTGACCTAAGTTTTAAGTGTTTTAAGTGTGTTGTCTTTATCTCCTTGGGCAAATCATTCCATTGCACCGTTTGTATTACATAGAATACAAGCTACTGTTATGCTAATTACTGTCTGTTATTTACTTAGTATTATTTCTAGTAGTATTATTCACTGTCTCTATTGTTTATGTATTGTTTTTTCTGTCTGTATGATTCCAGAAGTGTCCACCACAGAGCAGAGTCTCCAACTCCCAGCCTTCTGTCTGTGAAGAGTGACTGGTCTAAACCAGGAAATCCTCCTGACTTCAGTAACGAACCTGGACCTCCTGATTCACAGTATGTCAACCCTCCTATAAATATATACAACACTATTTACACTGTAACACTATACAATATACGCTATAACACTATACAATATACACTATAACATATTTTATACTGCCGGTGAGATGGCGGGCAGCTGTGTTCTGCACTAGCTGTAAACGCCTGAGTGATGCCTGGTCGATGCCAATATACAAAGAGTTGCAATAATCTATTCTTGATGAAATCAAAGCATGGATAACCATCTCCAGCTGTTTTTAGGGGAGGTAGGATTTGACCGTGGCGATGATTGGAATTTGGAAGAAGAGTTTTAACGACGGAGCTGATTGTTTATTAAGTTTAAAATCTTTATCAAAAATAAAACCAAGAGGGGGGACAGTGGCACAGTCGGTAGTGTTGTCGCCTCACAGCTAGAAGATCCTGGGTTCGATTCCCGCTTTGGGAGCTGGGGGCGTGTTCTCTCCTCTGCGTCATCAATGCCCATACCCGAGGCGGGGTTGACGAAAGGGCCTTTCTGTGTGGAGTTTGTATGTTCTCCCCGTTTCCCCTAGGGTATAGTACCCTCACATGTTCTCACGTGTCCCCTAGGGTAGGTACCCTCACATGTTCTCCCCGTGTCCCCTAGGGTAGGTACCCTCACATGTTCTCCCCGTGACCCCTAGGGTATAGGTACCCTCACATGTTCTCCCCGTGACCCCTAGGGTAGGTACCCTCACATGTTCTCCCCGTGTCCTCTAGGGTAGGTACCCTCACATGTTCTCCCCGTGTCCCCTAGGGTAGGTACCCTCGCATGTTCTCCCCGTGTCCTCTAGGGTAGGTACCCTCACATGTTCTCCCCGTGACCCCTAGGGTAGGTAGCCTCACAAAAACATGCAGTAATCCTGGTCGGAATGTGTGAAAGAGATAACTGTTAAAATTGCTCAATTCAACAGACCCATTCAGGATTCTAAAAACGCCATCTCAATCCTGACCTAAGTTTTAAGTGTTTTAAGTGTGTTGTCTTTATCTCCTTGGGCAAATCATTCCATTGCACCGTTTGTACTACATGGAATACAAGCTACTGTTATGCTAATTACTGTCTGTTATTTACTTAGTATTATTTCTAGTAGTATTATTCACTGTCTCTATTGTTTATGTATTGTTTTTTCTGTCTGTATGATTCCAGAAATGTCCACCACAGAGCAGAGTCTCCAACTCCCAGCCTTCTGTCTGTGAAGAGTGACTGGTCTAAACCAGGAAATCCTCCTGACTTCAGTAACGAACCTGGACCTCCTGATTCACAGTATGTCAACCCTCCTATAAATATATACAACACTATAACACTGTAACACTATACAATATACACTATAACACTATACAATATACACTATAACATATTTTTTACTGACGGTGAGATGGCGGGAAGCTGTGTTCTGCACTAGCTGTAAACGCCTGAGTGATGCCTGGTCGATGCCAATATACAGAGTTGCAATAATCTATTCATGATGAAATCAAAGCATGGATAACCATCTCCAGCTGTTTTTAGGGGAGGTAGGATTTGACCGTGGCGATGATTGGAATTTGGAAGAAGAGCGTTTTAACGACGGAGCTGATTTGTTTTTTAAGTTTAAAATCTTTATCAAAAATAAAACCAAGAGGGGGGACAGTGGCACAGTCGGTAGTGTTGTCGCCTCACAGCTAGAAGATCCTGGGTTCGATTCCCGCTGTGGGCGCTGGGGGCGTGTTCTCTCCTCTGCGTCATCAATGCCCATACCCGAGGCGGGGTTGGCGAAAGGGCCTTTCTGTGTGGAGTTTGTATGTTCTCCCCCTTTCCCCTAGGGTATAGTACCCTCACATGTTCTCCCCGTGTCCCCTAGGGTAGGTACCCTCACATGTTCTCCCCGTGTCCCCTAGGGTATAGTACCTTCACATGTTCTCCCCGTGTCCCCTAGGGTATAGGTACCCTCACATGTTCTCCCCGTGTCCCCTAGGGTAGGTACCCTCACAAAAACATGCAGTAATCCTGGTCGGAATGTGTGAAAGAGATAACTGTTACAATTGCTCAATTCAACAGACCCATTCAGGATTCTAAAAACGCCATCTCAATCCTGACCTAAGTTTTAAGTGTTTTAAGTGTGTTGTCTTTATCTCCTTGGGCAAATCATTCCATTGCACCGTTTGTACTACATGGAATACAAGCTACTGTTATGCTAATTACTGTCTGTTATTTACTTAGTATTATTTCTAGTAGTATTATTCACTGTCTCTATTGTTTATGTATTGTTTTTTCTGTCTGTATGATTCCAGAAATGTCCACCACAGAGCAGAGTCTCCAACTCCCAGCCTTCTGTCTGTGAAGAGTGACTGGTCTAAACCAGGAAATCCTCCTGACTTCAGTAACGAACCTGGACCTCCTGATTCACAGTATGTCAACCCTCCGATAAATATATACAACACTATTTACACTGTAACACTATACAATATACACTATAACACTATACAATATACACTATAACATATTTTATACTGACGGTGAGATGGCGGGCAGCTGTGTTCTGCACTAGCTGTAAACGCCTGAGTGATGCCTGGTCGATGCCAATATACAAAGAGTTGCAATAATCTATTCTTGATGAAATCAAAGCATGGATAACCATCTCCAGCTGTTTTTAGGGGAGGTAGGATTTGACCGTGGCGATGATTGGAATTTGGAAGAAGAGAGTTTTAACGACGGAGCTGATTGTTTATTAAGTTTAAAATCTTTATCAAAAATAAAACCAAGAGAGGGGACAGTGGCACAGTCGGTAGTGTTGTCGCCTCACAGCTAGAAGATCCTGGGTTCGATTCCCGCTGTGGGCGCTGGGGGCGTGTTCTCTCCTCTGCGTCATCAATGCCCATACCCGAGGCGGGGTTGGCGAAAGGGCCTTTCTGTGTGGAGTTTGTATGTTCTCCCCGTTTCCCCTAGGGTATAGTACCCTCACATGTTCTCCCGTGTCCCCTAGGGTAGGTACCCTCACATGTTCTCCCCGTGACCCCTAGGGTAGGTACCCTCACATGTTCTCCCTGTGACCCCTAGGGTAGGTACCCTCACATGTTCTCCCCGTGTCCCCTAGGGTAGGTACCCTCACATGTTCTCCCCGTGTCCCCTAGGGTAGGTACCCTCACATGTTCTCCCCGTGACCCCTAGGGTAGGTAGCCTCACAAAAACATGCAGTAATCCTAGTCGGAATGTGTGAAAGAGATAACTGTTAAAATTGCTCAATTCAACAGACCCATTCAGGATTCTAAAAACGCCATCTCAATCCTGACCTAAGTTTTAAGTGTGTTGTCTTTATCTCCTTGGGCAAATCATTCCATTGCACTGTTTGTACTACATGGAATACAAGCTATTGTTATGCTAATTACTGTCTGTTATTTACTTAGTATTATTTCTAGTAGTATTATTCACTGTCTCTATTGTTTATGTATTGTTTTTTCTGTCTGTATGATTCCAGAAGTGTCCACCACAGAGCAGAGTCTCCAACTCCCAGCCTTCTGTCTGTGAAGAGTGACTGGTCTAAACCAGGAAATCCTCCTGACTTCAGTAACGAACCTGGACCTCCTGATTCACAGTATGTCAACCCTCCTATAAATATATACAACACTATAACACTGTAACACTATACAATATACACTATGGGCCTGATTCTTCAACGCGTTTACGCTGATATAATGACGTGAAGCTAGCGGAAAGGCATTTACGTGGATTTCCCACATTAATTTGGAATTCATGGAAATGGCCGTGAACTTGACGCTCACGTAGGTTGGTCGGAAACTCCGTAAAATCCCACGGGACCTCTTTAGGTGGCGGACGAATTTACGGATATATTCAGAAGGCTTTAGTCTTCATGCTGAATCAATAAATAGTTCCCAAATCGCAGATAAAATATGTAGGCATGTGTCCCGACCTAGACCTGCAATGCCTGTGAACATTTAATTATACTTCGTACTATATATATGATATATAAAAGCCGAGTGCACTTTTACTTGTATGCCTATGCATGCATTCTAGAGGCAAGTCCCATAAGGAAACTGCCCCTGCAAGCGACACCTTTTTATTTATTTATTAGGATATTTCTATAGCATGCGCGATTGCGCTGCTCACTTGACAGCCTTCTCTAGGCTACTCGCAGTGCAACGCGTTGTGAGCTTGTAGATCGGCTCCCGTGGACTTGCGCTGCATGTTAAAAAACAAACTCATAATTATAATAAGAACATAGGCCTATACTTATCTGCATTCTGCACTGTACGAATCCAACGTTGTTTAGTGTTGTTTAGTGAGTCAGTTATCTGACTGTCGGTGTGTGTGTGTGTGTGTGTGTGTGTGTGTGTGTGTGTGTGTGTGTGTGTGTGTGGGGGGCGGACAGCAGCATGCGGCCGCTGAACCGAGTCCAATCTGGGTGAAATTTACATTGGAAAATTAATATAACGGCGTGGTGAGCCCCGGCAAGGACAGAACACGGCCCGGCCTGACTGTTATATGGTCTATCTATGGCATTCTATGGTTCACAGACATGCCGGTCTGACAGACAGACAGCAGTCACGACGAGGGCTATAAATCCACATTATGGCATCAGCGCGTGCAATTTGGCCAGTCAGTTTTAAGCCAGCTCACCTTAATTAATTATAATATGGGCAACGTTGTTGCTGTGTAGGCTATAATATGCTGTAGGCTACTACATTGATCTCATCATGAGATGAATCAAGTTTGCCGTGTCCCGCGAATCATTTTAATATGACGACATCATGAAATTAATTTACATCTGATACCGGATATCTATTTTACTTCTGCAGGCGAGTGTTCTTTCTTTTTTTATAACCCTGCAGTGCATTCATCAGTAAGGGCTTATCATTGCCGAGTTGTAATATAGCATTTGGTCGTGTGGTGAACAGTACAAATTAACTTCTTTCTCATTATGTGAAAGTAACTGTAACATATCAGTTAACTCTGACATTTAAGGATCGAGTGAAGCAATGCGTGCCAAGTTGGCAAGTTTCGTTTATAATTATATACATATAACTCGCGCTGTTTGCTTGAAGATCTGTCCGTGCAGAGAACCTCCTGTCAAAATTAACTACTCTACAAGCTCATCGCGCTGTAGAATTTAAAGTTTGGGAATCCTCTGTGCCGGCTATGATGACGTATTTCGAGATTTCCTGTTGCCTTATATGGTGTAGAATGGGCGTGGATGTTCCAACTAACCAGGCGACACCAGGCGAATCGCTTGGGGAAAATGCGGAAAGGATACACTCAGCGATCCGCATGAATGAAGTGATTACACCAGCTTCTCTGAATAACACGTCATCTCAACGTAGCTTGATCAGACGGATAAATACGATATCTGTTTCCGCCACAGTGTAACGGTGGCGTATTTCTTTTTAATGAATCAGGCCCTATAACACTATACAATATACACTATAACATATTTTATACTGACGGTGAGATGGCGGTCAGCTGTGTTCTGCACTAGCTGTAAACGCCTGAGTGATGCCTGGTCGATGCCAATATACAAAGAGTTGCAATAATCTATTCTTGATGAAATCAAAGCATGGATAACCATCTCCAGCTGTTTTTAGGGGAGGTAGGATTTGACCGTGGCGATGATTGGAATTTGGAAGAAGAGAGTTTTAACGACGGAGCTGATTGTTTATTAAGTTTAAAATCTTTATCAAAAATAAAACCAAGAGAGGGGACAGTGGCACAGTCGGTAGTGTTGTCGCTTCACAGCTAGAAGATCCTGGGTTCGATTCCCGCTGTGGGCGCTGGGGGCGTGTTCTCTCCTCTGCGTCATCAATGCCCTTACCCAAGGCGGGGTTGGCGAAAGGGCTTTTCTGTGTGGAATTTGTATGTTCTCCCCGTTTCCCCTAGGGTATAGTACCCTCACATGTTCTCCCTTGTCCCCTAGGGTAGGTACCCTCACATGTTCTCCCCGTGTCCCCTAAGGTAGGTACCCTCACATGTTCTCCCCGTGACCCCTAGGGTATAGGTACCCTCACATGTTCTCCCCGTGTCCTCTAGGGTAGGTACCCTCACATGTTCTCCCCGTGTCCTCTAGGGTAGGTACCCTCACATGTTCTCCCCGTGTCCCCTAGGCTAGGTACCCTCACATGTTCTCCCCGTGACCCCTAGGGTAGGTAGCCTCACAAAAACATGCAGTAATCCTGGTCGGAATGTGTGAAAGAGATAACTGTTAAAATTGCTCAATTCAACAGACCCATTCAGGATTCTAAAAACGCCATCTCAATCCTGACCTAAGTTTTAAGTGTTTTAAGTGTGTTGTCTTTATCTCCTTGGGCAAATCATTCCATTGCACCGTTTGTACTACATGGAATACAAGCTACTGTTATGCTAATTACTGTCTGTTATTTATTTAGCATTATTTCTAGTAGTATTATTCACTGTCTCTATTGTTTATGTATTGTTTTTTCTGTCTGTATGATTCCAGAAGTGTCCACCACAGAGCAGAGTCTCCAACTCCCAGCCTTCTGTCTGTGAAGAGTGACTGGTCTAAACCAGGAAATCCTCCTGACTTCAGTAACGAACCTGGACCTCCTGATTCACAGTATGTCAACCCTCCTATAAATATATACAACACTATAACACTGTAACACTATACAATATACACTATGGGCCTGATTCTTCAACGCGTTTACGCTGATATAATGACGTGAAGCTAGCGGAAAGGCATTTACGTGGATTTCCCACATTAATTTGGAATTCATGGAAATGGCCGTGAACTTGACGCTCACGTAGGTTGGTCGGAAACTCCGTAAAATCCCACGGGACCTCTTTAGGTGGCGGACGAATTTACGGATATATTCAGAAGGCTTTAGTCTTCATGCTGAATCAATAAATAGTTCCCAAATCGCAGATAAAATATGTAGGCATGTGTCCCGACCTAGACCTGCAATGCCTGTGAACATTTAATTATACTTCGTACTATATATATGATATATAAAAGCCGAGTGCACTTGCACTTGTATGCCTATGCATGCATTCTAGAGGCAAGTCCCATAAGGAAACTGCCCCTGCAAGCGACACCTTTTTATTTATTTATTAGGATATTTCTATAGCATGCGCGATTGCGCTGCTCACTTGACAGCCTTCTCTAGGCTACTCGCAGTGCAACGCGTTGTGAGCTTGTAGATCGGCTCCCGTGGACTTGCGCTGCATGTTAAAAAACAAACTCATAATTATAATAAGAACATAGGCCTATACTTATCTGCATTCTGCACTGTACGAATCCAACGTTGTTTAGTGTTGTTTAGTGAGTCAGTTATCTGACTGTCGGTGTGTGTGTGTGTGTGTGTGTGTGTGTGTGTGTGTGTGTGTGTGTGTGTGTGTGTGGGGGGCGGACAGCAGCATGCGGCCGCTGAACCGAGTCCAATCTGGGTGAAATTTACATTGGAAAATTAATATAACGGCGTGGTGAGCCCCGGCAAGGACAGAACACGGCCCGGCCTGACTGTTATATGGTCTATCTATGGCATTCTATGGTTCACAGACATGCCGGTCTGACAGACAGACAGCAGTCACGACGAGGGCTATAAATCCACATTATGGCATCAGCGCGTGCAATTTGGCCAGTCAGTTTTAAGCCAGCTCACCTTAATTAATTATAATATGGGCAACGTTGTTGCTGTGTAGGCTATAATATGCTGTAGGCTACTACATTGATCTCATCATGAGATGAATCAAGTTTGCCGTGTCCCGCGAATCATTTTAATATGACGACATCATGAAATTAATTTACATCTGATACCGGATATCTATTTTACTTCTGCAGGCGAGTGTTCTTTCTTTTTTTATAACCCTGCAGTGCATTCATCAGTAAGGGCTTATCATTGCCGAGTTGTAATATAGCATTTGGTCGTGTGGTGAACAGTACAAATTAACTTCTTTCTCATTATGTGAAAGTAACTGTAACATATCAGTTAACTCTGGGGTCCAGGTCTTTTTTCCGACAGCCTTTTAGCCGACGGAGCAAAGGTCCGACAATGTCGGACCTTTGCTCCGTCGGCTAGAAGGCTGTCGCCAACAGTCAGACATGACATTAGACAGACAGAAGTTCACCCCAATGGTAGACACGACAATAGTCCGACACTGCGCGCGTGCACGTGTGTCGGAAAATTGCCTCGTCGACTCAAAGCGTTGTCGGAAAAGGGCCGCCTCCCACATGGGGGTAGGGTTGCGAGTGGGAGAGAGAAAGAGAGGGGGGGGGGGGGAGAGAGAGAGGGGGGGTGGGGGTGTGAGAGAGCCGGCCGTGGGAGGGAGGGACGGGGGTCCTTTTTTAATATTTTTTTTTATTTTCGGTTTACAGTTTATTTAATACTAGTGACACCCATCCATAGAAAAAACTAGTCCTCTCGTAGTCTAGCGGTTTGTGTTCAGGGCAATGAGTTTTTGTTGCATGTCTTAGCAGGTTCAAATCTCGGTTAAAGCAAACACGTATTTGTTTAATATCCTTCCTTAATATTATAAACTCAAACTAAGTATTAATTTCCTATAGACTGGTTGTATACTGGTTATAAGGTAGACTGTTTATAATGTCCTATAATCATATATGCAAGAGCCAAACTTTATTAATATTATAAACTCAAACTAAGTATTTATTTCCTATATGTACGGGCTTAGCGCTTCCGACTACACCCCACAACGCGCCTCTTTAGAGCATGGCACACACCCACACACACCCACACACACACACACACACACACACACACACACACACACACACACACACGCACACACACACACCCCCCACAACAAACGATTAGCGCTCTTTAGAGCACCCCCCACACCCCCCCCCCACACACACACACACACACACACACACACACACACACACACACACACACACACACACACACACACACGCACACACACACACCCCCCACAACAAACGATTAGCGCTCTTTAGAGCACCCCCCACACCCCCCCCCCCACACACACACACACACACACACACACACACACACACACACACACACACACACACACACACACACACACGCACACACACCCCCCACAACAAACGATTAGCGCTCTTTAGAGCACCCCCCACACCCCCCCCCCCCCCCCACACACACACACACACACACACAGAGGCTACCCCTCCCTCCAGTTCAGTCTCAGATGTCTGTCGTCTCGTGAGGTGTTTGGGCACACCCCACAACAACCGATTAGCGCTCTTTAGAGGCCCCCCCCCCCCCCCCCCCCACACACACACACACACAACAAACTATTAGCGCTCTTTAGACACCCCCACACACACACCCCCACCCACACCCCCACACACACACACACACACACACACACACACACACACACACTGTGATATTGAGAATGAGTTCCATTTTATTTTCTATTGCCCAAAAGTTATTTAACAGATGTAAAAAATATAGATCTGATGAGGTTAAGTGATGCAGAGCGAATGAGATGGATTTTCGAACAAAAGATATTGGCATTAGCAGAATATATAGAGAAAGCTTGGGACATACGGACAAAGAAAACTTATATGTGATGTATTTTATTTTATCTTATGATAATGCTTATTTCTGTTTTGATCAAATACTTTGTGTAACTTCTGTGTGGGAAGTGAACGTGATATTGTTTATTTATGTTGTTGGTGTTTTATAATCCCGTAAGGGATGGGTCTTAACGACAAGACACGAAAATAAAAATGTATTAATTCATTCATTCATTCACACACACATCTTTCGTCACTAATAGAAGCCTAATGTATATCATTATAGAGTCTAATGTATATCATTATAGAGTCCTAATAGAGGCCTATAAAGTATTCCCTTCTTTATCTTTGTCTGACCTGTCTTGAATCTGCGTGATTTATAGCGACATAGTGTGTGTGTGTGTGTGTGTGTGTGTGTGTGTGTGCAGCGCTTACATCATAACTGTTACATGAACACAATTCTCTTGCGGCATGACTTATACACCCATGAAAAATGGAAAATATAAATGTCATTAGAGTATACCATTTGGAACGGTTGAGATTTGGCTGATTGATTATAGCACAAGTTATATCTCAACATTTTTCGTATTATACTGTGTGTCCTGCTGTGGGCGGGTGCTCCAAAAATGCGCCAGGAATTAACACTGTATACAGTAAATCCTCGATTTTTCAATAGATTTTTATAATTTTTTGACAGAAATACATTTGCATTTAATTATAGACATTGCAATTCCCCTTTATAATAATAAGACGTTATTAATGTGAATTGAACTTGTCATATAAAATGGACAATCTTTGCAAATTACTCTCTGACCCCCCCCCACCCCCCCCCCACCGATCACCTATCCTATAGAACAGCTTACAGGCGTGACAAATAAAACAAAAGAATGGATACGCCCTGAACCCACTCATCAGCCCCATATATAGCCGCCTGTAGATCTGATTTACTTTAAAAACTTTTTTCAACCATGGCGTATATGCAAGATGGAGCAAGAGGCGGACGCATACTGGTTCTTGACGGCTTCAGGTATCAGAGGAACAAACAGAGGGGACAGAAAATCTTTTGGCGCTGTGCACGAAAGACACGAGTAGCCCTGCCAGAGTTCCACATCGTATCAACGCATTTGAGACGAATGAGACGCGGCCTTTTACCCGAAATTCCTGCCGTGGTTGCAGATGTGAACATCGCTGGGCCCTGGGCCTCGACGTGGAACGGCAATCGTTTTTTGTCTTTACTCGACCCTGACTGGGAGTTTGTCATTTTTGCAACTGACGAAAACTACCGACAACTGAGCCGGTAATTAAATTAACTATATTAACCTATATCTTAATTTTGCTATGACACTATTTGATGTTAATTTGACATTAATTTCTATTTTACTTTCCCAGATGCCCAGAGATTTACGTTGATGGCACTTTTAAATCCTGTCCAGCACCATACCTCCAGTTTCTGACCATTCACGGAAGGTAATTATTAGTGTTCAAATGTTATCCAAATTGTTGCTTACAACCATCCGTCTGTGTCCCTGATGTTTGTGTGTTTTATAAAAAGAAAACCTTACAGAGAGATGAATTAGTGTAGGCATACATTATTTAATTGTGACTTTTTTATTCATGTAGGTACAGAGAAGACAGGGTTCTACCATTTGTGCTTTGTCTAACAACCAGCAAAACGGTGGGCGTCTACCGGGCGATTCTCAGCCATGTGAAGGGCAAGGTTTTGGAATTAACTGGCCAACGCTGGCGTCCGAGAAGAGTCGTTTTGGACTTCGAGGTCTCAATGCTCCGGGCTTTGGAAACAGAGCTTCCACGTACAGCGCAAAGTGCCTGCTACTTCCACTTCACACAGTCGCTCTGGAGACGGGTTCAAGCTTTGGGTCTCGTGGCGAGATATCGGGACGTCGACTCCCTGAGGAAATGCATTAGGAAGATAATGGCCATTGGGTATGTTTTTATATCAACTTTTTAGGCTACATAATATTACGCTAAAGATCTGTTTTCATTTACTGCTCTAAACAAATCCTTGTCCTTGTTTTCCATTAAGTTAAATTGTAATTAATGTCTTTCTGTTAATCATTACAGGTACCTACCACCAGACGTCGTGGCAGACGCCTTTGCAGGACTGTCTGATTCTAGGTCGACCGCCCGTCTCACCCGGAGATTTCCTAGCCTACAGAGGTTCATCCTGTATGTGAACCGCAATTACATCCGAGACGGGTGTCAGTTTCCCATTCCGTTATGGAATGTCTACGAACGTGACATCTCCAACCGCACAAACAACAGCGTTGAATGTAATAATTGTTTTCTATTTCATTTTTAAATAACACAATTACAGAAACTCGCTATCACTGAGATGTCACCCGTTCTAATCTACTTTTTGTATCAACTTCAGCATTTCACCACAGGTGGAATCTTACCCTTCAGCGCAGACATCCTAACATCTGGGTATTCCTCACCTATTTGATGGACGAACAGAGCCAGACAGAGGCCCATGCACGCGCCGCACGCCGCGGGGAGCCGGGGCCCCTGAGACGCTTGAAATGGAGAAAACTTGAGAGACGCATTAAACGCCTCAAACGAGACTACGCAAATGGACGTCTCAACGGAACGGAATACTGGAATGCAGTGCGTCACTTAATCCAGACTTTTACATGAGGTGAGGAAAGAAAAATAAATAAATTAAACGGTCTGAATTCAGTGTCTTCCATATGAGTAATGAGAACTGACTCCAAATTTTAATTGTGTTTATTGTTACTTTACAGGTGACTCATCGGCTCATCCAGCTCATGCAGGGATGCTGCTCCAGGAAGACAACATCCTGCTTTTTTTTTTAATGTGTCATTTATTTTTATTTGATATTTTTTATTACGTTTTTATGACACAAGATGTATTTTTTATTTTTTTGTAATTTTGTTGCACCTTATTTGTTATTGTACATACGAACATACCTTAAATACTTTTTAGTACTTACTTTTTGTCCTTTTTTACCTGTTTTTTTATTGAACCTTATGCACCTTATTTTTTTATTGCACCTTATTTGTTATTGTACATACGAACATACCTTAAACACTTTTTAGTACTTACTTTTTGTCCTTTTTTTCCTGTTTTTTTCATTGAACCTTATGCACCTTTTTTTTTATTGCACCTTATTTTGTTGCTAGTACTTTAAAATTTTGTTTGTTTTTAAATAAAAAATTGTAAGTAGCCTATGTGATTCATTGAAGCAGGCCAGCACTGTCATGTGATGTCTCTCTCTGACGTCTTACTTTTTCAGACAACTATATAGAAACCGTTTAGGGTAGCTAGGGTAATGGTAAATACTTAACTTAAACAGTCTACCTTATGTGGTCTATAGGAAATGAATACTTAGTTTGAGTTTATAATATTAATAAAAAACCCGTTGCTGTCAGATTAATGTAAATAAAAACGTAAAAAAACCCCGTTGCTGTCAGATTAATGTAAATAAAAACGTAAATCAAAGCGTCAATAATCTCCACCCACTATATAAGGAAGGATAACAAATACGTGTTTGCTTTAACCGAGATTTGAACCTGCTATGACATGCAACAAAAACTCATTGCCCTGAACACAAACCGCTAGACTACGAGAGGACTAGTTTTTTCTATGGATGGGTGTCACTAGTATTAAATAAACTGTAAACCGAAAATAAAAAAAAATATTAAAAAAGGACCCCCGTCCCTCCCTCCCACGGCCGGCTCTCTCACACCCCCACCCCCCCTCTCTCTCACCCCCCCCCCCCCTCTCTTTCTCTCTCCCACTCGCAACCCTACCCCCATGTGGGAGGCGGCCCTTTTCCGACAACCCTTTGAGTCGACGAGGCAATTTTCCGACACACGTGCATGCGCGCAGTGTCGGACTATTGTCGCGTCTACCATTGGGGTGAACTTCTGTCTGTCTAATGTCATGTCTGACTGTTGGCGACAGCCTTCTAGCCGACGGAGCAAAGGTCCGACATTGTCGGACCTTTGCCCCGTCGGCTAGAAGGGTGTCGGAAAATAGTCCGCCTCCCTTAACTCTGACATTTAAGGATCGAGTGAAGCAATGCGTGCCAAGTTGGCAAGTTTCGTTTATAATTATATACATATAACTCGCGCTGTTTGCTTGAAGATCTGTCCGTGCAGAGAACCTCCTGTCAAAATTAACTACTCTACAAGCTCATCGCGCTGTAGAATTTAAAGTTTGGGAATCCTCTGTGCCGGCTATGATGACGTATTTCGAGATTTCCTGTTGCCTTATATGGTGTAGAATGGGCGTGGATGTTCCAACTAACCAGGCGACACCAGGCGAATCGCTTGGGGAAAATGCGGAAAGGATACACTCAGCGATCCGCATGAATGAAGTGATTACACCAGCTTCTCTGAATAACACGTCATCTCAACGTAGCTTGATCAGACGGATAAATACGATATCTGTTTCCGCCACAGTGTAACGGTGGCGTATTTCTTTTTAATGAATCAGGCCCTATAACACTATACAATATACACTATAACATATTTTATACTGACGGTGAGATGGCGGTCAGCTGTGTTCTGCACTAGCTGTAAACGCCTGAGTGATGCCTGGTCGATGCCAATATACAAAGAGTTGCAATAATCTATTCTTGATGAAATCAAAGCATGGATAACCATCTCCAGCTGTTTTTAGGGGAGGTAGGATTTGACCGTGGCGATGATTGGAATTTGGAAGAAGAGAGTTTTAACGACGGAGCTGATTGTTTATTAAGTTTAAAATCTTTATCAAAAATAAAACCAAGAGAGGGGACAGTGGCACAGTCGGTAGTGTTGTCGCTTCACAGCTAGAAGATCCTGGGTTCGATTCCCGCTGTGGGCGCTGGGGGCGTGTTCTCTCCTCTGCGTCATCAATGCCCTTACCCAAGGCGGGGTTGGCGAAAGGGCTTTTCTGTGTGGAATTTGTATGTTCTCCCCGTTTCCCCTAGGGTATAGTACCCTCACATGTTCTCCCGTGTCCCCTAGGGTAGGTACCCTCACATGTTCTCCCCGTGTCCCCTAGGGTAGGTACCCTCACATGTTCTCCCCGTGACCCCTAGGGTATAGGTACCCTCACATGTTCTCCCCGTGTCCTCTAGGGTAGGTACCCTCACATGTTCTCCCCGTGTCCTCTAGGGTAGGTACCCTCACATGTTCTCCCCGTGTCCCCTAGGCTAGGTACCCTCACATGTTCTCCCCGTGACCCCTAGGGTAGGTAGCCTCACAAAAACATGCAGTAATCCTGGTCGGAATGTGTGAAAGAGATAACTGTTAAAATTGCTCAATTCAACAGACCCATTCAGGATTCTAAAAACGCCATCTCAATCCTGACCTAAGTTTTAAGTGTTTTAAGTGTGTTGTCTTTATCTCCTTGGGCAAATCATTCCATTGCACCGTTTGTACTACATGGAATACAAGCTACTGTTATGCTAATTACTGTCTGTTATTTATTTAGCATTATTTCTAGTAGTATTATTCACTGTCTCTATTGTTTATGTATTGTTTTTTCTGTCTGTATGATTCCAGAAGTGTCCACCACAGAGCAGAGTCTCCAACTCCCAGCCTTTTGTCTTTGAAGAGTGACTGGTCTAAACCAGGAAATCTTCCTGACTTCAGTAACGAACCTGGACCTCCTGATTCACAGTATGTCAACCCTCCTATAAATATATACAACACTATAACACTGTAACACTATAAAATATACACTATACACTATAACATATTTTATACTGACGGTGAGATGGCGGGCAGCTGTGTTCTGCACTAGCTGTAAACGCCTGAGTGATGCCTGGTCGATGCCAATATACAAAGAGTTGCAATAATCTATTCTTGATGAAATCAAAGCATGGATAACCATCTCCAGCTGTTTTTAGGGGAGGTAGGATTTGACCGTGGCGATGATTGGAATTTGGAAGAAGAGAGTTTTAACGACGGAGCTGATTGTTTATTAAGTTTAAAATCTTTATCAAAAATAAAACCAAGAGAGGGGACAGTGGCACAGTCGGTAGTGTTGTCGCCTCACAGCTAGAAGATCCTGGGTTCGATTCCCGCTGTGGGCGCTGGGGGCGTGTTCTCTCCTCTGCGTCATCAATGCCCATACCCGAGGCGGGGTTGGCGAAAGGGCCTTTCTGTGTGGAGTTTGTATGTTCTCCCCGTTTCCCCTAGGGTATAGTACCCTCACATGTTCTCCCGTGTCCCCTAAGGTAGGTACCCTCACATGTTCTCCCCGTGACCCCTAGGGTAGGTACCCTCACATGTTCTCCCTGTGACCCCTAGGGTAGGTACCCTCACATGTTCTCCCCGTGTCCCCTAGGGTAGGTACCCTCACATGTTCTCCCCGTGTCCCCTAGGGTAGGTACCCTCACATGTTCTCCCCGTGACCCCTAGGGTAGGTAGCCTCACAAAAACATGCAGTAATCCTAGTCGGAATGTGTGAAAGAGATAACTGTTAAAATTGCTCAATTCAACAGACCCATTCAGGATTCTAAAAACGCCATCTCAATCCTGACCTAAGTTTTAAGTGTGTTGTCTTTATCTCCTTGGGCAAATCATTCCATTGCACTGTTTGTACTACATGGAATACAAGCTACTGTTATGCTAATTACTGTCTGTTATTTACTTAGTATTATTTCTAGTAGTATTATTCACTGTCTCTATTGTTTATGTATTGTTTTTTCTGTCTGTATGATTCCAGAAGTGTCCACCACAGAGCAGAGTCTCCAACTCCCAGCCTTTTGTCTTTGAAGAGTGACTGGTCTAAACCAGGAAATCTTCCTGACTTCAGTAACGAACCTGGACCTCCTGATTCACAGTATGTCAACCCTCCTATAAATATATACAACACTATAACACTGTAACACTATACAATATACACTTTAACACTATACAATATACACTATAACATATTTCATACTGACTGTGAGATGGCGGGCGGGTGTTCTGCACTAGCTGTAAACGCCTGAGTGATGCCTGGTCGATGCCAATATACAAAGAGTTGCAATAATCTATTCTTGATGAAATCAAAGCATGGATAACCATCTCCAGCTGTTTTTAGGGGAGGTAGGATTTGACCGTGGCGATGATTGGAATTTGGAAGAAGAGAGTTTTAAAATCTTTATCAAAAATAAAACAAGAGGTGGCACAGTCTGCATGTTTTCGCCTCACAGCTAGAAGATCCTGGCTTCGATTCCCGCTGTGGGCGAGTTTGTATGTTCTCCTGTTTCCCCTAGGGTAGGTACCCTCACATGTTCTCCCCGTGTCCCCTAGGGTTGGTACCCTCACATGTTCTCCCCGTGTACCCTAGGGTAGGTACCCTCACATGTTCTCCCAGTGACCCCTAGGGTAGGTACCCTCACATGTTCTCCCCGTGTCCCTAGGGTAGGTACCCTCACATGTTCTCCCCGTGTCCCTAGGGTAGGTACTGTGGAATCTCTGTGACCAAGGACCAGGCGGGACAGGGAATTGCAGCAGTTTCAACAGCTTTTTATTTAATCAACAAGGACATTATATTACAGGCAGAAGGAGAAACCCCCAGTAGGTTTCTGGGCAAATTATATTCCACACAAATGTCTGTTCCACAGGCGTTTTCCTCAGCCTGGATGAGGAGGATGAGAACAGAGCATTAGATTTCAATTCAGTATATACAGTCTCTGATAGCACGCTCCTCACTGGAGGGCTCTGTTTAACGCGATAAGACGGGGCGGGGTTCCCTTGCTTCGGGTGACGTCATCAGTCTTTATCTTTAACTGTAGCGGGTCTTCTCTCCCGATAGCGGGGGTTCAGCTCCGATAGAGCATAAATCTTCAGGCCGTTCTCGGCAAATCAAATGAGCGACTGTATGCCAGACAGTGCTCAATATAATATTGATAATAACAGGTTTCTTTACGACCTTTATTATAGAGGTTTCAGCGTCACCGTCGCTGTGGCGGGGCTGCCTTCCTCCCGCAGCGAGATGTGTGGAAATGGAACTCCTGTTCCTTTATTGTTTTAATCGTACAGTCCGATACTCTCCGTCGCTCTGACGTTTCCTGGACCGTTCCTAAGAGCCTGTGCTGAGAGGAGAGTGACAAGAGTGTCAACACATGCAGGAATATACACATACATGAATGGGTGGTGGTGGAAGTGTGTGTGTCTTCTTACCCCCCAACGGTATTTGCTGTGCGTGCCTCCGTGAGCGTGTGTGTGAATCAGCCGCTGTCAGACTCAGAACTGAATCTTCCTTTTATACTGCGGGTGTGGCCGATGGCTGATTTGGGTGTGGTCGTTCCATCATCTAAATCTCGCGGAGGGGGAGGTTTGGCACGTAGACATTCCCTACTACGAGGCCGAGGGCGGGCCTAGCTGCCCGAGGCGTCTTCTGTCTGACAGCGTGTCTGGTTGCCCTGGCAACGCACTTACCATCGCGGGGTGTCGCTAGCGAGACCCCACAGTACCCTCACATGTTCTCCCCGTGTCCCCTAGGTTAGGTACCCTCACATGTTCTCCCCGTGTCCTAGGGTAGGTAAAACATGCAGTAATCCTGGTCGGAATGTGTTAAAGGTCCAATGACATGCCCCAAAATTAATATGGGTGGTACAGTACATCACGTGGTCTGACTGAAAACAGTTTGAAAGCGTTCGCGATGGGCTACGGCGCTAGCAACAAGTGGCTACTAGGTCAGGCTAGCGTTTTTGACGGTACATTTAGCGTCATATTGGTTATAAATGTAATTGAAAAAATATATTTTTTCGCCCGAAACTCCCGCCCGAAAGAATGCAATTGAGGTTGGCGTGGGGTTTTTTAGGGGAACTGCAGCACAAGTGCAAATTTCGGACTGGAGTCCCACGTTCCCCCGGCCACCAACAACCCTGTCTGCCCGCTCTGAGTAGAGCCCTGAGCCCCGCAGCGCGACTACTGTTCTCTTCCCTTTCTTTCTTCCCCTCTCAGCCGAAGGCTGACTGTACACCCACTGTAATACCGTAGTTAGTTACCACAACATTGTTCAAGTGAACTATAGTGTGTTTGTTTGTATTCATTGTAATAATCAATATCGCTATGATGAATTATCGGCCTGGTTGTCCGAGCCGAGTGGGGAGGGGGGCTCTCTTTCTCTTTCTCTCTCTCTCTCTCTCTCTCTCTCTCTCTCTCTCACACACACACAATTTACAATTTAGGCATTTAGCAGACGCTCTTAATCCAGAGCGATTTACATTAAGCAAGAACAAAAGCATGGGAATACATCACATAAAAGCATTTATCATGAAACATGCGTAAGCTAAGAAAGTAACAGTGGAATATCTATAATGAAACTATACATATAAACTATACATATACTACTATATGCTATACATATGTACTATGGCGTGCTATGACTATATACAATGCAATTCTACATAACATGCTATAAGTCTGTATCAAATGCTATCTAAGTCTACAGAAATGCTATCTAAGGGGGTGGGGTAAGTGCTATGGGCCATGATGGAGTCTGAAAAGGTGGGTTTTCAGACTACGGCGGAAGATTGGGAGTGATGCTGCAGTTCTGACTGCAATGGGAAGTGCATTCCACAGTTTTGGAGCCAGAAGGGAGAAGAGTTTGGGACGTGTGGAGCGTTGTCCCGGCGTTTTTAGTGAGGGTACTTCCAGCTTCCCTGCGTTGGCTGATCTGAGTGCGCGGGAGGGTTTGTAGGGTTCAATCATACTTGCAAGAAATGGGGGAGCCATACCTTTGGTTGCTTTGAATGCCAGCATCAGAGTTTTGTATTCTGTGCGGGCAGCGACCGGGAGCCAGTGGAGGGAGCGGAGCAGGGGGGAGACATGTGAGAATTTTGGCTGGTTGAAGACCAAGCGAGCTGCGGCAACAGCCCAGTTCACTGCGTGCTGTGTGTGTGCTATGAACAGCCTGCACTGCAGCCTGCATGACCAGAAGACTAGGCTCAGTACCGCCGGCGGTGAGAGGGGGCATCTGAGACGGGCTAGACTACATGCGCGGCGATAAATCATCATAGCGATATTGATTATTACAATGAATAAGCATAAACACACGTACTTGAACAATGTTGTGGTACATAGGATATTTGAAGACTGATATGCATTTTAGCCCGGTGCAGTGCCGCTACTCAACCTGTGAGCAGGGCTCCGCAGCAGGCTGAACTTAGCCGTGGTTGAGGGCATGTCAGCGGGGGAGACAGAGAGCTAGATGGCCGGGGCATGGGACTCGAGTGCGAAATTGCGATTATGCAACAGTTACCCTAAAACAAAAAACACGTCAACTCAATGTCATTGTAACTAAGATTTTCGAGCGAAAAAATATTCTTTTGATTGAGACTTTCACCCAGTATGAAGCTAAATGTGACACCAAAATAGTAGCATAAGTTGCTATGCTACTACTGCCACCAAGCCCGGCGAGCCCGCATAGAAGTCGATGGGGAAAGTTAATCGGCACTATGACGTCGTCATCATGATAGCATTGTTTGATAGCCGTTCTTATCTCCCGAGGGGCGTGACATTGGGCCTTTATAACTGTTACAATCAGGGCTCCAGACTAACTTTTCACAGGTAGCACTGGTGCCACCTACCTTTTCAGTTGGTAGCGCCACCACAAATTAGGTAGCACCAACTTTTTCTTTGTATGACCTTATCACCAAGGCTAACAAAGGTTCTATTTCATACCTACTGACTGCCAGAGGCGGTGTTTTCAACACCTGGATATACATCGCGCGCACGCGCAGAGGTCGAATATTAATACCAAAAATGTCATTCGTGACCCCCTGTGGGCGTACCGATATAGGTGCCCAGTTCACAGGGTTCATCCTCTTTCATCTTTTCGCCTTCACAAGTCGATTTTTCTTATTGAGCTCCTGCTAGTCCTTCGAGGCTGCATACAGGGGCTCTCGACGCTGGCCATGCCTACGGAGCCTCAAAAAGCGCAGGTCGTTGAAACTGAAACAGCTACGCTTTTGTGTCTCAAAACCAACACGGTTGGAGCTGCCTGGTGCCCTTCAGAGACGCGTGGTTTGTTGTTTTTCATGACTGGGGATCCCCCCCGTGCGTTCGGTAGGAGCCACCTTGCGTCCTCCAGAGGCTGCATGGCGGCGATAATTCCCCGCCGGGCTCCCTGGTTCAACTATTATGTTGGACTTTGTTTTCTACAGGTAAGTTGTGTTACTTTACTTGCCCGGCGAGCGTGCCTGCTACAGCCTTGCGTTAGCTTCGCTTTGCTGTGTGGCGTTACATTGGGTTGGTGTCAGTGTTTGCTCGCTGAAATCCAACTTGTATGATTTGTTACAATTGTCGGTGGCGGCAGGGGCCGTCCATCCTCCCGACTAATGCATTAAGGGTTAGCGGTTGTGTGTTCACTATTAACCAAGAGCTAACTTAATGCTTCGTGGTGCTGTTGTTGTGGTCGCAGAGGTTCGTCTCGACAGCGACCGCGGCGGCGCTTATTTGATTATTAATCAATACTCATGTTGAATGGCCGCACGATGCTAAATGAGCAACAGCAATGTTTTATGGCGTCGGTAACTATGGGCTCGTAGAGGTGTGCCTCGCCTCGATAGAGCGACTGCCGCGACGCTAGTCATGTTGAATGACCAGTTGACCACTCCTCTCCACGTGTTTTCTGCAAGAAGAGTGTGTTTCGCTCTGTCGCAGATGTGCAATCTACCACATATATGTGGCGCTCGGTTGCACTTGCAACGATGTGTACCAAGAAGAGGTTTGTGTGGTCGTGACGTTAATGAGCGCTCCTCCCCAGACGATTTCTGGTTAAGGAACAAACTTTTTCAAAATGCAGGTCAAGTTGTAAACTCTGCTAGTTTGTTTTGCTCGTTATATCAAGCAGGAATATGACAATGTTGTCACTGTGTGCAGCGTGCTTAACGTCACAGCTTAACTTGAGTGTATACTGCTATCTGAGATACGCATAGTGTTTGTATCTCATAGCTTGAGTGTGATCCGCTCAGCTGCTTTTCGGGCAATACCCGTTTGTGCTTGGCAGTATAATTACTAATATAATGGTTCAAGCTTCTATCGCTTTACCCTTGCGTGGTTATCAAACTACGCCTGCATAGTATTGGTAACATATGTACTGATAAGTTGAGGTGAAGAAAATGCCAGCACTCATTGTATGTCCTTTTGCAAGGCCTGTATGGCCTTCCTCAGCGTTATACATGTACATAACATGTACTGATAACCAATAGGCATATAATGCTGTGCTTATCCCTATTTGGACTAGTCCTCATTAGCTGTCTTTGCAGCGGCTGCCCTGATCCTCCTCGGGGGCAAGACAACAGAATACATTGACTAGTACATATGTAGTCATGTACTTGATACTGTAGCTTGAGTGATCCATGCTTTTTGCTGCATTATCACTGACACTGGGGGTGTGTTTCGCTCCACTGCTGTCAGACTGTGTGCTTGGAACTGGCTTGAGTGGCCTTCGCTCTTCGCCATACATAGTATTGTTGACATACTGTGTACTGATGGTCATTTTTCACTAGCACCGAGGGCATATTCCGCCCCGCCACTATCATATTGTGCACTTGACACAGGCTTGAGTGATCCCCGCTCTTCGCCATGTCGGTATAGTACTAATGACATACTGTGTACAGATGCTTGGCTGTGTTATCACAGGCATTGAGAGTGTGTTTCATTCTGCTGCCTCCCACCGTATTACAGCGTGAAGGCTGCTGGTGTGAATACTTTGTGGTATCCGGTTAACTCATTCAACGCCAAGTGCTGAGTTAACTTAATTCTTATTAATTGCCCTGCACTAATTGGCATTAATATAGGCTTTGAGAGTGCTTTACGCTCTGCGGCCTGCCACTGTGTCTCAGCGTGAAGGCTGCCATAGTGCCCATATAGGCATTAAGAGAGTGTCCCTCGCTCTGCTGCCCGCTGTCGTCGTTCAGCGTGGAAACTACTGTCACGGTGTGCCATTGACTAGTATAAGCACTGAGTGTGTCTCACTCCACCGCTTCATCTAGTATAAACACTGTGCCCATATAGGCATTAAGAGAGTGTGTCTCGCTCCGCTGCCCGTTGTCATCGTTCAGCGTGGGAACTACTGTCACGGTGTGCCATTGACTAGTATAAGCACTGAGTGTGTCTCACTCCACCGCTTCATCTAGTATAAACACTGTGCCCATATAGGCATTAAGAGAGTGTCCCTCGCTCTGCTGCCCGCTGTCATCGTTCAGCGTGGGAACTACTGTCACGGTGTGCCATTGACTAGTATAAGCACTGAGTGTGTCTCACTCCACCGCTTCATCTAGTATAAACACTGTGCCCATATAGGCATTAAGAGAGTGTGTCTCGCTCCGCTGCCCGCTGTCATCGTTCAGTGTGGGAACTACTGTCACGGTGTGCCATTGACTAGTATAAGCACTGAGTGTGTCTCGCTCCACCGCTTCATCTAGTATAAACACTGTGCCCATATAGGCATTAAGAGAGTGTCCCTCGCTCCGCTGCCCGCTGTCATCGTTCAGCGTGGGAACTACTGTCACGGTGTGCCATTGACTAGTATAAGCACTGAGAGTGTGTCTCACTCCACCGCTTCATCTAGTATAAACACTGAGCGTGTGTTTCGCTATGCTACCATTATCTGGAGGTTACACAGTAACCGTGGTTATATAAGATATAAGTGAGGCATGTGCGAGTATGTGATTGTATGCCCTCGCTCGAGAGGGCATGTACTACGTCATGACTCAAAAGAGGTTTTTCAAAAGAGATTCTCTTATATACTTAATAGAATGTGAGGGTACTATAAGTGCTTCTGTTGCCCGCGCCCAAGTTGGACGCGACCCATAGCGAACTGCCGAGGGCTAGATTTTCGTGTAACCACGACATTGTGTACCTGGTACTCACTACTGCTTCGACATGTGCAGTATACTGCTTGCTGTCATAGCTTGAGTGTACATCACTCTGCTGCTGTTCAGATATTACTAATATACTTGGTATTAAAATGGTTGTATATGACAGTCCAAGTGTTTGACTTTGCCACTATACTAGGGCACTACCTGACACTGTAGCTTGAGTGATACTCGCTCTTTCGCTACAACTACATAACCAGTAGTATTTAGTGTCTCGCTCTGCTGCCGTTCATATGATTAGTGCAACATGCTGGTCCTCTCTGGTCCCACAGAGGAGGTCCATTACGTGCGCCTGTAGTCGTGTTTCGACTTGGGTGCCGGACACAGGCTATGGCTGTGGTTCATTCTTCCATCCATCTCCAACCGCTTATCCGTAGTCTGGTCGTGAGGGAAACGGCTCCACACCGAGAGCTGCAGACTTCCTCTCCAGATCAGCATTAGTAACTTCATTCTGGGGGATCCCGAGGCGATCCAAGGCCATTTTGAAGACATTGATGTTGTTGTGGCTGCATACTGCTGGCACGTATGTCAACTGTGTTGGCCGTGGTGGTGGCTGATTTGCCTCCCACGGGGATGCTAGCGTTGCGTTGATAGCGTAGCCCTTGTGAGATGTTGCTCTCTCAACTAGGGGAAATTTCAAGGTGGTACTGTTGGCCACTAAGTTGCTCAGGTTGAGAACTTCTTAACCCATTTAGGGCCGATGCTGTAAACGCCTTCAGAATCCTGACCTAGGTCTCTGAATGATTTCAAATGTCTATTTGAAGAATTGAGAAGAGTATATATGTGGATATATACTTGCATAGCAGCGGCAACCCAGACTTGTTCCTATCCTAATGGGTTGATAAATAGGTGCTGCTCTTTTCACTGCTGTTTGCAGAGCCGCTACTCATGGTCTGTGATGAGTATCACTGACCTTTTAGATTGCCTTCTGTGGGTGACCGAGACAGGGTCCCTAACCCTGGACTTAATGCCAGCATTGCTTCTCTGGTGGTCTCACTAGATGAAGCCTTCAAGCTAGTATGGCTATTGCCAGCTGGACTGGGACGTGTTAAACGGTCGCTTATTGGTCACCTCATCCTGGCCCTCTGGCCTGGATGGCACGGCACCTATGGGTGATGCTTGTTCTAGGCGTTAGCTTACGTGGTAACTAACTACCCTGATGATGTTGGGGCCTAGTGTGGCCCCAAGGGGCGGCCACGGCGGGTTAGTGAGCCCGCCTGGCGACCTAGAGCCCCTGGATGTCCCGGGTTCAATGCCAGATCCGGCCAGCAATGTGTCTATGTGTGTCGCGGTCTGAGCCCCTAATTGCTCCCCGAGCGCTGTAGAATGGCTGCTCATTGCTCCTAGTAGCAATACGATGGGCAAATGCAGGGGACACATGTTGCGTATGTGCAACTGTACAGCTGAGCTAGCTTGCACATTGATTATAGTCTCAGCATTCTAACAGGCCCCACTTCCAGGGAAGTACAGTGGGACACTTAACACTCTGCCGTCGTTCCAGGCCGGATGTTTGGGCCTGCTACCCAACAGACCTTGCAGCATAGTGCACAGTGAACAAGCAGCTTGGTTCAACTGAAGGTTTCTCCTTGATGCATGTTGTGACTGATGACGGTGGTGGTTTTCGCCTGATCCTCGATCTCAGACCTACCAGCTGCCTCTGGTCATGTATGCTGGGCACAGTGGATGTGCTCCAGGTGGTGCCATATTGAGAATGGTCTGCAAGCATGGCCTTGCTTAAACTCTTAGAGTTAATGGGGGGCTGCCGGACAGCTTCCACTGACCTGTCTCGTCTTGGACGAGTACAGTGCTGCCAGCCACTCCCTCTGGTTGTTGGGCACACCGAAGCGACATAGCCAGTTGCTTCTCTAGGGCTGCTTTCATTGCACCCTTTTACATGTCCTGTCTATAATTTCTGGGCCTCAAACCCCAGAATTCTGTCTACCACCGTGGATATGGTTGGGTCACTGTTTCAGTTATGTACAGGCATTTAAGTAAGAGCGTGCTTCGCTCTACTGCCTACCACCTCCAGCCAGTGTCTGTGATGTACACAGCCAGTGTGCAGTGGACTTGGCCCTTGGGATGTTTAGACTTTGTTCGTAACATATGTCAACAGTCGATCTTCCGACCCATTAAGGGGTCGCTCGATCCAGTCAGTCTCTGCAGGAGGTCTTGCCTCATCTTGCCGGTTTCATAGCAATGCTCGTTGGGTATACAGTCCAGGTGGCGGACATGCTTCCCATTTAAGCGTCTTGGATCCGATGTTTCGGATCACTCGGCATATGTACGGCAGAGCAGGGTCTTTGGCCTTGAGCGCTTGGCGCGTGGCCGACTGTAGTTCTCCCTTCCGGCGCTGACCGTTAGGGCAGGACACTCTGGCCCACCCCTGGCCAGGCGACTTCTTGTAAGTCTTCTCTACACTGCCACTTTTGGTGTCTTGTATCCTTCACGGGATAGGCAGAGGCAGTTGCACAGTAGTATGGTGCCACCATACCGGTCAGGAAGTATGAGGTTCCATGTTTCCGCCTCAATTTGTTTTTCATATTGGGCGGGCTATAGAGACTAGAGGTTTGTTTTTGGTTACCACTGCAGCCGAATCATCCACTGCAGCTTCTCGATGTGCTTTGCTTTGGCCTCCCCACAGAGACAGAATCCCCTGTCACAGTTTAGGGAGAGGGTGCATTCTCACCCGGGTCACCTTCAGCGGCGTAAATTGACCACTGACAATCATGCCTATTGTCCGAACCCTACTTCATTCTTGTGCATCCTGCATATAATAAAGGTTGCGCTCTCCCTGGACAGCGCCGGTCTCACTTTATTGTGGGTATGCCATCAGCCACGCTGACGGGGCGAGTAATCGCCCCCCTACCATCTGGTACGAGGTACCACTCTACCAGGTTGGGATGGACTGTGTCCCCAGCCCTTGGATAGGGCCGTTCTCAAATGGCTATCTGCTAGTACCATTTGCCCTCACTGCGACTCTACGGAAGTGAGTAGGTTGTCTTCATGCCCTGCCCGGTGCCTGAGACTGGGATGCCGATGGGTCTGGATTTACCATTCGCCAATCCCTCTTATGTCTTCAAGGACTTTCTGCCTTTCAAGTTGGCTAGCCTATCATTTTCAGTTTGCTCCACAGCCGGGCATGGAGCATTCTAGTACCTACCTATTGTGCCCTGTCCGGGCTCTGTGGCACGGCATAGCCGTCTGTCTGTGATGAAGGGCACAGGAAGGTCTGTGCCTTGATTCAACAGAGACTAACGCAACACTTAGAGGTACTTTGATTGTTGCGTTGAGGTAGACTTCTTCAGTAGGCCACAAGGCCTCCCCAGAGGCATTTTGACATGCCAGACCAGGGGGTGGACATCTGTGCTGCAGTGCAGCCAAATGGGCTCCATCTGTTTTGGGCTTTTGCCAAGAGCCAGCCAACCGGACTCTCCCTCACCCTGTGGTGATGGATGTTTGGCTGTCCATTAGATCTGCAAACCGACCTCGGTAAGCGCAGATTCCTCGTGACCATGTTGGTATGAGTCATCCAGGTGTTGAAAACACCGCCTCTGGCGGTCAGTAGGTATGAAATAGAACGCAAGTTATCTATATAACTATGGTTCAATGAATACCGGAACAGCCAGAGTTCACTGTCACTCGGAATCCCGACGAAAAGATTTCATGAGGATGAACCCTGTGAACTGGGCACCTATATCGGTACGCCCACAGGGGGTCACGAGTGACATTTTTGGTATTAATATTCGACCTCTGCGCGTGCGCGCGATGTATATCCAGGTGTTGAAAACACCGCCTCTGGCGGTCATCCGGTATTCATAGAACCATAGTTGTATAGATAACTTGCGTTTTCTTGGCTGAAGCATAAATGCCTTAAATTAAGCACATAACATGGAATATTTCTCACTCACACACATTCTATAGGAAATTATTATAATGAATTAACCTATAGTGCATTTTTCCATATCGTTATTATCATTTGGCTATATGAAACAGAAATGAGACACACCCCTTACCTTCTGCATGGGCATGTTCAACCTAATGGCCAATAAGGATATTTAACACTGAGGTGCCCATGTGCCCACTCTTCCTGCACCCTTTTGCAATGTGAAATGCCACCGAATTCATAATCCTTGCCCACTTTGCTCGTCTTTTCTTTTGTGAAAGCTGATGTGATTTTATTGTGAAGGGGAAAGTTTCTAAACTGCTCAGCCTGCATATTTCCATGTGCTGAAAGTAGCTGCTCACAACGTGTGGTACAGACGTGACACGTTGTGAGCTTGTAAATCTGCTATTTTCAGCATGCAACACCATGTCATACGACGAAGAATATACCAGGTTTCACGTGGGATATGTTGACACGTGTGTGTGTGTGTGTGTGTGTGTGTGTGTGTGTGTGTGTGTGTGTGTGTGTGTGTGTGTGTGTGTGTGTGTCTCTGACACTGCAGTCATACCACACCTGGACTCACCACACCCAGTCAAACCACAACTGGACTGAAGACACCCAGTCAAAACACAGGTGGACAAAGTAAGAATGTGCACTCATTGAAAATGCATGCTTATAAATTGAAATCATAGACTAAATGTTCAAATAATTATTGTCTGTATCAATTATATCCAAGTGCATATAATGAAGCTGAACAACTATCAACTCAACAGCTGGACAAAAACAACTGATCTTGTGTTGTTACTTTTGCCTGTTTTTCTGAACAAATTGCATAGTTTCTGGAGGTATTTAATATTAATGTGTGCTGTATACATGTAAAGTTATAAATTAACCTCAATGTTTAAAACATAAATGTTCTTCTCATTTCAGATGTCAGTATTTTGAACGATTATAAGGACAGTGTGAACAGTCTTGATGAAGTGAAAGACGACATGACGGAAGAGTCTGGAACCTCCGTCACCGGCACCTACTCAGAGCTCTACATCTCAGTGGGAGAGAGTGAAGGGGTTAATCGCCAACATGAAGTGATACAGCTTGAAACAGCTTCCAACATGAAGACCTTCCATGACGATGCAATCAACTGCTGTAAAATCTTTAAGATCCTCCTCCCTGGCAGAAAGACACCCAGCACAAGTGTTCTGACCGAAGGCATCGCTGGCATTGGAAAAACATTCTCTGTGCGCAAGTTTCTTCTGGACTGGGCAAGAGGTTTGGAGAATCAAGATATAGATCTCGTGGTTCCCTTTTCATTCCGTGAGCTGAACTTGGTCAGAGATAAGCAGTACAGCCTTCTCAACCTGATCCATGATTTCCACCCAACATTAAAGAAGGTCACAGCAGAGCAGCTCGCTGCCTGGAAAGTTTGCTTCATCTTCGATGGCCTCGATGAAAGCAGGTCTCCGTTGCACTTCGACAAAAATGAAATCATCTCTGATGTCACAGTGACATCATCGGTGGATGCTCTGTTGACAAACCTCATCAAGAGGAATCTGCTCCCCTCGGCCCTCCTCTGGATAACCACCAGACCTGCAGCAGCCAATCGGATCCCTCCTGCATGTGTTGACATGGTGACAGAAGTGCGAGGGTTCACAGACCCCCAGAAGGAGAAGTACTTCAGGAAGAGATTCAGTGAAGAGAAGCTGGCCGACAGAGTTCTCTCACACTTGAAGACATCGAGGAGCCTCCACATCATGTGTTACATCCCACTCTTCTGTTGGATCATTGCTACCGTTCTGCTGGACATGTTGAGGACACACACCACCATTGGACAGCTGCCCAAGACCCTGACTGAGATGTGCTGCCACTTCCTGTTGGCTCTGACAAACAGGAAGAAGCAGAAGTATGATGAGACTCATAATGTGAAAAAAAAAGAAAAGAAAAAAAGGACTCAACAGCAGCTCACTAAGACTGACAGGAAAGTTCTTCTGAACCTGGGCATGCTGGCATTTCGACATCTGAAGAAAAGTAGCATCATGTTCTACCAAGAAGACCTGGAAGAGTGTGGTCTTGATGTGAAAGACGCCTCGCTGTACTCAGGAGTGTGCACACAGATCTTCAAAACAGAGAGTGTGCTGTTTCAGAAAAAGGTCTACAGCTTTGTTCATCTGAGCATCCAGGAGTTTATGGCTGCAGTCTACCTGTACCACTGTTTCACACAGAAGAACATGAAGGTACTGAAGACATTCCTGGAAGATGAAAAATACAGAGGTAAGAGCTCCCTCTCCGACTTCCTGAAAGCTGCTATGGAAAAATCCCTGAAGAGTAAAAATGGCCACCTGGACCTACTTGTTCGGTTCCTTCATGGCCTCTCACTGGAGTCCAACCAAAGTCTGTTAGGAGGCCTGCTGGGTCAGACAAAGAAAAGTCTGTTAGGAGGTCTGCTGGGTCAGAAGGAGATCCAGAAAGCCATCCAGAACCTGAAGGAGATGTTAACTCGTGATGATGCCTCTCCTGACAGATGTATCAACATCTTCCACTGTCTGATGGAGATGAACGACCAATCATTACATCAGGAGATTCAACAGTTCCTGAAGTCAGAGAACAGAACAGAGAAACTGTCTGAGACCCAGTGTTCAGCTCTGGCCGTCATGCTGCAGATGTCAGAGGAGGTTCTGGAAGAGTTGGACCTGGACAAATACAACACATCAGAGGAGGGGCGAAGGAGACTGATCCCAGCTGTGAGGAACTGCAGAAAGGCTCGGTTAGTAGTCAAGTGAATAGAAACATGCCATAAATGCTAAATGAAGGTTGGCATAAAAGGTGTCTGCATTTCAAATAGTGATTAGTGGTATTGTGTGGTATTATGGGTATTGTGTGTATTGTCTGCATTGTTCCACGCCCCTTTTAACACCATAAAAGACAGCCAAAATACCCAACGTTAAATCCGCTTCACTGTGGTGAAAGCACTCAGTAGAACAAGTTGAAAGGTGTCACTCACAGATCTATAAGCATACAATGCTTTGCATCGCAACAAATTGACAGCTTGTAGGTCTGGTTAATTATCAAAGGGAGTCCCTCGATGCGATGTAATATAAAAAGCAGCCAAAGCTTTTGAAAGTGGTACAAAGTTGACCTAGAGGGAAAGGCCATGGAGTCACTTAATCCTCCATCGTCCAGGGACCATCTGTGTGATATGATCTGTAGGGTCCATCGTCCAGGGACCATCTGTGTGATATGATCTGTAGGGTCCATCCTCCAGGGACCATGTGTGTGATATGATCTGTAGGGTCCATCCTCCAGGGACCATGTGTGTGTCATCATCTGTCTAGCATGAAGGTGCACAACACACATCCTGGCAATAATTTAAAGATAATGTTGTCCTAAGTGTAGTAGCTGGCGAATGAAATTATCAATGCTGTATAATGGCTGAATATCCATGGACAACATAAGTTATAATCAACATAGTTTGTCTAAGCTCCAGATTCAATAATGATATTTGAACTGCCACGGTTATTTTAATTACTCCGTTAAAGGAGCATAAGTTAACAGTTGTTGCTTGTGAAAAGGATCAATATTAATAATATAAGACACTTCTTATATCTGTGCATATGTTTGATGCAACGTTTGGAGCTGCTCATTTCCTTTTCTTGGGTTATGAAATGTTATAATATTGTAGGTTATGAAATGTTATAATATTGTAGGTTATGAAATGTTATAATATTGTAGGTTATGCAATATTATAATATTGGGGTCAATTCAAACTAACAGTAAAGCCTACAGCTGTGGCCCAGCCTGAGGAGACGGGGAACAGAAATAGAGACTGAATGCTGGTCTCCAGCAGCTTGTTTGTAAAACTTTTACACCGTTTAGGCAGTAAATATCCAATGTTGTTGTTCAGTCTTCATTTCACTCCTTCAACTGCTGGTTGAAGTCTTTCATATCAAAATGTGTTGTCAAGTGGTGATATATCTCTGGATAACTAGATAGGAGATATTTTAGTTAACTTCAATGACAGTGAACTAGGTATCATTTGTTTTTATAATCTCTTATTTAATCTGCATTTACAGACTTGTTGGCTGTAAACTCAGAAAGACAGACGTTGAAGTTGTGTCTTCAGCTCTCAGCTCTAATCCTTCCCATTTGAGAGAATTGGACCTCAGTGAAAACGACCTGCAGGACTCAGGACTCTGTGCTTCACTGAAGAGCCCACACTGTAGACTGGAAGTTCTAAAGTAAGATACATTTACCACATTTATTTTAATCACTTCTGTTTTATTACATATGTACTACATTATGTGAATAATATGAATGCTGTGGTGAGAATGTATTAATAAGCTTGATATTGAACGCGTAATATCCCTTTAAGGAAAATGTATAGGCTACTTCGACATACAACATGGTTGCGCACTGAAAATAGCTGATCTACAAGCTCACTGTCTCCAAATGTCTTAATGCTCAGGGTGGGATCTATGTTCGTTCTCTGCTCTACATGTAAAGTGTCTTGAGACAACTTGTTGTGAGTCGACACTTTAATAAAATTGAACTGAATTGAATCACAGCGCGTCGAGGACACAACACTTGTGAGCTTGCAGATCGGCTATTTTCGACGTTCAACCCCTTGTAGCTACGCCACAGTTATCGAGCTTTACCGTGGTACGCATTAATACATAATCAATAGTCTGCATCTACCTACTGTACTAATCAATTGTCATTCTATTAGTCTAGGTCTGTGGTTCCCAAACTGAGGGTCTGGACCCCCAAGGGGGTCCCCAGAGGATTAGCTTAATGTGCAGCATTGTTTTCTCACTGAACAGTAGACAAACCAACAGTATAAGTCTACAGTATACAGAGTATCTGTACATTTTTAAAGCCAAAACCACACCAAAGGGTTGGGTCGCGACAAAGTGTTTTTTTTAAGATAAACCACACAAATGAAACTCTTTGAGTTGCATTGGTGTGGTTGATGTAAAAACAAAAATAAAGAAAAGGTTTTGTCCCGACCCGACCCTTTGGTGTGGTTTAGGCTTTACGGTACAATTAAATTACTTTTAAAACATTTTTAAAACCAAATTGTCAAATATTACGGAAGAAAGTCGCAAACATTGTGAAAATAGCTGATCTACAAGCTCACTGTGAGGCATTGTGAGCTTGTAGTTTGGCTATTTTCATAATATGTATCAGTGAAACTGAAAGTAATGCCTATAATTCAAGTACTTGTCAGGTAGGGGTCTCCCAAGTTCAGATATGATTATTTAGGTATAATTTGTTTTGATAATCTCTTATTTAATCTGCATTCACAGACTTGCTGGCTGTCAACTCAGAAAGACAGACGTTGAAGTTGTGTCTTCAGCTCTCAGCTCTAATCCTTCCCATTTGAGAGAATTGGACCTCAGTGAAAACGACCTGCAAGACTCAGGACTCTGTGCTTCACTGAAGAGCCCACACTGTAGACTGGAAGTTCTAAAGTAAGATACATTTACCACATTTATTTTGATCACTTCTGTTTTATTATGTACTGTATTATGTGAATATAATATGAATGCTGTGGTGAGAATGTATTAATAAGCTTGATATTGATCGCGTAATATCCCTTTAAGGCAAATGTATAGGCTACTTCGACATACAACATGGTTGCGCACTGAAAATAGCTGATCTACAAGCTCACTGTCTCCAAATGTCTTAATGCTCAGGGTGGGATCTATGTTCGTTCTCTGCTCTACATGTAAAGTGTCTTGAGACAACTTGTTGTGAGTCGACACTTTAATAAAATTGAACTGAATTGAATCACAGCGCGTCGAGGACACAACACTTGTGAGCTTGCAGATCGGCTATTTTCGACGTTCAACCCCTTGTAGCTACGCCACAGTTATCGAGCTTTACCGTGGTACGCATTAATACATAATCAATAGTCTGCATCTACCTACTGTACTAATCAATTATCATTCTATTAGTCTAGGTCTGTGGTTCCCAAACTGAGGGTCTGGACCCCCAAGGGGGTCCCCAGAGGATTAGCTTAATGTGCAGCATTGTTTTCTCACTGAACAGTAGACAAACCAACAGTATAAGTCTACAGTATACAGAGTATCTGTACATTTTTAAAGCCAAAACCACACCAAAGGGTTGGGTCGCGACAAAGTGTTTTTTTAAGATAAACCACACAAATGAAACTCTTTGAGTTGCATTGGTGTGGTTGATGTAAAAACAAAAATAAATAAAAGGTTTTGTCCCGACCCGACCCTTTGGTGTGGTTTAGGCTTTACGGTACAATTAAATTACTTTTAAAACATTTTTAAAACCAAATTGTCAAATATTACGGAAGAAAGTCGCAAACATTGTGAAAATAGCTGATCTACAAGCTCACTGTGAGGCATTGTGAGCTTGTAGTTTGGCTATTTTCATAATATGTATCAGTGAAACTGAAAGTAATGCCTATAATTCCAAGTACTTGTCAGGTAGGGGTCTCCCAAGTTCAGATATGATTATTTAGGTATAATTTGTTTTTCTAATCTCTTATTTAATCTGCATTCACAGACTTGCTGGCTGTAAACTCAGAAAGACAGACGTTGAAGCTGTGTCTTCAGCTCTCAGCTCTAATCCTTCCCATTTGAGAGAATTGGACCTCAGTGAAAACGACCTTCAGGACTCAGGACTCTGTGCTTCACTGAAGAGCCCACACTGTAGACTGGAAGTTCTAAAGTAAGATACATTTACCACATTTATTTTGATTACTTCTGTTTTATTATGTAATGTATTATGTGAATATAATATGATTGCTGTGGTGAGAATATTAATAAGCTTGATATCATGCAGGTAACCCAAGCTTATGGGCCACTTTCAAAATATGTTTGAAAGTGTAATCCTTTGAGGCAAATGTATAAACTTCTGAGCTACTTCGTCATACAACTGGATTACACACCATAAACAGCTGAGCTCACAAGTTGAACGCGTCGATGACGCAACGCTTGTGAGCTTGTAGATTGTCTATTTTATACGTGCGACCCGTTGTAGCTACGCCACAGTTATCAAGCTTTACCGAGGTACGCAACAGATCAACACATAATCAATATCCTGCATCTACCTACTGTACCAATCAAATATCATTATATTAGTCTAGGCCTGTGGTTCCCAAACTGAGGGTCTGGACCCCCAAGGGGGTCCCCAGATGATTAGCTTAATGTGCAACTAGTGTGGTTTCTCACTCAACAGTAAACACACCAACATACAGTTTAAGTGTATACAGACTAGTATCTGCATATTTCTAAAGGTACAATTTAATGACTTAAACATTTTTAAAACCAATTTGGTAAATTGGCGAATATTACGGAAGACGCAAACACAACATGTATCTGTGCAGCCGAGTCAAACTAAATGAAATGCCTACAATTCTTCCTTGTCAGGGTATTGGGTCCTCAGTTCAAATAATTGTTATTATTAAAGATTATTAAGATAATCTCTTATTTAATCTGCATTCACATGCAGACTTGCTGGCTGTAAACTCAGAAAGACAGACGTTGAAGCTGTGTCTTCAGCTCTCAGCTCTAATCCTTCCCATTTGAGAGAATTGGACCTCAGTGAAAACGACCTGCAAGTCTCGGGACTCTATGCTTCACTGAAGAGCCCACACTGTAGACTGGAAGTTCTAAAGTAAGATACATTTACCACATTTATTTTGATCACTTCTGTTTTATTATGTACTGTATTATGTGAATATAATATGAATGCTGTGGTGAGAATGTATTAATAAGCTTGATATCATGTTAACCCAAGCCTATGTCCCTGAGTAGATGTTAAAATTACCCCAAACATGTTTAACCCGTTTTAGGCGGGAACCCATTTTGGTGTTAGCATTACGTTATGCTTTAGCTATTGAAAAATAGCAGATCTACAAGCTTATAGCGCGCCACCGAGTGGCGCGCTATGAGCTTGTAGATCTGCTATTTTTGAAAAATCGAAGAGCGACTGACATAGAAGACATTTTTAGAATCTGATCTCAGGTCAGAATGAAAACTGTCAGGATGTAGAAGACATTTTTAGAATCTGATCTCAGGTCAGAATGGGTTAAAAGTGTAATATCCCTTGAAGGCGAATATCGGCTACTTCATCATATAACAGAGTTTCTCACAACACGTAGAGGAGTTGTAGATCGGCTATTTTTGACTTGCGACCCACAGTTATCGACCTTCTAAATTATATTATAATAATACTAATATTACGGAAGAAAGAGCCAAACATCGTGAAAATAGCCGACCTGCAAGCTCACTGTGAGGTGTTGTGAGCTTGTAGTTTGGTAAATTCTCATTTGTGTGTGTTTTTATATCAAAAGTCCATAAAAATAAAAATGTAATTACTTCCTTAACTAAAACGTGCTGCGTGATGACTGATAACGTGTAGAGATACACATCAATGAAAGCCAATACAAATGAAGCTCACCCGTTTGAGTCCCATTCCTGCGTCCGTCCAAACACAGCTGCTACTGATTACAGAAATCCTCCGTTTTTAATCTCATTCAAGATGACATCCAGACTCGTTTTAAACCTAATCATCACGCTAACATAATGTATATGGTCATGTGTACAGGTTAGAGATAAACCCCTAGATTTGCTGCAGGTTTAATGTAATGGTTAATGTAATGTAAGTGCTTCTAAGGGTGGGGGGGTCCCAGTTCAATATATAAGTCTTTTGGGGGTCCCAGTTCAATATATAAGTCTTTTGGGGGTCCCAGTTCAATATATAAGTCTTTTGGGGGCTCCCAGTTCAATATATAAGTCTTTTGGGGGCTCCCAGTTCAATATATAAGTCTTTTGGGGGCTCCCAGTTCAATATATAAGTCTTTTGGGGGTCCCAGTTCAATATATAAGTATTTTGGGGGCTCCCAGTTCAATATATAAGTCTTTTGGAGGCTCCCAGTTCAATATATAAGTCTTTTGGGGGTCCCAGTTCAATATATAAGTATTTTGGGGGCTCCCAGTTCAATATATAAGTCTTTTGGAGGCTCCCAGTTCAATATATAAGTCTTTTGGGGGGTCCCAGTTCAAATATGATTATGTTGGGGGTTCAGGGTTTGTTTTAATGGAACTAAAACCTCCAGGTGCGAAGGCACCCCAAGTGGGACAAGAGAGTCCTTTAAGCAGGTTTTAAATCCAGGAATAATGCATATTATAAATGTGTCATTCATTCATTCATTCATTCATTCATTCATTCATTCATTCATGTTTCCATCTGGTGTTTCAGACTGGCTCACTGCTTCTTGTCAGAGAGATGCTGTGAAGCTCTGGCCTCAGCTGTAAGCTCTAATCCCTCCCTAAGAGAGTTGGACCTGAGCCTCAACGTGGTGAATGATTCAGTCCTGGAGAACTGCAAGTGAGTAGACTTGGGCTGTGTCCATGTTGGACAGTGCAGTGTTTCCCTTTACAGTGTATTCACTCTGACACAACGTCATGCATGCAGAGAGAACAATGCAGTGCCTCAAAGAAACTCTAAAAATGTGTACTCTAAACAACAAAAATAATCTAAATTAAGAAGAAGACATATCCAAGATATGTGCATAGTAAAGTTGCATCAAGACGGTATAAAAGGAGAATGGAGTGCTATAGGGGTTAAGGTGGAGTCTGAGGAGGTGATGAGATCCAAACTGGGCAGCAGTGAGTATGTCTGGATGAGCTGCAGGGCCAAGATAATGATAGGAGAAACACTGTAGTGTCAACTAGTGGTGACGTTGTGTTAGACAGTCAGACATTGATGCATTGTTGTTCTACTTCCTACAGAGTGAAACACTGTAGTGTCAGCTAGTGGAGACATTGTGTTAGACAGTCAGACATTGATGCACTGTTGTTCTACTTCCTACAGAGTGAAACACTGTAGTGTCAGCTAGTGGAGACGTTGTGTTAGACAGTTAGACATTGATGCATTGTTGTTCTACTTCCTACAGAGTGAAACACTGTAGTGTCAGCTAGTGGAGACGTTGTGTTAGACAGTCAGACATTGATGCATTGTTGTTCTACTTCCTACAGAGTGAAACACTGTAGTGTCAGCTAGTGGAGACGTTGTGTTAGACAGTCAGACATTGATGCATTGCTGTTCTACTTCCTACAGAGTGAAACATGGAGGAGAAGATTGTCTTACTAACCCTCAACTCATTACAAAACGTGAGTATCTCTGTATGTCTGTGTCAACATCACACGTTAACATTTTATACACTGTTGTATACTTGGTTGATGTTGTCCTGAAAACTCTTGTGCTCTCTACTCGGTGCTCTTGGCCTGGTCCTTAACACATCAAGATGAGGTCATGTGGTTTGACAGAAACAATGGGCCTCATTCACTAACCTGGTCGTAAATAACATGTATTTCATCTATATTTGGCATGAGTTAAATTCTGAAGTGCGATGCATGAAAGGTGGTGCAGAGCCGTGATGTGTGCGGATCACAGGTGTGTCTCGTTTTTGTTAGAAAGTCACAAGTGATCTCCGTGTTGATCATTTGCATTGTTCCACGCTCCATTTAACACCATACGAGACAACTGGAAATACAAATTGTGTGAACTGTGCGGTGCAACTATACATTTATTGGTATAGTTACTGCTCTGTACTGTATTGTAGTGGGCTGTACTTTGATTCTTTTTGGAAAATGACAGAGTTACCGTGTGGGGGTCCCCGGAACATCCAGACCCCCAGGAACGTACCCAGGGGGCCGGGACGGTTCTGGCAAGCCTTTGCGCGTCCGAAATGGTTGAGAAATGACAGAGTTACCGCGTTGCAGCTTTCCGTGCTCGGACAGAGAGACAGACACGTTCACATAGAGACAGACACGTACACATAGAGACAGACACGTACACATAGAGTCAGACACGTACACATAGAGACAGACACGTATACATAGAGACAGACACGTACACATAGAGACAGACACGTACACATAGAGACAGACACGTACACATAGAGAAAGACACATACACATAGAGACAGACACGTACACAGAGAGACAGACACGTACACATGGAGACAGACACGTACACAGAGAGACAGACACGTTACGTACACAGAGAGACAGACACGTATACATATAGAGACAGACACGTACACATAGAGACAGACACGTACACATAGAGACAGACACGTACACATAGAGACAGACACGTACACAGACATAGAGACAGACACGTACACAGAGAGACAGACACGTACACAGAGAGACAGACACGTACACAGAGAGACAGACACGTACACAGAGAGACAGACACGTACACAGAGAGACAGACACGTACACATAGAGACAGACACGTACACATAGAGACAGACACTTACACATAGAGTGTGTGTGTGTGTGACCGCGCATGTGTGTGTGACCGCGACTGCGCATGTGTGTGTCCGCACGCGCGTGTGTGTGTTTGTGACTGTGTGCGTGTGTGTCCTCGCGTGTGTGTGTCCGCGCATGTGTGTGTGGTTCAGTACCCCTAATCCCGATGTGCTGGTTGGTGCCTTGCATGCTTTCTGCTGCCATCGGTGTATGAATGTGTGAATGTAATGCACAATCTATGTAAAGCGCCTTGGATAAAGGCGCTATATAAATGCACCATTTACCATTTGTGTGTGACCGTGCGTGTGTATGTGTGTGACCGCGCATGTGTGTGTGAACGCGCACGTGTGTGTGTGTGACTGCGCACGTGTGTGTGTGTGACTGCGCACGTGTGTGTGTGACTGCGCACGCGTGTGTGTGTGTGCCCACGCGTGTGTGTCCGCGTGTGTGTGTGTCTGCGCATGTGTGTGTGTGACCGTGCGTGTGTGGGTGTGTGACCGTGCATGTGTGTGTGACCGCGACTGCGCGCACGTGTGTGACCGCGCATGTGTGCGTGTGACTGAGGGTACAGCCAGACATGAGCGGAAACTCGTTTTGCTCTGCCTACAGTCTCGGCTGTCGAAAAGGCGGGCTTTTAGACAGCTGGTGGATGGAGAAAATGCTCCACTTCCGCCGATGACTTGCGCAACGGCCAGCTTACGCTCCCCTCCGCCTAAGATGTAAGCTGCCGACAAGCATAAAAATGAAGTGTGTCACCCGGAAGTGATAGGCACTAGCCAATGGAACCGATGCAGCCTGCAGCCCATCCACTGGGCGGGTATTCACTTGTAGTTTTCTTCTTTCACAGAGTCAAACGCCCCCTGGGCAGTGGGCACCTCGAAGTAACATTCTGTCCACTACAAATTGTTAACAAAACATTGAAAAATCGTCTGAAGAAATGTAAAGCAGTGGTTCTCATGTTTGCTTCAGATCACCCCTGTAATCTTTTCATCCATGGCACCCCTGGCTGAATTAAATTGTCATTTACTGTAACCCTGATCCATGATGACATTGAAAATAACTTTACTTTATAAAATAGCACGTTCTCTTCAGCCTCCACAGCCCTTCTCATCATCAATATCCTCATTCTCCGTGGTGTAGTGGTTAGGATTCTGCGCTCTCACCGCCGCCGCCCGGGTTCGATTCCCGGTCAGGGAACACTGTTTTATGATGAATTCCTGTTCTGTTCTTTAACTATATTGAAGTGTCTATTTGTACGTCTCTAAATGTTTTGATGAATTGAACAATGTGGACCCTGTTGTAAACAAGTGTAATGCTTAATTGGGTCGTCCACTCACAGTTAACAGTCTTTGTATTGAGTTTGTGCTTGCTTTCTGCAAACTGTTAATAAATATTTAAATCAATCAATCAAAAATCTCCTCCTTCTCACCGCCGGGTGACACACTTCATTTTCATGCTTGTCGGCAGCTTACATCTGACGCGGAGGAGAGCATCAGATGTAAGCTGGCCGTCGGCGAAAACAAAACAAGTGTTGCCTCGGCCGGGAGGCGAACCGGGTTGTCAATTCCAAAGGCACGTACGTTAACCAGTCGACTAGAGAGTCATAACTCGATAGCCAAGTAGCAACACAGCAGCATATAGCCTACACTAGAATGCGCCTTTGTCTGTGTCAACATCTTGTCATTCACTTGTCACTCTCACGCCCACTTTGCCAACCAAGAAATAGAAGAATACATGCCATTAAATAGGCTTCCGGGTGCGTCCCCTCTCGGGACCGCCCAAAGCCCCGGAAGAAGTCAAAGTGTCGGCAGCCGACAACCGAAACTGTAGGCAGAGCAAAATCTTTTTAGGCTCAGGTGTAGAAGGGGCATGAGTGTGTGTGTGACCGCACATGTGTGTGTGTGACTGCGACTGTGTGTGTGTGACTGTGAGTGTGTGTGTGACCGTGCATGTGTGTGTGTGTGTGTGTGTGTGAGACCGCGCATGTGTGTGTGTGACTGCGACTGTGTGTGTGACTGTGAATGTGTTTGTGACTGTGAGTGTATGTGACCGCGCATGTGTGTGTGTGTGACCGCACATGTGTGTGACCGCGCTTGTGTGTGTGTGTGTGGGTGTGACTGTGCGCAACCGTGCATGTGTGTGTGTGTGTGTGTGTGTGCGCGCAAGGGTCCGACCGTGCATGTGCATTTGTGCGTGTGTGTCAGTCAGTGAATGATGTATTTAATGTTTCCTGTGTTGTTTTCTCATCAGATTTCCAGCGTCTCACACTGGACACAAACACAGCACACAGAGACCTCTCTCTGTCTGAGGGCAACAGGAAGGTCACACAGAGGTCAGGGGGTCCGGATCCTCCTGATCACCCCGACAGGTTTGATTTCTGGGGTCAGGTTCTGAGTACACAGAGTGTGACTGGACGCTGTTCCTGGGAGGTAGAGTGCAGTGGATGGGGTCATATAGGAGTAGTTGACGGAACAATCAGCAGGAAAGGACGTGGTGATGACTGTAAGCTTGGATGGAATGACAAGTCCTGGAGTCTGGAGTGTGGTGTTGATGGTTCCAGGTACTCTGTCATACACAACAGACAGCGCACTGACCTCCCTGTCTGTGCCTCTAGAGGCTCCAACAGAGTATCAGTGTATGTGGACCGTCCCGCTGGGACTCTGTCCTTCTACACAATGTGCTCTGACTCACTGAGACACCTGTACACCTTCCAGACCACGCCCACTCAACGTCTCTATGCTGGGTTCAGGTTACGCTTCGCCGACTCCTCAGTGCGTCTGTGTGAGCAGAGATAGAGGCTCTATGTGAGTGAGGGTGACATCATCAGGTCGCCATGGTTACTCAACATGTTTGAGTGAGTGCAGGTTGTCATGGTTACCACCGTCACCACAGGGTACTTTGACACTATAGCCGAGTCTGACATCATGGACTCCATATTTGGGCATGAGCAACTCATGACATCACGGTGACATAATCGAGGTGATGTATATAAGCATCACAGTGACATCACACATTACAGCTCCTGGACGTTGTCATGTCAACACCCCCCCCATGTATTTGACCTTTGACCCAATGCATTGTGAGCTTGTAGATCTGATATTTTCAAATACTGTAGTAAAGTAAGATATGGCTAATATTTGATCATTTAGCTTCTAGGACCCCCTGGAACCCCCTCAAGGACCCCCGGGGGACCCTGGACCACACTTTGAGAACCAGTTAGTGTTTATTTTGTCGACTAAAACTATGACGGGAAATGTTCGCCGACCACCTTTTTTCACTAAGGAAGACTAACATGATGACTAAAACTATAAGACAATACTGACAATTTCCTCATCAAATGAAAACTAGACTAAAATCTTAGGGTGGAGAAGAGATCCAGTAGAACTAAAAGACAAGTCATTTTGTGCTTGGTTAAATGCTGAAAATAGCAGATCTACAAGCTCACAACGCGTCGCACTGCAAGCTTGTAGATCGGCTATTTTCAGCATGCACCGAGTGTAAAATCACCCATTACGACGCCACCAAGGCCCACCGAAATACATTTTAGTCGACTAAATTACCTGTATAGATTTAGTCGACTAACATCTTATATTTAGTCGACTAAAACTAGACTAACACTAAAACATTTCAGATGACTAAAATATGACTAAAACTAAATGAAGCTTCATTCAAAAGACTGACTAAAATAAAACAAAAGAAACAGTGGTCTCAAAATCAGTTCAAAAATGTTAACCCTATATGTACACACTGGCTATTTGAAAACAGCAGATCTCATGATGTTTCGCGATGCATATTTAAAATAAAGTATTTTTGTAAATATATATAGGCTATTTGAAAATTGTAACACCAATCTTGTGTTGGGGTCCCTGGTACAAATATGTTCAAATGGGGATCCCTCGTATAAATATGTTCAAATGGGGGTCCCTGGTACAAATATGTTCAAATGGGGGTCCCTGGTACAAATATGTTCAAATGGGGGTCCATGGTACCAATATGTTCAAATGGGGGTCTGTGGTCAGATCCATATTAATGTCAAACTCTATGGTATAAATGAGTCATCACCACAGGGAGCTTTAGATCTTAGATTAGACTAGATTTCTGCATGTGTTGGTAGACGGGAGAGTCTTTGACCTTTGACCTGGTAGATGGGGAGAGTCTTTGACCTTTGACCTGGTAGATGGGGAGAGTCTTTGACCTGGTAGATGGGGAGAGTCTTTGACCTGGTAGATGGGGAGAGTATTTGACCTTTGACCTGGTAGACAGGGAGAGTTTTTGACCCTTTGAAGCAACCTTTGAGTAACTGCTGGTGCTCAGTGTGGAGGCTGCAGCAGAGCTCAGTGTGGAGGCTGCAGCAGAGCTCAGTGTGGAGGCTGCAGCAGAGCTCAGTGTGGAGCCTGCAGCAGAGCTCAGTGTGGAGGCTGCAGCAGAGCAGGTTGTTTCTGGACTTCACCTTCACTGCCGTTCCCTTTTAGGTGGTCCTTGAAGGACAGGATTCTGTCGAGGGTCACACCGAGGTGGGTTGGATTAGAGGCAGCTTTATCTTGAGTCCACTCAGATGGATGTTCAGTTCTCTGACAGCTTTATCTTGAGTCCACTCAGATGGATGTTCAGTTCTCTGGCAGCTTTAGCATTGTGGAGATGGAATACACTGGAAGCTGGGCTTTTTGTAGAACTGGTCCAGTTTGTGATAACCTGTTCCAGTGGGTCAAGTTCTGGTGGTTTGGAATGCCAAACAGATTTTTTTTGCGTAGAGGTTGAATAGGGTTGGACCCTGCGGGACATTTTTCTGTGTTCTCTGTGTGCCTGTGTTCTGTCCGAGGTGAACTCTGAACCTCCGGTTGGTCAGCAGATTTGTCTTTGTGAGTTTCACTGTGAGGTGTTTGTGCCAGACGGTATCAAAGGCAGCTGTGAGGTGGAGGAACACAGTCCCTGTCTTCAGTCATCTACCATGCAGACATCTACACCCCTCACTGCTCCACTTCCATCTAGACCAACCCTCCACCAGCTGACTTCACCGTCCAATCAGCTTGGACAAAGGAATGGGAGTCCAAGGAGGTCCCAAACAAACACTGGAAGCTGGGCTTTTTGCTTGTTTTCCTCTAACTGATTTATGAACGGCAGTAATGCCCGTTGTCCTTAGCCACTTTCATTAGTGTTCAATCTTTGTATAATATTTGTATATTTGATATTTCTATATTTTGGACATTGTTAATAGATACTGATATCTTGTATCTATCCCGTCTGTAATCACACCTTGGGTGTGACTGTGAGGTGATGATTAGTGATGGTGTGCACCTGCACGTCACCACTCCTTCAAAAGAGACTTGACTCCCACAACTCTGCACACTGAAGAAGGCTGTTAGCCCAAACGTTTGTCCCGATGAAATAGAGAAATAAACCAGCTTGAATTTGTTTCTTGGTGTGTGCGACCTCTCTACTTTTTATGATGTCGATTTAAGCCGGTAACGCACCATAAGTCAAAGTGTGGTGTTCACAAGAAAGTTTTCTAAAACAAATGCTTGCAATGATTTCAATGTGTTTGTAAATGTGTCTAGTAACAAACTAACGTGTAAAACAAATTCTTGCAATGATTTCAGAATCATGAGAAATGGTTGACTAGACTTAACGTCTGCTCTCCTACTGCTGTGAACATGTTGTTGACTAGACTTCATGTCAATCACTCTGGATTCACACATCTACTAAATGTGTTGTTAATTAACTCAAATCAATCAGTGTATTCATTGATTCATTATTAGATCATAATTTCCTCACTGGTTCCATTATTGTGTTACATTGAATATTCATTTGATATCATTCTCATTCTTCACATGTTATTGTATATGATCATGTGTAGAAGTCATAATTGTTTAATAAATTGATTGTTGATAGGGATGCACCATTAATTGGTAGCATAAATCGGAATCGGCCACATCGGCCATAAAAATGCCATATTGGTATCGGAACAGTCTCAAAATAATACAGATTATTTAATCGGTTTTAAATGAAAAATTTAAAAAACCAAGTTCAATATAAATCAAAAGTGTCTAGTACCACTAGTCTAGAACAAAAGCCACATCAAATATGATGTAAAATCTTAAGTAAAAATAAACTTTACATTGTGGTCCTCTGTATGATATCGGAATCGGTCACAATCGGTATCGGCAGATATGACCCTGCAAATAATCGGATATCGGGCATGATTTCATAATCGTGCACCGCTATTTGTTGACAGTCTGTCGTTGTTCCTGTGTATTTGTATTAATATTCATAGTGTGACAACATGTCCACAATATAAGAACTACTTTGGATCCAATCGGAACACACGTTATTATTTCATGTTTAAACAAACAATGTCATTTACACCACATTTCTCTCAAGAATGTTTCTGAATACATTTGAAGCGAGAAACCGACACTGAACGCACTGACCGGATATTGATTATATTTCTCCAACACTTCCCGTTGATTTCTGAGGCGCGTTGCACTGGACTCACCTGGCATAAACTAATGGGATTCTTTCATTCCTGTAAGCAATTAAATCCTTTGTTTCATTTGTACTTTTGTTATTATATACGTAAATAGCCATATATTGGGTCGTCAACTGAATAAGGAATAAGGAACCGTCCCTTGTTTGGAAACAACAATAAGACACACTGTGTTATTTGTAAACTAAAGACATGTCCGTTATTGAACCGATAGGAGACACACTTTGTTCCTTATTCATAAAGTAAAAGACATGTCCGTTATTGAACTGATAGGAGACACACTTTGTTCCTCATTCATAAACTAAAAGACATGTCCGTTATTGAACTGAAAGGAGACACACTTTGTTCCTTATTTGTAAACTAAAAGACATGTCCGTTATTGAACTGATAGGAGACACACTTTGTTCCTCATTCATAAAGTAAAAGACATGTCCGTTATTGAACTGATAGGAGACACACTTTGTTCCTTATTCATAAAGTAAAAGACATGTCCGTTATTGAACTGATAGGAGACACACTTTGTTCCTCATTCATAAACTAAAAGACATGTCCGTTATTGAACTGATAGGAGACACACTTTGTTCCTTATTCGTAAACTAAAAGACATGTCCGTTATTGAACTGATAGGAGACACACTTTGTTCCTTATTCGTAAACTAAAAGACATGTCCATTATTGAACTGATAGGAGACACACTTTGTTCCTCATTCATAAACTAAAAGACATGTCCGTTATTGAACTGATAGGAGACACACTTTGTTCCTCATTCATAAACTAAAAGACATGTCCGTTATTGAACTGATAGGAGACACACTTTGTTCCTTATTTGTAAACTAAAAGACATGTCCATTATTGAACTGATAGGAGACACACTTTGTTCCTTATTCATAAACTAAAAGACATGTCCATTATTGAACCAATTGATGGAATCAATCAATGACACATCCTTCAAAATCAGTTCATATATAAACATAGAATACAGGTTGTTAAAATACATTCATATACATATAAACATAGTAAAATACAGGTTGTTAAAATACATTCATATACATAGAAACATAGTAGAATACAGGTTGTTAAAATACATTCATATATAATAAACATATAGTAGAATACAGGTTGTTAAAATACATTAATGTACAATAAACATAGTAGAATACAGGTTGTTAAAATACATTCATAGTCCCTCGTAGACTCCCTGTTTGTTTGGCTGTCTCTCTCCGTCTACCTCAGGCCGGTAACCTCCGCCTACTTTATGGGCGTCAGTCCAACTCAGACCCATGTCACTCAAAAGATATCAAATCATAAACATAGTCTTTAAAACCCCCCAAATAATAACAAAATCACACAATAGACAGCACAGAATTTATAGGACCTTACCCATGACAGATGGCGTTAATTAGAAATATAAAATAATACACCATGTACTTTTAAATGATGATATTAAAACAAATCATCATTAACTTTTGTGTGGCAGTTGCTACACCGGGTCTGACGCACTGACCGGCTTGTCTTAGATGACAGAACCTTCGAGTCCCGTGGCCTCCCATTCGGCATATGTCTAGCCCCCCGATTGGACGCAGTCCTTGGCGGGAGGGCCTCTGCATCCTAAATTGGATAACTGAATGATGTGTGCTCGCTCAGAGGTGCAGTGCCACAACAACGTGGCCAAGCACCTGCAGCACTTTGGGCACCTAAGCCGGCACCTCGACAAGAGGCCTTGCAGGCGTCAACTCTCACAGTCCGCAGCGCTCCTCGGCATGGGTTAGAGGGCAAAGCAGGGACTCTGTCCCTTGCTCTAGTGAGTCGGGCCACCCTCAGGTTGTGCCTCCGCCCCTTAGGGCTGAGGGCAATCATGGTGCACTTTGTGTCTCCGGCTCTTCTGAACATGCGGCCAGTGCATTATCTGTCATTCACAGTCATGCACTACGTGGGCGTATCGTTGACAGCGTCAGTTTACACGTTCCACGTTGTTCCAGCGAATTCACACTGCTGTTCACACAGCAGAATGTGACGAGACTGTCAGGGGTGAGCAGAACCACCATAAGGTTGTATTACGTCACAGCCGTTCAAACACCTGGGTGTAATTCTGTGTGTTGGAGACCGGTTGAGCTCCCTCCTCATCCAGAGGTAATCGTGTGGCTAGGCCAGGGATCTGGCAACATGGCGGGCCGCTGTCCCACACAAGGGCGACACAATAGTCACCCAGTTGGTCCTCATACCGTTCATCCCTCACACAATAGGCCAGCAGTCCCTCCTCGGGGAGTGGTACTGTCTGCCTTACGGCATGAGCCAATTAAGCCTGTGGAGACTTGGGCTGCAATGGCTTCTCACAGGACAGCATTCTTGCTGTTAGCAGTGTCAGCCACAAGAATGTTCCTGTCAGTGAGGGGTGCTGCCGCTTCCTACATGGCAATGCTTAGGTGTTGTCGCCATCAATCCCTGCATTTTGCCCTACGGCCTGATCGGAGTGTGAGCCAGTCAGTCTATTGATTTTCACCCTTCCCACCCTCCTAAGCAGGGTGGCGAAGCAGGGTAAATGGGCCTAACTGTCTTAGGCAGATAGTCTCCAAGACTGGACTTCACTCATTGACTTGTAAAACAATCCAGCAGGCATATAGGTGGGCAGGCAGGCCAGCCCCAACAGGAACATGTGCACATTCCACACAGGGCCTCGCTGCCGCATGGGCTTACGGCCAGATGCCCTCCAATCTGAGATCTGTGGGACAGCCTCTTGATCGACGCTGTCAGTATTTATCAGGTTCTACCACATGTGGTATCAGTGTGGAAGCCAGCACCCTTCCCACTGGGTGTGTGCTTAGCTCCGCAGTATAAATGCGATGGGAACTATGCACAAAAACGAAGGCCATCCACTTTTTACTTGTAAAACTGGGAGGTGACATAAGGATCATTCCGGTCCAGAGAACAGGGCTTCAACAGTCAGCTAACCGAGTGGTCGGCAGGCTGACTTGAGCGGGAACACAGGCCCTGCAGACTGCAGTAACCTTGTTACAAAGAAAAGAAGAGCATTTCCTGAAGGGTGCCCTGAAGCCCAGAGGAGCTCAGGTTAGGGACCCAATCAGGCCCATCTATAACTCTGGAGGCTCTACGACCTTTAGTCAGTGAGCCTGACATGCTCAAGACAGCAGTCTTGTCGGCGTCACATCTGCAAGTAGAAATGGGGGAGTTGCAAGCTCTGTCAATCCATAATGAGCTCTGCAGGCCTATGCCGGATGATGGTATAGTCTTATGCCCCAAACCGGCCTTTCTCCCCAATGTTTTCAAAAGGGTGATATGAAGTCACATCAGCGTATCCATACTGGAGAAAAACCTTACCACTGTAAACTGTGTGACAAAGTTTGTGACAAAACTGTGTCTCAATCAGGTGATTGAGCTCTGTCCTACCATCGTCATACAGACAGTCGACGTACAGAGACGGAGTCGCCACTCTGCCCTATTGGAGCATTAGATTCGTATGCCAGGGCCACACAAGGCCCACAGAGTAACGAACCAGCTCTTTGAGTGCTTCAAGTGAGAGTGCATGGATCACAGAGGTTATCCAGCACACAAACACGTAGGAGTACCAGTGCCGCCTGGAGGGCAGGCACACTCCACCTGGGGACGCTGTGGAAAGGTACGTCTCTGACAGACCTGCACAGCGGCGACATAGTCTACTCCATCTAATGTACATTCACCCGGTCATACCGGCTGAACATGCAGCATTCGGTCCCTTCGGGGAGTCGGTCTCGCATGCTACTCAGTGGTGGGTGTCATTGTCACCTTCACCAGTCATGCCAGCCTTGCGTCTGGTGGGCTGGCTTGGGCGGCCCTTCACCCCTGTGGTCTCTGGCCTTAGCGTCTTGCGGGCCGGGCTCTGGGTGGCGCCTAGCACCTGAGAATTTGGCGGCGGATGGCGTCTGGCTGTCCGGCCGTTCCAGGGGTTGTAAATACATTACATTGAACATACATGATAAATAATTCAAAATTCAGTATGTGCTGGGTCGGAGCCCACTGGTGTTGTCTTTGGGGTTCTGGGACTGCTTCGCTTCCTCACGAGGTGTCTTACAGAGTTCCCCATACATATGAAATATGTTGGGTGGAGAGATAGTCTCGATACAATAGAGAACGGATGGTTACTTTGTAACCTATGTTCTCTGAGTGAAGAGACTATCTCTCCACCTCGATGTCGCTCAGAAGCGGTGTCGATCAAGTAAACCAGTGTAATCACGCACACCTGGGCCTTATATACCTGTGCGTGCCAGTACAACTGGTGTGTCTTAAATAATAATAATAATAATAATAACTTTATTTGTATAGCACTTTTCAAAAACAAGTTTACAAAGTGCTTCACATACAATACACAAAGGCAATTAAAATCAACAATGAAAATTAGTCAAATACACAATACAAAAAATAAGAGATAAAAAGCAGAGACTGGGAGCAGAGACTGTTCATTCAAACTCATTAAAAGCCTTTAAATAATAGTGGGTTTTTAAGAGTTTTTTAAAAGTGGACACTGAAGTGGTCTGTCTGAGTTCCAGGGGTAGTTGGTTCCACAGCAGTGGAGCCCTAGCAGCAAAGGCTCTGCCGCCTTGCGTCACCAGTTTTGTGTTGGGGGGGTTGAGTAAGACTTTGTCTGCTGATCTGAGGTTACGGGAAGGTATGTGCGGGGACAAGAGGTCGGAGATGTAAGTAGGTGCTAGTCCATTTAGTGATTTAAAAACAAACAAGTTCATTTTAAAATCAATTCTGTACATGACTGGTAGCCAATGCAGTGAGGCGAGAACAGGAGTAATATGGTCATATCTCCTGGTCTTTGTGAGAACTCTGGCTGCTGTGTTTTGAACTAGTTGAAGGCGATTGATGGATTTCTTTGGGAGTCCAGAAAAAAGAGAATTGCAGTAGTCCAGATGGTTTGTGACAAAGGCATGAATAAGGGTTTGTGCATCGCTGAATGAAAGAAATGATCTGATTTTTGCAATATTCCTGATTTGGTAGATGGCTGTTTTCGTGATGTTGGTGAAGTACTTTGAGAAGTTTAAATCAGAATCAAATAAAACTCCCAGATTTCTAGCCTCAGGGGAGCACTGTAAGCCATGTGAATTTAAAAGCTGGATTTGATTTTCTCTGTGGGATTTTGGTCCAAATACAACTATTTCGGTTTTCTGGTTATTTAACATGAGAAAGTTATTTGACATCCAAGATTTTATGGCAGTAAGGCAGTCAATCAAAGGGGAAACTGGAGAAACTGTGGCTGGGTCCGAGGGATCTATGCAAAAATAAATTTGAGTATCGTCAGCATAAAAATGGAAAGATACATTAAAATTCCGAATAACTATGCCTAAAGGAAGTAGATAAATACAAAATAAAAGTGGACCAAGGATCGACCCTTGGGGGACCCTGCACGTGATGCCAGCGGGGCCAGATGACGCATTCCCAAGTGAGACTGAGAAGGTTCTGTCACTCAGGTAGGACCTAAACCAATCGAGTGCAGTCCCAGTTACACCTACCCAGTTTTCTAACCTGTCTATTAAAATATTGTGGTCAATAGTGTCAAATGCAGCCGAAAGGTCCAGCAGCATCAATACCGTGCAACAGCCCACATCCGAGTTCATTCTAATGTCATTCAGAACTTTCAGAAGTGCAGTTTCTGTACTGTGATTAGCTTTAAAACCGGACTGAAACATTTCAAAAAGTGAGTTATTATTCATAAAGGTTAAAAGTTGTGAGTAAACCACTTTCTCTAGTGCTTTTGAAAGGAAAGGTAGCTTAGAGATTGGTCTAAAATTGTTAAGATTGGAAATCTCAAGGTTTGATTTTTTCAACAAAGGTTGTACTAGGGCTGACTTAAAATGTGTTGGGACAATACCGGAGGAAAGTGACTTATTAAAAATGTCTAAAATGTCTGTGGATAAAAAGAGGGAAACCTCTTTAAAAAACGTGGTGGGTAGGGGATCTGCGGGGGTAGAGGAGGATTTCATGCTGTTAATTATTTTCAACAGGTCATGCTGATTAACAGGAAGAAAGGAGTTAAATTTTTGACCTACCTCCCTGTGTGGTAAAGTGCACGGAGAGGGAATAATTTGGGCTCTAATACTCGATACCTTGTCTATGAAGAAAGTTTGGAAGGCATCACATCTTTCAGTGGAGATTATTTCACTGGAGTCTGAGGGACGACGTATGAGAGAGTTGATGGTGCTAAATAGAAGTTTAGGGTTATGGGGATTAGAAGCGATTAGATGGGAAAATATTTGGATCGTTCTTCTTTTACTGTGTTATTCAGCTCTTTTAAGAGTGATTTCATGGCCATGTGGTTTGAAAGAACTTTAGAGGCTTTCCATTTTCGTTCAGCTTTTCGACATGCCTTTCTTATGGACCTGACTCTGTCATTTACCCAAGGAAGAGGTTTTGCTGACAGGAGTGAGGGTTTTGAGAGCTTAAGTGGGGCTACAACATCTAGAGAAGCAGTGCAATGTTGCATGAATTTGTAAGTCAGCTCATCAACAGAACATGATGAGTTAAGCGGATCAAGCTGCCGAGAAGCATGATAGGTGTCGCAGAAGTTCACCATGGTCTGTGGAGTAATGGGTCTAAAGTAACGGGGGGCTCTAGGGGTGGAGGCCGTGGGCGCTGAGGGAATGTTGAAATGAATTGCAGCATGGTCGGAGACGTGCATGGCAATGGTCTGGAGATTTTCTGGTTGGAGTCCATAGGAAATGACTAAGTCTAGGGTATGGCCATGATCATGAGTAGGGCCGTGCACAAGCTGAATACAGTCAAAGGTGTGAATGAGTTCTAGGAAGTCAGAGGCAAATTTGTTGTCCTGAGAGTCCACGTGAATATTTAGATCGCCTAGAAATACTGCTCTATTATGATTGGTAGTGATGATGGACAGACCAAATTCTGACAGAAAGTCACCCTTTGAGTTTGGAGGGCGGTACAACAGACAAAAAAGGACAGTGGGATGGGAGGTCGTGAAAGTAAAAAGCTCAAAGGAGGTGAAGTTGCCGACAGTAGTAGGAGTGCATTTATGACCAGATTTATAAATAACAGCCAGCCCCCCACCACCTTTACCAGATGACCTACAGCAATTCCAGAAAGAATAGCCAGGGGGGCATGCCTCAATGAGATGAACATCAGTGTCCTGCCAGGTTTCAACCAGAAACATAAAATCTATTTTGTGGGCAACAATGAGGGTGTATCCGCAGAAATGTTTAAAAGGTGTATCCCATGGTGTACGCGTGGTGTTGTTGTTCCCAAAAAGAAAATAATCCACACTGAGATGTCCATAAAGCTGAACAAAAAACTTTACTTTCAATTGGGCAAAAATAAAACATAGTATGACAGAGCACGTCAGAAATCCTATAAAACTTCAGAGCACGTCACAAAAAGACAGAGTATTCCAAAAAGCAACAGAGCCCACAGAGCACGGTACAAAACCTTTTGACTCTACACCTACAAAACTGGAATGAGAAGATTCCCCTGCCAGCAAGCTAACAGGTGTTACTAACTGCCCCTAATCACTACTGCAGAGTGTGTGATTGGTCAGACACAAAATGGAAGGTCAAATGAATTGAGCTGGAAAAACATGACATACTTCAAACTAAGCACAATTAAAGCACAGGTAATTAAGACATCAGATACTTCAAAGAAGTGCAAGATCAAACTAATTGGGCTATCAATCAGAAGTGCAGGATCAAAGGAATTGGGCTGTCAAACAGACATGCTATCAAACAATCAACAATAAAGAATCAAGCAATCAATTACTTCAAAGCATACGGTACTTAAAGCACAGCAAATACAATAACTTAAGCTTTGCCTCCTACAGAGGGTGTTCACTATAAAGGCTTTACAAGTAATAGACCGTAGATTCCAAAGACAGCCATTTAAAGTGGACTCATTTACCTTAATGAGATTTGCTTTCAGGGGGACTGTAGCTAGATTTGAGGTCGATATAGCACGCTTTAAACAATGTGAATTAAGTCTAGGAGTTATTAGCACAGAAATAAGTTGTGGGATAAAAGCTGTATGAATAAATGAAACTGTATTTGAAGTAGGTGCAATATGATCGTCTGAACGCAAGGGGGCAAGAACAGGAATATGAGTTGGGATAGGGGAGCGAATGACAGGGGAGTGAGTTATACTACTTTCACTGCGTCAAAGGGGATTTGCTTTAAAAGCGATGCAGTGAATGAAGTTTGCAATTAGCTGCTTAGTGCCTTTCAGGTTCAGATGCAAACCATCTTTTTTTAAAAGGAACTGCTTCAACCAGAAGTGGTCGAAGTTGCTAATATAATTATAGCCAGCAGCCAGACAGAAATGTTCCAACCACTGATGAAGATTAAAAACACGGCTGAAATGTTCGCTACTCTTAGAGAGGCTAGGGAAAGGACCAGATACAATGCAATGCTTTCCCAGGCTCTCAACTGTGAGACACATGGTTTCCAGGTCTGTATGGAGTTTGGCTGAGTTTCTGGCCATAACATCATTTGTCCCAGTATGGACGATGATAGTGTGAACAGAGGGGTGACAGTCCAAGAGTATAGGGATGAGTTCAATAAAGTTGCCAACCTTCCCACCGCTTAGACAGTAAGTAATGGCGCATGGCAGTCTGGCAAATCTAACAAGAGAATCGCCAAGTATCAGTAGTTCTGGCACGGGGCTGTTCCCATCGGTGTAGACTGACAGCTTGGGGGGGAGGGGGGAGAGAACATGTGCATTTGTTGACATTCGGCCCGGGGGTGGGGCAGTGGTGGTCATGTCAACATTGGTTTCAGCTGGGTCAACGATAGCACTAGAAACTGAAGCGCTAGTAGTTGCATTGGGGGGGTGGTGGAGGGCAAGGAGCGGGGGGACGGGGGTCATTTCGACGGTGTTTTCAGCTGATTTGGCTACACTGGGCGACGCTCGGCGCCGCCGTTTGCCCCCAGGACGAGCCTTTCTTGGGGTAGAGGCGAGGATTGAAGAGCAGATGGTGGAGTCGGAGGAGGAAGTATCGTGGCCGCGGCGCTTTCTCGGACGGGACTTCAGGTCCGTTCGTGGGCATCCAGTTGGCGTGTCCGCCAGGTCCTGCAGCGATGCATAGGAATTGGAGCATGGAAATCCATCGGCCATATTCCGATCAACAGAAACATATGGACTAAAAAGTGGCATTGACTGTCTCCGGTGTGTTCCCTTGGCCACCGAGACCCAGGAGCGTGTCACTCCAGCTCCAGGAGACTGCTGCATAGCACCGCCATTTAGAGCGCCGCCGACCGGGGATTCCACAGGGGCAGCCTCGCCGAGCACCAGCGGGACAACGCCGGCACCCGGAGCGCCACCACCCGGGAGTTCCATAATGGCCAAACGGTCCTGGAGTTGTGCTTGCCGCTGTAGGAGTTCATTGAGCCACAGCAAACTCTGCTAAACCATCACCATGGCTAAAGACGAGCCACCGCCAGCTAACAGAGAGCAGTTCGAAGATGTTTGTGATCAAAAAGTGCCGATTAATACAAACGCTATGTCTGCTAGACAGGCACCATGGCTAAAGGCGAGCCACCGCCAGCTAACAGAGCATAGTTCGAAACGTGTAATCAAAAGTACCGATTACCGATATCCCGTGTTGGTATGGAGGCTGTGGATCACTTGGCTGGTATCCAAAGTTTGGTGTTAAAAGAGTTAGTAGAAAGTTGTTAAAATAACGATAAAAAGTCACTCTGTGAGAGAGCTTCTCACTGACAGCCACAGACGCTCACGCATGCGCAATCGCAGATTCTTAAAGAGATATCCACGTCACAAGTGAGGTGGGGACATTCCCCATACATATGAAATATGTTGGGTGGAGAGATGGTCTCTTCACTCAGAGAACATAGGTTACAAAGTAACCATCCGTTATTTACACAGATATTTATACAGTTAAAAACATGCATTTTTGCTTGTTCCTCATTGAGATTTTATTATTTAAATTTCCAATTAAGGCAACAAGGTTCAAATTCAGGGTATGATAGGAAAGTAACATAATGCAGCTTTAACTTTATTATGTTTTACTGAATCTGATCGTCATTGTATAATGTTTGATATAAAACATATTGAGTTGCCTTGTTGTTGGGAGCAGTGATTGGCCAGTTTTGTTCTATTGTCGGTGTGTATTTAACAAGAGTTTGTTCTGCTTGGAGTCACTTTAACTCTGCTAGTTGTTAAGAGCTGAACTTCTCCTTTCTGCACTAGCCGAAGCGTTTATTTGGGCAAGTTTTGAGTTATGGCTTTACAACAAACATTGAAGTCCCTGGTCAACCAGAGACTATCTGCTGCTGCTGAAGAGATATTTGGGGTCGTTGGTAGAATCCTAAAAGAGTACGAGGATGAAGCTTTCCACATCAAGCAAGAAACTGACCGCCAACGCAGACTACTGGATATGGTTTTACAACCAATCGTCAAACTACACAGTGCAGGTTGGTAAAACGTTTACTATGTTTACTAAGCCTGGTGTTTACTATGTTAACATTAACACCAGGCTTGAACATGTTTGAACATGGATGGAAGAGACTCCAGCAATCCATTCATATTAGGGTTACACTTGCATTCAAAAACATTCTCTGTGGATATATCAATAGGTTGTAGCAAATTATAAATTATATTTTAGGAACAGATAGAGGCTTGATTTAGAAATGAAGCATTGTTGAAGTAATAAAAAATAAATTGTGTGACACTTCACACATTAGGACAGATATGGAACTAACAGCAGGAGTGCCATGTTCAAACATGTAATAATGTGTTTCTCTTCTCTATCTTCTTCTGTCTAGACCCCACACACCTCCTTGTGTGTAAAGAGGAGGTATTCACTGAGCAGCAGGAGAGAACCTCCAGTCTGGTCCAAGAGGATCCAGAGCCTCCTCAGATTAAAGAAGAACAGGAGGAGAGATCCTCCAGTTTTATCAAAGATGAACCAGAGTCTCTACAGATTAACCACTTCAGCCCTATTGCACGTACATACATATTGACATTTTTTAGGCTGTGTCGGGACCCAAGACAAATAATAGACAATACCCTTCTGAACCTTGGGTTAAAGATGGAGTGCCGTGATCTTTGTATTTTTTCATGTGCTTATGAGGTGACAGACTGACAGTAGTTCATTAGACCCCTTGGTGTGGTTGTTATGTGCAATGATGTCTTCCCTTTGTATTTTGGGTTTCTTCCTGGAGGCTGAAACGTTCACTGTCAAAGTGCCAATGGAAAAACAGTGATATAGTGACATCACACTATCATCGTAATGGACTGAAACTCTTTTGTCACACAGTTTACAGTGGTAAGGTTTTTCTCCAGTATGGATACGCTGATGTGACTTCATATCACCCGGCCCATTGCATCTCTCGTCACACTCTTTACAGAGATACGTTTTTTCCCCAGTGTGGATTTTAGTGTGTAAAAACACAGATGTTGCTTCAGTCTAGCTAACTCACTGAAACTCTTGATACACTGCTTACAGTGGTAAGGTGTCTCTAGTGTGGGCACGCTGGTGTATCGTCAAGATATATGACCGACTGAAACTCTTGTAACACTTTTTACAGTGGTAAGATTTTTCTCCAGTGTGGATACTCTGATATGACTTCAGTTCACCTATCCGATTGAAACTCTTGTCACACAGTTTACAGAGATAAGTTTTTCCCCAGTGTGGATACAGAGATGATTCCTCAGACTACCTATCTGACTGAAACTCTTCTCACACTGTTTACAGTGGTAAGGTTTTTCTCCTGTGTGGATACGTTGGTGTCTCTTCAAGTTATTTAACCGACCGAAACTCTTGTCACACTGTTTACAGTAGTATGGCTTTTCTCCTGTGTGGATACGTTGGTGTATCTTAAAATCATTTAACTGACTGAAACTCTTCTCACACTGTTTACAGTGGTAAGGTTTTTGTCCTGTGTGGATACGTTGGTGTATCTTCAAGCTATTTCACTGATTGAAACTCTTGTCACACTGTTTACAGATGTGGATCTTCTTTGCTGTGTTGGTCAGCCAATGTGTCTTTGCTCCCCCTGTGCAAGTTAAAGTCTTGGTAGGCTGTTGATGAGATCGTTGTTCGTCTGCATCCTCTTGTCTGGTCACAGAGATAGGGGTGGTTTGTACAATCATCATTTCATGTCCATTCATCATTTGACAGTAGATGTTGCAGTGGTTGCTCTTTACGTCTTGATGTTTGAGGATTTGAGACAAGAAAGGCTTCTGACCACTAAAGAACAGAAGACAAGCTGTAAGAGTTGGCCTTATATGATCTCTTGTTCCTCAATTATCTCTCCTCTCTCTAACTCTTTCTGGATATGCACATAACTTCCTTGGACTGCCATTGGATTGGTTTTGTTTAGTTTTTTCATGTCATGTGAAAGCAGGGAATCATAGCTTCAAATTGACATATTGGTTTTGGAGATATGGCTGATTTTACGCTTGCTGAAAATAGCCGATCTACAAGTTACAATGGGCCTGATTCACAACGGCGTTTACGGTGATAACATGACGTGAAGCTAGCGGAAAGGCATTTACGTGGATTTCCCACATTAATTTGGAATTCATGGAAATGGCCGTGAACTTGACGCTCACGTACGTTGGTCGGAAACTCCGTCAATTCCCACGGGACGTCTTTAGGTGGCGGAGACGGCCCAGACGGGAGACAGTTGCGGAAGCATACACGTGAGATTTATTCAGAAGGCTTTAGTCTTCATGCTGAATCAATAAATTGTTCCCAAATCTCAGATAAAATATGTAGGCATGTGTCCCCATGACATATTGGTCGATCAGCACAAAATAAATGATAGCCTATATAATAAAAGCTGAGTGCACTTGTATGCCTAAATGCATGCATTTCCCCATACAGAAACTGCCCCTGCAAGCCCGACACCTTTTTATTTATTCATTAGGATATTACTATAGCATGCGCGATTGCGCTTCTCACTTGACAGCTTTCTACTCGCAGTGCAACGGTTGTGAGCTTGTAGATCGGCTCTCGTGCATGTTAAAAAACAAACTCACAATTATAATAAGAACACATAGGCTTATCTGCATTGTGCACTACGAATCCAACATTGTTTAGTGTAGTAATGCCTGCAGTAGGCGGCAGGCCTATTGAAATTGTTTTGTTACGGAGCTCCTTGAGTCAGTTGACTGTCGGTCGGTGTGTGTGTGTGTGTGTGTGTGTGTGTGCAGTGTGTGTGTGTGTGTGTGTGTGTGTGTGTGTGTGTGTGTGTGTGTGTGTGTGTGTGTGGGGTGGGCAGACAGCAGCGTGCTGCCGATCCGATTCACATTGGAAAATGAATGGGCTATATAGCCCTGTATAAAAAATAGAAGACCACATTAGCCTGGGAGGCGGCCTTTTTTCCGACAGCATTCTAGCCGACGGTGCAACGGTCCGCTCCGCAGCTCCACATGCGCTGCTCCCGTGCTTGCAAATATGAAGGACATACTTTATAATCATGTATTGATATTGATCACATGCATGGATGCCACACACAGAATAGTTTAACTCACTGGCTAAACTCACTGGATTATAATTTCTTAAATTCTTCAGACAAGAGGATCCCAATTATTCACTTATGAATGTATAGGCTTGTACTGTTCTTTATCGCGCAAGCCATGCCCCCCTCCCTCTCTCCTCTCTCTCTCTCTCTCTCTCTCTCTCTCTCTCAAAAGACGACTTTTGCATTGACATATATCCGATATTTTAAATATCGGATAGGATAGCCTATGTTTTACCTCTGACTCCTTGGTCCCGAACTTAATTAAATAAATTATAATTATATTGTTTCAGCAGCGGAGCACGCACCGTTGTGGACATATTAATAGAGTGCGGGCTATATTCATGCATTGACCGCGGCTGTGAAGCCTGCGGCTGCAAAGCCTTTTTTCTTTTTTTGACAGACCAAACTGCTGTCTGCTGAGTCATGCTTGAAGCCTTTTATGGTGCGATATGGGGCGTGGATCAATGCAAATGAGGTTGTCGGGTGCTTTTCCGATCACTTTGCACCCACTGCATTCAGTATGACATACACCTGCGATACGCCAGCGCACCTGTGGTACACACCGCTCTCTGAATAACACGTCATCTCAACGTAGCTTGATCGGACGGATAAATACGATATCTGTTTCCGCCACAGTGTAACGGTGGCGGATTTCTTTTTAATGAATCAGGCCCAATATGTTGCAGCGCGACGCGCGCCCGTGCTTGTGTGTGCGTGTGTGCACGCGTGCATGTGTTCGTGCGTGTGTACAGAATTCTGCCTCTGGAGAGTAGATATGAATATATAAAAAAATATATATATATATATCAAGGACTAACACAAAAGAGATATGTGCCATTGCGGTGAATCTGTGGAACGAACTCAATACAGAACTAAAAGAAAGTAACTCCATAAGAACATTTAAAAGATCATATAAAGCTATGATAATTGACAAATATATAAAATCAATTTAATATAGAGCGTCGCAGTCCCGCCCCCTCGAGAGACCCGGAAAATAAATCCCCGTTCATTTTCCTCATAGAGTTTTCAGAAAGTATTTATTTAAAGACGTTTACGCGGCGGACAAAGCCAATTCTTGTCGTGACAAATCATGACAATAAACACAATGTTTTGGGCCAAACAAAGAATTAGAAAGTAGAAAAAACGGCAGGTTACAACACTTTTTTTGTTGTTTTTCTTCTTAGGAATTATTTGTTTGGTCCAAAATTTTGTGTTTGTTGTCATGATTTGTCACGACTCGAGTTGGCTTCGTACGACACTTAAAAGGTCTTTAAATGAATACGTTTTGAAATGTCTATGGGAAAAATGCATTGGGATTCATTTCCTGGGCCACTCGTCGTTCTGAAAGGGGGTGGGATATATACAGTATGCATAGGCAGTAGATATTACGAAATTATATAAATAATATAAATTATTTTAAGTAACCACTTCAAACACAAATATACAAACACATATGCAGTAAAAGTAAACAATAATAAAAAAATATACACTATATTTGAAGCAACCACTTCAAATATATAAGCACAATTTAAAAAAGCTAAATGTATGTGGGCGTAACTAGTATAATATGTATTTTCGGTAACCCTTCATTTTACGGTACGGTAATTGCCAGGTAACTACCAACTACCTGACAACTACTAGGTAATTACCCTGTATGTATAACTATTTACTGTATAATTACCTGGTAATTACATGGAACTTACCATGGTAAATGACCCTCTAGTTGCCAGGTAATTACCAAGTATTTTCCTGACAACTACCTAGTAATTACCCTGTATTCATAAGTATTTACTGTGTAATTACCAGGTAACTACCCAGTATTTATAAGTATTTACTCTGCTACCAGGTAAGTTACCCATTAGGTACCAGGTAATTACCAGGTATTTTCCCTGACCACTACTAGGTAATTACCCTGTATGTATAACTATTTACTGTATAATTACCTGGTAATTACATGGAACTTACCATGGTAAATGACCCTCTAGTTGCCAGGTAATTACCAAGTATTTTCCTGACAACTACCTAGTAATTACCCTGTATTCATAAGTATTTACTGTTTAATTACCAGGTAACTACCCAGTATTTATAAGTATTTACTCTGCTACCAGGTAAGTTACCCATTAGGTACCAGGTAATTATCAAGTATTTTCCTGACAACTACCAGGTAATTACTCTGTATCTATAGGTTTTTACTATGCAACTACTCAGTATTTTAAGTATTTACTCTGCGACCAGGCAAGTTACCCATTAGACCCTATAGGTAATTACGAAGTACTTTCAACAACTGCCATATAGTTACTGGGTATTTATAAGTATTTAATGTGTACTTACCAGGTAACTACCCAGTATTTATAAATATTTACTCTACCATGCAAGTTACCCAGTAACTACTAGGTAATTAACCTTTATTTATAGGTTTTTACTATGTAATTACCAGGTAACTACCCATTATTTACTCTGCTACCAGGTAAGTTACCAATTATTTTCAACAACTACTAGATAGTTATGGGGTATTTATATGTATTTACTGTGTACTTACCAAGTATTTTGCTGACAACTACCAGGTATTTATATGGTAACTACGTTTCTACCCATGTAAACACAGGTAGTTACACGAGATCGCCAGTTGTTACTAAGTAATTTCCTGACAACTACAATGTAATTACCTGATAGGTACCCAGTAAGTAAGGAGGAACTGTACTGTGAAAGGAAGTGTGTTCTATTTCCATGATATTACCATGTACCTACCTGGTAATTGTAGATCATGTTCCTCCTTTATTACCCATCATGGTGTATTTTGAACAGGTTACCCGGAAATAACAGATAATTGGTATTTACACAGTTGGACCACATACGTTAACAGGTAAAACCTGTCGAGTTACCCTGTAAGAAAGGTGGAACTGTACTGTGAACGGAAGCGTGGCTTATTTCCATGATATTACCATGTACTTTCACTGTAATTGTAGGTTATAATCCATCATTACCCACCAGAATATTTTGAACACGTTACCTGGTATTTACACAGTTGGACCACATACATTTTCAAAACGTTAACCGGTAAAACCTTTCAAGTTACCCTGTAAGAAAGGTGGAACTGTACTGTGAACGGAAGCGTGGCTTATTTACATGATATTACAAGGTATTTACCCAGTATTTAGTAGATTAATCAATAAACTGGTGTTTATCCATGGGTCTGAGAATGTATATCAAGGAGTGGTGACAACCAACACATAATGATCAGTATACATTTAAAAAAAATCCAAAAAGGTAGCACATCCAAAAATTAAACAAGCGGTGGACAAAGTACTCACATTTCCATTTCTTTATTGGAACGCAAGTCACAGGACATATGTGACAGACATGAATGATTTTGCATTCATTGTTGCATTAATTTAACAAAAAATATATAAAACATTATAAACAGGCGCATTATAAAACTTTAGCAAAACAAAGTGCAAAACGGTCACATTATAAAACTTTTTTTTGAAAACAGTGCAAAACAGTATAAACAAACAAAAAAAGTGCTCTTTAGCCTGGCACATCTCAGTCGTGGTAATTCACATTATCAAGTGTTTTGCAGACCAGTCTGGCCCCCAAGTACTGGGTGGGTATTTTGCAGAAACCAAAAAGTGGAAGATTTCTGGATAACACCCACCCAGCACTGGCACCCACACGGGCCAGACTGGTCTGCAGAGACACTTGATAATGTGCAGTCACACGACCGGGGTGGTTTATCGGCACTTCACTTCCTTGACTTGTATGCAATGGGGAGCAGCTCTGTGGCCTGCTTCATTGAAGCAATTTTGTCCTGGAGGGGTTTATTAGACTCTAAAAAGGCCTTGCAGACTTTAGCAAAATCAGCTAGAGTCTGCTTGCCTGTTTTTTGGGGCAGTTCTCCAAATTCTGCACCCTCTCCGGCAATTAATACATCTGCAATTACCGCAGTCCCGGCAATCGTGTTGCGGTCAATATTCAGCACCTCGCAGGTGTTTGTCAGGCTTCGGTTCTGCCGGAACACCTTCAAGATGACCTTGTAGCGGTGTACAACATCCTCCGGGCTCTGCACTACAAGAGAGAAAATACAAAAAGAAATACAAATGAATAATTCCAAATGAGTAGTATATATGACAATCATTACTGAATGGGTTAAGTCTTAACCCATTTAGGACGGGAACCCCTTTGGTGTTTTAAGCATTGTCATACTTTAGCTATAGAAAAATAGCACATCTACAAGCTCACCACGCTATGAGTTTGTAGATCTGCCATTTTTGTAAAATCATGAAAATGTGGCACAAATCTCTGAACATTTTCAGAGCGAACGTTTTTAACTAAAAGCTTTGCTTCTGGGGGGTCCCTGGAACTACATATGAAAAAGGTTGAGAACCACTGACAGAAACACAGGTTTTTCAGAAAACTACTTTTTAATTTCGACGCCAGGCCGAAATGGTATTTTTGAATCCATAGTTAAATTGTCCTGGATACGGTTTCATAATTGGGCCAGCCTTGACTATGGTAAATGTAGCATCAGACTGTGAGTGGGTGGAGGGGGGAGTTATCTTATACTTATAGCATTATGCCTCATCTAAAAAATAAGACACATGACCATGCTATAATACTGACATTATGTAAATGTGACTGCAGTGTAACATTTGCTTCTACTAGGATGAACATCTTCCACAACCCTTGCTAGGCCCATGTGACGAGAGTCTGAAAGCTCCCCAATGTATTAAAAGATAGTGCATTTACCACATTTTGGGGACACTTAAAAATGAATTAACAAATCTGTGCATAATGGTGCTGCAGTGTGATGTAAACAGCATTGTGTTGTTACAGAAGCAATAGAAATGAAAGTCTTCTTGAGTTACCTCTCTTTCCGAAGGATGCCATTTTCTTCTTCCTCCTGTCATCCGTGGAGTCTGAAGATGAATTTTGTTGCTGCTGCCGCTTCTTCTTCTTCTTCTCCTTCCTCTTCCGACCATAATCGGACTCCGAGGAGTCCGAAGAGGAGGACTCTCCATCACGCCTCCTTTTGCGTGACCCTTAAAAGTTAGCAAATGTAAAATTAAAAGTCCCATTCAGGACGGGAACCCCTTTTGGTGTTTTAAGCATTGTTATATTTTACCTATTGGAAAATAGCAGGTCTACAAGCCCATAGCTTGTAGATCTGCCTTTTTTGAGAAATTGTGAAAATGTGGCACAAATCTTTGAATATATATTCTTTTAGAGTGAATGATTTTAACTCAAATCTTTGCTTCTGAGGGGGTCCCTGAAACAACATATTTTCAGATGGGTTCCTCTCCATCTCTCTCCTGTAGCCCTGGGTGCATGTATTGCAGCAACCATAACTCAAGACGGATGGAACTATTGGATATAAGTTTAAAAAAAATACTCAAGTTACAGTGATACGTCCACCCTGCAAACAGGACTACAAGAGAGATGGACATTCCTCCGCTGTGTTGGGGCTTCAAAGAATATCGAGCCATTTAAAAGTAATTTAAACACAAATTGTACCTTAAATTAATAAAGACTCCTTTACATGTAGGTTTTGGGAGGAACCGTCTAGTTACCTTTTGCCGGGGTCCGGCCTCTGTGTAGCGAGCCTTCTCCCGGATGAAATCCCGCTGCTCTCTCAGGAGTTTGTTCTCCTCTTTTAGAATTCGGATTGCATCCTTCAGAAGCCGGTTCTCGCCTTTCTGCGTTTGCAGGTCATTTTTTATTTTGGCCATGGTGGACGATGGCCGCTGCTGAATTTCTTGAACTAAAAAAGATACAGAAAGATATATTTATTACCTAAAATGTTATTTTACCATGTTTATTCAAAACTCAAACACCTGCATGTAGGAAAAAATAAAACAGGGATGTGGGTAGGGAAACAAACCCATACCTTCACAGAGCATCATGAAGCTACCCGGACCCACCCACCACAGACATCAGAAACATTATGAAAATCACATAATTGTCTGGGTGTTCACCTGCTGCCATGCAAGACCACTGTATCAAAAACAAAGATTTGATAAAAAGATTACCTTCATTGTCAGACTCCTCCAGTACAGGAGACTCCAGTGCAGCGTTCTCCTCTGGTGGAGTCACTGCAGTCACCTTCCTTCCGCGTGTCTTTGTGGTTTTGCGAAGGCTTGACATGACTATGGGGGAAAATAAATCAAATTGACATTTTATACGCATTTGTTGTACAGTTGAAACATAAGTCTTGAGCTGATTTTAGGCATTTCCATCGATTAACCAGTTTAAAATAGGAACGCATCTGTGTCGTTTCAGCCACTTAAAACCATTTTAAATGTTAGATAAAAAAGCAGATCTACAAGCTCATAGTGCAGCACCGAGTGCCACGCTATGAGCATGTAGATCTGCCCTTTTTGAAAAATCTGGAAAATTTGGCACACATGTTTGAATATTCTTTCACAGTGAACTCATATCTTTGCTTCTGGGGGTCCCTGAAACAACATATTTTCAGATGGGGGTCGGCGGCCAATTACGTATCTTTTTGGGGTCCTTGACATTAAATAGTTTGAGAATCACTTATCACAGACATAGAAACATGAGTAGCAAAGATTTTATATCCATGATAATCTGGGGAAACGTCATAGTTCCTACACAAAACAGCACATACATTTCACGTCAAAAAGGTACATCAAATAATTCCTAAATAGAACAATAAAAACAACTAATAAATGAGAAAAAGGGAGACAGAAAGGTACTTACTGTTCTTGAGCTTAGTCCAGTTACCCTGGGTAAACATAGTAACTTTCTTTCTCTCTCATGCACGCTCACAGTGGAAATGTTTGGTTAAGAACCCAAGGTATAGCAAATTAGCAATCATACCTGATTATATAGCCACCCCAACAGGCTACATCACCAACACCTGCTAGCAAATAAGTACCGCACCCCCTCCCCCCAAAGGCTTAAGTGAAATGGAACACTGGGCTTTTTTCCTTTTACATTAACCACTTTAAGCCTATGGGATAGCCAACAAATACGCGATCTGATATCAACAAGCTCACAACGCAAGCTTGTTGTAGATCAGCAGAGCTACGACATGCTCAACTAAAAGCTACACCAAGTTAACTGTCTGGAAAAACACATCAACATGAATGCGACACAGAGCTACACTATTTTAACCCCAGAAACGGGGTCATTGCCCTGGAAAACGGTGATCAACGGTGAAAAATGTTTGTAGAGCTCGTTTTTAGTCAGCAGACCCATGCAAGCATTACCGTTGCTCCGTCGTGACGACCAGCTTCATTTAGTTTCCATATACCGGACCGGTCGCTGAACAGTGAATACTGTACATACATTTACGGCTCAGTGCTCAGATCTGGTCTACTCTAGGCCCCGCCTACTATATCCGGCAATTTGCACGCACACAATACTTTCGCGTAGTGGCTGTTTCTGTATCCGCTCTAGACCGGATCTACATACTGCAAAGCAAATTGATCCCCATCCGTCCACAAATAATACAGTGGCATACGTTACCAACATTAGCCAATCGGGATGGCGTTATGCTTCGCTATGCTAACCACCGTCAGATAACATTACAGTTGAGGCACACATGTACTTACCAAGGTGAAGTTTTTATTGGAATCGTCCAAGTCCGTGGGGTGGTCTGGTCAGTGGTCTGGTCACGGCAAGTTGACAACTCCAAATTCCCTCTTTCTCTTGTGTGATTACGTAGGTGACGTACCATACGACATACGTCATTAGTTACGCTCTGGATTCAAATCGCCGGCGAAGCGCACGCACACACACCATAGACTGACACACACCCACTCCTAATCAACTTCATTCATTGTTGTTATACCGGTATGTACTATGTAGCCTAGACTTTGGAATTTAAAAATGACTGTAAGTGCCTGTGACACTTGGTTTTAACTTCAATGTTTTCTTTAGTTTGAAGGTAATTTGTTATTTACTTTGCTCATTCTGGTTTACCTTATTTTGAAACTTCCTGTCTTTGGCCTTTGTACTGTGACACTTCCTGTTTCCAACATATATAGCTGAAGCCTGTTAGCTTCACACACCTCAGAACCACACTCAGCCAGTGACATAAGCCAAATTCCAATACCGCAACTTTCAGACTCGCTCACTCTCCTCGCGTCCTCCACTCGCTCCTCGGCTCCGCCCCCAGCGAGGAGGAGAGGATTCGATGCGAGGACAGAGTGGTGGTCACTGGTGGAGTGAAATTGCCTCTAGAATCGGAATGCACTACGGCATCATTTTAAAGCGACAGCATAATTCGGCGATCACTTGTGACGTGTCCCACAGCTGGATCACTGGAACACAACGGGCTGAATACAACCTTCCGATCGTATACCCTGCGAGAGTTGTCATTGCCATAAATATAAGTTTACATGTGTAACCAGGTAGACCTGTTACTATGACAGCATCATTGGCGGAGCACATGCTATTGTCTGGTATAGTATAGCACAACTGTCATGTCTTAATCCCTTTTGTAATAAAGTCAATTTTAACTAGGATTTGGGAATTGATATATTCTAACATGATCTTCTCTTTGCAGTGAAGCCATTCATTATTAATACGTATTTCATTCTGCTTTTGAGTTATAAATAAAATAATCATTGTACAATTGGAAACGCACGTCTCTGCTCCTTTTCTTTATCTCAGCCCAGTGGGTTTTCAATTGGTAGCCTATCATTTTGTATTATTATCATATTAATCTCTGCCAGGTGAAACTCCCAGGGTGACGTATAGTGGTAAAGTGCCCTGCTCACACATGCATAGAATAGTAGCCTACCGAATAGCAGAATAGACAATTCATCACAATCTTATTTAATCTCCCCCTCTATTTTTCTATACTGTTGGTTCACTTATTATTCCCTTTTTTTCTAACTGTGTATTTCATGATTTCTATTTTTATTTTTGCATAGATGTGTGTATTTATGTCTTTAAATGTTTTGATGAATTGAAAATGGAAGACCATATAGCAGTCTTTGTATTGACCTGTACCTTCCTTGGACTGTATATTCAAAACTCTGATTCAATCAGTCAATCTATTTATTTATTTTTAATTCCCAGCAATGCTCTTCTTTGTTTACACTCCAAATGTTATGGACCTTAATTACTATATGCCCTATTGGCTGGCAACACAGAACACACACCAGGTGATGCCTATCATGAACGAATATCAAGAATATAAAAGGGTCTCTACAAACAATTTGATGATCACCAGACAAGATGAAGACAGCTTTGATTACAGCTTCTTGGCTGTGGCTGCAGTTGAAAAGGAAAGAGCAACAAAATGAGCAGCAGGCCCTGTCCGCTCGCAGGAGAGCACGTATCCGCCGTGCATTAATCCTGCTCATCCACAAGGTAAGCCAGCTGTTCTTAAAGTGGCTGTAAAGCAAAATAAAAAGATGATACAATTTGTATTCCCAGTTTGTCACGCCACAGAGTAATGTGTTATTAACCAACACACCAAATTTGAATGATGAAAAAAATCGCTTCGTTTCAGGAATGATGTTTAAAAATGGATGAAATACAATGCAATATTTTCTGGCCTCTCTGGCAAGGACTGTAGGGGCGTGTCCATTGTACAGTTCGCGGGAAATATCTCTCCCCGTTTCGTCCAAACGTTATGTCGACAAGCTTTCCTCACGGACTGTACTCGTTTCAATGATGTTGCTCGCTGGTCGCTAGTGTGCCACGTGTGTGTGTTGACAGTGTGTGAGTGTGTGTGTGTGTGTGTGTGTGCGCGCGCGCGCGTGTCTAAGCCACGCCCATTCGCGGAAGACAACAATCTAAGTATTAGATCGTGTCGCCCGGTCTTTTGAAAAAGAGAAACATGTATGCACCAAATAGTTCCATCGGCAATGTACAGCCATACATGTTTGAGCCAGAGGAACCAGAGGAACCAGATGAAGAGGAACCAGCTCAAACTCAACCTCAAGGAGAATGGTGGGTTATTTTTCCCCATACTTCTACTCTATTATTCTACCACTGTCTGAACAATGAATTGAACAACAAGCACTGGTCCGGAGTGCATACCATTAGCATACCCTATGCTATTTATAAGTAGCATAGAACAAAAAACATTGTCATTTTACCAGTTCATTCTTTTTGTATAAATCAAACTGGCAGCCAGCCATCATGTTTTTAGTTCTGTTGCCTAGCCTAGCAGAAAATATTGCTACAAAAGATTATGCTCTGAACTGTACTTATTGTAAACTGTATGACTCAATTTAGTTCAATGGTTGACAAAATATATAATCCAATTGAAGGGCAATCCACACGACCACACCAATGCATGCAACTGCCATTTGGAGATAATGGTAGCAAGTAGTTGCATCATGGAGTTGCATCGAGTGGACTGGCCTTTGGGTAGCATGATGACAGCTAGATTTCATTTCATTTATTTCATTGTTTGTAATAGTATACCGACATGATGCTATGGTTATTGATTTACCTGGGATAGTAGTTATTGACACTAGTTATTGAGGCACTAGTGTCTCTCTGCTGTCTATGTACGGTATAGTGGAGATGATCGAGGGTCTGCTAAATGCATACATTGTAAATTGTACACATCACTGTGACTTGTAATCATACAGGTGCATCTGTGGGAAATGCAGACCAATGACCGATGTGAATCACAATATCTGCTGCAAGAGTATCAATGTGGTATGTAAAGAAACATCTTCAACAATGCAACAATGATCACCACAGAACCAGTAAAGTACTAAAATATATCATACTCCAACAGCTTCAGAATATGTTTAGCGAGCTTCCAGAGGACCTGGAGTGCATGACTCTCCATCCAGGACTAGAACCTGTCTGCCTGAACCCCTGGTCCCTGCAGAATGCCCTCAGACAATATGAGGCAGAGCATGGAAGACTGAGGACGAAGAAGAGAGCCGAGTATGTTAGACCATCAAATATTTATTTGGAATGTATATAGATTACTTTTATCAAATGGCACACAAAAACTGGTAAGATGTAGGACAAGAAAAATATGTTATATAATCATTATACAAAATAAACTATGGTCACTTAGCTGTATGGTCATAGGCATTCAATGTTATTTCAAGAACCTCCATTTGTATATGCATTAGGCCACAGACCCATTTGATCTCTGGGACACCGATCAAGATGACAATTGTCAAGTGTTTTGTACACAAATGCGCACAGTACTTGTCTGACCAGTAGGTTCAAGGTTATACTTTGTTACATCTTGTGTACCAGGTACATAAGAGTAAAACTTATTTGTTTGGCTTCCTTACAGACTGCAGCAGCATATATATAGCATAACATTCAAACAACAAAACACAGCAAACAAAGGGATAGAATATTGAGTGCAAGAGCATTCAAAGAGTACAAATAAAATAAGTACATGTTTTCCCTGTAGTAGCAAAAGTTAGGTAAACTTTGTGAACAGCTTCACAGTAGGTTATGTAGGTTCCATTATATACTGTATGCAATTCAGAGACATTGCAGTATTTTGTAAAGAAAACAGCACACAAGTCATTTTATTAATTCTCTCATTACAGGCGTGCTCGCTACCTGGCCTACAGGTCTTTCGTGTCATGGTGCTGGGGATGCCTGGGTGCAGGGAACCGGAGAATTTTGCCATCCTGTATTGTGCACCGGATACATGATGAATACCCAGATGAGGATGGCGAATACACTGGATTTAGGCCTTCCATTTAATTTGCCTGAATACAAGACATTTTTTTCCAATGGAAATATCCTAAAATTATATTTTTGAGAACCACTGTTCTAAATCCTAAGAGGTTTTTGTTTAAAAAAAAGTATGTTGCTGTGTGTGTATATAGCTAAAATATAAAATTACAGATTGTTGGAGGCAAAATGCTTTGTTTATTTTGTATTTATTTGACGTCTTAATTTGGCTCTGGGTGGATGAAGCGGGACATAGTGTATGTCATTGTGTAATTAACACTTAGACTGCCGCCATTTATTGATAAATTAGGTCCTAATTCACGCCAGCATTTTTTTTAATTTGAGCTCTTATTTTGAAAAGCCACATTTTGCCTCAACCGGAAGTGAGCTCATCTCTGCCAGCTTTATGTTGCCATGACAACCTTTGTTTACTTGATCACATCATGCCGGGTACACTATAGACCTCCACAACGTCGGCCCGTGCCGTCAAAGAAACGCTGTTTTGACCAAAAATGCCATCTGGGACAAGGAATAGGAGATACAGGCGATTGAAAGAAACGGATAGAATGGATTCTTATGGCGACGACGAACTAAGATGAACGATCCAATGCTGTGCTAACAACACAGCTAGCTAACCGGCTAACGTAAGTAGCATTATGGCTCGATCGATCAAATGCACTATAAAACAACAATTGCCGAAGGGCTACGGCAATGGCGGCAAGCGTTTTATTAATGAATTGACATTAATCTAAGGCAATGGCGCGGAGGGTGTTAAGTGAACGTTTCGTGAAGATTCTTGTAAACCATGTTTTTTCTGTTCTATGGACCCTAGAGGACACAAAAAAAACGGTTTACATTTTTTTTTCGCGCCCTAACAATATTTTATCACCATGGCAATACATGGCAATGTGTAGCAATATTCCGTGTCTGTCTGTATTTCTGTCGACATCATTTCTCCAAATCTGCCAGGCCGATTTACACCAAATGTGGTCCAGGAGTGTATGATGTGCTCTGGAAGACCCCATAAAAATTTCACCACGATCGGCCCATAGGTGGCGCTACAGCACCAAATTCAAAACAAAAATTCATGATTATTCACAAACTACTTGTCCAATATCAATGACATTGGCTAGGTTGTTGTACCATGGGCTGAAGCACAAGCCCAGAAAGTTTGACCACAATCCACCAATAGGTGGCGCTACAACAACAGATTCAATATGCAATTTCACAAGGTGCATAAGCTACCTGACCAATTTTCCACAAAAACCTTGAATAATCAGTAACGGACAGTTTTATTTAAAATCAAAGGGTTTATTTACGAACGTGACATGCTCAACTGTACAAAGAATCACTGTAGGTATCATCGTCATCACTCTCAGCATCATCTTTTGTATGATTATCACATGAACCCTCAGCAGCCTCACATTTGCAGAGCTCTGTGCATGGAAGGTTATTACTGTTGCAAGAACAGCGGCCGCTACACTTGCTGGCAACACATGCACACTTGATGAGTTCAACAACGGCCTCTGGTGCAGGTGGAACCTTTGAGACTACAGGGACACACCTTCCATCATCTTGTTGCTTCCATCCTAAAGAAAGTGGATCTAAAACCTGTGGCTCAGCAACGATGTCTTGTGCCCATACATTGGCTTGCCAATGTGCTCGCAGAATGTGTTCGACGATGGACCCTTGCGTTGGACATATCTTTTCAACACCCTGATTGCCCTTGAGCTGTTTAAATATGTGCCACCAAAGTACTTCAGCTGATTCATACCCAGGTTTGAAAAGCTGACACACAAACTTTTCACACCCGGCTAACACCTCCAAGGATGGATGAGGGCCAACACCAAGTTCAGCAAGTGCATGGAGAACATCATCACCAGTCTTCATGAACGATTTGAAGCAGGAAGATTTACCTTTTCCTCGGATGTGACCAGTGGTATCGCAACCAGTGAGCGTGAGGAATCCTGGCAATGCGGCTGCTCGTTTGGGGCCAATGGCCGTGTAGATTGGTCTGAGTTTTATCGTCCATCTTTGATCTCCTGTGCCCATGATGATTGCACTCTCTGGTTGAAGGTCTGGTAACCTTCGAAGGGCAAGTACCAAAACATCAGTGTCACATGAGTATATATGTGGCGTTTTACCTAAACGACTCACTGCTGCGGCATACATAACCAGTAACGTATCCGCCTCTTCTTGTGTACTTGTGATGTTCACCATTTTTGTGTTTGTGGACATGACACCCTTGTGTGTTTGTGTGTGTTGTGATTGGTAGCTTGCAAAGATCAACAGCTTTTTGTGCAAGGTAGAGGACGAGGTTGGCCTTGGTTTCCTTGCTTCCGAGGAAAGCCTTGAAGTCTTTGACTGGTGTGTTATCCTCTATTTTAAAGAGATGTCTTGTTCTGTCCTTCATGGAGTTTGTCACTGTATAGTTGTCAAATAGCAAGTATAGATCTGTGTAGCCTTGCGCCTTTATGTCAACACTCAGAGTGAAACATTCTGCAAGAGTTACGAGGGAGCAGAGCACTGAACTTTTGTGAATGAGAGGGTCAGAGGGGAAAAGAACATGTGGGACAAAATGACGAAGCTGAAGTATCTGACCTGGAAAGATGGATGCAAAACTATCAAGCTTAAGGCATCATCTGAAATAGTCAGCTTGAAAGCAACAAACTCCTTGTTTGTTCGCTTGCTTCTCATTCGGAAAGGTGAAATAGTAAAACGAGCAGCCGCATTGCCAGGATTCCACACACTCACTGGTTGTGATACCACTGGTCACATCCGAGGAAAAGGTAAATCTTCCTGCTTCAAATCGTTCATGAAGACTGGTGATGATGTTCTCCATGCACTTGCTGAACTTGGTGTTGGCCCTCATCCATCCTTGGAGGTGTTAGCCGGGTGTGAAAAGTTTGTGTGTCAGCTTTTCAAACCTGGGTATGAATCAGCTGAAGTACTTTGGTGGCACATATTTAAACAGCTCAAGGGCAATCAAGGTGTTGAAAAGATATGTCCAACGCAAGGGTCCATCGTCGAACACATTCTGCGAGCACATTGGCAAGCCAATGTATGGGCACAAGACATCGTTGCTGAGCCACAGGTTTTAGATCCACTTTCTTTAGGATGGAAGCAACAAGATGATGGAAGGTGTGTCCCTGTAGTCTCAAAGGTTCCACCTGCACCAGAGGCCGTTGTTGAACTCGTCAAGTGTGCATGTGTTGCCAGCAAGTGTAGCGGCCGCTGTTCTTGCAACAGAAATAACCTTCCATGCACAGAGCTCTGCAAATGTGAGGCTGCTGAGGGTTCATGTGATAATCATACAAAAGATGATGCTGAGAGTGATGACGATGATACCTACAGTGATTCTTTGTACAGTTGAGCATGTCACGTTCGTAAATAAACCCTTTGATTTTAAATAAAACTGTCCGTTACTGATTATTCAAGGTTTTTGTGGAAAATTGGTCAGGTAGCTTATGCACCTTGTGAAATTGCATATTGAATCTGTTGTTGTAGCGCCACCTATTGGTGGATTGTGGTCAAACTTGCTGGGCTTGTGCTTCAGCCCATGGTACAACAACCTAGCCAATGTCATTGAAATTGGACAAGTAGTTTGTGAATAATCATGAAATTTCGTTTTGAATTTGGTGCTGTAGCGCCACCTATGGGCAGATCGTGGTGAAATTTATATGGGGTCTTCCAGAGCACATCATACACTCCTGGACCACATTTGGTGTAAATCGGCCTGGCAGATTTGGAGAAATGATGTCGACAGAAATACAGACAGACACGGAATATTGCTACACATTGCCATGTATTGCCATGGTGATAAAATATTGTTAGGGCGCGAAAAAAAAATGTAAACCGTTTTTTTTTTGTCCTCTAGGGTCCATAGAACAGAAAAAACATGGTTTACAAGAATCTTCACGAAACGTTCACTTAACTGGATTCTGCTACATAACTACATACACTAACACATGTGCAGCAACTGCAGCAGTCTTCTCTGGATGCTCGTACTGTGAGCACAGGAATCCAGGGACAGGGACCTCTTCCAGCTCAGCCACAAAATGTGCAGGGTTGGGGAACACCTCGTCAAAGAGGAGGTCTGTAAGCTCTGTCACATATTCTAAAATACACAAGAGCACATAACAGCATGTACAGTAGTTTGAGTAATTCATATGGTCTCAATTGCAACTAGAGCATTTATAATGCAAAGTTTCACTGATGACCATGGTATTGCATGTAACTGACCTGTAGTATAGTTGGTCTTAACCCTGTTGACAACGTGGTCCCCTTTCTTGGCCTTGGGAAACGTTATTTTGTGCTGCGGAACTCCTGACGCAGTTACCGCTTGGAGACGTCCAGCATTTTCGTTGAAATGCAATGCAGCGAGGTAAAGCCTGAAATACAAATACTTTGACAATGAACATCAGTATGCAGCATAATGTAATGTCTGTGTCGAATGACTAATGAATAGGTTCTGTTATATTTTATTCAATAAGTGACAGGAGTGTTGTCCTTCAAAAATTATATTGTTCATCAATAGAATCTGTCAGACAATTACAAACTACCATAATAACTTGACCAACCTTCACTCTTGCTGCTAATGAGGGTTCTTCTGGCAAGTTGCGTTGCAACTGTTCTTCTCCCCACAGAGCGGTCAGTCTGAACCCCAATTTCTCGGGTAGTGACTTTGTCACGCTGACCCTGTGTCTCTCTTGTGGATGGAAGGGTCTGCTTTGTGAACAGATAAGATGACAGTATAAATTACTTATTCAGACATAGCCTACTTCTGCTCATGAAAACAATAGTGCAGGCTATGACTTGATCAATAACACCCTCGTAAATCTGTATGTAGAAAATAAAATAATGTGAATGCCCACTTGTAATGGCCTATATAACTGTAGCATCAGTCTTGAGACCGCCCCTTATGCCCCTGTACACTTAGGGGGGTAAACCCTTACCTACAATACATGAAATGCACATGGTGTTTTGTGACAGTCAGTGAAGATGCATTGCATTTGCACATGTTCTATTGTGTTCTGTTTATCATCACCAGAAAAATGTTTTGGAGACTTTGGCAAATTATTTCAGTGGACAACACAACACAGGCATAACTTTATCAAAGAGCAGAACGTGATATTTCCAAATTACTCATATCCAGGAAACACTGCAACCAGACTAGGCTACTACCATCACTTTCCGGTACAGTGCAATACTTTCTGTATTTGGTCGATGGTCAAATCATGGACTATGCACTATGTTACAGTGGATGATACGATACACACTACAAACGCTACGTAACATATTGACCATTTTGTCGTTTAGCAGAAAATAGAGCCCAAACTACTACACATAAATAAAAAAGTATAATTATAATAACAAGTACTGCTGGAAACTTACATGAGAAGCAACAGGCCTGTTGACGACGGTAGATAGTGATACAGGTGGGGGGAGAGGAGCCCCAGCGGCGACATATATGTTCGGCTCGGCACCACTAACCAACATGAGTGGGTTGTCTGTAAAACCGAGCTGTCTCCGTTGCCAGTTTGAGAAACATTCGGCGGTGAAATGTTGGCTACATAGGTAGGCAGTGGAGGTGGTGTATAGCACATCTCTCCCGCCGTGGCGCATCACAAACTCCATCCACCTCTGTCTCATTTCCTCTTTTTTGGGGAACGCGAATAAACAAATGGAACCCCCTTGGCGAGCATGGCAGGCAGGTAAAACGCATTTTCGCCAAGGAGCCATGATAACGAGCAAAAAGGCCAAAAGCTAAACCAACAAACTGGAAAAAGTACCGTCTACTAGCTGTAGGGATTGGTGCTGTGGTGGTGGTAGAGGGAGCGTGGGGAGTCTGGACGACAACAACAACAGCAGCACAGCAAGCTAAGCTAAAGCTAGTAGCTAGTAGTATAGGCTCTGGTAGTAGCTAGCTAGCCAGGTATTGGGCGGAGCTTCGGCAGTGGGCTCATTACATATTTAATTATCACCGTGATACGTCACGCGGTGATATAGTAATCTCGACCCCCCCGCAGATATGATTAAAAAAACGCGAAATGGTCTTATTCCACAGTGCTGTAAAATAAATTCCAATTTTTTTTCCAGGGTTTCATAGATGACCGTGTTACATGTGTAATATGTCTATAAGAAAATAGCATAATTTGCTTTACAGCCACTTTAAACCAAACATCAGTAAGTGGGTAGGCAATGTCATGGATGTCAAACAAAATCCTACAATTCACACATCTTGTGTTTTGCATGCACTGTCAAGCACTCATTACGGTCAGTCATTGACATGAATGGATACATAGCAAAGTTATTAATGGCAGGCCTCATGCCATTGTAGAGATTCTTGATAAATTGCATGTATTTTAGACTACATACAGATAGTCATATAGTTCATGTGTACATGACAACAATCATTCACTTTCAATTCACAGGACCAAAGTCCATCCCTAGTCAGATACGCCATCGTGAACAGGAGTGTGCGTGTCCTGAGGATCTGGTTTGATCTCGACTACCCTCACCTCAGGAGGGAGTACCGCCTGAGCCGGGAGACTATCGTGGCCCTCATCAGGCTGCTGCCAAATGAGGGGACACATGGCTGGGGACGGGACATCATGGTGCTTGTCACACTATACTGGCTGGCACATGGCGCCTCCTATTTGGTGGTGGCTGGGGCATTTGACATGCCAAAGACCACTGTGCATAGGCTGGTCCACAGTGGAACGTATGCCATTGCAGCTCTCCGCACAGAGGTGATCAGTTTTCTTTTTGGTTTAACATGAAGCATGATATTCTAGAATCCTTTCAACAGCTCATTCCAAATACACATGCTTCAACATACAAAATGAGAACAACAAGAACAACAAACAACACACTCATTCAAACATATATGACACAACTACTCTTAAGATACGGATATGCAATGCAGTAATTCAATAATCATGTTTTTTTGTTTAACAATAGGTCATCCGGTTCCCTGCTGCTCATGAGCTGGCAGAGGTTGGGCGAGGCTTTGAAGGCCTGGGCAACAGTCCAGTGTTCATAAAATGTGTTGGTGCCATTGATGGGTGCCATATACGCATTAAGCTCCCCTCTGGACCACACTGCCAGGAGTATATGAACAGAAAGGTCTTCCCTTCCATACAGGTATCACCTTATGTCTTATCAAGTACTATGTGTAAATAAATATGTAGATCATTTTCTTCCCCTTTGCACTGTTCTTTATGGAAATGTCATAAACGATGGGGCCTCAAACAAATTCACCCACTGATTAATTAGTTTCACCTGTAAACCTGTGATGTGACACTAAAGTTGCTTCTGATTCTGCAGCTGCAAGGTTTATGTGAGGCCAAGGCCAGGTTCCTTAACACCTTTGTGGGGTATCCTGGCCGTGTAAATGATGCCAGAATCCTGAGGAACAGGTATGAGAATTGTATCATTCCATCTGGCAGGATCATGGTCCAAATACCTTTACTTATCATTCATGTGTGTGGGCTTGATATGCCAAGGCATTTCCCCCTTGCTGCACAATAAATAACATTATTTTCTCTTAACAGCGCGATGTACAGGGAGTCTCTGTATCCTCCTCCAGGGTACTTTATTGTGGGCGATGGTGGCTACCCATGCATTAGTGCTCCCATCATGTTAGTGGCACTGTATCGGGATCCAGTCCAACCAACAAAGATACAGATACAACCACCACCATGCCAAGGCTCGCTCCATAATTGAGCGGGCCTTTGGCAGGCTGAAGGTGAGATGGAGGTCCCTGCTCTTCAAGGCCCTGGAGGTCCACAATACCTTTGTACCAGCTGTGGTCACGGCATGTTGTGTCCTACACAACATTGCCATGACCGAAGGGGACATAATAGAGCCTGACAATGAGGAGGAGGAGGATGATGGACCTCCAGCCGGTCCAGAGAGGGGGGAACAGTGTGGGGAAGGTCTGCGGGACAGAATGGCAGCCCGACTGTCGGCTCCAGACCCAGAGCACATACCTGAGCACATGGACGACCATGATTATTTGTAGTTTTCTCTGTTTGTTTTGTTTAACCTTTCATTTATTTCATGATTAAAACTTCTGGGCGTTGATACACTAGACTCTTTTCATTTAATGAATGTTCTTACATGCTATACTGGAGTATGTCTAGTGTGTTTCTTCTATTTAGTATGAGATGGAATTGGAACTTACCACTTGTGCTATACTGCCCTGGTTAAAAAAAAACTGGTTAACTTAAATGCAGTTGAAGAATTGAAGTTTAAACAAACACATTAAACCAATTCCTATTAGGGTAATGATTGATAGTGTTTCTGGCATAGAATGAAAGAATACATTTGTTATAGAAATAGCAAATAGTTCATCTACAAGCTTATATCCTTTTTCTTAAGAAATGGGGGTGGCGGAAATAAGGGAGGATCCACACACTCAAATATGGCCACAATTGGGAATTTATTTGTGACTCCAGCACCTCAAAAGACTCACTTAAATGTACAGTATACCAGCAGATGGTCGTTGGCTTCTTTAGAAATGAAATAATGCCTCTGAAGAAATGAAATAATGCCTCTGAAAATGCCTCTGAAGAAATGAAATAATGCCTCTGAAAATGCCTCTGAAGAAATGAAATAATGCCTCTGAAAATGCCTCTGAAGAAATGAAATAATGCCTCTGAAAATGCCTCTGAAGAAATGAAATAATGCCTCTGAAAATGCCTCTGAAGAAATGAAATAATGCATCTTAAATTAAATAAATGTCTCTTAAAAAATGCCTCTTAACCCATTGACGCCTGGTGCAACGTATACGTTGTTCTACCCTTGATGCCGGCCGTGCTCTCTGTGTCTCATCAGCTATTGCTATACATGTAGCAACATAACTATTTAAAAAAAAAATCATCAGAATTTGAAGGTTTTCAGAAACCTTAGGTCAGGCCCTAGAAGGCGTTCCCAGATTCGGCCTCAGGCATCAATGGGTTAAAAAATTCAATAAATGTATAAAGAAAAGATATATTTTTTTTTTTTTCACCAGCTCCTCAAACAGGTCAAGGAACCTGGTATTGTCCCGCTGCTGAGCAGCATGGCGCTGCTCCTCCCTAGCCTGGCGCTCTTCCTCCCTCCTCTGCTCTTCCTCAAGGAAGTCAGTAATGGTTTTCCTTCTTCTTTTTGTTGACGGAGCAGAGGATGAGGCGGAAGATGAAGATGAGGTGGAGGAGGATGAGGCGGATGGGGGGGCGGCAGATGAAGATGAGGTGGAGGAGGATGAGGCGGATGGGCGTTTGGCAGAGGAAAATGAGGAGGATGATGATGAACCGGTGGATAGACATGAGGTGGAGGATGATGCAGTAGAACCGGAGGATGGGGGACAGACAGAGTTGCCTGGCTCACCGTCCTCCTGGCCAGGAGATGAGCCAGGCATTTGGAAGGACACACCACTGGCCGTCTGGACTGAAGTGCTCGTTGAATCGATTAGAACCGGGGGCACCATAGAGGGGGTCTCCCCGATGGCGTCATGCATCTCAGCAAACCAGGACCATGTTATAGGCGTGTCCTCCCCTTTATCTGTCCCTGACCCAGTAGGGGGACATTTGATCTCCTACAAGAAAAGAAGCAACATTGTAGTTGAACAGCCTTACAAGTTTCACAATGTGTGAGACTAGTATACATACATGCACACACACACACACACACACACACACACACACAGCAGAGGCCAAACGGCACGAAGCACTTGAAATTGCACACTGCAACCATACCTTGTATTTTCGTTTCAAATTGTCCCATTTCTTGCGGAGCTGGGTGGTGGTGATAATACCTTCCACCTCCATCATACTCTGTACTTTCCTGAGGAATACAAAACATGTTACATGCACACGTTCTACTAATCAATTACATGTGTTGGGAATTTGATGGTAATGGTTCATGCTATTGAACTTGGAATAGGGATGATGTCAGGATACACACATTCATACAATTGTCAACTCTACATATATAGTCAAATACAGTCCAGCAGCTGACTGAACATTTAACATATAGAAAGTGCATATCCACATTGTTTTGTAGCTTTCAATGAAATACATGTTCATCTTTGTCACTCTATTAATATTGATAGTGACAAAGATGAACATGTATTTCATTGAAAGCTACAAAACAATGTGGATATGCACTTTCTATAGGTTATCCTGCAAGTTGAAATGTACACCACTAAAGCTCAGTTTGTTCTGATACATATTGTGACAAATACAATGCTAATTGATGCAACTCACGTCCATGCAGTTTTGGCAGAATTGCGTCTGCCATCAAACAGATGCTCATTTGTTGTTCTCACATGTATGAGCGAACGAGTCTCTTCATCTGTCCCTAAAAAGGAATTGTTAGTGTAAAGCTAGTATGTCGATTCAAATCACAAATGTGTCTTTGATGAGACAGAATATGCACATAATATTCATAGATTTACATATATGAACTGTCATTTTATTTTCTTTACGTTTGGATGTATATTGTTTTGATATGTGGATTCCTTAAAAAAAAAAACATGTGAACAGAAGTTACAGAACCAGTTAGTTATCTCCATTCATCAATGTGGATGGCCACATTGCTATCTCTATAATTAACATTGTTGGTGTGCACAGCCATTTATTCCAGAATAAATAATAGCGCAATAGCGCATGTATGCACAAACTTACATATATGGATTGGTTCTGCCTCCTTCCTTGCCATGATCTCTGCTTAAATTCTTCGATAATTCGATCGCTTGCGTTTGTGTACTATCCATCCACATGTGGAGGGGGCGTTTTTATACGTCACTGGAGAAGGAAAAACGTGTAAACGTGATGCGGAAATCCGGCGCGAGGAGACAAAATACCCCACCGAGCCTGCACCCGATGTACACTCGCTATATGCGGTCTCCTCGAGCCCACTCGGCTCCTCCACTCGACTCTCCTCTCCTCCTCGATGGAGCACTTTAACAATCGGAACGTTAACCATTTCCGGGTCACGCTGGAATGACCCCGAGTGACCGAGTGGGAGTGAGCGAGTGCCCGAGATTTTGGGTATTGGAATTTAGCTATAGGGACTATAGAGAGAGAAGAAGTGTTTGTAGCAGCAGAGCACATGGTATGATATGTTTGCAACTTCATGTTTGCCCAGTTCATTTGTTATTATTGAAATGCTACACTGTTTATTTGGTCATGTTGAACTATCAAGAAGTGTAGCTTCAGTGGACTTGATTACTGAACCATTTATATTATCTACAGTGCCCGTCAGTGTCTGTCTGATCGTTTGGTGTATAACGTGCCAGCTATGTGGTGACTCTTTGATGTCTGAAGCTCAAGGTGGCCTTTCCAGCCCATAGCACCCTCGATAGGAGTGTTTGTTTATTTCATTTGAGTGCATTATGGTTTAATTGTATGTTGTCTCTGTATTCAGTTTTGGCTTGTATATTTGGTTATTGTGCATTTTGTCTTGCATTAATTGAGTTTTGTATCACTGCATTTAACTTATAATTGACCATAACTTTAACCATTTTTATTGATTGTCGTAGTATTTATTTATTTATTCCATTTTATAGTTTTCACGGTGTTCCATTTTTCGTCTTCATTCGAGGGGCAGCTACAATGACTTTGGTAAGGAGACTGCTTGAAAGGACAGCGCAAGGAGGAAAAAGGTTGATAAGATGGCTCCAGGAGGAGAGGCTACTGGCAAATAAAAAGAAATGCCCTGCTTGTTACAGCAGAATGAAATTTAAAAAAACTAACACGACCAAGGATGGCTATCGGTGGTAAGTGATAAGCCTATATAATGGCAATCTGATGTAGGTCTACTCATTAAAATATATGTCACTACTTCAAATTATTATTATTTACAGACATGGTATGTTATGTTACAGGAGCTGCAGAAAGTCAACCCACAGGGGCAGGGCTGTCATAAGGTCCATCAGAGACGGCTCCATATTTTCTGGGTCTCATATTCCATTGGCATCATGGATGCAAATTATGCACAGGTTGGTTGCTCTCTCTCTCTCTCGTTCACTTCAATTTAAATGGCATGATCTATGTAGCACTATCTTGACAAATTAAGCATTCATCTCTAATGCTCTCTCAAAAGCTGTGTAGCTGTTTTGTTACACATACTATATGGCATTTTTGTGCATCTTATCTTTAAGGGTAACTTGAAAGGTTTTAGCTGTTAACGTTTTGAAAATGTATGTGGTCCAACTATGTTGATAGTAGTTATCCTCTTTTTTTGTCACAAGGTTTGAGGAGAAGACATGTGGACATGATCGAGGATGGAGTATGTGGGAGCAGTCAATCATTGCAACATTACGCAACATTTGTTGTAAAGCAGTCAGAAGACTGGAGAGAAGGAGGGAAATGAGGATTGGAGGAAGGAGAGCTTTCGTTGCAATAGACGAGAGCAAGTTCAGACACAAAAGAAAGGTAAGACTTTATTTTGTTCATAACATGTGTTGTCGTACACGTACAGTGCAGTACTATGTTACTGCTAAAACAGGGACAATAGGTTTTAAAGAAGTGAACAGGATAGTAGACTCAAACATCTACAACCTATATATATATATATATATACGGTGTTAATCCCCTTGGTGATGTTACTGCCTGATAATACAGGTATCGCACAGGTCCACGGAAATTTGTGGAGGTAGTTAAAGGGGTCGCGGACACATTTTTAAGATTTTAGATTTATAAAAACATTCCCAAGAACAGTTAAAATGTTTGTCTGAAGTGAGCGGTACTGTACTGTACAAGCCCTCCTCCCTGGCATGGTGGTGAACAAACGCTATATATTTTTGTGCTCGGACACAGGGACACACACACACATGGCTGTCTATAGGAGTGGTTGCACCACTCAAACTCAAATAACCAATCTACAAGCTCACAACGTGGCCCGGAGGAACAAGTTGTGAGCCTGTAGATCTGCTATTTTCACTAGTTTGGGTCCCAAGCAAACGTCTAATCTCTCTTTTGCCGGGTCTCGACCTGAAAAGTGGGGACAGTGAATTTGAATTAAAGGTCCATGATATTCCTAAATTTAATTTGATGTTGAGGTAGGTCTGGGTCCCCTGATCCCAATGCCAAAAGTCTTGCTTTGGGGGCGTATGTATTGGTCATAGTCGGACAGTATTTCCGTGATCATGAGGTGGATCAACGAGCACCAACATAACGACAACATTCTCAATTGATGTATTTTAGATGGACTGCCGTTAAGCGTGACATTGTTTAATTTCAGTACGGACGTGGACGACGCGGTAACACCTGGAGACGACGCTCCTGGGTCTTTGGGATGATGGAGGTGAAGGAGTCTCGTAGACGCCCTGTGTTGCAGCTGGTGGAAAATCGATCCAGGAGGAAATTGGAGCCAATAATCAGAAAGTATGTAAGACCTGGAAGTGAGATAATTAGTGATTGTTGGGGTGCCTATGACAGATTGGCCGAAGATGGATACATTCACTACCAGGTCAATCATCGGCGTCATTTTGTCCACCCTGGGAATGGTGCTCACACGCAGCACATTGAGCGGGCATGGCGGAGCTATAAAGAGGACATCTACCGGTACAGGGGGAACCTGACAGAGAAGGCGTTGAAAATGAACTTACGGTTCATTGAGTGGAACCACTGGCTTGGGAAAAAGCACAGGGAGGGCATTATTGGACGCTTGTTTAAAGATATCAGAGCATTGTACTATGTGTAACCAGTTCTGCAAAACACTTGATAATGAGAATTACCACGACTGAGATGTGCCAGGCTAAAGTGCAATTTTTTTTGTTTGTTTATACTGTTTTGCACTGTTTTCAAAAAAAAGTTTTATAATGTGACCGTTTTGCACATGTTTTATATATTTTTTGTTATTTTATTTGTTATTGCTGCAACAATGAATGCAAATTCATTCATGTCTGTCACATATGTCCTGTGACTTGCTCAGCATGTTCTGATGAAGGCTGCATAGCCGAAACGAGTAAGCGTTCCAATAAAGAAATGGAAATGTGAGTACTTTGGCCACTGCTTGTTTAATTTTTGGATGTGCTACCTTTTTGGATTAAAAAAAAAATGTATACTGATCATTATGTGTTGGTCACCACTCCTTGATATACATTCTCAGACCCATGGATAAACACCAGTTTATTGGTTAATCTACTAAATACTGGGTAAATACCTTGTAATATCATGTAAATAAGCCACGCTTCCGTTCACAGTACAGTTCCACCTTTCTTACAGGGTAACTTGAAAGGTTTTACCGGTTAACGTTTTGAAAATGTATGTGGTCCAACTGTGTAAATACCAGGTAACGTGTTCAAAATATCCTGGTGGGTAATGATGGATTATAACCCACAATTACAGTGAAAGTACATGGTAATATCATGGAAATAAGCCACGCTTCCGTTCACAGTACAGTTCCACCTTTCTTACAGGGTAACTCGACAGGTTTTACCTGTTAACGTATGTGGTCCAACTGTGTAAATACCAAGTTATTATCTGTTATTTCCGGGTAACCTGTTCAAAATACACCATGATGGGTAATGAAGGAGGAACATGATCTACAATTACCAGGTAGGTACATGGTAATATCATGGAAATAGAACACACTTCCTTTCACAGTACAGTTCCTCCTTACTTACTGGGTACCTATCAGGTAATTACATTGTAGTTGTCAGGAAATTACTTAGTAACAACTGGCGATCTCGTGTAACTACCTGTGTTTACATGGGTAGTACCCATGTAAATACTGGGTAGTTACCTGGTAATTACACAGTAAATACTTATGAATACAGGGTAATTACTAGGTAGTTGTCAGGAAAATACTTGGTAATTACCTGGCAACTAGTGGGTCATTTACCATGGTAAGTTCCATGTAATTACCAGGTAATTATACAGTAAATAGTTATACATACAGGGTAATTACCTAATAGTTGTCAGGGAAAATACTTGGTATTTACCTAGTAATTAGTTGCCGGGTACTACCATGTAGTTACCAGGTAATTACCTGGTAGTTACCTGGTAATTACCGTACCGTAAAATGAAGGGTTACCGTATTTTCTGTTTATCATTGATAAGAAGCACAGCACTATAGATAATCAGTTTTCCCATTGCTATTGTTCTTGGTTTTTTCTGTTCTTTTTTTTCCTTTTATTATTTGAATCATTAACCCTGTACCAGATTACCACGTGAAAACGCGTCGAGTGATTAATTAGGCCACTCAGACTACGACGTGATTTTGCGTCTTCCTCGTTTTTTTATTAATATGTTTTGATTATTTCGGTCCACAGCTCTGTATAGAGTATTGAGCATACATTTCAACTACAATACCCCGAAATCCCGTGTCACGTGATACACGTGCACATTTTCTATTGGAAACTGACGCCCATGTGACTCCTCCGTGGAAGGAAGGAAGGAAGAGGAATGTCAGTCAGTCAGAAAAACAGTGCCGTCAGTTTTGCAGTCCCCGCAAAAAAAAAATATACATTTGAGTGAGTTTTAGTGAGTAGCGAGTAGTAGTAATGATCCATCCGTGTCCAGTGGCCTTCTTCAGTCGCAGCCCGGTGGCCGGCTGCAACATCCACCATCGCGGATTACACGTGTGCCACTTTCTTTTCTTTGTCTCCCCACGGACCCCACCGTCCTGAGAAGTTACCACCAACGATGATGCCTTCGCTAAAAGGTCATTTTATTGTATTAGAAAATGCCCTAATATGACATATGACATGTCTAGCATGACGATCCCTATATTTGGCCCCGAGCCGACCTAGTGCTGATATCAGATAGATGTGGTAGGACCATATATGGATAGATCTAACTGGCTTAGTCATCGTGACAGGCATAGTCTGAGAATATATAACAAGGGTCGGTACTACTATAGTGATCGACGTGGCTAACAAAAACATCTGATCAAATTCATATTTTGTGCTGTGTCTTTGTGCATGATCGCTACAAATAGATGCTTGTATAATTAGTATCACAATAAAATACTAGGCGACGTTAGAATGACACCAATGAGAGAGCTGTTGGCTAGTTGCTAACAAACACTGCACAAATTGCCCCTGGGCAGCTACATTACCCGCGATCACTCATGGTGTTTCATTTTAACATCGCCATATTCTTTTATCGTGATACTAATTATACAAGCATCTATTTGTAGCGATCATGCTCTCGGCCCACAAAGACAATTAATCTGATCGCTAGCAGCCGGGTAAAAACACCATGTAATAGTAGCGTGCACTGACTACAGCTAAATGTATGACGTCGTACTTCCAGTGGCCGGCCTCCAATGTTGTGACGTAGAGGCGGTGCCAACATAATAATAACTAGAACTGCACTCTGCCGAGTGCATACTTGCTTGTTGCACACTAGTAGGCCATAAATGGCCTACTAGTGCGCAAGCAGAGCGCGCAAGTACTTTCGACCGCTGGAAACTATCACATCTCAGTATCTCTGTGAAGGAACGTTTGAAATGTATAATCATTACGTGTAACTATTTGCTACCTAACTACTTTTTTACAGAAAAATTTAGTTAGATTTGTTAACCAGATACCACATTACGTCATCGTTGAGAGCTGGGACCAGAGTACATGGTGTGTATTACCGTGGGCTCTCATACAGAGTATGTAGTTGTAATTTGATTAGCAGTATACTGTGGTTACTTGGTTCCAAAAAGTGACAGCCAAGTTTTTTTTAACGGTAAGTCTGTGCCTGGTTTGCTGGGACCAGTTACCACATTACGTCATCGTTGAAAGCTGGGACCAGAGTACATGGTGTGTATATGTATGACTAGCTCTCAGTGATGACATAAGAGAAATGGTCATCTGTGTAGTCTGGTCCCAGCAGACCAGGCACAGATTTACAAATTACAAATCACATTACAACTACATACAGAGTATGTAGTTGTAATTTGATTAGCAGTATACTGTGGTTACTTGGTTCCAAAAAGTGAAGCCAAGTTTTTTTCAACCGTAGGTTTGTGCCTGGTTTGCTGGGACCAGTTACAACATTACGTCATCGTTGTGAACTGGGACCAGAGTACATGGTGTGTATATGACGTAATGTTGTAACTTGTAACTTGTAACTAGTCCCAGCAAACCAGGCACAGACTGTATGTTGTTCTAGTTACAACTACATACAGAGTATGTAGTTGTAATTTGATTAGCAGTATACTGTGGTTACTTGGTTCCAAAAAGTGAAGACAAGTTTTCTTCAACGGTAAATCTGTGCCTGGTTTGCTGGGAGAGTACATGGTGTGTATATGACGTAATGTTGTAACTTGTAACTTGTAACTTGTAACATTACGTCATATACACACCATGTACTCTCTCAAGGATGACGTAATGTTGTAACTAGTCCCAGCAAACCAGGCACAGATTTACCGTTGAAGAAAACTTGGCTTCACTTCGAAGAGACCAAGCGAAACGATTACTTGCGCGCTCTGCTTGCGCAAGTAATAAAACAAATAAACAAACCATGTGTGCATGAGGTGGAATGATATGACTGATGTATATATATGTGAAACCCTCTGCTGCCCCAGAGCAGTGTGTGTATATATTTGCCAAATAAACACATCTCATCAGTTCTGTTGTGTACAGCTGACGAGGATGATGTGAACTGACGCTGCTGCTTCCTTGTGTCTTATTTATTCCCTCCGTATATTTGACTGATGTCCGACTAGCTTCCAGGCATATCTACCTTACTGCTGTAATGGCAGCTCTGCCAACAGGTTATGGGCCCAGCAGGACGAAAGATAATGATAGCCGGTGGAGTCGGATTTGTTTTGATGGAGACGAACGGAACTTTGAATTATGGTTGGTGAAATTCCTCGGGTACTTTAGGCTGAAAAATCTGAAACACACTATACTGAACGAGCCTGATATCGACGACGAAAGCGTGCTCGATGGGAACGAAGCAGCCGCAAGAGACGCTGCAGCCGAAGCAAGAGCCGCTGAGGACGCCGAGAAAAATGAGGAAGCATATGTCGAACTAATTCAAGTTCTCGATGATACAAGGGAGGAAGGCGTTGCAGATTCTGAAAGATCACTATGCTGGCACGGGGAAACCAAGAGTGATTAGTTTGTACACAGAGCTGACGTCGCTCCAGAAGGCTGCTAACGAAACAATCACAAACTATATTATCCGGGCGGAAACTGCCATTACGGCACTGAGGAATGCGGAAGAGACTTTGAGTGACGGCTTACTGACAGCTATGATTCTGAAGGGGCTCCCAGAATCATATAAGCCATTTTCCATCCACATTGCACAAAGTGACGACAACATCACCTTCGCCGAGTTTAAAACCAAACTGAGGAGTTACGAGATCACTGAAAAGTTCAGTAGCATTTCCGGGGATGACAGCGTGATGATAATAAGAGGCAAGGACAAAGACATGAGACTGTCTTGTTACAACTGCGGCAAGAGGGGGCATAAGGCTTTCGAGTGTGAAGATGCTGCCGGTCAGAGAGAACAGAGACAGTGGTGCAGTCTTTGCAAAAGTCCCACGCACAACGATACCAACTGCCGGCGGAGAAGACGGAGAGACAACGTCAACGTGACGCAGGATGAAGAGCACACGTTCACCTTCAAGGTGGGCCAGGTGAATCGCGACTTGGACGGCGCCGGGAGACCGAAGCAGAGACTATGTCAGGGCATTGCTCTGAGCATTGGGCTGATGGTCGACACCGGGGCTACGTCACACATTGTGACCGACGTGAAGAAGTTCCGAAACTTCGACGAGAGTTTCGAGCCACGGAAGCATGTTCTGGAGATGGCTGATGGAGTGAGGGCCTCTGGCATAGCGCTGAAGAGAGGTACTGCAAACGTTTGGCTGAGAGATAACAAGGGTCGTGAGGTGGAAACGATGCTGAAGGGGGGCGCTCTACGTTCCATCCTTTCCCCAAGACATTTTCTCAGTCAATGCAGCTATATCCAACGGAGCCACAGTCTTCTTCAAAGAGAGACAGAACAAGCTCATCCAAAAAGATGGTACGACATTCGACATTAAGGTACATGACAGGCTGTTTTACTTAAACACTGTTGATAAGATTACTAATGTTGATGAATATCATGGGTGTAATGATATCAAAACGTGGCATGAAATTATAGGACATTGCAACTACGAAGATGTGTTGAAATTGCAGAATGTAACTGAGGGTATGGAAATTAAAGGCAAGGTTGATATTTCCAAATTGTCATGTGAAGTGTGCACAAAAGGTAAATTTGCTCAGAGCCGAAACAGAGAGCCAGACCAAAGAGCTAAAGCACTAGAACTTGTACACACTGATTTATTTGGACCAATCGATCCAACAGCTAAAGATGGATTCAAATATACTCTAGCATTTACTGATGACTATTCAGGAGCAATTTTTGTTTATTTCTTGAAATCTAAGAGTGACGCAGTCAAAGCTACGGAGAAATACATTGCTGATGTTTCACCTTATGGGAAAATTAAGTGTATTCGATCAGATAATTGTACAGAGTATGCTTCTGGTCTATTTCAAGCATTGCTAAGCAAAAATGCCATCAGACATGAGACATGAGATCTCAGCTCAGAATGGGACAGCTGAAATAAATAGGAGAACACTGTTTGAAATGGCCAAATGCATGCTGATTGAAAGCAGTTTACCAAAAGAATTGTGGACATATGCAGTAATGACTGCTGCTGTTATTCGAAACAGGTGTTTCAACAAGCGTGTAGGACAGACCCCATATTATATGCTGACAGGAAAGAAGCCAAACCTTTCAAGAATGAGAACATTTGGGTCCCCATGCTATGCATACAAGCAAGACAAGAAAAAGTTGGATTCACAATGTGAAAAGGCTATCTTTGTAGGCTACGACAAATGCAGCCCATCTTATTTGGTGTTTTATCCTGACACAGGGAAAGTACTTGTAGCTAAACACAGATTGGTAAAGTTCATTCAAAAGAGTGTCATTGTGAGTCAGACACAAACCGAGAAAGAAATGGAGGAGGATGATGGTTGCAGTATAAGGGGGGCTGTAAACTATCTACCTAAAGTTAAGGAAACCATGGTAATCCCAAAAGAGACACAAAAACAAGATGCAGAGTCAGAGATGAGTGATCTGGTTGACATTCAGGCAGGTGAATGTAGCCAGAGTACAGATATGAGTGATCTGGTTGACATTCAGGCAGGTGAAGGTAGCCAGAGTACAACTTATCCAAAAAGAGAAAGGAGACCACCTCAATATTTAAAGGATTACGAGTGTCAAGCAAAATCTGATGACCAGGAAAATGTAACCTTTGATTATTGTTATGGAGTGATGAGAGAAAATGATAAATTTACCCTGACTATACTGCCAGAGGGCAAGAATGCAGTGGGGGGTGAAAACAAAAACAGGGTGATGAAGCATTATTGTCACAACACAGTAAAACAAAAGAAAAGAAGGAAAAATAAGTGGTCATTTGTGTTTGGGTGATAGGTGATGATCTGATTATGTGATATATTTAATCTGCTATCTATTGAGTATTTGGAAAGTACTGTAACATGTATTTGAGGAATGACATGGGTATTTGAAGTTTTATTATTGCAACCAGTAATGTGATGTGACGGATGTAAAAGAGATGCTTGCATTTTGCACATTTATTGAAGATTTTTATTGGTTTTGAACAAAGTGATCATTGTGTGAAATGTTGATGAGATGCACTGTTTAATATGCAAGTTTAGGATTGTATTTTATTGTTTACCAATATGCGATCAAATGGGGGTGTTGGAATGTGATCTATATTGTAAATAACTATGATCTTATTCTGAAGTGACAGATCCTTAACAGGAAGTGCCTATTAACGTGTGTGTATATATTTGCCAAATAAACACATCTCATCAGTTCTGTTGTGTACAGCTGACGAGGATGATGTGAACTGACGCTGCTGCTTCCTTGTGTCTTATTTATTCCCTCCGTATATTTGACTGATGTCCGACTAGCTTCCAGGCATATCTACCTTACTTCTGTAATGGCAGCTCTGCCAACAACAACCTTTCTAATATTCATTAGGAGGTGAAGGACACAAAATGGCTTTCACAAGACAAAGCCATCTCAAACCTGAGAGCAATCTACCAGCTGTACTGGCAGCACTTGCAGAGGAGGCAGACACAAAAAAGATCCTGTAGCTAGAGGCCTTTACACATTCTGTGCCACATACAGATTTGTGAATATATGAGACGTAGCTTGCAGAGTTACTGTAGTTCAGTCAGATATACTTGAGGGGGTTCTTGCCATGCCCACGGGCATATACATGTGTATTACTAAGGTACTACACTCACCAGCTCAGTGACCTTGTGGTTAGAGTGTCCGCCCTGAAACTGGGAGGTCGGGGTTCAATCCCCGGCCGGGTCATACCAAAGACTCTAAAAATGGGACCCAATGCCTCCCTGCTTGACACTCAGCATCAAGGGTTGGATTAGGGGGTAAATCCCTGCGACATACTAGCGTCATGTCCAGGGGGTGTACATCAAGCTGCCTCACGCTACAGTCAGTCGCTAGTCACGGCAACGGCTGTCGATATAGAAGAACCGGCCCTGAGACGCAGCTCCCGCCTGGTGCATAAGAAATTAGTCGACTGGCCTGTCGAACGCATTCTGGAAAGCCTTTACTCTCGTAGCGTCCCCGCCCCCGTAGGCCTGAGCCACGAAGATCTCCTGCAGGTTCTGGTTAACGCAGAAGAGGCTCAGGTCCAGGCGAAACGTGCCGGCGAGCAATATCCCTCGCAATCCACGGCACCAACCGCCACGTATGCCGGCCGGTCCTGCTGCCGCGGCAAAAAAGAGCAAAAGTTATCCAACCGTGTCAGCTTCAGCGATGATTGTAGCCACCTTGCTAAGCCTCAAATCTTCGTTAGATCTAGTGAACACCAGGATCAGTGCACTCGAAAACAGCAACAACAGCCCAAGCCCATCCGTGCTACCTACGCCGCCGGCAGGCTCTCTCCCAGCGGCAACTAAAGCTCCCCCAGCAGCCGCTAGCATTACCACACCTTTTCAGTTCCAACCCGTCAGTCTTACCGCTCCGACTCCTAGCTCGTTCACCGGCGTGTGTCCACGCAAAACCTGGGGAACAGCCGTTCCGGCCCCCTTCGCAGGCTCTCCTTTCATCCCTCCAGCCGCCGCTATCTCCGAGAGCCTCAGGAACCATATACTCGCAGGTAAATCATTGAGCTAAGCAATGTTTTAGCTGCAATAAGCTATTGTGTATAAAAGCGCGCCTCTAATTATCCACTTTTCGACATTGCTTGACGTTAACCTGGTCAAGATTCTCATTAACGCAGATGCTTCTGATAGGAGACTGGTGGAATGCAGAGATTTCTCTTTTATGTTAAAGGACTCGGATCCTAGGCCCTCATCCTAGCCGAATTTGTTTTGGCTTTTGGTGTCTATGGAGACTGCATTTGCGATGTATTTCCCCAGCGCAGAGGAGTTGGACACCTATCTGGCCATTATTTCCGATCTAGCTTTAACCTATGGCGGGTCCTAGTTCTATGAATATCACAAATCCCAAAACAGCCATGCATATCCAAAAGTTTAACCAGTGTGTGGACTGGGTGGTTATTGATTTGGCTCTAATCAGTAGAGACTTCACCGGCCATAAGATGCTAGCTTTTGCTACCATTTGCGGTTCCTTTAACCACTCGACCAACCTTTGCCCCAGAACCATGCCCGCCAAGGTCGGATCCAAGTCGGAGCAGCAGCCCCAGGCTTATAGTAACAAAACCCTGGACCTCGAAAAAAACAGGTGCGTTATACGCCAGGGATGCACACGCCTATTTGCAATAACTTTAATGAAAATATATGCACTTTTAAGAATTGTAAATATATGCATATTTGCAGCTGGTGCAGGGATGCCCACCCGAGATCAGTCTGTCCGCGGAGAGCCCGCGAGCCTGTAAAATCAGCGAAATAATAAAGGAGCATCCATCCACGCCTGTGAACGTTCCTGCTTTGTCCAAGGCCCTCAAGAACCACCCCAACTGCTCTTTTGTGAACTATTTGTAGGATTTCTGGCCGGTCTGTGTTGGCTCCCAAAAATAACCCACGTCTGCAAAAACCTCCAGTCCGCGTTTCTAGAACCCACCGTAGTCGACGAGCTTCTTTCAAAGGAAATTAAAAAAGGTAATGATCGGTAATGACCTTTCAGTTAATCCCCCTTTTCCCTTTTTAGAGTTAGCCCTATAGGAGTAGCAACTCGCAAATATTCTGGTAAAAAGCGCATGATCATCGACCTATCCGCCCCTCATAATAGCCCAGTTCCTAGCATTAACGATTTAATTCCTTTGCACCCATTTTCCCTCTATTACGCCACCGTCGACAATGGTATTCAAATGATTAAATCTGCAGGCCCAGGGGCTTGGCTGGATAAAGCAGACATAACTGATGCTTTTAAAGTCATGCCTCTTCATCCTTCTCAGTGGCATATTTTCGGGGTGAAATGTCGTTGGAAATTCTATTTTGCTGTTAAGTTAACTTCCATGCCAAATCGCCAGCTTCTTTCCCTCCTAGGCCACCTTAACCCATTTTGAGCGGGAACCCATTTTGGTGGTTACATACATTATGTTATAATTTAGCTATTGAAAAAATAGCATATCTACAAGGCGCGCTATGAACTTGTAGGTCTGCTATTTTTTTTAATCGTTAAAATGTGCCTCAAATCTTGGGTTCATTTTGCTATGCAAATCATTCCCCAGGGCCGCTCCTTTATTTCTCGTCTCTTAGATATGGCTAAATCCGTTCATAATCTTAATGACTTAATCACGCTAGATGAAGGTTGCAAATCCGACATCCGCTTCTGGTCCGCGCTACTGGATCAGTGGAACGGCATTTCATTTTTTTTTTAATGATTTTGTCGAGTCTTCTTCATCGCTACAGTTTTTCACTGACGCTGCCCCATCCGTCGGGTTCGGAGGTTTTTTTAGCAATCAATGGTTTGCAAAGTCTTGGCCTCCCGAAATTAAAGCTTTAGCACCAAACTAAAAATCCATCGCACTCTACGAATTGTACCCTATCGTCTAGGGATGCACCGAAATTTCGGCCACCGAAAATATTCGGCCGAAAATGGCTATTTTTGCATTTTCGGCCTATTCGGTTTCGGCTCAAATAGGCCGAAAATATATCACCGAATAGTCAAAACACCAATCTGAGAGACGATCATCAAGAAATAAAGGAAAAACAGCGCCCTCTCTGTCTTGAGAGTTCAGACTACTGCATGTGATGACGTGAACACAGCGCGCCGCGCACACAGCCAAGCCACACGCTGCCTGGCCAACTAGCAGCCTAGCACTAGCTAACTAAGCTAATCCTAGCTAGTAAATAGTAAGCACAGAGTCTGTAGGTGCCTGGCTCACCGCCAACATGGCTTCTGCCGTTTGGAGATTTTTCTATATATCAGAGAAAGACGTTCGATTTGCTATTTGTAAACTATGTGCATTTGAAGCTTCACGTGGGGGGACAACGACAAAGACTTTCAGCACTTCGGGGTTACTCAACCACTTAAAAAACAAACACCCGGACAAACACAGAGAGTATGAGGAAGCAACACGTGAAGCAAGAAAAAGAAAAGCCACCGTCGCTCCCAGCATACCGACCCGTTCTGTGGAGGACGTTTTCGAAAAGACTAGAAAGTTTACTGCTGATGGTCCCAAGGCAAAGGGCATTAATCGAAAAGTAATGGAATTAATGGCCATTGATGATCAACCATTTTCGGTCGTAGAGGACGTGGGGTTCCGTAGGCTTATCAGTCATATTGAGCCCCGTTATAACTTGCCAAGCAGACGGTATTTTGCAGATGTATGCTTGCCCGAACTGTACGACATCGTTGCAAATCACATGCATGAGCTCTTGGCTACTGATATTACCGCAATCAGCTTCACGACAGACATATGGAGCTCTGATGTGAGCATCACCAGCATGCTGAGTCTGACCGCACAATGGATCGACAAGGATTTCCAACTGCAAAAGACTCTTCTGAATTCACAAGAGTTTACTGGGTCGCATACAGCACGAAACATCACCTCGACACTCGCCAGTATGTTCGACACCTGGCATATCGACCCACCTAAAGTGCACGCAATAGTCAGCGACAACGCAAGAAATATGACTAAAGCTATGGAAGACGGCCAGTGGGGTCACATACGTTGCATGGCCCATACTCTGCAACTAGCCGTGCATGAGGGAGTGTTGGCTCAACGCAGCGTAAAAGATACTGTGGCCATAGCCAGAAGAATTGTAGGCCATTTCAAGCATTCTCAACTGGCCTATTCTCGCTTGAAGACGATACAGCATGAGCTTGGCGTGCCAATAAAACGGTTCCAACAAGATGTGAGTACACGGTGGAATAGTACTTATTACATGCTAGACAGCCTCCTTTCCCAAAAGCGAGTCTTGGCTACATACAGCGCCGATAATGATCTCCCCGCATCATTCACTCCAGACCAGTGGGTGTTAATACAGAACATTATCTCTATTCTTGCCCCATTTGAAGAGATGACTAGGGCCATTAGCAGAGCTGACGCCTCGGTCGCAGACGTCATACCCCAGATTGAGGCTCTAAAGCGCCTTCTCCACCAATAACTTGCAACGGACCGTGGGGTAAAAACTATGAAACGTACAGTCTTGGAGTCTGTCAACACACGTTTTGCTGCTATCTACTCTGATCCCCTGTACTGCATCGCAACTGTACTTGACCCGCGATATAAAGACAGTTTCTTTGATGCGGGTAAAAAGCAGAGCGCACGAAACATGGTCCAGGCTGCGTTGGATAAGGAGACCCCACCTGGAGAGCAGCCTATCGCAGATCAGCGTGCAGACGAAGACGAGGTCGAGGCAGCCACGAACAGCACAGAAAAAAGAACTCTCTCTACACCAGAGGAGGAGGAGGAGGAGGAGAGACTACCACCTTCCTTGGCTGATATGTTTAAAGAGATCCTGGAAGAGAACACGACCCCAAATAGGAGGTAAGCTACTCTGTTCTGACTTACTTATTTAATATTTTATCTGTTCTGGTTTACTTATTTACTGTAGGCCCACTGAACATATTCAGTAGTAGTAGTATTATGCTCTCAATCTTGTAAATGTTTTGACATGTCAGATGATTTTATTTGCATGTTTAAATCAATTTGACTCACTGTCCCTATTTAAAATTAAATTAAATAAACCTCATCCTTCTTGTTCTCTCAAACCACTCCAGGGAGGTGACAAGCTCAACTGCTCAACAGTTGGATGACTATCTCTCTGAGAAGGCCGCCGCCGCAGTAGAGGACGTGCCAGTGGATCCTCTTGGATACTGGAGAGAGAAAAAAGAACGCTTTCCTGACCTGGCCAAGGTGGCACGCAAGTATTTGTGTGCTCCGTGCACAAGCACTGACAGTGAGAGACTGTTCAGTGCTGCAGCTCATGTGCTTGATGCGAAGAGGAACAGACTCATGTGTGATAAAGCAGAGAAGCTGCTGTTCATAAAAAAAAACATGCCACTGTTCCTTAAGAAGTAGGCAACGCTGGCTTTTAATTAGCCTTAACATACCGGTAGGCTCATGAGCTCATTTTCATTGTGAGCTATAATTCACTCAGGTAATCAGTAGGGGGAAAACCAGTATCACAGTAGCCTACAGAGTTCAATATTGTACTTTACTACTTTTGGTATCTAAATGATACAATGTTTGTTGTGTTATTGTTATGTCAATGTTTTTGAAGGCCTGGCTGTTACAGTCTTTGCACAATTTTGTTTATGCAGTTTTATTATCAACATTGTTCTGAATGATTTAAAAAAATCACAGTAGCATACAGAGTTCAATATTGTACTTTACTACTTTTGGTATCTAAATGATACAATGTTTGTTGTGTTATTGTTATGTCAATGTTTTTGAAGGCCTGGCTGTTAGTCTTTGCACAATTTTGTTTATGCAGTTTTATTATCAACATTGTTCTGAATGATTTAAAAAAATCACAGTAGCCTACAGAGTTCAATATGGTACTGTAGATCTGCACTTTTTCAATAGCTAAAGTATAACATGATGCTAACACCAAAAGAGAAAATGCACTTTGTTAAAAGTTTGTTGAAAAGAAACATTGTCTGGAATTTTAATGTACAATGAATTCATTCAAAAGTGCTGAATAAATGTTTTATGGACCCATAAGTGTTTATTATTTAAGTTAGGTTTTGCCATAATCATGTTTTGCCATAATCAGGTAGCTTTACAACAAAGATGTATTCGGCTATTCGGTATTCGGTTTTCGGCCAACTGTTTCCTATATTCGGTATTCGGTTTCGGCCAAGAATTTCCCTTTCGGTGCATCCCTACTATCGTCCTGACGTGCTTGATCTGGGGGAAAGAATGGAAGCGTAAACCTATCACGGTTCTCTGCGATAACGAGGCATAGTCAACATTATTAATAAAGGTTGTTCATCCGTTCATATTATTAATAGATTAATTAGGAGACTGTCCTGGACTTGTATTAATGACATTTCATTATGCGCGCTGCTTATATTCCGGGCCATCAAAACTTTATAGCTAATGCTCTGTCCCGGTTTAAATTCCAGGAGTTCAAAGCGCTGTGCCCCAATGCCAATCCAACCAGCCTGCCGTGCCCTCCATTCTGCCGAGCGATCCTCGACTAAATTAATTATTATCTACAAGATCTTTTGAACTCCGCTTGTCACGTCCTGTCCTAGGACGTACCACGCCTGGACCGCCGTCCTTATGTTTGCCCCTTACCCCCCTGTGTGCTTCCCCGCCCCCCTGATAGACTGACACATATGGACTCCGCTGCGGACAATATTGCCATCACGGCTTGATGGTATTTATGTGTTGCTTTATGTGTTGCACTGAGCACAGCACATCTCTCCTGAGCATCTGTTATACACATACTTGCAACATGGTGACAGAAGTGGAAGTAGGATCATAAGAAGTTAACGTCGCTCTGTCCGTCGCCAAAGCAGCGTGTGTTTGTTTGTTTTGGTGAAGATTAGCAGCTTCCGTTAGCCTGCTAGCATTTGCGTCGCACTGAAACGATGTCAACCAGCATACCGCCTCCGGGAGCCCATGAAGATGACGGGAGATGTTCACAGCAACTGGGTGAGCTTTCGAGCAGAGTTTGAGGACTACCTGCTTGCGACCGGCCTCAGTGAGAAGGCCGAGCCGGTGCAGGCAGCGGCACTCAGGAGGCTGATGGGGAACGATTGCCGCCATGTCTACACACACAACCTGGGACTCACGGCGGACCAGCAGAAAGTTGTCGGTGCTATACTGGAGGCACTGGAGACATACTTCACACCCGCCAGGAACGTGACTTTCGAGAGGTATGTGTTTGGCCAACTCAAACAAGAGGATGGAGAGCTTTTCGACTCTTTTGTTACCAGGCTGAGGGAAAAGGCTGCCTCTTGTGAATATGGAGCTATTAAGGATGAACTCTTAAAGGACAAAGTTGTTCTCGGCATAGCTGACGAGGGTGCAAGACGTCGCTTACTGAGAGAAAAGGACCTTAAATTGGACGATGCCATCAGGATCTGCCGTGCATCCGAGGTCGTGGACAGCAAGCTAAAAGCCATGTCACTGAGCAGCTCCGGGGCGGGGGAAAGCATTAATGCCACTCAAGGACAGCGGTACGAACGGAGGACTGCCAGCAGGCTGTCTGAGCCCACCAACACATCGGCACAGCATCAGAGCATGAGAGGCGCAGGTGACTGCAAGTACTGTGGCTCACGGCACAAACTGGGGCGAGACCTGTGCCCAGCATTTGGCAAATCATGCCGCTCATGTGGCACTGCCAACCATTTTGCGAAGGTATGCATGAAAAAGGGCCAGCAAGCACGCCAGTTGAACACTGTGGATGGCCCATGGCCTGAAGACCGGGAGGGCAGTGACCAGGATGAGAGAGATGTGTACGCGGCGGAGAGCGTGGGCGCTGTAAACACTCAAGGGAAAAAGTGGTTTGTCAACCTGCCGCTGCAAAGAGGGGCCCAGAGGTGCCAGCTCGACTCTGGAGCCACTTGCAATGTGATGAGCATCAAGGATAAGATGAGGCTGGCGCCTCGTACGCCTCTTCAGAAGAGTCTCACAAGATTGAAACTCTACAACAGTGAGTGGATGAGCTCGTTGGGTGTGTACAGCACGCAATGCATTATTAGGGGCAAGACACACAGGCTGGACTTTGAGATTGTGCATACCGGCCAGAGGCCCTTACTTTCGGGAGAGACATGTGAGAGACTTGGTCTGATACGTTTCACCATTCCCGAGGAGTTGAACAAGGTGGAGCACTGCAGGAAGGGAGACCTGACCAAGGAGCGTCTTATTAACACCTACAACGACGTGTTCAACAGCCCTGTTGAGTCTCTGCCCGGTGACATTCACTTTGAGCTGGACAGCACTGTGGCCCCGGTGCAGTGTGCTCCTAGGAACGTTCCAGTGGCTCTCAAGGCGGCTGTTAAAGCGCTGTTAAAGCACTACCCAGAAATGACAAAGCGATTTGGGCCTCTTGTTCATCTATGGAACATGGTTTGAGGGAAAGCACAGATTTTTCAAAAGGGTTGTACATGACGCACAGGGGCCTCTTGTTCATCTATGGACCATGAGGTTTGAGGGAAAGCACAGATTTTTCAAAAGGGTTGTACATGACGCACAGAATTTCAAGAATGTCTTGAAAACTCTTGCAACCAGGCATCAATATATGATGGCGTATCACCTCAGTGCACCATCAGTTTTCAAACCCAACACACAAGCCTCAAGTCTCAGCTCTGTCCAAGTCACCACACTCCCGCAAGTGGCCAAAGACTTCATTGAGACAAAGACAAACAGCCAAATCATATACAGCGCATCAAAGATCTCCATAAAGGGCACAGAGTTTGCAAATGGCATGTTTGTTTCTGTAGGCCACAGTGGAGGACTTCCAAACCAAAGTGCTGGTACAGGGAGCATTTGAGATCATTTGAGCTGACCTCCACAGGCCACATGTCTGTGCATCATTTGTCAGATTTAAATGACACATTACCTCTCACAGCGTACCCGTACAGTACTGATGGACATTTAATGTTAACGCAGAGAAGATTCATTTTGATCAGAGACATGCAGGACTAACCACTCGAACCGTGATGTCCATATTCTGGGGCGAACATTCAGTGGAAATAGCCAATCTACAAGCTCACATCACATTGCAACATGTTGTGAACTTGTAGATTGGCTATTTCCGACAGATTTGGTGTACAGACCCTGGGGGAATACAAAACGAGTATATATATAGTTTAACTGGTTAAAATGTTTTGAGGGCCAATACAGTCCCTTGAACGGGTGGAGAAAATAATCAGGCCATTGATAAATGAGTGCATTCAGTGAAACTGCCCATCACAACAGCCCTGTAGAGATTTTGTTTATTGCAAACGGCAGTAAAAATGTTAACTGCTGGCAGTTCTTTAGAGCAATATCATGATTAAGTGTTATCCAAGTGAATGGCAATCATTAATACATTCTTTGTTTTCTTTATACTAGGAAATGGAAGCTCAAAACTTCCTACTTCATGTCCATAGTTCCAAAGACATCGTCAGGAAGATGACATTAAGTTCACGCCCAGAATCTGTGGATGAGCTAAAAACTACGATGAAAGAAAAGTTTAAGCTAGACTTTGACTTTAGCCTATCTTACGAAGATCCAGATTTCAATGGGCAGTTAGCTTCCCTTTTAGACATTGAGGAACTTCCACAGAAAGCTGTGCTGAAAGTGATTAGATCTGAGAGTGCAGCCAGTGCAGATTCATCAGATGGTACAATATGTGACCTCCATGCCACTGATGTAGGCAGGCCCAGATGGCCACCTTCTGTGCCCACCTTCTCATATGCGGTAGAAAGCATACTTGGTGATGGAAATGTAGCTTATGAGAGAGAGGGGAAGAATCAGAAGTTATCTAGGGGACAGAAACATGACATTCTAGAGACCCTTGCTTCTCTTATGTATAGCTTCAACAAAGCATACCCCAGTGAGAAGGAAGTTTCAGTGATGGCAGAAGCACTTGTCACCAAGCATCCCTGTCTGAAAGAGCCAGGATCTGGGACTGGATTCTCTGGTTGGAAAAATAGTCTGAAGTGGAAGATGGGGAACTACCGCGCTAAGTTGAGTCAGGCAGGATGCCAAGAGGTAGCTGTCAATTCAGGGAAGAGAAGCAGAAACAATCCAGACAGAGAATCTCCCCACACTAACATTAAAAGGCCACATAGGGAAGAGGTGAATTTCCTCCCTAACTTCCCAAGGGGTGAAGATGCTGCAAGCCTTGAGCGACAGAGACTGCAGATTGTAGAAGAAGTTAAGAAGACCGAAAAGAACCTTCCCCAGATTGGAAAGTTAATGCAGACCACCTTGGCGTTGCGGCGGAAAGAAATCATCAATGATGGCCCAGCTGTGACTGTGATCCTGGAGCGCTGGCCTGCCCTCAAACTGCAGTCACAGGTAATGCATTTGTTTCTACATTACACCTATTTATTGAACTTTCTTTTACAGCAGCAGTGGCTCAGGAGGCGGTAGTATCTGTCTTGAAATCCAAAGGTTGATGGTTTGATCCCCAGTTCTTCCTGGCAAGAAGGAGCAAGACTTTTTCTTTTGAGATTTTTCCCTTTCAGAAAGGACACACTGTACACACTATGTCTATACAGTATACTGTGACTTAAAGTGATTGTATTGTTTTTCAGATTTGTGCAGAGTTCCACAGAATATCCAACGTCAACCTGAGGAACCGGTTTTATGCTGAGTTGGACCGTCATTCCCCTCGTCTGCAGAGCCTGCTGAGAAAGAAAGCTGGACGGACGGGGAAAGTAGCTGAAGTCCTTACTCGGCTCTTCACAACTTATGACCTCCAGGTAAGTTGTTTAAACGGATAGTTCTGTTTTTAGTACTAGCCTGGCATGCCAGGTATTTTCACCATGTGCGTGCCACTGTAAACAATGATTTATAATACAGAAATGTTGATTACTTATGTTTTATTTGCTCAATACTTGGTCAGATACTTTTGATTAATTTAATTCAGTGGGGCGTGACATGAAGTTGATCGGGTCATGTGTGGTTGGCTCTAGTCTCTCCTTCCTCTTAACAATACAACATAGATTATCTATTCCATAGTACAGATCATCTCTGTTGTATTGTTTAGAGGAAGATGAGAACCCAAATTTCTAGCAACTGGTGTACTGACCATGATATTACTGTGCTTCACTGGCCAGCCAACTGGCCTGACCTGAAGCTCATAATCTGTGTTGTATTGTCAAGAGGAAGAGACCTCCCCCAGAAGCAAATATTTGAGTTAAAAATGTTTGAATATATTCTTTCACAGCAAAGGTTTATGCCACATTTTCATAATTTAAGAAATGGCAGGTCTACAAGCTCATAGTGTGGCACTTGGTGCTGTGCTTTGAGCTTGTAGATCTGCTATTTTCCAACAGCTGGAGTTTAATATAATGGTTAAAGTCTTTAAAAGCTGTAAGGTGACACGGATGCGCCCTCAGGTCTAAATGGGCTACTATGGACATGGTTTCTGCCTGACTGTGACAATATGTTCTCTAACTAAAGGAACAAGTTGATGTCGAGACCAGGCGTGCTGTAGTCCTCCGTGCTCTCACGGCATACCTCCAGTAGACCGTGAGCCAGGACCCCATTTTTGGGGTCATTTGTACCGAAGGGGGGATTAATTCTCATAGTGATTTTTGGGAAGGTATACACCCCTAGTGCTAGAAAAAATGTGATAGCATTGCACTGGTGGTAGCTTTCTGTGTGTTATCACTCCATTTATAACCCCATGCTAAAAGACAGTTTTCAAAATCCGAATGAAGCATTCTACTTCAAATTCATGTTTCTATCTGGTTATTGACCCCCTTTCTTTAAAAAATTGTGAGGATATAGCCCATACTATATATTTTACAAAAAAGTTGTTAAAAATAGCATCTTCAGCAATAATATCTATGACAGGCAGTGACAGAATAGTGATAGAACTAGGCTATAGTGTAAGTAATGCATCTGCAGTATTTTTACCGTACTAAAATGTCACTGTGACATTTATGTCACAGTGACCTGACCTGAGTCAAACTAACAAGTAGAACGACTTTCTGGAACACGTCCGTCACAACAACGGCGAGCTCTCTGCATTCTGGATGTCATACATTGACATTGTAGAGAACGTATTACTTGGTCTTCTGCGTGCATCACGTGAAGGAAACTGGGAGTTGCACCTCCATGCTATAAGGAACATGATCCCATGGTGCTTTGCCTATGATAGGCTGAATTATGCCAGGTACCTGTCCCCCTACTTCTACTACTACTACTACTACTGACAAACCTCCCCGAGAAGAATCCTTCCGTGTATGAGGCCTTCAAGACAGGGCAGTTCTCAGTGCAGCTGTCTAGCAACAACCCCTTTGGGCGGATTCCTGTGGACCAGGCTACTGAAGTCACAATTAACAAAGACACACAGACTCCAGGAGGCACATCACGGTTCAGCCTGAATGCTGGAGCTGTCCAGCGTTACTACATAACAGCTGAGCACCGCAGTTCATTCCTGGGACAGTTAAGGAAAATGGTGCAAGGCAACAAATCTCAGCTTTGTCACACAGACTTACAGCGCTCACGAATCCAGAAAGACGAGGAAGCAGTTTCAGCAGTGGTTAGCCTCATACATGGATGGGTCAACCCATTTGCAGAGAAGCGGGACCTCATTAGTATATCTACGGCAAAGGCAGCACCAAGGGAAATAGCATCTGATCTGATGAAGGCATGTGAGATCGGTGAAAAATGCTATGCAACTTTTAAGAAAGAGAGACTAGAGGAAGACCCACCAGAAAATAAATTCCATGACCCACTGAAAACCAACAAGCTGAAAACATTCAGTGACATGTGTAAGAAGAGAGAAGTGAAATCAAGTGGGAGGGCGATCATACTGAAAGCAGACAGATCTTTGTTTGGACGAATCATAGTGATGGCACAAGGGCGCAGTCTACATGGAGCATATTATTTCTCATCCCCTTGGACCATTGCCTTGGGCCCTGTCCACCAGATGGATTACTGAGAAAGACAAATAAAGCTACTTTGGCCACCACCTTGCAGAAAAATGTAGCCGTGGCCGAGCAACTCCCAGCAAACTCTGCTACAGTGGTTGATGGTATGAACTTGGTCCAAAGAGTGAAAGGTGATCAAGTTACTTTCAAAGATGTCACCACAACAATACTGAGCATGGCCCTCAGGGAAGGCAGTCAGAGTAACAGAATTGATGTTGTGTTCGACACAAGGATAATTCCATCAAAAACAGTGAGAGATCTCAACGGGGTGAACAGCCAGGCCATGAGTTGCAAAGTATCACCAGCACACAGATGGTGAGGCAGTGGAGGAGCTTCTTGACCAAAGTCAGCAACAAAACCAGTCTCATTAAATTCATTGTGCATGAATGGAGGAATGCAGAATATAGATCAAAGCTACAGGGAAAGATTCTTTATGCAACTGTGAATGACACATGTTACAGAATTACGTCCCAAGACAGTGAGGAGGTGTCTGCTCTTCAATGTCAACAAGAAGAAGCAGATGGTCGCCTACTTCTCCATGCTGCCCATGCCACAAGAGAGGGATACCAGTCTGTAGTCCTCTGCTCAAAAGACACTGATGTTTTCATTGTGTCTTTAGCATTCTGTGACAGGAATACGGCCCCACTGTTCCAGAAATGTGGCACAAGAACCCGTACAAGGCTTGTAGACATCAGGAAAGTTGCTGCCTCTGTTGGCTTAGGAGGTTTGTAGGGCTCTCATTGGGTTGCATGCATATACTGGATGTGACACTGTAAGTGCCTTTGCAGGCAAAGGGAAAACAAGTGCCCTAAAACTTCTCACCAGCAACAGGGAAATACAGGACACATTCTTTGAGTTGGGTACAGAATGGGACCTTTCCCCAGAACTGATGGACAAACTAGAGGTATTTACATGTCTCATGTATGTCCCAAAAGCCTCAACCACCAAGATCAATGAGCTCAGGTATCATCTTTTCTGTGCCAAAAAAGGTGAAATTAAAAGTCATCAACTCCCACCATGTAAGGACTGTTTAACAAAACATGCACAGCGAGCTAACTACCAGGCTGGTATATGGAGAAGATGCTTGGAGCAGGACCCACAAGTTCCCAGCCCTGTTGGCAGAGGATGGAAGATGGAGAGAGAAGGGGAATCTGAACAGTTGGTGGTGCACTGGATGGAAGGCCAGCCTGCTAGCACCGCTAGCCCCCTATATATATTTATATATATATAAATATATATAGGGGGCTAGCGGTGCTGAGCCTTCTCGTGGCGGCCCTGTTTTCACAAATTTTACATTACCACACACTCAATAATTGCTAATTTATGCTAATTGTTGTTATTGCAATTTATAAACTGTGTTCGCTTCTCGTGTTTGCGCGTCTTACTTGTCTTTACTTTAGACATGTATACCATCACAAAAATCACTTTGAGCATTAGTCCCCTAGGTGGTACAGACCAACCCCCCTTGCTCATATGGCCATTTTAAGCCCCTCAGCCATATTAGATATTGAAAATGACGCCTTTCTGGAAAATATATTTTACTAGATTTTCACTATGTTCTCAAGCATACCTAAAGGTACCAGAATCAATTGGAAAAACATTTTGTATATTTTATTTTAGGGGATTAAGTTGTATGTTTTCATATATTGACCCATGTAATTTTCGCCTATTGTTGTATAATAAAATGCATGATAACACCAATAAAGCTACCTCTGGTGCAATGCTATCACATATTTTCTGACTCTAGACATGTATACCTTCACAAAAATCACTATGAGCATTAATCCTCAAATGGTACAAACAAACCCCCCCTGGCTCACGGGCTACAGGAAGATGACTCCAGCTTTTCTGAAGAAGTGGGATGTAAGTCACATTATCTAATACGACTAAATTAGATTTTAGTCATCAGAGGATAGACTGCTAAAATCAGAAATCAAGGATGTGTTGAATATGCTGTTCAGTCATGGATGCATGCCTGTCATAGAACATGAAGTGCTTTATTTTTTCCTGTGTATGATACATAAGGGGTTTTAATTTCTATTTTTTCCTGTTCGTTAGGAGTCTGCTGATCCAGACATTGGTGACGTAACAGTTGGGCTCCTCTTGATCGATGCCAATCCAACCGATGCCACGTTCTTCTGCCCAGCGAAGATTGCTGTTGTGCTTGAGGGTAACATAATCATTGATTTCCCCACATATGCTGAAGCATTTGCTATGCTTTTTGCACTGATCTATGCACTGCATCTAAGTTACCCTAAAGCATTGGCCAATACATTTGATTTTACCCAGAGAGTGTTGATGGGGCTGGATGATGGGAAGCTCAAGCCCAGGGTGTTGAGCCTTAAGAATGACCTTTTGGCAGTAGAGTAATGGGTGTTTCTCTTTTTGTTTTATTAGTTTTTTGCACACAGTGAAAGGTGTTTTATTTTATTTGATCGTAGAGAGGTTGCACCTTGATTGAGATCCTTCACTTGCACTAAAATAACTTTCTTGCACTGAAAAGTTATTATTATTATTATTTATTTTTTTCTATTTTTGGAAAACATGTTTTTTTCTTACCTGAAAACATCTTAGTGATGGTTTTTGAAAGTGTTCTTATTGCATGTAACCCGGTTGGTTATTATATAATATCTTTTGGTTTCATGTTTTATGTTTAAAAACGTTTTTGTAACTTCATAACTAATTATTTGTTTTGTTTGTTTTAAAAGAAAGGTGTATTTGTTATTTCATGCAGCACTCATGGGGTTAACATTCTGTATGGGAACATTGGGAACGCAGTTAGGGAGTGTGTTGCGGCACGGACGAGAGGAAGAAAACAGAGGAGAAGGAGGAGAGATGGTGTTGCGCGAGAGAAGGATGAGTGAGCAAAACAGTAATTCAGATAAACTCTGTTTTATATTATAAGTTTGCAGTGCACAGACCTGCATGCACATGTTGTGACTCAAGAGAGTTTACACAACAATCGGAGAGGACAATCAATATGTTTGGAGAAGCTATACTGAATGTCTACACGAAATTCAGTGACTGGTTTGTTGACATGCGAATGCTAACGCTAATGCTAACACTAGCTCAGTGAGTTTAGTGCCTGTTCATTGCACGTGGACAGACGTTTTCTAGACTTAGTTTAACTTCCACAGTTGGACTGTTGATGTGGTAGTCTGTTGTTTTCGACTGGAAGACACAAAGAGGACAATCCAGTTAGAGCTAGAACAACCAGAGTGTAGGATAATTGATGAGATGGGACACTGTCCGTCGGACTGGATGAAGACCCGTGGTTCAAGGTTTTAACATAGTATATTTATTGTAGCACAAGTTGAGGAGGGGACATGGGGAGAATACATGATCACTCAGGTTCCACTACAGCATTCTCCTAGCACTTCTAAAAACCACTCCCCCAAAAGTCCTTTGTCTGAAAGTATATACTTCCAGTTACATATGGGTTGTACCCCCAGATTTGGGTTTCGTCCAATAAGCTCGTCCCACATCATCTCAGGTCCAACTTTGTTATCGCACGTGAATCTGGCTTGCTATTCACTTTTAGAGTTACCCAATAGAATCACAGCCCTGTTGTTTCATACTTTGCTCCACACATGAAAAGGGCCTCTCCTTACATGTGACTTACGTGCGCGTGTCTACGCATGGCGTCTGTATGGTGTGCCCGATTGTGTATGCGTTACACACTCGACTAACAGACCCCAGCTGGTATGAATTATTCTGTTATGATCCTCTCACATTACTGACCCTCCTATTATGGTCAAGCTGGCTTTCTGTTATGGTATGGTTTCTTCTAGGAATCAGCCTATGCTGTGTGTGTGTGTGTGTGTGTCTTCATCTTAAACCTCATCTTAACGACACACAATAATTGTCCAATACATGTATGTTTGTCTGTGTGTGTTCTACAAATTACACTACATCCCACCCTGTTTTCTGATTGCTACAGCAAACAAAAACAAACAAGAATAAGAACACACCAAAACATACAAAAATGATAAACAAAAGAACAACCTGTAAATGGAATAAAACAACATACATGAATACGGAAACCCATATCATCAAAAGCCCCCCACCCTAGGTTACACAATTGCACAAGCCTTGCCCTGCCATCTTGGGGCCTCTTGGTCGACAGGCACTTGTCGTATGTGCATGTGTGTCATAGTTTGACACACTGGAAAAAACACGCTCGCTCCAGGGTGATTGGGACCAGATGTTAAGGGCCAAAGAAGAGAAAGGATTCCCTTAGCTGTATCTATAGTTTGTCAGTTTGCCTACTATCATGTATTATAAACCTTACTAAATGTACAAAATTCCCTATAGTTATCATTACTTTTACTCTTTGTGCGCAGGCTTTTCAGGCACAATTTTTCAGAACCCCCCAGGTTTTTGTATACTGTGCATCTTATATGCATACAGACAAACAGAAGCTACAGAATACTAAATACTCTACACTCCTCCCTGTTTTTGGAAGGCGACAGCCATGCAAAAACATAAAACAACAAGCAACAAAAAAAATCAAAAATGAAGCAAGAAAAACGAAACACCACACGACCCACCACCCTAGGGTCAAAAACAAAAACACAATACAAGTCCAAACAACAATGGAACGACAAATCAGACATGCATTATAGCACAACGGAATACTACCGCAACCTACAAACATTAAAAAAATCGTCTTAGAAAATCGTCTTCGCCGGAAGGCCGGCACACTTACCTATGTTTTCTCAGAGAAGAGATAGAGGTAGAATAGATAGGATAGACATGTTCCTATATGGACTACGTGTCATGAGAAAATTGTATGTCGTGCATATATCAGTTAGAGGAACAGGGAGCCCGTGGAGCGGGCTGTGTCAACATTTCTGGGTCTCCCTCTTACAAACCCACCTCATAACTGTACCTACTGCCTGAAAGTCCATCCTAGACCAAATCCCAGTCCTATACTGATTAACTACAAAACCTTACAAAATGGTTAAACAAAACAAACAAACAAACACCAAACAATGACCAAACAAGTTGAAATGTAAAACCACAGCAGTCTTATGACCTCCCTACACTACATCCCTGCAAGCGTTGTGAGCTGCATACCGTAGTGCAGCTGTGGAGACATGATCTATATTGTATATGCACCCTTATTCCAAAGTGTCCGGAGTTCTACCCGGAAGTGCCCATTACTGGGTGTATAAGTCTGTCAAATAAACACCTTGCTCTAGTAGCGCTATTGACATGCTGAGCGAGTGTATGTGACACACTCTGCCGTATTTCTCCATCCAGCACTAGCTATCTGGAACCTCCTTGTCACTGTAATGACAACTCTGCCAATCACGGTATTCACATCCTGACATCCAGTCTGGTTCCAGCGGCCCCGCCCCGGGACGCAAAGGAAACAAGGGGATGAGACGATCCGCTGCGGCGGCCCCCACCTGCGCGACACAACGCATGCGCTGCAACTCACGAACTGCCTCTTGTTCCTGTGCCCTGATGACCTCACGGTGGGCACTGACAAGACGCACAATATGTTGTATATATTCGACGCTCGTGACGTCACCAACATTCCTAACGGCTCGCATATGCTGTTGTACCGGTAACGGTAAACCTTGTTCCGTCCTGTCCCAAATAATCATATTTTCCAGAACACCCAGATCACCTTGTTCTGACGGTACTGACCCCGTGACAGCCAACCAACAATCACGAATTCTTCCTACATATTTAACTGGATCTTCGTCTCCCTTGAGCATGTCTGATGACATACTGTCGTATAAAAACATCAAGTCATATCCACTCATGGGTGTCTGTGTCATCTGATTTCGCTGTCCACCGGCCTGAGCCTCTTGGTCCAACTCTCGCTGCACTGTTTGTGTCCCTTTGTCAGCAGCCATTATTAACACCAGAAGGCACTTTGAACACTGAATAAGTATCCAGTCCCAGAAGTCGTTATTCACAAGAAATGGGACTTTCACTGATGTCAATCACCAAGTTCTTTCTTTCAGTCTGCTGAGGGGCAATATAGCTTTAACCCTTTAGGTTTCCCCCGGGGCCAACTCGTCCCTCTCAGCACAATTAGCTACCAGCTGATCTGTGACCACAGGATCGCGCGTCCCAATGGTCCTAGTGCACTATAAGTTCTAGGAAGCGCCGTCTCAGCCTACGCCTTGACTCCTCCCACAAAACTCACAGGCACCCCTAAGCCAGTATTTGTTTTCATCTACTCATGATTACTTAAGACATCAGACTCCAAAGTTAATCATTGTATTCAGTTCTTATTGATCCTTCCAACCAGGTCCTCATACGAATCCTGTAGCTTTCTCTCTCCGTTAGCAGCACCTGTTATCCGTGCATTGAATTACTGTCACTCTGTATACATAGTTTCTCTGTTTCTCTCCACAATCACATATCCTGTACAATTGGCTTACTATGTGTCACTTATGCTTATCTTCTATCATCATATTCATCTATTTTAATTATCACACACTTAGAACAAATGGCCTCTTCCGGCAACACCTTACATGACATGATAACCTCTCACCAATGCAAAATTCCAAGGGGGAGAATTTGTGAGTTCATTCCGTCAACCATACATTCATCGTTTTTTCAAAACATTCATTTCTCCAGAGTTCACTCTCATCAGTCCTTCCCACCTAGGTCGTTTCTTAATACCTATGGGTCAATCAAACTTCTAGAATGTGTGCTGTGGTGTACTGTTGTCATATATCTCATTCATCAACCATTCACTGTCAAACCACACAACTACTTATAATACGTTTTCAATCAAAACACACACCTATCATATCATATCACTCATATCATTGAACAATATTCCCCATGGCTAGACTACCTTCCCCAATCTTATACTCACTTAAGCTCCTCCCTGTTTTCAGGCGTTCGTGGCTAGGCGAGGTCGCCGTCCCCATTCCAGCCACCAAAATAAGAAAATGTTCAAGGTCAGCGCTGTGGCATAACCTTGCTTTGCCTATTATATTTTTCAATGATATGACTCATGCATGCCCACATTCAAACACTTGACTCACAATTACTACTAGACTAGGTTGTTCAAACTACAAAGGTCATGGCAGGTCTTTTACAAACTGCTGCAGTCCGGGTCATCTGCCGTCTGCATTTGCAGCATGTGTCTCTGCCTCTCCTCTCTGCCTCAGGTTTATTCAGCAGTCAGGGGAGATTTGGGTTCCGTGTCATTCATCACTGGATACTCCGCGTGTCGTGCATGGGCACAAAAGCACAAACATTTATGCCATTAGTAACAGTTCTCTAATTATCACTCATGTGATTTATACCACTCACACAAAATAGATTCAAAACCGGTACTACCACAGTAGTAATTGCTGTCTCTCTTTTTTTTTTTTACTGAGAGGGGCCTCCCTTGGCCCACTCAAATGACACATAGTGAATAATTACATGAAGCAACGTATCGCTTCCAAAAGAGACCCTTTGCACGGACAGATTGTACCCAAACAAGGGCCTTTAGTTGCATAATAGTTATATTATACTTTTAAATACTTTAAACATCATACATCTACAGTAACATTTGCATAGTTCCCTTATCTAATCTAGGTCATGCACCGTTTCATTTATTAACCTCCTATTAATCAGTTTGTTTATCTAGTTTATTTATAAACACATTTACTCATATTACACCATTCAAAAATGTCCCCCATTATCCCACATCTGGTTAGTGGTCCCAGATGGTCACTCTGTGACCTGGTTGTGTGCTCCTCCCTGCACACACGAGACTCATACTTTTGTCTCACCCTAAACGCTGTTTTGTCTCATAATTCAATTACTCATGCGTCTTACTAACAAGACAACTCCGCTTATTCTTATTATCTTAGTGTAATCTTCTCAATGAGAGATGCAGTCTCATTTAATTTTGCTTAAACCCCCAAATCAAAAACCCACATTTCTTTAAATCTCTGAGTTTTGGAACACCAGAAAAACACAACATATAGTCATTTGTCTTTGTCAAATTAAATGAGCATCCCCACCATAATATCTATATTTATTCATGTTATGAAAAAGTCAATCCACCTTTTAAACCATCACTGATCAAAAATGAGGTTTGTAATGCTACTCTTTCACCAGGCTACTTTTAATCCCACGCTCAGTTAGAATAACTGAGTGAAGTAATAGATTAAACTATTTTGACTACCATTTTCACCTGATTACTTTAGCCCAAATTTTAAATCGCCTTTAAACATTAAATTTTATCGGCATTCACTGATCAGTGCCAGGTTAAAAGTCAGCAAACCATTCAAAACTTGCTTTCAAACGTCTCTAAATAGGTTGTCACGGTATTAAACAGCATAATGCTCGTGCGTCATCATCAGTCTCTAAATAGGTTGTCACGGTATTAAACAGCATAATGCTCGTGCGTCATCATCAGTCATGCAGTCATGCACCAGAAAAACACAACATATAGTCATTTGTCTTTGTCAAATTAACTGATGCATAGAAAAACCACAGCGTACTGTGTGCATGGAGCAGTTCTGTGTGCATGCCCTGCACCTCAGAGTTCCTTCATGGGTGCAAACGTCTGTGTTACAATTGACGTAGTACGGTACCGCGCGACCACCAGCCAACAGGCACAAAATGGCGGATCCTGGCGGATCTTTCGGAACAGAATGGAGGATCGTGATCACGTGATCGTTTGTAAGCCAACCAAGATCGTTAGCGTGAACGTGATGACGTGATGACGTAGTTTGTTGATATCCCGTTATAGTGTGTACTGTGTAGTCGCCAATATTAGCACACAGCCACAAACTTTTAATTTATATCGCCCGCGCTGCCAATATACATTGTTCACGGAATTTAGATAACGCGAATCACACGCAACGTGGCACCAATAAATGACTCATTGTCGTCCGCTCAAAAAGACAGCAGCCAATCGCCACAATTTAGCATCCAGCTATTAATGTATTTGATCTTTCCTCCTTGCAGTCGGCCGTGTCCAACTTAGCCAATTATATTAATTTTACTACCAGACCGCGGCGCGCAATCGATACTATTATGCAAATAATGCAACACCACCAGTGTTGAAATAACAATGACCCTTATAACACAGACAGCCACCAGTTTTGTATCGAGCACTTATTAAACAGGCTCGCAATTAATTAAACAACCACACGATCATTATAGCATATTACACATTTTTAGTGCTTTCTATAATAACCGTAAATGTATTTCTCTTACCTAAGTTTAGGTATTTTTCCAATTTATTTCTTAATCCATTAATTCCAGTCCTTCATTTAGCCTATTTCCGAATTATTAAACTCCTAATAACTAGTCCCAAAATCCAATTAATCCATACCAGTCCCCCCTTAGAACATGAAATAACATGTTCTAAACACAAGAAATCCCAGCGGCCAATCTCATCTCCCGTAGAAACTTTTACTCTGTTTACCCCGCTCCTCAAAAAATCACACACGAGTAGCCAATAGGACGCTGAGCACCCCCCTCCTCCCCCCAGCCTCGTCCCCCTTGCAAGGGCGAACAAAGCAGGGGGGGGAAGAACCCATCAGCCAATCTACACCTCCCGCAGAAACTTTTATCCCCCCAGCCCCGCCCCCCTTGCAAGGGCGAACAAAGCAGGGGAAAGATCTCATCGGCCAAAGGCAAAGGACAGCCCCAGGCGCGTGCGCGCCTGCATAGCCCCCACTTTTTTTATCCTCTCCCTCTCACTTTGAGAGGAGAAATGCCAAACATAAAATAAAACAAAACGAACACCACATGCGCATACAAATACCCCACACAGTTTCAATCCCAGAACCAGCGACTGCATTAAAGACAGGCACCACATATTCAGTCAAATATTTAATTCAGTCAATTCTTTAATTCAGTCAATTCATCAATTCAGTCAATTCTTTAATTCAGTCAATTCATCAATTCAGTCAATTCTTTAATTCAGTCAACTCTGTAAGTCAATTCTTTAAGTCAGTCAATTCTCCAACTCAGTCTCCTTACCCTCCCCCGGGTCCACAAAGTAATTCAGTCAATTCTTCAATTCAGTCAATTCTTTAATTCAGTCTCCTTACCCTCCCCCGGGTCCACAAAGTAATTCAGTCAATTCTTCAATTCAGTCAATTCTTTAATTCAGTCTCCTTACCCTCCCCCGGGTCCACTATTTAATCGCAACACAAGGCTGTCAACTCAGCCAATTCTTTAATTCAGTCAACTCTTTAATTGCGAGTCCGCAGACAGTCACCACACCCTCTCACGGGACAACAAATCAAGGCGTTTACAGTTATGGCCAATAACCGTTTACCTATGACAGGGGTGTACAGTCCCTGACATTTATCTGATAAAACCTTGCTCCTCCATCAGCGTGGAGGGTTCATACCCTTGTCTCTACGTCATTTCTTTTCATTCCATGTTTCAGGCAGGCCAAATTATAGCTAACTAATAGAGACAACACACATCGTTACAGACAATGAACCATATCACATGGACTACTCTTCTCTAGATCCACATGAAAACCGTCACTTTCGACAAAGCAAAGATCAATCAGCACAGCATGTTTGTGCGAGTGCGCGCACAAACAAAGTAAAATAAATTCTGTCTGCTATCCACTAGCAGAGTACTCAGTCAAATTAATTTCGTCTGACACAAAAACAAAAAAATATCAAAAAATGAAAAAAAATTCATAACCCCTCATTAAAAAAAAATACTGAACACAATACTACTCCTTGCAGGCCCAACCAATCCGACGGGCCCTGTCCCATCCAGTAAGTGGATTTGTTGGGTCTGTTGCGATGTCCCCCATAACAACGGAACGACCGGACGGGTGAGTGTGGATTAATGTAAAAAATGCACACTCACCTGTCACAAAAGTCGTCGTTGGGGGAAATTCGCATACCACGTTGGACGCCATTAATGTAGGATAATTGATGAGATGGGACACTGTCCGTCGGACTGGATGAAGACCCGTGGTTCAAGGTTTTAACATAGTATATTTATTGTAGCACAAGTTGAGGAGGGGACATGGGGAGAATACATGATCACTCAGGTTCCACTACAGCATTCTCCTAGCACTTCTAAAAACCACTCCCCCAAAAGTCCTTTGTCTGAAAGTATATACTTCCAGTTACATATGGGTTGTACCCCCAGATTTGGGTTTCGTCCAATAAGCTCGTCCCACATCATCTCAGGTCCAACTTTGTTATCGCACGTGAATCTGGCTTGCTATTCACTTTTAGAGTTACCCAATAGAATCACAGCCCTGTTGTTTCATACTTTGCTCCACACATGAAAAGGGCCTCTCCTTACATGTGACTTACGTGCGCGTGTCTACGCATGGCGTCTGTATGGTGTGCCCGATTGTGTATGCGTTACACACTCGACTAACAGACCCCAGCTGGTATGAATTATTCTGTTATGATCCTCTCACATTACTGACCCTCCTATTATGGTCAAGCTGGCTTTCTGTTATGGTATGGTTTCTTCTAGGAATCAGCCTATGCTGTGTGTGTGTGTGTGTGTGTCTTCATCTTAAACCTCATCTTAACGACACACAATAATTGTCCAATACATGTATGTTTGTCTGTGTGTGTTCTACAAATTACACTACAAGAGCTTCACTCAAAGTTCTCTGGCAACGTGGGATGAGAGGAGACTGTCTGGACTGCACACTTGCTAGGCTGCTGTATCTACACCTGTGAGTGACTGAGATTGGAGTTACAGAAACATCATCTTTTATTTTTGGATCACCGAGGAGCGAAGGAGCCATTGTTGGTTTGAGGCCACACAAGCAACTACCAGGCCTGCAACTTAAAGGTTTTTGGGGAACTTAGCATAGTTTTGCCGGCTTTAAGGGACTTTGGGTTTGTGTGAGTGAGTGTGTGTGTGTGTGTGTGTGTGTGTGTGTGTGTGTGTGTGTGTGTGTGTGGGCCCACAAATTAGCATAGGTGTCCTTAAGTGACTCAGGGTAATTTGAAGATTGTTTCCATTTAATTAATATCTGTGAGAAGGTATTTATTTATTTGTTTATTGGTATTTTACAATAAGAGTATTGTCTTTTTATATTCCTGAAAGAAGAGGGGTATTTTGTCTTTAAGGTTTTCAACCTACAGTGTCCACAGAGCACTTGGTATATTTGTTTACATTTAATGTTGTTGTCTATTTACTATTTTTGCACAATCATTGCACAGAACTAACAAAATAATTGAGAACTATTTTTCTAAGTACTGACTTGTGTGACTTCATTTGATTGCCTTTTTCTGTTTAGAATAGAGGGTCCATTTGGTTACAAGTAAGTGCTAAGGTAAAACTGAAGTTTAAAAAAGGCTTATTACTATATGCTTTGGGTTAAAACTGCATAAAAAGGTAATTTCATGATAGTGTGGTTTTAAAAAACAGCTTGAGCATTTATTAGTTAATAAGGGAACCCAAGTTTATATGTAAAACTGCTAGGTACTTTTAGTTTAAAAGAACTTAGGGGCCCTGCCCATAATTCACAAGGGGTCAAAGGGGCTACATGCATTTGAGTGTTACTGTTTAAATGTTTAAAACAAGTACCACTAGTAGGACATTTCTTCTCTCAGGGCATTTATTAAAGTATGTATCAAGTATGTACAATAATGGAGAGGGAAAATTCAACACTATTGTAAAGAGGCAGCCATAGGCACACATTTAAAGTAAGTAAAGTCTCATGCGTCTGAGTCGGAGTCACTGGTCTCGGGTACATCATCCTCATCAAAGTAATCCAAGAAATTGAGATCCAGCTCGGAAAAACACTCTGCACGGCTGATCATAAACAACATCATCAAAGACCTCACTAATGACCCGTAGGATTTCTCTTGCATGCTGTAGTCGAAATACTGGTATGTTGTCCATAATGTAACCCAGATCAAAAATGAACTCACACCTCTCGACCACAGCTTCAATTAACTCTACGCTAAAGCCAGTGCATAACGACTTGTCAGTATACAGATGTGCACTGTCCTGAACTAACGTGGCCCTGAAATCTTCCAACATGTCTCTGATCATGGTTCTATCAGATGGCTCTACCTTTCTGCATTTGGAAGGGGTGGAAACTACTTCGGGAAGTTCATAATTAGGTAGTGGCTCTGCACAATCCCCTGAGCACGTACAGGTAACATGGCAATATGTACAACATGAATGGCCTGGCTCTATGCTAGTGCTGTTGTGGTCAAAGTACCCATACAGATTCTTTCTAAAACATGTCTGGGTGCTGGATTTGAGGATGTCTCAAACTGATTGGTCCACTTTGATGTTTTCGTGAAATACAGAATGGCATGTGCATTTGTACCATCTCTGCCAGCCCTGCCTACTTGCTGCACGATGTCCTCTACATCCTCTGGTGCTCCAAACATCACAACATGTGAAATGTTACTGAAATTAAGACCCATCCCCAAAGCAGTTGTTGCGACAACCACCCTACAATTTCCCTGTCCACTCAGAGAAGATAACACACGTGTTTTGTTTTTGTCCAGAGTCTTGCTATGGTAAATTCCAAGCAGTAAGTTCTCTGAATTTTGCTCCTGGTCCTTAACCCAAGCGCTCCCCCTAAGCTCAGCTTTAAGGAAACCAAACACTTCTCCCACAAATGAGCATTTGCGCCTGTCGTAGACTTGCGCAGAGCAAGTTCAGTCAGGGAACCTCAGTCAGCACGCTGGCCGTTAATTGGGCCACCGCAGCATCATCCACATGATTCATTCAGCCAATCACAGCTCACCCCATCTCTCATACCGGCTACTTGAACCAGAGGTCTGCATTCCTCTGCCTTCTTGTTTGCCCACTGCTGCTGTATCAGCGTGCTGCTGTCATACAACTTGCGCTCATTCTGCTTGCTTACTTGCTAATGCTTTATTGTATACTGTGCACTGCTGTATACATGTGCTCACCCACCTCCACCCCAGCTACCACCTGTCGTTTTGGATCTACTGTTTTAGGTACGGGGGATTCGGAGTCCCTATGGTCGGGACTGATGCGCTTGACCCGTACCTAAAAAGCAGATCCAATACATCGCCAAACCATAATAAATATATTGCATTGATTATCTTATATTCAATAAATATATATATTACATCCTCCTTGAGTTGTCTGACTGAACTCTCAGTGTGCGACAGTAAATGATGATGGGTGCCATTGCCGGTCCTTTACAGACAACCTCCTTCACCACCCAATCAAGGCATTTAAGGTTGGTGGTAGCTGGAACTTGACATATTCCCAGTCTGATGTTGTCACGATTTGGGCTAACGATGACTTCAGTCACCCTCTCCATGTTCAGCTTCTTCATGAGATGGCGTCGGGACTCCAGATTAGCAGAGGCGGTCAGAGCCAGCACAGGAGCACCTGAAAACATACCACAGAACAAAGCATTGTTAGATAGATTTCTGAAGTAAAAGTAGCTTTGACTCATAACGGTAGTGAAATTGTGGTTAACCACTTGAACCCCATAATTCTTACTCAGGGGGGAACATTAAATGGTCAGCTAGACTAGAGTATAAGTCTGACAGTAAACAGGATCCGACTAATAGCCTAATACACACAATGCCATTAATTCCTATCTTGCATGCTATGCTATGCCTATATGTTGGCTATTCATTCAGCTAATAGGCAGCAGGCTGGTTCACATTACTTACTATCTGCAGATATTCATTTGGGGTTTTTACTTAGTTACTTTCCACCACTGTCATTAACAGTTTGCAAATAGTACAGTGGTACGATTGTACAATGATTGCTAAAAATATAACAAAAAAAGCCCTTGGGGCTTGTTTCCATTGTGGTTCTAGTCAGTATAATTACTTTTAAAAAGTGAACTTGTCATGTTAAGGGACCATTTTCCATGCTGGTTGATTACCTGCTTTGGTGAGAGACCGGAGCTCTGATAGCCTTCCAAAACACTCTCTGAATGCTGGATGTTTGCCCTCTCCCCTATAGTATATATAAACAGAAATGACAATTATATATTTGATATGGATGATAATGTATTTACACAGCAGATATTTGCCATATGTAGTGCTAAGGGGGGGAAGGGGAGTACTGACGTTACACATACCATTTAGATGCCATATGGACTTCATCCACAACGACACCAAAAAGCCTATCTTTGTAGGTTTTGGAGCCCAACATGTTCCTCCATTGCCTTCAAAGCACGAAGTTGTTGTGGTTTTAAGGAAGTTATTCCTGGAATTTCTTTTAAAACCGTTTCAATAGCCCGATCGATACGATCACATGTTACAGCAGAGGGGGCAGCCATGTTTGTTTGTGTCTGGACACCGGCGCTGTTTGACGTCATCGAGTTGAAACGACGCTGATTCGTCGGTTGGATTTCCAACCGAGTCTGAGACCTCCTTCGGGAGCGTCACCAGACCCTAATCGCCTGAACATACATTTTTAATGTGGCTAGGGATTTAGGGGCTGGAGCCAGGCTAGATGTGTTGCGTATATCTTGAGTAACTTTGTGACCAAATATAAAGTGTTTTGAAAGTATTATTTTGAGAGTTTGGATCATACAGTATGTGGATTCAGTGCACAATGCAGCACAACGTGGCCATGATACAGTGTACAACGTTGCTAATGTGTGTGTGTGTGTGTGTGTGTGTGTGTGGGTAACTTGCATGCATTCATGCAGGCAAGAGAATTAAGAGAAAACGAGTGGTTTTGCAATTTGCATATGAAAATAATTAAGATAAAACGATTTTGTGTTTATGTTATTGTGAGAAAAGAGACATGTTATTATGCTAAAAGGGGTATTTACCTGCATATGCTGGTTAAATGGGGTAACTCCATTTCCTCTCCATTCCATGTGACCAATGAGGTACGGCAAGGCAGCATTTTATCTCCTTTAATTTTTAATGTTTTTATGGATGATTTTTCTGTACAGTTGAATGCTTGTAAAACAGGGTGTATCATTGTTGACTGTTTCATTAACCACCTCATGTTTGCAGATGACTTGGTGGTTCTATGTCCATATAGTGCTGGTCTCCAGCAGTTACTAAGAGTGTGCTCACCGTACGGGTAACAGCCTTCCATTTCGACATCCCCCCACTCCGACATTGACTTCTAATTGTCGGAGTAGCGTTATGTTCCCCTTTCGGTAAACAACCTGCCAGTTGGCAGCATGGCACTTTTTTTTTTTTTCAAGAGTCCCGTCATTTCGACACGGGCGCGGCCCCATTGCACAGGTCACACGCATAATAATATTGCTTCCACGGTGACAGTTAAGCTACTATAGACAACCCCCCCCCCTAATAAATAAACTGAACGGATAATTTAGTATGGAACTTGGCATATGGCCAGCTGCATAGGCGGCGGGTGCGTTTTACCTTTGGGTAGGCTATAGAATTGCGTCTGTCTGTCTGTCTGTCTGTCTGCCTGTCTGTCTGTCTGCCTGTCTGTCTATCTGCACGCAGCACGCACATCTGAATATCAGAAGGACTGTCCTCTACTCTTTCCATCTATCTATCTATTTGCAGGCAGCATGCACATCTGAATATGATTTAAACGGATCCAATAATTATTATACTGACAAACAATAAGCATTGACGGACAAAGAGCCAATCGAAAGTCTGTGCATATAGTCAATAAGATGGTTATTATTATTCATATTATTATAATGACAAACAGTGTTGACTGACGGAAAGAAAGCCTTCTCGAATGATGCCCCGTTGAAATAATATCAAAACGAAATAATGCTTGTATAACGTCCCATGTGTATTGTATTCTAATCATTATCATCATAATAATCATAATATTAACCAAACAGACATGTGTGGCACCCATGTGTTATGCGCAATTACATGTGACTGCAACCATCATATAGGACTAAGTACAACTAACATAGCAGGCACAGTGACAACTGGATCAACTGGATCAAGCTCGCGCCTCGCGGTCACAGTGCGCCTTGCGCACCCGTTCATTTTTTACCTAATCAGATGAGAGAGAGAGAGAGAGAGAGAGAGAGAGTGGGGTGTGCGCGCTTCTTCTGGTATAGGAACCAGGGGTGCAATGCTCACTGGACGGCCTTGCTCGCCGTGCCGGAACCTATTTGACCAGGAGCACGTGCAGGCCCACGCATAGATTTAAAACTACTTTAAATTCACACCTCAACAATGTTTTCAAAGGCTCCCGACTCACATCTAGCGAATTAACATAGGAATAAGCCTAGATGCATATCAATTGTCCATTGTGTGACTTGCAGTGTAGGTGTTAAGCGACGTGCACGTCACGTCATTGAAATAGAGTGCAAGAACATACTAATGAGCATCAGCATTGCATGCCTGATAGGAACTATACAGTGACTGGACTGACATGACCCTTTAACACTGCCGTCTGCCAACTTTCATACTCATTCCTGTGTGTGTCTTTGACTTTGACCAACCAACCACACTCCATGTAGAGAAGGAATAATTATGCTATATGTCTGTTATTGAGCTGGCCAAACTCCACTTGTCTTGGACTTGGTGACGGTGTTATCATTTGGTTTGACAACCCCGGACGAATGTTATTGAAATAGCCTAAACACCAGCCACCTTCATCAGATAAATGTTACTGGCTATCTATATACTATCTATATTATTCCATGCTTTAATTCAATGACATTGTGAATGATTTAATTATAAATATTGATGACTTATTCCTTATTGTAATATATTAGATGAATTTAATTGCTATTTTTTATTTATATTGGGTATCATTATTAATGCACAAATATTGTATTTATGTTTCCTTTGTAGGCCTACAGAACACAAATTCCTTCATTAAATATACCCCACCGGGGTTAAACCGAGCTCTCTGCCTCCTCTCATTCACCTTATATGGTCAGCCTGACCGGTGACCATTACCTGCTCACCCCTGTCAGTCACTCCCACCTGAACAATACTGTTGGAATATGATCTATATTGTGTGTATATATATATGAAACATTTTATTGTGAAGTGCCCGGAGTGCTACCCGGAAGTGTCTATTACTGAGTGTATAAATCTGCCAAATAAACACCTCGCTTCTGTAGTGCTGTTGACATGCTGAGCGAGTGTATGTGATGGAAGCTGCTGCCTACTCGTCTCTTTATTTCCTCGCTATCTAGATCCTTCTTGTTGCTGCAATGGCAGCTCTGCTAACAAATACCCCTTGAAACATTCTTTCAAAAGTATTTAAGTTATGATTATTCCCTTTGGTTTATAGATTATGAAATGTAGAATCAATTGTTTATCCTGCTTACTGCTTAACTGTCTATTATATTTTGCCTATCTTATTTGATTAATTACATGAAGTTATGAATTGGAGATTTTGAATGATTTGACCATGACTTATTTGACTAGCCTATATGATTTCCTTATGAATATTTACTCCTTATTTTTATTGAAATATTAATTTAATTTGCTATTATTTTGTAGTTTATTGGATGTAACTATAAATACCAAGAGTTTTTTTTTTCTGTACAGCACACAGACTTCATTAAATATGCCCAGTAGAGGCTAAGTAGCTCTCATGTCCTCCTCCTTGTAAAGTCAGCAACCTGACACGTGGCTCTCTTGCCTGTTCACCCCCTGTCAGTCACTCTGAACTTATACAACTCATACTTTCAGTGATGAACATGTCAAACTGTTTTTTTGCACTACACCCATACTCCACAAATTGTGACAAAGTCAATGTATGATGATGATTTGGTTCTTACCACAATTTTATGTGTATATTTTTTAAACCAAATATCACCCTGGTCAAAATGAACACTTGAATCAAACAGAATTTAAGTTAAGAAAAAAACAAAAAAAGGCATCCCAATGTCATCCCACAATTAGGGGCAGGGCTACTCAACTTTGATGGCTCAGGGGCCACTCAGCAAAATACAAAAAACAACCTTTGAACCAAAATATTCAAGAAAAAAAAAAGAAGGTTTCCCTCCGTCCCTCCATCGCAGGCATACAGGACATGGTGGTGGTGGTTTACTCAATAAAGTTGACCACGAGGTGCTGGACAGCGTCCCAAATTTGTTCGATGGTCCTCTGACCCCTCCGGTACTGCCTCCGCAGCCGCGTCAGCCTCTCCTCCTGCCTCCTCCACTTTCTCCTTTGAGGCGGTGGGCGCTCACCGCGTTCAGTCATCCCACACAGGGTCTCCACCAGGCGTTGTTCATCCTTAAGCTTTCGGATGAATACCCATATGGAGGGGTGGCGTCGGTTCATGCTCGCGTTCCATCTGTGATGGAAACCTGAAACAATCATAGATGTTTAAATACAGCACACAAGGCATGCGGCCCATTGACATTTTTTCATACATTGCTCAGTGACATTTAGCTAATTGAACCAATTCTGCGTGAGAAGATGCACAGATGTAACCTCACTTTTGGCTTATCAGTGCCCTTCTGTCATGATGCCATACGTCTCTATATTGAACCATATGTCATCATGACAGAAAAAGGACTAGTGGGAAAAGCTTTTATTTTTTATTAGGCAAATCTTTCCCCCAATATGACTTTATGACACTTTTTAGTGTACAGTATCATGATTTATCTTCAAGCAATAACGTCCGGTCAGAATGGTCTCACAACACCTCCTGTCTCCTCACAAATTGTAAAGAGAATATTTAATATTTTTTTCATGTTACCCATTACAGTAAAGAAATTAGTTGTTACCTTCCACGCGGTTGTTGGTTCTATTGTCCGACCCACGTCTAAAGACATTCCAGACGGCTGGGGGGAAGATGGCATTCCTCCCCACATAGGTGTGGTCCATGTACTCAATGAAGTCAGCCAGTTCTGGGTGCACACGCGTCAGCCGTCTGGTCTGTCGGGATGTGGCCATGAGCTGGAAGTTCTGGCGTACAACCGGAAGAGGCAGGTACCCAATGGCCATGGCCTTCCTGAGCCAACCTTTGAGCGACTGGTCGCGCTGGTATGGAGCTACAAAAGTTGTGTAAAGAGATGTACAGATCAAAGTACTAAATTGCATTGGTATAAACATACAACTTACAATACACTAACTACACACATTTTGAGGGCACAATGTATTAATTCCAGATATAATATTGTATATATGTACTGGGACATTAGCCTACTAATATTTTCATGAACAATCAATATATACACACCACAATGGGAAGTAACACACACACACACACACACACACACACACACACACACACACACACACACACACACACACTAGAGGGGTTGCTAGAGGCCTAATAGACTAGTAAATAGTAAACACTGCCACTGACCTGACAGGCCAAGCTCCTGGATCTTGCGCCACAGGCTCTGGCAAAAATGGAAGTAGCATGCAGTGGTGCGGACTCCTGGTATTTCAGCACGTAGTGCATTCATTGCAGCCATCTCGAAGTCTGTCACCACTCTGGCTGGCTCCCATCTTTTAGATTTATGACAGGAGGGATGAAGGATAGATAAAAACACAGACAGACAGACAGATAAATGTGTTACTCTCATTTCCTACACAAAATATAAAGCAAGGATACAGTGAATGTGCACACGCACGCACGCAGGAGGACGGACAGACAGACAGACAGACAGACAGACAGACAGACAGACATTCTCAGACACACATGCACACACACATAGCCTACCGTTGTCCAGTGACTCGGCGGACCTTGCGCTGGATGTGCCGTAGCACACTGCGGTACATATCTTCAGTTTTCCCACTCATCAGAATCATGCAGAAAGGGATGGCCCTCTCCCCCATGTACAGGCCATGGACCGTAACAAACTGATAGAACGGCCTAGGGCACGTCTTAAAAGTCCCGTCCATGTAGATCTAAAACAAAATTTTAATATTGAATTCCTACATGACTAGATGTTCATGAATTTGTAAATGAGCAAACTTGCTTACAGTATTGTGGAAAATAACTTTCTGAAAAAAAGATATAGTCTAGGCCTAGGACCTGGCTCAGATTTGTATGCCCTTGATTTGGGAGAGATAGAAATTAACTTGGATATCACCATGAAACTTCACACGTTGGTTACTGGCATTAATACAAATACTTTTTATATTACAATTAAGTTTTCATACATCAGATTTGGTCAACTTTACCAGTTAGGGCTAAGATAGTATTAATTTGAAATAGTAATGATAATATAAATAATAATAACAATAATAATAATACTATACTCGATGAAGCATTGACGATCACATTTATTCACTGTTTAGACCATGCAGGGGTGGACAACTTTGATGATGGAGATAGATGTAGATCTGCTATTTTCCAACATTGTGTAGGCTACTTTTACTTTTAGTGCTTTAAATACATTTTGATGCCAATACTTTCGTACTTTTACTCAAGTGCATTTTGAATTCCATACTTTAACTTCTAACAGAGTATTTCTACATTGCAGTATTGAGACTTTTACTTAACTATAAAATGGGAGTACTTTTTCCACCACTGGTTACTAATATGAACTAATTAAAGCAGATCATCTTTGCTGGATCATGTATGCATGTTTGGAATTGTAACAGGTGAAAATCAATATTATATTCCGATATAAACCCACTGGCTGCATTAAGTGAAGGTGAGGGCCCATGGGCCACATGTGGTCCTCACCTTCACTTAATGCCACCTGCAGGTTAATATCGGAATACTGATATATTATTGATTTCAGCTGTTACAATTTCAAACATGCAAACATGACCTGCTTTAATTACTTCAGTCTGTATTAGTAGCCTAATGACAAGTATTACCACAAATATTGTCTTTTTTATGTCTAATGTATTTGCATTTAATTTCATAAAGTCAACATAAGCATAAATAAATGCATTTGAAATGAAATAAAATAGCAGATCTACAAGCTCAAAAACCTTGTTGCAGTGCAACACTTTTTGAGTTTGTAGATCGGCTATTTTTGCTACTTTTGTGTGACATAGAATGACGGAGTAGGGCACTCATTTATGAAAAAGGTTAATGTGGAAATATAGTGGCCCTCTCCATCATCAAGCCCTGCACCCCTGGTTTAGTCTAACCTTGCAAATGAGACAAGGGAATGATGGAAGGGCCATAAGTTAGCCATTGTAACAAATGTAGGTCCCATTAAACTGGATGGAGCCTGTCAAAACATATTATAACAATTAGCCTTTTGACTGATTTTCATGGGGGAGGGGTTCTTACCTGTCGGCACTGGGCCAGCTTCATGTAGTTGTCGTCGGTCCCGAAGACGAGGTAGTTTTTGTCGAGATTGTGCTTCGACAGAAAATCGTCGCCCCCCCAGCTCGCGGCATGAGGCTGGCCCGTCTCCGCTCAAGGCGCGACCTAACGGCCTCAAATGGCGGCATAGCCGCAACATTTGGGGACTGGGCCAGGATCTGATTAAATAACATTATAGTGTTATGTTTTGTTCATATAATTGACTTGGAGAAGAATGAGAAAAAGTATGACAACAAAAGCATTATGCTACAGATTATGTCTTTACCCTGTCATAGACCCTCCTGGAAGGTTGGGATGGATCAGCGGCCACGTGGCGAAGCATTTGCTCTATAAGAGCAGTGGTGGCCACCAAATCCGCCTCCTCTTCATGACCATGTTGGCCAGGAGCATTAATTATTTGAATTTGCGGATCATCTGCCTCAACATTGAAATTATTAGTGGTCACATAGACCCGACAACCTCTACTAGCACAACGCCAGTAAATTATTTCGGCCCGAACCTTGTTACTGAGGTAACGGTAGTCGTCCAGTATCATGGCTCTGCCACCCCGACTGTTAGCAATCTGCATGTACGCCATCATGTACACCTGTTAGTGGCGCCAATGTGTATAGTGCACAGGAGATGGGACCCCATCACAATTGAACACGCCTTTTGCAGACCACACACATAGCTATTGGCTGTTGCATATGGTGGCATCGATGAGTGTCTTATATCATTGACATAAACAAGGTCGTGCCCAGCTTTACTTACTTAGCCTTGGGGCCAAATGTCACAGCCATGCTGACACTTCTGTCAACATTGTCTCTCTTTATCTGTGTACACAGTGCAACAAAAACATCGATCAGTGTTTTACGAGCTTTTCCCAAAAACTTGAACTTCAAAACATGCTGTTAGTCATTGACAAATGTAACAAATGTCACCTTGGTTCTCAACCTATGGCTCGGGACCCAGTGTCGTCCCACGCAGTGTCCCATGTGTTGAGACTCCAGGGCACACCACGTAGTCTTTGTAATAGAAATATAAGGAGATCGAAGAGAAAATAACAGATCCACAGACTCACAGCGCCTCACACCACTACATAAATTATATTATAAATTACGTTAGTTGTTTGGGCACTAAGCTCAACAGCTTGGTTCGGGCCCCCAGGGTCCCATAATGTTGTGATTATAAATGTAAGAAGTAGATTGCAGAACCCACAAAAAATACCAGATCCTCAGGCTCACAACGCTACATAAAATATATTTATTATATAAATGACGTCATAATTCACAGATAAATTATATTTATTATATAAATTACGTTATAATTCACATTAAATAAATACATTTACAGTACCTAATTATCTTGGAGTCAGCTCGGTGTGTGTGTGTGTGTGTGTGTGTGTGTGTCGATTCGCCAGTGTGAATTCTGAGTTCGGCCAGCTTTTTCGGGAGGGCACAGTGCAACAAAAACATCGATCAGTGTTTCACGAGCTTTTCCCCAAAGAATATTGATCTATTATACTTTGAACTTCAAACATGCTGTTAGTCAGTGGTGTCCCACGCGCCAGCACGCCAGAGTGTAGAGTGGCACATAGTCTTTGTAATAGAAATATAAGAAAGAGATCGAGAAAAAAAACATATCCACAGACTCACAGCGCCTCACAACACTACATAGATTATATTATAAATGACGTTAGTTGTTTGGGCACTAAGCTGTTGAGCTTAGTGTTACAGCTTGGTTCTCAACCTGTGGTTCGGGCCCCCATGGTCCCATAACAGATCCTCAGGCTCACAACGCTACATACATTATATTTATTATATAAATTACGTTATAATTCACAGATTACAAATAAATGCATTTACAGTACCTAATTATCTTGGCGTCAGCTCGGGGTGTGTGTGTTTGTGTGTGTGTGTGTGTGTGTGTGTGTGTGTGTGTGTGTGTGTGTGTGTGTGTCGATTCACCAGTGTGATTCTGAGTTCGGCCAGCTTTTTCGGGGAGCACGAGGAATCCTTCTGAGTTAATTATTTATCTATAATGACAGTCTCTGAGCTCGGCCAGTGAGAGTACACACTGGCGAGAGTTGGTTGGCCGTGGTTAATAACTGACATAGCATATACTTCAAGCCTAAACGTTAAAGCATAGGCCAAATCAAACACCATTGTTGTTGAATTATGAATTTACACATAATCAGTGGTGAAAGGTAACTTAAGTACATTGAGTAAATGTTGAGGTATTTACTTTAGGTACTTCAGTGCATATACAGTACAACTAAAACGTAATTATATGCTCTGTATTTAATTTCATTATTCACATTAATAATAATAATAGTACCTGGTAGTATAATAAAATACCACATTTTTGAACAGTTCAACTAGCCATAAAAAAGGCAAAGAAATGTAGGGATAAGGGGTTTAGCGATGACGAAATGGAACCCTGTGTGTACTTTAAAATAGCAGATCTGTTATGATCACTGTCATTTCTCGCAGTTTAGATTTTCGCAGTGGCTCGTGCCGAAAATCAAAAAATCCGGCCCAACATGTCGGTGAGAATCAGGGAACGCATCATATATGAAACACATGTCCCAAATTTCCAACCAATTCCTCTAAGGTGAGACGATAGTGGGAGGGCGATGCGAGTGCTGTACTGTACCCCTTAGTTTGTACTGTACTGCACTTCTTAGTATTGCACTGTACTGTAATGCTGTCCTCTGTACTGTACAAAAAAAGAAAAGCAGATCTGTTATGATCACTGTCATTTCTCGCAATTTGTATTTTCGCAGTGGACCGTGGCGAAAATCCAAAAATCCGGCCCAACATGTCGGTGAGAATCAGGGAACGCATGATCATATATGAAACACATGTCCAAAATTTCCAACCAACCTCTAAGGTGAGACGATAGCGGGAGGGCAATGCGAGTGCTGTACTGTACACCCCCCCCCCAGGGCCCGGGGACTCGCCGTCGACGCGCATGGGTTTTTCCAGAGGGACAGAACGGTGTTCCGTGTCTGCTGTTAAGTCCACACGGCTGACGACGCGCTAAACCTCGGTAAAACATGTTTACTGTCATAAGAGTTTCGCCACGAAACTCTTAAATCTAAGAGTTTCGCTCTCACGCGTGGCCAAACGCAAGGGGGGGCTTTTTTTAAGCCACTACCCCCCTCACATAAGCTCCACCGAAACACCACCATAGGGCCCGGGGACTCGCCGTCGACGCGCGTGGGTTTTTCGAGAGGGACAGAACGGTGTCATGCACTGACACCTAGGGCAACCATGGGAGGATAGTGGCGTCGCCAGTGTCCGCATAATGGCAACAGCCAATGTCCTCGACGCCAACGTCCTCGACACCCTGCTTGTGCTTATGTGTATGAGATTTGTGTGTCAAGTACTGTCTAATCGGGAACAACCAGGGGGGCAGTCAGACAGATATTTTGTGAAGCCACTAAGGAAATGAAAGTTCATATAATGGCCTGTTGTGGCGCTGTCATTGGGCTCAAAAAAACCCATAGCCCCATAGAAGTCCATGTATTTGGGCCCAACTTCACCTAGACTGTATTACCTTAATAAACATGGTCATGAATACTTTTTGCTTCCAGTCACTAGTTTAAAGTCTCATTTCTAATGTCATAATATTCTTTTTGGAAAATTATGGTCCCATTTATAAAAAAAAAATCCATAAAGTCGCGCATGTTCTGAGGGGCGTGGCTACCGTTATAGTCTATGAACGGGATCCCCCACCCACTCGAGTCAAAATAAAAACCAACGAAGAAGAAGGGGGGATGTCCCGCCTCATTGTCTGGGCCAGCCAATGGGCCAGCTGGGCCCAAACGGATCTAGAAAGATGGCGACTTCCATTGCAAGGACTGACAGGCTTCATTTTACGTTCATGTTAGACCCGCGGAACGCTTTGTCCATATTTTTTACAGTCTATGGGAACAACGATGTACAATGCATGTGACTTGGAAAACAACTTGTTGCTCAAATAAAGTTTATTGATAACATACATTGTGCATTTCGTTCTACAATTCAAAGTTTCTGCTTTTTCTGAAATCTCCATGACAATATAATGAGAACAATCAGTACACACCAGGATGGGTACAACAAGAAGACTAACATCGGTAAATGGTTTGTGCTTCTGTACACACCACCACGCTCCGCCTTATATTGATCCATTTACGGATCTTACATAAAAAGACACATCGTGCCATTGTCGTGTAATTTCATCACATTTACACTGACTAATTAAATCTACTTGAGACAAAACTGCAGGCTGTAGACAAAAGCACCGGACGATCAGTTGGATAAAACCAGGCAGAGAGAGAGGAACTGAAGTGTTGTTGATCATTTATTGCAACAAAAACCATGTTAGACAGAGCGCTTTGCCTTAGACCCTGAGCGTGGAGCCCAGGGCTCCCATCTGCATGACCGCTGCTGCGGCCAGCAAAAGACCTCTCATCACCCTCAGAGTACAGGTATCAAGTACAGTTTCTCAAACTAAGGTGAGAATGTAGGCGTTTTCACTGTTCCTCTGAAAACCCATTGATCCACCATATGCCAACACCAATTCTATTGTTATACAAATTGCAGCAGGAACAGACAGTAAACCGTAAACAACCCCTCTGACACCCTGATTTTGAATGACAAAGGCAGGCCTTGCAGACAGAGTGACTGCAGATAGTTAGGACAGACAGAATACAACAGTTAACATTTGCACAAGAACATGGGTTGTTGCATATAATTATTGATTCCAGATACCACCATTTTGCACATTTGGGTTTAGTTTATGATGGATTTGTCATCACCAATTAGCCTAGCATTTAAGAACATTTTACCTCAAGTCATACAATGCAAACCATGCGTTGAGAAATACACAAAAATATTCATTAAGTCGGTAGCATACTCACAAGAAGAGCACGTCATTTATTGTTACTGCTATAACTTTAACAGCACCAAAACATATATTTTACGAGTGTTACATGCATGTTTTGTTGGGTACAACTTAGAGCTGGGCTCCGAAAGCCACTTGAGACGTTTAATGTTAAGCTATAATGATCACATATTGCATAAATCGCAAAACGTTCCTGTGTTTCTGGAACAACTGAGGAAATATGTAAATGCTGTTATAATAGCCTTTGATGAGCCAAGTGAAGCTGCCGATTTTTTAAACAGAACGAACTTAGTATGGATTTCACTTTGGTGAATTTAAAAGACAGTGGGGTAAGCACCGGTATGTATCATGGGATGGCAGTACTTTAATCAACAACATCATGTTCGGACGTGTATATTACGTGCCTTCAGGATTGGAGGAGACTTACACTCGAGTGCAGTCAGACAGCATCTGTCTGTCTGTCTGTCTGTCTGTCTGTCATATACCTATTAGGCCTATATAGTATTATCATTATTATTATTATTATTAGTAGGCCTATTATTATTAGACCTATTATTATTAATATAGGCCTAATAATAATAATAATGATAATACTAATAGGCCTAATAGGTATATGACAGACAGACAGACAGATGCTAGGAGCGTGGTGAGCTTGATAATCGGCTAATCCAGCTAACCCTAAGGCGCCAGTCACACTTATCAGACAAGCGTCTTATCAATGTTTTATGGTTTCATCTGTCTTGTCGTTTGTCGCATCAATTGACCACAATGCTTTGCGGAATCTGGGCGGTGCGAGGACATGCGGAAACAGATCCACGTGTTGCCTGTTGTTGTCCTTACGCTGTTAGCTGCGGGACACAGTAGCTAGTAGCTTGTTGGTTGTGTCAACGTGTTGCGTCTCCACTTTATCAGTACCACTACCACAGTAGGTGCCAAGTCTGGCACTGATTCCGTGTGTATGTATATAGCCTCCAGGTACGCAGACTAAGCATGGCATCATTGTGGAAAATTAATATTTTCTGTTAGCAACGACTCCATTATTTTTAATAAAGCGCATCCATTTTACCACAACACACGACTTGCTGCATTTCAGGCTGTTAGCCATGACGCAGACGTCGATGCAGGCTATAGGCGAAATATAGGATAAGAGATGACATGCGTCTCCAAGTTGGAGCCTATAGTTGCGCCTGGGCGCACGGCTCTCTCCTATCTGCAGTCCGACCGTTCAGCGTTACTTCAGGAGAGGAGACGACAGATTGAAGAGTGCATGCCACTGCTTTGGCATTGCCAGTGGACACCTCGATGTTAATGTTATTAAAAAAAAAAGGGGGGGAATCATATTTGAACCATAATCTGAAGTAGGCCTAATGTACAGTAGGCCCATTGGGCATAGCCAACACGGCACATCATTATCACATCTACATTTATCCTTCAACATTTCATGCCCAAAATGATTGTTTGGGAGCAGTAGCATTTTCAGAAATATAAGTCATGGCTACGAGCTACGACTCTTTCATAATATCCAGTCCAATGCGCACTGCCCATGCGAACTGAAAACATGTTCATTCATATTAACAGTTTTATTTTATTTTAACAACCAAATCATATGGTTTGAAGTAGGCCTTCATTTATAATGTCGCATCCTCTGTGTAAAGCACTGATGTCCTTTTATATCGTTGGTCCGTGCAGTCAGACGGATAACTATTGATTATGGGTCGGGTGGAATAACAAACTGATACGAGGTGGAACGAGAGATCTGAACGGAGTCGACGCGACACCTGAATTATATAAGCATTAGGCTATATAGACCAGAGCTAGGTTAGGAGTGAATGATAAAATGCATGCACCTTGAATTATAACGTTTGTTTTAATTTTCTGTTCGGCCACGACGGGCAGGGATTATATTTTCCTGTTGAATTGCTTACTGGAACAGACCAAACTACTTTACTTAACAATAAAATCATTTTCGTTACGAAAGTGCATAGGCTCTTTCCTCTTCCGTGTCTGCACTATGCAGAAAAAAAACAACAGACTCAGAGTGTGAAAAGACCGCCCAGTGCAGCGTAACAAACGGACCTTCTCTCCTATTGGTTGGCGGGTAAACCCAACCCTTTTTGTCTTGTCTGAAGTCCCGCCTTGTTCTTCAGCTTGTCGCCTACAAAATGTTTTCTGTCTTGTGTCTTGCCCCCCCCCCCCCCCCCACATGAAACACGTTTGTCTGATGAAACCACGTGACTCCCATTAGAAATGCATTGGGAGCTGTCTTGTCTGATGCTTTTCATCAGACAACCATAAGACGCTTGTCTGATAGGTGTGACTGCGGCCTTTTTAGGGTTAATTAGTAGGACCCGATTTTTAATTTCATTCAGAGGGAGAGTCATGGTATTTTATATATAGTTAAACATACATTTCATCGATATCCTTCATCGTCTTCATTTCTTTCATAGTTAAATCAAGTGCTAAGTGGTCTATTGTCTAAAAATCACACACACAGACATATATTCATCATTATTTATTTCAAATCAAAATACAATGTAATGCACCACTGTCACCAACTCGTCTCGAAGTTCGCACGCACGCATGCAACACACACACACACACACACACACATCCTTGGGAAGTTTGCTTTCATTCGCTGTATGATACATTATGCTATTCTAATTGAGTCTCTTTTAAATTAAGTGCCATGTTTTTATTTGGCTGGCTGACTGGCTAACTGACTGACTGACTGACTGACAGACAGACAGACCTGTCAATGCGCTATACGAGCGCGGTGAGCTTTGATTATCGGCTAAATTAATATAGCCTTGTATATAAATTCATATGTCCTTGTAGGTTATCTATTGTGTTGGGGGGTCGCCCAGGGACACCCCCCCCCCCCCCCCCCCCCCACAAGGACGATCGTAATCACATTGCCTTGCGCTCTGTGCGTAAAATCGTCCTCTTTTCATATAGGGGCTAAAAAGGGACCCCCCCCCCCCCCCAAGGGTCCACATGGGGTGGGGGGGGGGGAGGCACACGGATAGGAGCACACACTGCGATGCGTGAGCTTGTAGATCAGATGCCGACAGACAGACAGACAGACAGACGGCTAGATCGGTAAAATGGAGCATAAATTTGTATGTTGGTGAAATATAAATATTTGAAATGGTTCAATAATAATTAGCATGTATTATTATTAACGAAAAACATATACTAGCCTACTATTTTATTGGTTAAACTAATCGGGATTAGGGATGACCAAAAATGCGCTATTTTACGCATTAAAAATTAAATTAAAAAGTCTCAAATACACCGTTTTTTTCCATAATACAATGCGCACTATTAACTATTAAACATAACAATATTACAACGAGAAAGAAGAAGAATTACACACATTGTTTTCCATAAGAAATATGGTTTTATTTTAGCAGTGAAACTGGAGGATTAAATACAAACACTTCTACTTGCTATCTGAAGAAGGCGCTCTTTCTCTCTCTCTCTCCTACCTTCTATTCCCCTGCTACCGCGTGGTCCCTCTCCACTGTCTCTTGTCTGATCTCTGACCAAACATGGAACTAATTAACTGGTCTTTGAGTGCTCTTTTCCTGCTGGGTACGCCAGAGATGGTTACCGTGAAAATTGGAATATCCTCTGTCTCTCCGTGCTTACGGTGGTAGACATTGAAGACATCTGGATTATTGGCATAATGGTGGCAAAAGGGCTGCTATTTGGACTATAGGCCTGATCTACCGAAAAATTGTTCAAATTGCTAAAATGTCGAAGGGAGCTGTTGCCAGCATCGGCGGGCCTCCCATACCGCTCACCGTGACAAATGATCTTTGTAAACTGGTAGGGAGCATGTCCATGACTTTGTCTGAGTTGATTCGCAGGAATGACAACAACGTGCAAAGACTTTCAGAAGCGCCTTGGAGCAGAGGCTGGAGATAAGCACGAACGCACGTGCCCCCCCCCCCCCTCTCCCTCCCACAACCTACTGAGGAGCCTCGCCGCCTGAGAACCAAGGTCACAACGTCTGCACAGCTTTGCTGTTATTCCTTTCACTATCTGGACTCTGAGACGACGTGACCCTGGTGACCAGATACGATAGGAGCCCAGGAAACGCTAACATAAACAACGAACTCTACACAGACTATGAACTCCACACACACACCTCCACGACACGCCGCCTTCACCCACACCCCCCCCACTCGACCCCCCTCCCCCCACCTGCTGCCCGGCTGATTTTTTTTTTCCTGCTCTAAGGCAGCCCTTCAAAAGAAGCGTGGCGTTAGAATCAGTGTTTTTTTATCTGTCTCAGACCCAAAACCAACCCCCACCCCCACCCAAGTCATTTCGTGCCTGCACAATGCAACTGTAATGTGTGTGATGATCTGCCCCTACCCCCCCCTCCCTCTCTGTCATTACCCCCCCCACCCCCAAGCCTCCCCCACCCCCCCTATCCCTTTTCTTTCTTTTCTGAAGATGCAAGTAGGCCGGGCACAGCTCATGCTTGCGACCAGCAGCAATAATTTTGGTTTGACTGATGTATTCATATGTTTCAATGCCTTATGACCTGCTGTAAAACCAATTGCCCTTCGGGGACACTAATAAAAAAACCTTGAACCTTGAACCTTGAACCTTGAAACATCTTGCTGACACGGGTCACGCGGCCTACATGTCAATCAGTGCGTAGGCTATCACTGTAAATCCCTGGAACATGTGACACGTTTAAACCTAAACACCAGTGTGTAATAATAAAATGCCACATGTTTATTAATGGTCATAAATACAGTAGAACACGAGTTCACTCAAACACCTCACTCAAACACTGTTTGAATTCTAAACACCCGAGAGAGAAAGAGAGAGAGAGAGAGAGAGATACAGACTTACGGAGGGGTAGAGAGAGAGAGAGGGGAAAAGTGATCGGTGTGGAGTGATTGATTGATTGATTAATTGCGCGGTGGCGGCAGCCGGTCACCCCCCCCCCCCCTCTCTCTCTCTCTCATTAGCAGGCTACAGTGCAGTACTACAGCGCCCCTACTGGCCCCTACTGGTACATACTGGTGCTCATTAACGTCACATAGGTGAACAACACATACGGACATTGTTGTTCCTTGGAGTGGTTGCACCACTCAAAAATCCACCATAGACATGTTATGAGCTACTTTATGTCAAGTGATTTGTTTTGGAGTCAAGTGTTGGAGTTTGGAAGCGCTCCCTTTCAGTAACGCAACATCCTGCTGCCTCCTGCATTGTGTGCAAATTCAAAACAGGTGGTACGCAGGGATGTTGAGTGATTAATCAACGAGCGCTTCCAAACTCCAATACTAAAAAAAATCAACTGCAAGGAATTTCTTGACATAAAGTAGCTCATAACATGTCTACCGTGGACTTTTATGAAACAAAACTTTGCAGATAGAAAGAGGATAATTAAAGCTTTTCGTACAGCTGCAATGTTGGTGGGTTTGACATAATTTAATACAATTAGATAGGACTTGTTGCTAGTTTCCACCCTGCCATTAACTTATGGAAAGATGACCGCCGTGTGCATATGGTCTATTGAGTATTCAAACATGAGTATTCTGAACTTTTTGAGCGGTTTAGAAGATAGAGGCATGTTTTAAGTGGCGGTTATTTTTTAAAAGGCGTGGTCATCTTTGGGTATTTCGCCCCGGATGGAGAATTTTTCACAGTTCCTAAGTTGTTCGCAGCGGTTATATTAGCCAAGAACAGTTGAGATATTCTTCGCTAAATGAAGTGCATATTTTAGCCAAGTCCTGGAGTATAACACTGTGGAAACACTATACAAGATGCCCGACAGGGGGCACCCTTGCCTCACTGACCTTTCCAATGGAAAAGTGTCAGTCAGAACTCCATTTCACTTTTTACACAGCTCTTGGCATTACTATACAGCAGCTGAATCCATTTAATGAGCATAGGCCCAAAATCTCTCCATTGTTTTGTAAAGGAAATTATGCTGAACTCTATCAAATGCTTTATTTTAAACATATTTTCAGATGGGGGTTGGTGGCCAATAACATATTGTTGAGGTCCTTGACATGAAATATTGGGAACCACTGATATAGAAACATGAGGTATTTCAGAAAACTTTAAGAAGACATTTTTTTAATTTCAACGTCAGGCCTAAATAGTCTATATTTAAGATTATTATTCATATGGGGAATCACATCTCGCATTGTGCATATTATATCTGCTATATCTCTACCTGGTACACTATATGCCTGACTGATTGGTCTGTAGTTCTCTATTTTCAGTTTTCTACCCTTATTCTTATACAAAATTGTGATTACACCAGTCGACATGGATTGTGACACCAGCTGAATCCTCCATATGCCTGTAAAGCCTAGGTGCCACCGTGCCAGCACCTCTGAAAAGGTTTTATAAAAGTCCCCTGTTAGCCAGTCTGACCCTGGGCTCTTGTTAGGCTGAATAATATAGCCTCTTTAAGCTGCATCAATCAATATATCATCATCACATACAGTAGCTGTTTCTCAGATTCACTTATTTTCACCTTGTTCAAAGCATTCTCAACACACTCATTGTCAACGTCACTTTTCCTGAATAAGTCCCTATAAAATGATTCTACCGTTTCTAGAATACATTTCCTTTTCACCATTTTTATTTTACAAATTCATGAATATAATTTCTCTTTTGTTTGGTTTTTTCAAGCACTATAGGAAGAAGGAAGTACATGTTTCACCCTCTACAGCATATTGTGCCCTACTCCTCACAATTGCATGCATAGGCTACACTTGTTTTTCTAATATTCATCTAACGCAGGCTTTATTTTCAAATATGTTTTAACATTGTAATTCATATTATTACCAGCATTTTCAATTTCCCTTGATAGCTTTTCCCTCAGTTCATTTTCCTCCTGTTTCTTTCTGAAATGACTTTGTTTTGCATATAGGCCTATACTTTTCTTTTTCAGGGTCTCCCACCATTTACTATAGCAAGTTCCCAAACTTGTTCATGCCAAGGAAAGGACCCCCAAATTGACACTTATTAGGGGAAACTATCCCTGTGGCAATTGTGCTCAGTGCAGCAATACCTTTAAGGCTGCTTTTTTCACTCATCCCCATACAGGCAAGAAGTTCAAAATTCAGAGTATAATCACTTGTATTTCCATGTGGTCTATATGATAAATGGTGCATTTATATATATATATAAATGCACCATTTGAATGACTCTAGACATGACATTTCTTCTTTTCGTTTGATGGGTATAGAACAAGTTCGCCTGCCCAACAGAGGCGGTAACCATGACCTGTTACTCAAACAACGTGAAGCATATTGGATCCATACCCTTCAAACCCTAATTCACCCAAAGGGGCTCAATGATGAACTGTTACTGAATGTGTGTGTGTGTGTGTGTGTGTGTGTGTGTCCCCCTATACGCTATTTACTAATACGTAAAATATATAAGCACTTTAATTCAGAACTTCTTGCCTCGTTGAGTGAATTTGGTTTGTGTATGTATTTTATGTATTTTTCCACTCTCTGTATGTCATGAGAGCAGGACCTGGTGACTTTTGTCTCTTATATTGTTAACTATGTTGATTTCCTAATTATATTATATTTGTACAACCATTAGTCTTTACATCTTTTCTCGTATAATGATTTTTAGAATGTAACTGAAATGATAGAAGTTATTTGGGGTTAGTAACAGCACGTCCCTAGCAGGACTTTTACATTCTTGTTGTGTTCATATAGTTTTAAGCAAACTTATTTCAAGATGCTCCACTGTTTGTGTTCATACAGTCTCCATAAATGTAAAGTGTCACTACCTGCACTAACCGTGCAGCCAAACCAGCCAAATCCAGATGAGCATGAAGAGACCACATGCTGCTCGAGCTGTGAAGATCAGAAGACAAGATAAGTGCTTCACGCCTTCCATTAGAATGGTAGAGAGCACACACACACACACACACACACACACACACACACACACACACACACACACACACACACACACACACACACACACACACACATACACGCGCGCGCACGCACGCACGCACGCACGCACACACGCACACACACCACAGAGGCAGTAACTGTCGATCAGCACTCCCTGTGCGGTTTATTTTAGGGTTTTTTTCTTCAGGTTTAAAGTAAACATCTTTTTTCTAAACGGGTTTGTGATGAGACAGCAACAGAGCACATTTCTGACCGTATACTCTTAGTATTAGTATCGGTGTGGTGTGTTGTGTTCCACATGCAGTGAGCTTGCGTGTGTGTGTGTGTGTGCGTGCGCGTGTGTACAGTATGTTCAGCACAGTTCATTTGGTCTCACTCCATGTATCTGCTCAGTAAAGAGCGAAAACAGCTAACTCCACCACCTCGCCCTCTCTCATGCACATCATTTATAATATATAAAGCCACACAACCAACATCGATGAGGCAGTATTGCTTTGTTTTCAAAATATAAGGTTTTCTTAATTTCCTGAAAAATTACCATTTTGGAGTTTCTTCCCGACAGCAGAGATATGCTACACAACCACAATGTTGCACATAGACATACAACAAATCCCCATGAAAAGCAACACTAAGGGCCCTGGCCAGGGCCGGATTAACCATCCGCCGCTATGTGCAGCTGAACAGGGGCATGTGGCAAGGGGGGCATATTAAAAAAAAAAAAAAAAAAAAAAAACATTTTTTTTTTTTTTTTTTTTTTTTTATCAGGTCAGGCCAGCTAGCCACAACCAGCGCAGCAAAAACAATCTCTCCTAAGCTCAGGCCAGGCCAGCCAAAGTCAATTTAAATTCAATTCAGGCAGTGTTGCTGCAGCACAGTGCAGCGCACTAAAATGCCCTTTATAAAAAGTTTATAAACACTGTTAATGGAGGGAAGAAGTTAATAATATAAATAACATCAGATGGTACATTTCTCATGTGAAATTGCTTTAAAGGCCCCCAAAATGTCCCCCAAGGGCCCCCAAAATTTTGGCGCGCGACTTGGTGAGATCTGCCTCTGAAAAACTTTTGCAGATAGAACAGTCAGTGTTTCCCAAACTGGAAACGGGCACTAGGGACATGTGGGCACATGGACAACTGCCCAATTGTCCAGGTGCCAACATGTCCCTAGTGCCCAGTTGTCCTGGTGCCCACATGTCCCGGTGCCCACAGGTCCCTAGTGCCCATATGTCCCTAGTGCCCAGTTGTTCTGGTGCCCACATGTCCCTAGTGCCCAGATGGTTTTGGTGCCCGGAAAATGCCCAAGAAATGGCCAGAAAATGCCATTAAAAAAAAAAAAATCTGCGCCCTCGCTTTGCTCGGGCGCGAGAGTCGCATTTCTGAAATGCATTTTACTGGTAAAAAAAAAAGAAAACCAATGTAATTTATTGCAATGGTTGCCAGTTGTATTCCAGTGAAGTTGTACTATTTGCCTATACCTTATTGTGTTCCATGTGTTCGGGGTTGGTCGTGCCCGCGCTATGGAGGGGGGGGGGCATTAAAAATGATCTGCACAGGGGCACTCATGGGGGTTAATCTGGCCCTGGCCCTGGCACATTCAAAGTGTCAGAAGCCCTCAAGCCCCAGTCCAAATGCACTCATTCAGGGACGCTGCTGACCATGTGGTTGCCCTGATTCGCTACTCCTCCCACAGTTTTTGCCGCACGCACTCGAGCCATATATCAAATCGACCGGCTGCATCGGGAATGGTGTGCTTGCATTGCATCGCTAAGAGATCCGTTGTATAGTTTAATTGATATTAATTAATTAGTTCTCCATAGACTTATAATGGGAAGATCGAAGAGTAATTTTTCCCTTGGAGACGGTAAGCGCCATATTTACAAGACTTAGGAGGGAGGTTCATGGGGCTGGGAGGGGGAGGGGAGATGACGCAAGAATGTCGTGCTTAGAGACTGAAACAGTATCAAAGTGTTGTAATAGAGTTGACTCCCCTGTATGGTAGTGATGGCTGGCTGGAGGTGTTGTTCAGAAGAGCTTTTTGTCAGTTTAGAGAGGAGGCGCTCAGAGAGAACTGCTTGAGGTGTTTAGAAAATGGCTGGAGCACTTGAACACACAAGCTTTAGTAATATAGCGAACGTTTCAAATAAACGTGTGTAAGATTGGAACTACTGAGAGCATGATACTCACGGTAGTTAGACTGGAACATGACAAGTGTTAGTGGCACTTGATGAAATAATTAATCTCATACTCATCAAGCATAGTGTGGACAATGAATTGAAAGCAATGAATAGCAGAAGTAGCTGGTCTGCAAGCACACAACAATTATTTGATAAGCTGTTAAATAACAGTTCCTAGCAAGGAATAAAGTGATGGCAATTTTGAAGAATAGTGAAAATAGCCGATCTACAAGTGCAGTACTCACAACCCATGTTTGGTCTGTCGTGGAGTAGAACAAACGACTTGGTTGAGAGATCGCAGGTGTATTTATGCTGTGGTGATTGCACCGGGGATTGGCCGGGTGATAATGAAAGGCAGGTGAGTTTGATGAGGAGGGAGGAGTTGTTGATAATGAGGTCTCTTCTCCCGAAACTATGTTGTATAAATACAACTTCCCAAAAATGTATATAATCCAGCACTGAGTCTGTGAAGTAATTCAGAGACCCACACGTCAGCGCTGCCGGGCCACTAAAAATATCCCAGTCTGTGGTGCTGAAGCAGTCCTGGAGCTCATGGGATAGCGTCCTCAGGCCACGTCCTGACATACCTGACTTTGGACCTACTAGATCTGATTTTTGTTGTGTACCAAGGGTGCAGGAGGAGCGAAACATGATCAGAGAGACCTAGATGGTGGTACACCTGGGCTCATGGGCTATGTTGGTATAAACCTGATCAAGTATATTGCTCCCTCTGGTAGCACATTTCACATTACGATAGAAAGAGTGTCTTTAAGTCAGCTTGATTGAAATCCCCCGCCGCTAGATTGAGGGTGTGGATTGCCATATTTTATTTGTCGACTTAAAATCTGATTAATAAAAAAAACATTCACACATATTCACGCGCACGCAGCCACGCACCCACACACGCATTCACGCACGCACGCAGCACACGCACACACGCACGCACGCACACACACACACACACACACACACTAGGGCATTAACCAAACGTGATTTTTGATAGTCGACTCGACTACCATCAAATTCGATTAGTAGTCGATTAGTCGGCGGTAAAATATGATATTTATTCCATCCAATCAAGCATTAAAACATCGTGTTCTGAAACAGCCAGCGAGTGAAGCAAAACAGAGCCGGTGAATGAATGCAGGCCGAGTGGAATAGTACTAAGAGAGTGGCGACACACCTATGGGCTATAGTTCCAAACATTGGAACTATCCCATTGAGATAGAATGAGCACTTCCGCATTCCATTGTTACAGTGGGAGTCAACGCGAGTGTCGCCACTCTTACTAGAATACGCTGAATGCCGCTCTGATTGGCCGAAATTAGCTCAGCTGTTTCAAGTCAAAGTTGCAAGTCCACAATGACTCACGGATGGACGCGTTGTGAGCTTGCAGATCTGCTATTGTTGATGTGCAAGACCGTTCTACGGAGCAGCATAGCATATTACGTTGTTCTCAATGTTTGGAGACTGTCTGGAGCCGTGGAGCGGGGAGGAGGATGAATGAACCATGCGATGTTTTTCATACAACACTAAATGTTCAACAACAAGTTACAACCACAGTTCCTTTGGTTTTTAGAAGGAGCTACAAGCTAGGAGGAGGTTATGATTACATAGCCTACTAGGTTTGCTAGCTAGCAGGCTGCCACGCTATGAAGATGATCAACTACTTAACTTCATCGCGTCTATTATAACTATGATCGTGCAGCTCCAGTTTTTTTTTGTTTGTTGGATAAGCATGAAGAAACATGAAATCACGGCAAGAGCTACTGTAGTTTGACTGTCACCAAACTGGATAATATTGGGCAGAGTGAGGAGGAGGAACTCCTGCTATACTTTACTGTACTGGACGACACGACGACACGTCTCCAATCTAACTTGTTGAACAAACTACAGTAATAAACTCACCAATAATAAAAGTATTTACACACTGTAGTTGTCCCCATTGAGCGTATGAGCCTATGAGGCATATTGCATTATGCTTTTCCCATAGAAAAACTGTCTTGAATGCTGCTAGTGCCATCGCCGATTCGCCGCCCACCGCACCTACACGAGTATGGGTGACGGCAAAACCCACGTACAGTAGGCTTGTATATGATATGAAAACAATCAGCCAGGAATGGATTAGTACTGAAGTTGGCGAACTACCAACAAAACCACCGAGCTCACAGCTGCATGTCTGCTGTAGAAAAGAAAAAAAGAAAAAATCATAATAAATATTAAAAATAATATTAGCGAATAATCGGATGTCAATTAACAGTGTCGACTAGTGTTTTGCTAGTCGACTAGCCGACTATTCGATTATTATGTTAATGCCCTAACACACACACACACACACACACACACACACACCAGCCAGGCTGTCTGACACTGAGGGAAGAGGACAGAGGGACACTGATAGAGGTGTTTTACAGAAGAGAGAGGGTAGACTGGACTGTATCATTGCCCTTGTGTTTGTGATATATGGACCCAGAGTCCATACATCAAAGATTGAATAACAAGATTGACAAACCAGAGGGTATATTCATTGGAGATTGACAGTAATGTTAGTATTAGTAAATAACTAAAAAGTAGTTTTGGAGAAAAGCATTTAAATGGAAACTTGTCAACCGCAGGATGTGGTTAGAGACGTCATTTCTCATAGATCTGCTGTGTAGCATTTGGGTTTTCCTGAAAGTGAAGATGTTATCTTCTGATCTATAGAATGAGTGTATTGGCTTAAAAATAAAATTAAGATCCTATAGATAAAGGCCAATGCACACCTCATACGGTTGGTGACAGTTGGTGACAAAAATGTTCCTCTTTACTCCGTCCTGATGAAGGTCTAACGACCGAAACCCGGCCTTGAGTCGGTCTTACCCACAGTTGACCAGAACCGCCACAAAGACACTGTAGTGTCTATAAAGACTGACTGGCGTCCATTAATTTGTTTAAGCAGTGCAGGTTTAGTCAGTGTACTGAGGTTTTTTCATGTCTCTTTGGTGTCTTAGCATCCACATTATGGTAATTTAAACATTAAATCCTTTGAGAAATGAACAAAAGTTGACCAGTTAGACACTGCTCAGAGCACTTTTCCTGCAGGCTGAGCAGAGTTCTTTTAAAAGTTGAGAATAGTTTTTTTCAGAAATGTGATCTGTCCAATCAGGATTTAGTGTCTCTCTGTGGCGCTGTGAGCCTCCGTCACAGAAGCACACTACCACCACCAGGCCAGCCTTCAACCTGAATGACCTAATATTCACCAACCAGTTGTCTTAAAGGCATTCATTAATATATCTCAATTAATAAGTGAGCTCTGTTCCAGCTGCAGCAGTGTGAGGCCCAGTCAGGTGAAAAGTAAAAATCACCAAATAATTCATAATTGGTATAACTTTTTTTTCCTATATCAATGCATTGCTGAATTGAAATTGTATTTGTTTGTTCTTGTTTCACAGCTTGTGCTTGTATAGAGCTTGATGACTGGTTACTTTTAAATGGCTGTACAAAAGTATAGAAATCACACCCGTGTGAAGTGAGGGGCGCTCTCATCATCGTGCATCATCATTCATGACGTAAAATAGACTATAATAGTCCTGTGTGGCTACCAGAGGCCTCATTTCACTATTATAGTCCCGTGTGGCTACCAGAGGCCTCATTTCACTATTATAGTCCCGTGTGGCTACCAGAGGCCTCATTTCACTATTATAGTCCTGTGTGGCTATACCAGAGGCCTCATTTCAAAAACAGATATCTACACTTTAGACATTCTTTTTTTAAAGAAATGTTTTGGGCTTTCATGCCTTTTTTCGATTGTATGTAGTGGAGACATGCAGACAGGAAACAGGGAGGGAGAGAGTATAGTACAGACATACACACAAAGCCACAAAAAAGTGAAAATTGCTGATGGATCACATTGTAACATGAGCTATTTTTGACAATAATATAATAAATGTCATGCATGCCTATAATGACAAGCCCCCCAAAAGGGACACCAGGAAGTGGGTAATAAGGGTTAGCGTTAGGAACAGGGTTAGTAATGGGTTAGGATTAGGGTTAGGGACAGGGTTAGTAATGGGGCGAGTCGGACCAACATGGCGTCTGAATAATGGCGCTGACCCAGTGTGCACTGGGCTTACTGGTGATGTGTTGGGTTTTCCAACTGCCGCGTTGATAAGCATTTCCTGTCAGAGTGTCAGTAAGAGCAGCTTGACGTCACAGAGAAACCACATGACTGATGAAGAGAACATGATAAAACACGAAGTGCCGATCCCAAAGAGACCAGACCACACTGCTTCTTGTTGACTGAATGCCCGTTTAAAGACTAAAGTCTGATTGAACGTCCATGTATCTGTTTTGACAGCTAGAAACAGATATGAATTTTTACCAAATATTGGTGCTGTTCACCTTTTTCTGGACCTCAGGTAGGACTCTGTTTTAACTTGTTGATTGTTTTAATGCGTTGATTGATTACTAAACTCACTCAATGGTTTTTGGCTAAAATGCATACCTCTGACTTGCTTTTACATTGTGAATCCTTAAGTGTCCTGTCATCAAGGACTCGTTTGAACACATTCCTGTTTATGTACTGGGAAATATATAGGTTTATTCCTGTCAGGGTCGGGTTTTTTTTACGCACCATTATAATGTTCTTATTTTGATCATAAGACCCAATTACTGAAAGTCAGTCGGGGGGGAAATTCTTAGTTTAAACTAGTTATTGGTTAGACATGGGTTAAGGTTAGGTTTAGGTGTTCTGCCCTGTGGGAGGTTAGGGTTTGGGTGAGGGTTTTAGAATTGTATCGACAATATGTCATATTAGGAGTACTACTAACTAAACCATACATGGTAAATGGCGGCCCGGGGGCCACATGCGGCCCCCACCTTCACATAATGCGGCCCGCAGGTTAATAGCAGAATATACTCATATATTATTGATTTCAGCTAATTACTACAATTCAAATGCTATTGTCTTTGTTAAATTAGAAGGTTACTTTTCAGGATTCCAATTCAAAAATAGCAAAAATAAATCAGGATTTCAATTAAAATATAGCAAAAATGCATTATCAGTTCCTCCAGATCTGCCATGTCCGCCGCGTCACGCCGTTGACCGCTGTACTGCTGCCTGTCTGTCGGTCTGTCAGAATGCTGAAGCACTGAGAAAGCACTGTTACGCCTTTTGTCTTCGTCCTTTTTTCCCCAACTTGACTACAGGAGCAGTGGTCTCAAAAACATTGAGGAAAACTTGACAGAAAAAGACTCGCTCACTATATAAAAAATGAAGGAAAACTCTAACGAGACTTAAGAAAACATATTTTTCTTTTATTTTAACATAAAAGTACATTAAAAGTAGCAAACATTTCGGTCCTAAGACCTTCATCAGTGCTATACATACCGGTAGTCTTTTTCTGGCAAGTTTTCCTGCGTGTCAGAATGACCTCTACTTTTAATCATTTGAGGGAAACAAAGAACACATGTGAGAAACGCATCAGAAAAGATAAGAGTCAAGAAGAGAGAAATGCCGGTGCGAGATCATGTTAGATGTGTGAAAAGTGACAATACTATTGACAATATCCTAAGGTGGAAGGGCCAAGGATGCCATGGATGATGCTGTGACCACTAACCCAGCCTTAGCCACTGAAGAGGCAGGACTCAGCAGCCAGGTGGACACCACAGGTGGGTATATGGCATGGGATGTGCACACATAGACATCAAAGGGGGCTTCAGCCCCTGTCCTTTTGCCCGTCTGTATAAAAACTGCCCTTTCCAGACCACGAATGCAGAATTTACTGTTGTCAAAGAAATGCAAATGCCACTCCTTTCCTTTCCAACATGCTGGAAGGCAGCGCATTCAGGATAATTGCTTTTCTTTTACGAAGTCTCCTGAACTTGAACATATTTGTTTTGAAATCCACTAGCTAAAGAGTGCTGGGTTGCGCCCCAAAAAAAGCTGATCTACAAGCTCTCAATGTGTCGCTGTGCGACGCGTTGTGAGCTTGTAGATCTGCTATTTTCCCTATTTTTGTCCAAAAGTGCACTCTTACGGGATTGCAGCCCCTGCCCCTCTAACACTCTCTGCATGTCCCTGGGGTATGCAGGACGCATGTTCATGACGTCTAGATATTAGATCTATAGGACATTTATTATGATATCTCTGCTGTCGGGGAGAAAGAACTCCAAAATGTTAATTAAAAAATATATAATAATAATGCACACTGCCTCATCAAAATTGGTATTGTCAATTAATATTCCCGACAGTGACGATAGAAACTATACATTATTTGGTAACACTTTACAATAATATGGCCACAAATCATTAGCAGTCATTAGCATGACTCATTAAAGGGACATTTCAGACTTTCAAACATGTGAGATGCTCGATTCATAATTTGATTGTATCAGACACGCCCCCCCCTCAATTACAAACACTAATGGTAATTTCAAACTCAAATTTGAATACCATGATGGAAAACATCATTGGTTCAGGTGACTGAATTCTGTAATACGTCAGGGGCCATGCATTTTCTTTCTATAAATAAATAAAAGGTATAATTGAAAAAACACAGCCCCTCATGAACTAGAATTAGAGGGACAATTAATTGTTTTTTTTATCTTGTTTGAAGTAATAAGGATAAAATGCACATCAAATATCAAAATATTGAATTGACAGGTTAAATACTGTCTGGGGTAGACCTATGTTTGAAAGTGAAATATCCCTTTAACCATCCTGCAGTGTTCACTTTTCTCTCATGCCAATGAAGCCAATTGAATTGAATTGAATTGAATTGAATTGAATTGAATTGAATTGTGTGTGCATGTGTGCATGTGTGTGTGTGTGTGTGTGTGTGTGTGTGTGCCTGCGTGCGTGTGTGTGTGTGTGCACGTGCGCACACATGCACGAGCGCACGCATTTGTAAAATACAAATAAAACGTCTCATTCATTTAAAAATCGATGCATTGTTGCATCAATTTCATTAACACAAGTCGATTCAAATTAGAATTAGAATGAAAAAAATATACCGGTATATATTTTCAATTGTTTTCCCCATATCATATTTTTTGCTCTGACGTGCGTGTGTACATAATTCGAACTGTAGGATTGGTTATTGTGACGGACAGAAGTCATTCCTTCCCTTTGCATAGCGTGCCGGAGCGCACTCGCCTATTAGTTTGCGTTGCATTCAGAACGCGCCCTTAATTAATAATAATAATAAATAATAATAAAACTTTATTTGTATAGCACCTTTCATGACATGAAATGCAGCTCAAAGTGCTTTACAGAAAAATGGAGAATAAAAGAAAAGCAAGGCAACAACATTAAAAAACAAGCAGTAATGCAATACAGTGAGGACATGAATAACAAAAATAAAAAATAAAAGATCAATTAAAAGCAATGTTGTAGAAGTGGGTCTTGAGCTGAGCTTTAAAAATGTCTAATTAAGAACCTAACTGCATCTGTGTGTGGCTCTCAGCGGTGTTCCACTATTAGCGACTTTAAGCAACGACGGATACGGCAGTCGGCTACGGCAACCGGAAATGGATCAGTGCTCGATACATAAACCTGCTCTCCGTCGCAGCCCTTTCTACTACGGGAGAACCTACACTTACACTAGTGTCTACAACACCATGTGAATTTTTTTTAAAGGTGCTTTATAAATAACATTTACCTTACCTTACCTTACCTTACAACGCCATGTCATAACCGTGTTTATTGAAATTATAGCTGTCATACATTTACACCGATCACCTCTCTTATGCTGTGTAATGTGTTGGCATGCTCTGAATGAAGACATCACACTAATACCATCATTATGTCATATTAACCATGTTTATTAAAACGGTTTTAGAATAACACAGATTGCTCCAGCACCTTGCTCTTTCCACTGCTGATCATGTCCAGCGCATGTAAGAATTAAGCAATATCGGCAAGTTAGCTGATGCGCGACTGGGTGTTTTTTATTTATTTATAATAATGTGTTTATGTTTGACACATGCTGCATGGACGCACGTCACCATGGCAACCAATGTTTGCTTAACGACTTTGACAGCTACGGCGTGGGCGTCATAGCGGCCGTACTTCCGCGTAGCAAAGCCGTCCTGAAAAAAGTCCCCCCCCCCACCTCCTTGCTGATGCAGTGACTGTCCTGTTTTTGGTTTAGCTTTACGCACGTGACGGGACGCATGAATCTCTCCGTCTCCGGTCAGAGTGGGTTGTTGTTTATTTGCATGGCTCAGAAAAGAAGTAACATGAGAACGTTATCGAGTTGTATAGGAGGAGGAGAAGGAATACATGTTCACGTCGTGAACGTGGAAGGTCAGCAGATTGTATTCTGGTGTTGTGCTGCTGGCTGCTATAAATGTTAATATAGACCTATGTCTTCTATTGTGTTCTGAAGGTCAGGTTGCTGTACTGCCACTAGTGTTAATGTTATATTTTGTATTGTGTTCTCGGGGCGCTGCGCTGTGCTGTGTGCCAATTATGCCCCCTCTCCTGTTGACTGTGTTCTCTTTTCTGGTCTGTGTAACAGTGTGCGAGGCACACTTGCGTGTTTGGTATTTACTATAAAATGTTTATGTTTTGATAATCAACGCTTTTCCATATAGATACATACACTGTGCCATATTGGAGAGGCCCCCCGTCATGAAACGTTGCATCGACTCAACTTCGACTTTACTGTCTGACAAGTCGACTGGGAAAAATCTCAGAATCGCGATTCTTTAGAACACTGTTGTTATGCAGAGTTGTGGTGATTAGACTCCATTAAAGCTATCATCTGTAGAGAAGCTCCTCTGGTTGTGGAACAGTCAAGGTTGAGAAGCTCTGCTTCTCAAGGCTCTACCTGGGTCATAGACTGTAAAAAAAATATGGACAAACCGTTCTCCGGGTCTGATATGGACGTAAAATGAAGCCAGTCAGTCCTTGTATTGTAAATCGCCATCTTTGTAGATCCGTTTGGGCCCAGCTGGCCATTGGCTGCATGGCCCAGACAACGAGGCGGGACTTCCCCCCTTCTTCTTCGTTGGTTTTTATTTTGACTCGAACGGGGGGTGGCTCCCGATCATAGACTGTAACGGTAGCCACGCCCCTCAGAACATACGCGACTTTATGGTCATTTATTTAATAAATGGGACCATAATTTTCCAAAAATAATATTATGACATGAGAAATGAGACGTTAAACTAGTGACTGGAAGCAGAAAGTATTCATGTTCATTAAGGTAATACAGTCTAGGTGAAGTTGGGCCCAAATACATGGAGCTCTATGGAGCTATGGGGTTTTTTGGGCCCAATGACAGCGCCACAACATTATATGAACTTTCAGGAAGTCCCGATTTCCTTAGTGGCTTCACAAAATATCTGTCTGACTGCCCCCCTGACCTGGGTACATATACTGTATGTATGTGTCATGCAACCCATTCTGGACGGGAACCCCTTTTGGTGAATTAAGCATTATGTTATTCTTTAGCTGTTGAAAAATAGCAGATCTACAAGCTCATAGCACGGCACCGAGTGCCGCGCTACGAGCTTGATCTGCTATTTTCTTTTAATGGTGAAAATGTGGCGCAAATCTTTGAATATATATTCTTTCAGAATGAACTGGGACATAACAACATATTTTCAGATGGGGGTCGGCGGCCAGTTACATATATTTTTGGGGGTCCTTGACATGAAAATGTTTGAGAACGACTGACAGAAACATGGGTCTTTCAGAAAAATGTCAGGATGTCAATGTCAAGGCATTTGTAGAATCGTCCTCAGGTCTAAATGATAATGATAATGAACTTTATTTATATAGCACCTTTCAGAGCAAGGTTCCAAAGTGCTGTACAGTACAAGGTTAAAAAACTCAAACAACATATGGCAAATCATAATCAAGGGCAGTTTAAAAACTAGAAACATATAAAAAAAAAGAAGACAACATAGCAACAGTTAAAAATGAGCAATCTCCTATATAAAGGGTAAAAAACATTCTGTGTAAAGGTGAGTTTTCAAAAGTGACTTAAATACAGGCACAGATGGTGCTAATCTTACATGCACCGGTAGAGCATTCCATAGTCTAGGTGCCCGGGCGGCCACCTCAGGAGGTGGTTGCACCACCTCGCACTAAGTTCAAACGTAGCCTAGTAATTGCGTAAATGGCCTTTACGTCAAGACTTATGCATTACTAAAATGTAAGCTGTTGCACCACACAAATTAGTTATAACGTATCTCTAAGTAACAACTAAATATTTACGCAAGCCATGTGGCAGCACTAAGTCCCTAGGAGCAGTCTACTAACTTGTTATCATCATGGCTGACCGGGTTGATTTCATTGACGCATTAATTCAATATAACGAAAGACCCCGTCCTCGCCAACGCGTTTTGCGAGACCGACTACACCCGCTTGATATTTATGATGATGTCGACATATTTGCCAGATTCCGTTTTAAAAGAGACGGCATTATGAAAATAACAGACGTGTTGGCTGAAGACATACAGCACAATAGCGACTTGAACGGTGCGCTTCCCCCGAGTCTCCAAGTATGCGTCGCCCTGCGTTACTTTGCAACGGGGTCTATGCAAAACGTGGTTGGCGACACAATACAAATACACAAGTCTACAGTATGCAGGGCCGTGCGCAGGGTTGCGCTCGCCCTGTGCACGCGCATGAATGACTTTGTATACATGCCAGAAGAAAGCAAAAGCTAAATTACATCAGACAAAAGTTCCATGCTGTGTCAGGGTTCCCAGACGTGATTGGCTGTATAGATGGGACAGCAGACGAAACGGCGAGTTTTTTTTTTTTTTTTTTGACAAGATAACGTTTACTTCCTAGTGTAGAAACCGCTCGTTTTCATTGGATCCGGGAGCTATGACATCATTTTATGAGACTATACATTATTTTAGGAACAGTCTAGGCACTACTAGTTACGTTATGCCTTAACCAGTCGTGGTGCAACTCAATTTAGTAAGCCACTAGTTACAAACTACCTAGTAGTTACTAAGGCTCTAGTAAGGACTTTACTCCACAATTTAAGGCGAGACACCCCAGGTGAATAGGGAAAAAAAGTTAAATAATAGCTATCACAATGAAACTTCTCCAGTTGATTACTTATATTAAAACTAAGATTTTTTGTATTACAAGTTTTCTGAAATTATATGTTTAAATATGCAAATTAGGCATTATATGCGCTAATTTGCATACATTTCGGGACGATAAATCTGAAGATCGGATAAAGCCAGGTTCAAAATTATCATTTCATTTTGTTGACACATTAGAGACAAAGAAAATTACACATGGGATTTTTGATATCTCTAATTATCACTCCACAAATCAGAAAATAGTGTCAACAGGCATAAAAAACCCAATTTTCGGCATTTTTTTGGTATAAAATGTGATGTAAATCAGGCTGTGAATGATATATCAACAAATCCATGTGTAAATGTCTGCGGAATATAGTTAGGAATAAGACTGGAAAGTTTCGTGTATGTGAGTTCAACTGAAGTGGAGATTCTTTGTCCCAAGTATGAGGAAAACTCATTTTGAGAAAACGGCCTTTAAAGATTTGTATTGTAAAATTCCAAAACGTTTTATTTGAAGCCACTATTTTGAGACAAAATATCTCATCCAAACCTTGGCAACAACATATAATGGCATATATCATTGGAAAGGTCTGGACCTCAAGCTGACTGTGGTCTGATCCAAATATGGTCACTTCCTTTGTACCAACAACCAATCATGAAAATAGAGATGGTGGCTTTTCACCCCGAAAAACGAGCTGTCATTGGCTAAAATAAACTATCCAACTAAACATCTAAATCTGTATTTTTAATGTGTATTTTGCTTTAGTTTGAAAGAAAACATGTTTAGGAAGCAAAATAGCACAAAAAAAAAAAAAAGAAAAATCATGATTTCACCTGGGGTGTCTCACCTTAAGACAGAATTTACGTTCTGGTGGTGCAACCACCTCCTGGTGACTAGGTTCGTCCTAGGGATCTCTAGTAGGGCCTTATCTGAAGACCTGAGGGTGCGTTTTGATTTAGGTGGGGACAGCATTTCCAGGATGTAGGTAGGGCTTGATTTTAGCAATATTTCTTAATTGGAAGTAGCATGATTGCACAACTGTTGTTATCCGTTTATTGAAGGTCAGGTCAGAGTCAAAAATCACACCGAGATTACGGGCTGCAGGTGTGATATTTGAGGAAAGGGAACCAAGTTGTGAGTGTAATAAGAGAGTTGAAGTAGGGGGGCCGAATAAAATTATCTCTGTGTTTGACTGGTTCAGATCTACAAGCTCTACAAGATCTACAAGCTCGTTGAATATATTCTTTCAGAGCAAATGTTTTTTAACTCAAATCTTTGCTTTCGCTGGAACAACATATTTTCAGATGGGTGTCCGCTCCGCAGCCAAATACAGATAATTCTGGGGGTCCTTGACAGGAAAAAGGTTGCACCACTGACATAGAAACATAGATTTTCAGAAAACTGTCATGATTTAGAAGATATTTTTTAGAATCGAGCTCAGGTCTAAATGGGTTAAAATGGCCAGGGTCCACTTACTGAAATTAATTAATAGTTACTATGCAGTTACTAGTTAGTATGCAATAAAGAGGTTTTCTTCTAAACCAGTGTTACATTCCCCTTTTCAGGTCTAGGGGTATAAGGAGACGATGCAACACGGCTGGCATGATAATTGTTATTTATTCACGTTATCAAGATAAGGTATCATAATAATAATAAACAATAAAGATGGACAACTGGAAATACAAACGAAAAGACAGGCTATATGGGGCAACTCAAAGAAATCATCAAAACTATCTAGCCCTATTCTAAAGTATCGCACAACACTCTTACCTAACTCTAACCAATGAATGAAATGAAATATACACCAAGTCAATCTACCTAAACTGTCTACGCTAACTACTGCCTAACAAAGATTTACAAAAAGTACGCACCCATACGCTGTAAATATATATATATTATATATTATATATCTCTATATATCACCCATTCTTGAGATAAGGGACAAAACTTTTTTCAAACTGGATTTTTTTTTTTTTTAAGATACATTCAAATCAAATAGATGTATTTGTAGACACAGGTCTCAACTACCAATCTTGAGAAGGAACAGGTTTTTCGCATAACATTTCTTTCTAAAATGGGACATTTATGCACTTAATACCTGATTCATGTCAACTCCGTCAGACACACTAAAATCCCTTTTAATTGAATTTTATCATTTCAACAATAATATAAAGTCCTCAGTTATCTTATAATGGCTTTCAGTAATCAAGTTAAGTAATACAAATCTTTTAATATTATTTTGTTCCAATATCACACTATTATGAAATATCCAATTTCTCAAAACCGTCATTTCAACCTTTATTTTCAATATTATAACATGAAAACCATGTAAAAAAAAAAAAAATCATCATTACGTATCATTTCAGTTGGTGTTTCAATACATAAGCACAAAAGATTTGACAGCGAATTTTCTATTTCTTTGGAAATTAACAAAAACATCACGGGACGAACGTCTGACGGAGTTGACGAACATCTGACGGAGTTGACAAGTTTAACTGATTTAGGTTCTAGACCACCTAGGATCTTGATTCTGGTGACTAATCCCACATTTTCAAGGATGAGGAATACAGTGGTACTATTTAGATTTGCCCTGTGAACATGGCAGCCATTTTTCTGTTATTTCCCAATAACTCAAGTTCTACACCACCTAGGATCTTGATTCTGGTGACTAATCATACATTTTCAAGGATGTGGGATACATTGGTAGGCTACTATTTAGATTTGTCCTGTGACCATGGTAGACATTTTTCAAAATGGCCGCCAACTTTCTGTTATTTCCCAATAACTCAAGTTCTACACCACCTAGGATCTTGATTCTGGTGACTAATCATACATTTTCAAGGGTGAGGAATACAGTTGTACTATTTAGATTTATCCTGTGACCATGGATGGTAGACATTTTCAAAAATGGTGGACCTGCTATTATTTTACCAATTTACTCAGGGAATATTATCAGAATAATATAAAATCTGTTTTTCTATTTCTTACCAAGAATTTTCTTCACCAATGTTTGTAAAGGTGTCTACTAACATATCTCACATTGGTTTCTATTTGACCACCCTAGGGGCATGTTTGACAGCTGCTGAAAGTTGGGTACCATCAACAACCAATATAAGGCTAAATGTTCTAAATTTCATTATGCTTTAAGTAGCATGTGGCATGTCAAACTAGGGGCTTTTCATGATTCTGGATCCATTCCAAGCATTCGTTTTGCACAAAAAACACTACGTTGGCTAAAAACGGCCATAGCCATCATCACAGATGTGATGAGGTCAGCACATGTCGGCACATTTGGGCAAGTGGCTATGGCCAAACTAGGGGGTCTATGGCCAAACTAGGGGTCAAACTCCTTGGGCTAAATTCGGTGAGGTGAACAGTGAGCAGTGAACAGTGAGCGAAAGACTGAAGACAGAAGATTTGGCTTCAGGACCATCAGGCAGGATGTGCAGACACTGAAGGCATCAGTGTCTTTCTCTGTGTCCCCAGCATGTCAACCAAAGGAATGTTACCAAATCAAAGGAGCCTTCACCTCATGTCACCTGGGGCTAGGCCTGGGCGATATGACGATATATATCGTATTTTCGATAGAAAATGTCTATCACGAAAAATAAGCTATATCGTTTATATCGCCGTTTCGCTTTACGGCAGTGTTTACGGCAGTATTTTACGTCACAGCGCTTATATACGGCATTCCCAGCAGCTGACCGCACTGAAAACAAACAACATGGAGGGTGACGCTGCGATAGCTGACGGTAATAATAATAATGAAAAAGAAGATGACCAGCCAAGTGAGCCAACACGACCACAAGCCGAGGAGCTTGCACCTAAAAGAGGGGCAACGTCTTCCATTGTATGGAAGTGGTTTGGATTTAAAAAGACGGACACGGACCAGACCACAGTATTGTGTAAAGTCTGCCGCTCACCGGTCCCATCGGCGGATTCCAACACGACTAACTTATTTTATCACCTGAAAAAGAATCACGACAAAGAATACAGCGAGAGTCAACGTTTGAAGGCAGCAAAACCAGGGCCTGACGTTCAGAAGAAAAAGCCCCAGACACAGACGTTGCAAGAGTCATTTTGCCGTGGCACACCATATACCCATGACTCCCGAAGATGGAAGGAGATTACTATGGGTGTTGCCCATCACATCTGTTTAGACAGCGTTCCGATCTACACGCTGGAGAAACGGGGGTTTAAGGCGATGATGAAAAAGCTCGATCCTAGATACGAAATACCCAGCCGAAAATACATGAATAAGTTTGTCTCTCGTTTATATGCCGAGTGCAGAGGCAAAGTGGAGAGGGAGATTAGCAACGGCATGTTTTACTCTGCAACAACTGACATGTGGTCGAGCCGAGCGACCCATCCATATATGAGTCTGACGGCACACTACATCGACCCAACGTGGAACCTCCGCAGTCGGTGTTTACAGACGAGTTATTTCCCAGATGAGCACACTGGAGAAAACATAGCCAAAGGTTTCACAGAGGCTCTCGAGTCGTGGGGACTGGAGGAGGATCACCTCGTCTGTGTCACTACAGACAACGCATCCAACAACATCCTTGCCTTTCAGCTGAATGAAATGACACGCCTACAGTGCTTTGGCCACCGTCTTCATTTAGCCATCGGTAAGTGACAAAGTGTATCAATCAAAAAATATGCATATAGATTTAATATAAATGCTAAAAATGCATGTATATATATATATATATATATATATATCAGTTCATTTCATAGTACAGTAATAAATACCTAGACTTAAAAATTATTAAAATAACTACAGACAATATACAATAATACAAATAGAATATAGGTCCATTTGTATACTGTCAGTTACTGTTATAGTAACTCCCATAATGGCAACATTTTCCTGCAATAGTTAAAAAGCCAGTTAAAAGCTACAAATCACACCCATGTGAAGTGAGGGGCACGCTTATCAATTCATCATAATACATGATTTCATTATGGCCAATCACAATTTGCGTCCTCACTTTTATCTTCAATGTTTGAGTTACACAATGTTTGTGTTTACACAAATACTCAAACTGTCCATTTATATGAATCTATAAATATAAAACGAATGAAATTAATACATTTTACTTGTCCTCTACAGTGTAGAGGACAAGTAAAATGTGTATTAAAAAATAGGTATAGAACTGTACATTTACTTCTCCTTTATTTACACAGGGCATAGTCTGAAACTGGACAAGGTGGATCGAGCAGTCGGTGTCTGCAAGAAGATTGTGCTTGCGTTCTCCAATTCCTGGAAGAGAAGAAAGGCGCTGGCCAAGGCCCAAGCAGATCAAATGCCACCCTTGCCCACTCATCAGCTGATCACAGAAACCCCTACGAGGTGGGGCTCTATGCAAGCCATGGTTGAAAGGGTGCTCGAGCAGGAGAAAGCCATCTCACAGGTCCTCCGTGCCGACAAGAAGGTACGTCACCTGGTCCCAACTTGGCAGGACATAGACGTTCTGGAGTCCATCAACAGGGCTCTTAGTCCTCTCAAGGAGTTTACGGATGCCTTGTCTGGGGATCTTTACCCAAGTGTTTCCTACTTGAAACCCGTCCTCCATCTGTTCAACACTGATCTACTCCAGAAAAAGAATGAAGACACTGAGCTCACCACGACCATCAAAGAAGGTGTACTAAAATACCTAAATGAGAAGTATGACGACGAGGAAACCCAGGATTTGCTTGACATGGCTTCTCTTGTTGACCCTCGGTTCAAAACCACATACATCAAGCCAGAGAAGGTGGGCTACATAAAGACGAGAGCTGCTGCAGACCTGCAGAAGATGGTGGCCCAGGAAGGAGAGGCCCTTCCATCAGCTGCTGCTGCCACTCAGGATCAGCCAGATTCAGAGGAGGTTCCTACATCTAAGAAGAAAAAGAAAACTTTAAGCAGTTACTTTGATTTTGAAACACCAGCGAAGCGAAGCCATGCCCCTTCAAGCAGAGAAGCCATTGAAAATGAGATCAACCTCTATCTCCTACTGCCCGTTGGTCGAAAAATAGAGCCACTACAATGGTGGCAGGAGAACGAGTCACATTTTCCCCTAGTGGCCAAGCTAGCAAAGAAATATCTATGCATCCCTGCCACAAGTTCCCCTTCAGAGCGGGCTTTCAGCACCAGTGGGAACATTGTGACATGCCAGAGGGCAGCACTGAAACCCTCAAGAGTAGAAGAGCTTACATTCCTTGCACGCAACCTAGATTTTGAAGACTGAGTCACTGAGAACTATATGCAAAGATGATGTCAGTGTCAACTTTATCAAGTCTTATTTTGTTTACATGTTTAATTGGATGTGATCCAATGTGCTATACTTGAAGTTTTGTTTACCTCAGTTTAGGGCCTAGGCCTGTATTTCTGTTTGCTGCTAAGGCCTGGCCTACCGTTCAAACTTAAGAGATTTATTTTGTTGTGAGGCTGTGAGCCTGATTTTGCTGAGCTGCAGCTTTAAACTTAAAGTTTACAATTTTGTTTAAAATTGTTTGCGTGCAAGCAGCATGAGTGTGTGTGTGTGTGTGTGTGTGTGTGTGTGTGCATGCATCATGTCATGAATGATGTAATATTCATGTAACAGTGGTTCTGTTTTCTGAAGGAAAACCAAAACTGGGGTCAGGGACTCAGGTTCCTATAATTGTTTTTGGCAGCTGAAAGCTATATTCTGATACCCCTAGCCTTTGTCCAGCAGGGGGAGTGGTTCTACCAAGCTATAATTAACCTGTAAGACCTGCCTGGGAATGGGAAGAATTAGAACAGATTGTTTAATGTTTACAACTTTACATTTGGTATTTGTTTTGTAATGTGGAATGTTAAGCAGATTTTTTTGCACCTGTGTGTGCACCAGCACCACGCTTAGTGTTTAAACAAAGTGCAAATATTCAAATCACTACTGTTCTGTAGTGTTTTCTATTGCTCCAGGGTTCTAAATAAAAGAAATATTTAGTACCATACCTATATTTGTTGAGTATATCATTTCAAACTGCATTTTACCATGTGAAATTGTTAACAATATATTAATTAATTGAATTTACAAAAAAATTGCTATATCGTGAGTATATCGTTATCGTGATAAAATATTTTCTATATCGTGATATGAGATTTTGCCATATCGCCCAGCCCTACCTGGGGCTGGGTGAGCAATCGTATCCTGTATCTAAACTCACAACTAAATACAGACACTTGGCCAGACTGCCGTTTGAAAGGGTCAAACCCCTCATCCTGATTGGGGAAGACCACCCCACCTAATCACACCAACCGAACAAGTGAGGTTGGGGCCTCCAGGTGGGCCAGCAGCCATCTGCACAAGACTGGGCTGGACCCTGCAGGAAAGCAATCTCCAGCCAAGACAATGTAAGTTGACTATAACAGAGCCCCAGAACACAGAGCTCAGGAGAAGGATGGAGAAACACTGGCAGGAGGCCACCAAGATACAATGCCCCAGAGACCCAGAGTGTGCCACCACTGGCAGTAAGGAGATCAACTGCTGCAGCAAAGATGTCATGAAAGGCAAGTCTCCACCAAAAAAAACCCTGAACCTAATCGGGGTGTCAAGAGACCAAAGTTTCTCCCCCACAGTTCCCTGCAGTGGCCAGTGAAGTCAAACTGTGCATCTGTACCTGAAATGGGCAAGTCAAAGGCCAGAAAGCCCACCTCCTTTTAATGTCCTGTCAGTAGAAACTCAACCTGCACCTGAAATAAGCCCTTACCTCTCCCAGAGAAAGTTCATCCTTGAAAATGTAATGATTAGTCGCCAGAATCAAGATCCTTGGTGGTCTAAAACTTGAGTTATTGGTAAAATTGTTACGGTTTGAGAGAATGACTGAACCCAATATGCACGCCACAAAACAGGAAAGTTCAAAATTATATTATTTATTGATATCCAAGGCAGTAAAGAACAAAAAGTAGCATCTCCAAAACTCCAAAATACAAAAAGATCCAAAAAGGCAAAACTCGGGGATAAGGCAGTAAATGAAACAAGTCCAAAACTCAAACCTCTCGAGAAGACAATGATCAAGAACCAGGAACCTCGGGGTAGAATGACAGGGAAGAATGACAGAAACCAGTAACCAGGAAGAAAGACAATGTTCTGACAGTTTGTGTTTGTGAGGAGTCCAGTTATATAGGGAGCAGGTAATGGGCAAAGTGTTCACAGGTGGGCTGACGAGGCAGTTGGAGACAGGTGAGTGAAGGGACTGAGTGAGTGGAAAGGAAAATGGGAGTGGCCAGGGCTGACATGGTCTGTGGAGGGACAGACCCTAACAGAACCCCCCCCTCAAGGGACGGATACCAGACGTCCAACAACATCGACAAGGGATGAGCAGGGCGGGTGGAGGGGGCCTGGAGGAGGGAAAACTGAGGCAGATGTCAGGTGGGCGGCCAGGACGACGGCCAGGGGTAATTCTGGTGACCTCAGGGGGACGTCCAGGAGGATGGGGGGCGGTAGAACGAGCACCATCGGGGGGACGGCCAGGGCGCTGGGATGAGGCAGCGGAGGTGTCATCTGGGGGACGGCCAGGACGCTGGGATGAGGCAGCGGAGGTGTCATCTGGGGGACGGCCAGGACGCTGGGATGAGGCAGCGGAGGTGTCATCTGGGGGACGGCCAGGACGCTGGGATGAGGCAGAGGACCGTGGAAGCGGAGCCGGGTATGCTGCAGGCGCTGGACGTGATGCTGTAGGTGACGCCAGGGGTGCTGCAGCCGGAGCAACAGGAGATGCTGCAGGCTCTGGAGGGAGGGCTGCAGACTCAGAAGACGGGACCCCAGAGGTGAGCTGCAGCGGCGGGGCCTCGGAGGCGAGCTGCAGCGGCGGGGCCTCAGAGGCGAGCTGCAGCGGCGGGGCCTCGGAGGCGAGCTGCAGCGGCGGGGCCTCGGAGGCGAGCTGCAGCGGCGTGGCCTCGGAGGCGAGCTGCAGCGGCGGGGCCTCGGAGGCGAGCTGCAGCGGCGGGGCCTCAGAGGCGAGCTGTAGCGGCGGGGCCTCGGAGGCGAACTGCAGCGGCGGGACCTCGGAGGCGAGCTGCAGCGGCGGAGCCTCGAAAAACGCTGCAGACGACGGGACCGCAGAGGAATCTGCAGGCGGAGGCGACGCCGGGAATGCTGCAGGCTGAGGCGAAGCTGCAGGCGGGACTGCAGGCGAAGGCGGAGCTGCAGGTGGAACTGCAGGTGGAGGAGGCAGAGCTGCAGGTGGGACTGCAGACGGAGCTGCAGGTGGGACTGCAGGTGGAGGCGGAGCTGCAGGTGGAACTGCAGGCGGAGGATGAGCTGCAGGCGGGACTGCAGGCGGAGGTGCGGGCAGGCTGAGCTGCGGAGAGCCGGGCAGCAGAGAGCCAGGCGGCGGAGAGCCGGCCGGCGGAGTGCCGGGCGGCGGAGAGCCGGGCGGCGGAGTGCCGGGCGGCGGAGAGCCGGGCGGCGGAGTGCCGGGCGGCGGAGAGCCGGGCGGCGGAGTGCCGGGCGGCGGAGAGCCGGGCGGCGGAGTACCGGGCGGCGGAGAGCCGGGCGGCGGAGTGCCGGGCGGCGGAGTGCCGGGCGGCGGAGAGCCGGGCGGCGGAGAGCCGGGCGGCGGCGTGATGGGAGGCGGGAAAGCAGAGGAGACTGGAGTGACGGCCTCCTGGGGACCAGGAAACAAAGCACCACGGCTCTGCCATCTGAAGAAAGCCAAAAACTTGGCAAATACACAGTCACCCCTCCACTCTTTATGAAGGGACTCTAGGAAGTCGGAGTCTTCATAAAACACCTCCCTAGTTACACCAAAATCCTTCCAGGTAAAGGGTAAGCAGGGCTGTTGAACAGGCTGGGAAGGAGGGTGGACGGGCTGGTGGATGCTGGGCAACACGTTGCTCTTGACGCCGGGCAGCGGGGTGCCGGGCAGGAGAGTGCTGGGCAGGCTGGGCGGCGGAGAGCTGGGCAGGCTGGGGGGCAGAGGTTCCTGGTGGTGTCGGCGGCCACGCCTTCTCCCAGCAGGCCCACGGTTCCCCCCCCTGTCAGGACAGGCGGGCTGGATGGGCTTGGTGGCTGGGAGACCCAGGGAGACACCCCCCCCCCTGTTGACACAACGGGGACCCCCCCGAGCCAGACGGGTGCCATAATAGGGGTTTTGCGCATGGAGTTGTTCTGAACAGACAGGACCTTCCTCGCTGGAAAAACAGGGAAAATAATCCATACACTGCCGGTTAGCCTCAGGGCTAGTGGGACGCAGGTTGAGCACCCCAACCCTAAGAGAGTGAGCTGGCTGGGAAGCACTGGGAAAAGAGCTATTGTCCAAAAAATCTGTAAGCCTCCCACGAACAACATCCAGGTGGGGGACAAAGTGACTAATCCATGGCCTCTCTGTAAACCACTGCAGGTGGGTCACAATCTCCTCTTGGAGAGAAAAACGCTGGTTAGGTGGAGAGGCCAAGAGCCGAGCCACCACATTCTCAAATAATTTAACCTTCCTCTGAACGGTTTGTAGCAGTGCTGGGTTCATATTTATGGTCAGAACATTCTGTTACGGTTTGAGAGAATGACTGAACCCAATATGCACGCCACAAAACAGGAAAGTTCAAAATTATATTATTTATTGATATCCAAGGCAGTAAAGAACAAAAAGTAGCATCTCCAAAACTCCAAAATACAAAAAGATCCAAAAAGGCAAAACTCGGGGATAAGGCAGTAAATGAAACAAGTCCAAAACTCAAACCTCTCGAGAAGACAATGATCAAGAACCAGGAACCTCGGGGTAGAATGACAGGGAAGAATGACAGAAACCAGTAACCAGGAAGAAAGACAATGTTCTGACAGTTTGTGTTTGTGAGGAGTCCAGTTATATAGGGAGCAGGTAATGGGCAAAGTGTTCACAGGTGGGCTGACGAGGCAGTTGGAGACAGGTGAGTGAAGGGACTGAGTGAGTGGAAAGGAAAATGGGAGTGGCCAGGGCTGACATGGTCTGTGGAGGGACAGACCCTAACAAAAATAACAGCAGGTGGCGGCCATTTTGAAAAAGAAAAGGCTGCTATGGTCACAGGACAAATCTAAATATTACCAATGTACCCCACATCCTTGAAAATGTATGATTAGTCACCAGAATCAAGATCCTAGGTGGTGTAGAACTTGAGTTATTGTAAAATAACAGCAGGTGGCGGCCATTTTGAAAAATGGCTGCCATGGTCACAGGGAAAGTCTAAATTGTACCACTGTATCCCTCATCCTTGAAAATGAGGTCTTAGTCACCAGAATCAAGATCCTAGGTGGTGTAGAACTTGAGTTATTGTAAAATAACATTAGGTGGCGGCTCTTTTGTAATATGGCTGCCATGGTCACCACGAGACAAATCTGTGATGGCCCCATAGCCAAAAATGTTCCTTAAGGCATGCTCTAACTGTGTGCCAAATTAGAATACTGCCCATTATTCAAAAACAATAATTTTATTGTTTTAGGAACACTTTTGTCAACTCTGTCAGATACACGTCAACTCCGTCAGACACAAAATCTGACGGAGTTGACGTCTGACGGAGTTGACAAAATGGCATTTGTTTTCATCTTAACCCTCTTTAGTACAATGTAGCCATTTTGTTTTTGCTTAATTTTGTTAGCTAAACCTAACCCCTAAACTAAAATAATAAACATTATTTTGGAATTCTTAACAAAGATCATAAAAATGTGCAGACGGAGTTGACATGTAAAAGCTGTGACCACATTGTTATCAACATTGTTTGTTTAAAATATCAAACAATTGAATGCTTGTCAGACCAGGTACTCCACTGTTGCAACAAATATAAATGGGACTTGGAAAAGGAGTCTTCAGGCTAAATCTGTCGACAATATTTTCTGATTAATTTAAGACTTTTTAAAAAACCTGACGGAGTTGACGGAGACGTGGGACGAACATTTGATATGGGATATTTAATAGAAAATATAAATTAAAATTAACTGTGTATATTATTTGCTATGTTGTTGACAATCTACTTTAATTTAGTATGTATATTTATGTGATTGTGACAGTATTAGACACTTTTTTGGCAGTTTGAAATTGTGGCCACTTGCTGGGGACAGGCTAAATACAGGCCTTTTTGGGTACAGGGCCTGCTTTTAACTAATTCAGATGGAATATGAAAACAATTATAATGAAATTAAGGGCATAATAATACACAACTGTATTACACTTAACTTTGCAAGTGCTTTTATTTTTATGAATTAATTTATTTTTTACATAAAATAAGGCTCTTATGTGTGGGACATGTTTTTTCCACTTTTGTCCCTCATCTCAAGAATGAGTGACATATATATATATATATAATTATAATCAGTTGTATCTTTTTAGCTCTGAACCACCAATGACTGAAATAAAGCTCAGGGGACCACACACAGGTTTAGCCCCTGGCCTATGCTTAGTAAACAGGTTTGAACTTGAGCGTTTTCACTAGCTCCTACACCATGGACAAAGTACTGCTCAGTATGAGGTGACTGAGGCTGCGTCCGAAATCATTCCCTATGCCCCATATAGTGCACTACTTTGAGGTTCCGCCATTTTGTTATAGTGTCCGAATATGTAGTGAGCATTTTTGCACCCTAACGTAGTGGACTGAAGTATCCCACAATGCACCGGGAATTGTAGGGAGCATCCGATGGTCACTACAAAAACACAGCGAAGCAAATCTGCCCCATAATGCATTGCGCAAGCTCGCTCTTGAGCGCACATGCATGCGTTTGCGCACGTGCGCTGCTTCTGCATGCATGCGCTCATTGCGCTCCAACTCAGAAGAGGCAGAAGTTGAACCAGTGAAAGAAATCAACACAAATGTACTTTTTAAACTTTCGTTTTCCCCTCTTTTCTTCCCTGGCGGATCTCGAAGCTACAGATCTCGAGACAAATGATCTGTGCATTTATTTGAAATTGTTTTATTTTATTTATAATAAATCTACTCATTTGCAATAGTATTACTAATCTGATTCATTGTATCACCCAGGCCCAGCGCATGACGTTAGGAGAGGAATCAGTTGCTTGCTGTAGAATATATTTGTGAGATTCTTTATCACAAACGTAGGCTAAATACATGCATGTGAGACACATATTAATTGTGTCCGAACATATGTTTTATTAATATTCATTCATTCCTGCCATGAAAAAATATGCTATCTAACATTATTTCATTGAATTGCGATAAATGCATTAAAACTTCATTGTGTAGGCAGTCATTTATTGGACTGCTGTTTCTGTTAACACCAAACGTCCGTATTGTGAGCAGAGCTTGTAGATCGGCTACTTTTGGTAATTCTTTACCAAAAGTACCCAAGTAAAAGTATACAAGCTCACAACACGGACGTCGCGCGTTGCTTTAAAGATCGGCTATTTTTGCCGTATCCCCCCCGCCCCAGGATTAGCGGGGGTTCATGTGGTTAAGATTCAATCATGCTGCTGATATTTTCATATATTGTCAAGGTTGTGCACTGTTTTCATATTGCTGGATAATGGATATAGCCTAATATTAATTTATTGATAATAATCATAGGCCCATTGTTATGGGCCTATGATTTTAAAATAACCTTTTTATCATAGATATATAGGCCTAAATGCCTGCAAACATATTTTCATTAACCTATTTTTTCTTTATTCATTCATGAATTTAAAAATAACTTTACAAACTGTCCTTGCAGGGAGGTGACAGCCTGCAGTCACTTATTTGATACAGTCTGTTCCTAGCGGAAATTCAGCAGCAGCGTTTTGATTGGTTTCTTGTAGTCAGTTGATTCTTCATATCCAAATGAGTGAAACGGCCGGGATGATTTGTTTATTTTTCAAACAGTTCTTTATGAGGCGATCTGAAAAAACCTAATGGGGATTTTATGCAAGTAAAAAGTACATGAACCCGCGGAACTACAGCGCCCTCTATCGATATTGACGTCAGAGTCGGTGCTCCCCATACAGGGAGTATTGTCCGAAATCATCACTATAGAGTCCACTAGAGTCTGGATCCCCGTATGGGGGATAGGGAGTAGGGAACAACCCTAGCAATTCGGACGCAGCCTGAGAGACAATGCCAATGAGTGCATGACACAGGTGCAGCTAAGTAGTCTTCACAGTCTAGTCCTCTGAGCTTGGATTGGCTCCTGGTGACTAGGAGGTGGGCAGACAGCAAGGAGGTTGATGGTTCGTCTCCGCCTCCGCGCCCCACAGCAGACCAGACCTGTGACTGAAAGTGTTGATCAGCACTCTGTACAATGCAACCCATTCATGATATATTATATATACATATATATACACATACAAACACAGCCACGTTATCATATGATATATATATATATATATATAAATATAATCATTACTTTATCATCTCATAACTATAAACATACTCCCCGAGTATGTAACACCAGTGTTACCCAAACCTTGTTAGCCCATGACCCAAAAATCTCCCCTCCCCAACAGTTAAAATAGCCGATCTACAAGCTTACAACATGTGGCTTCGCGCCGCATTGTGAGCTTGTAGATTGGCTATTTGCACTACTACCTAAACACTTGTTTTCTAATTTATGGAATTTCTTTGATATTATTTATTTGATTTCTTCATGACATTACTTCAACATTTAATTTCTTTAATTCATTAAACTTTTAGCTTTTTGGGGATTTTCTTTTTTTTTAATGTCCTCAAATAGTAATAATTTAAAACAAAATGTAGGAAACAAAACATAAAGGGACCCATAACAATGTGTCCATGACCCACAAATGGGTCCCGACCCTCTATTTGGGAAACAGTGTTCTAAAGAACAAGTCTAAAATTCTAAATGTAAGGAAACAGAAAACAGACTTAAATGAGGACATTTTGACCTGTAAGGGCAAACCTTTCAGTATAGGGGGGTATGTGCTTGTGACTAAGGATGTGTCATCAACACGACACTCTGTCACACAGTGACTCTTTTAACGCTTTTTAACAGTTTCTACTAAACTATTTTATTTCAAATTTCTGGATTTTAGCCCGGGGACCTATCTCTTTGTATCAAACTTACAATCCCAGCGATCAGCACTGCTGATCATTCAGTATTACTCACAACTATCAGACTGTTATTGCCGCCTGCTAGCTGCCTGCTAGCTGTTTGTTTGTAGCCTTGTGGTTTGTTTAGCTGGCGCCTTTTTTAGCCTAGATGCTAACATTCCACTGGATTACTACTCACCGCCATCCATGATGATGCCATCCAGCATGAGGAATTGGTTGCAATCAAGAACGAGCTCCGCTCCATATCGAGCCTTGTGAATGATCTCCTCCTGCGACAATCGCTCCTCCAGGACCGCCTGAGGTCAATGAAGGCCCCGGGAGCCGGCGCTGTGCACCGTGCGCCCGCTGCGGCTGCCGCTGTGCCAGGAGTCAGTGCTTCGGGGACCGGAAAGCGACCGTATGCGCTGATCCCTGGTCCTCGGTGGTCAAGGGAAAGCACCGGAGGCAGGCGTTTCCCCTCTTCGACCCATCTGGATCAGAGGCTTGCAGCATGGCTGAACTGTTCCCGTGCTCCAACACCTTCACATCGCTATCGGCTACGGCAAACCCTCCTAGGAATCCCCAGTGCACAGACTCGACGTCGCGTCCAGCGAAACGCAACTTCCCAGATTCCTCCTCGGACTCCTTGACCCGTTCTCTCACCTCAACTCCCAAACCTACACACAACGGCGGGGAAGGTAAGCGTCCCCGTCGTTTCTCACCCAGTATCACCAGGACTGCTGCTTCACTATCGTCCATACACCCAGCGCGAGGTGTCGCGACCACTGCCCCTGGCCGAGTGCACTCACCTCCCCCCCCGCACTCATCAGGTACAGCTGTGTCCCTGTCACAGGCGTCACTCCACACACGCTCAGCTGCTTCGATCTCCAATAGTGATACGCACCATCCCCCTTCCCCCCCAGTGGATTACATTCTTTTGGGTGACTCACTTATTCGAGAAGTGTCGATCTCTAACTGTGTCACTTATTCCTACTCCGGTGCCAAAATCATTGATTTAATCTCCTACATTCCCGACATTCTACAACGCCACCGCTCCGCCCACACAGTCATTATCAACGTAGGCACAAATGACATCAGGCAGAGGCAAGCTGCTAAGATGCAGGTGGACTATGAGGCACTTGCTGACGCTCTCATAAATACAGATAAATCAATTATATTCTCAGGATTAATCCCCACCCTCATGAAGGGCCCCGAAAATTTCAGCCGCATTTATTCTGCTGACAACTGGCTGTGCAATTTCTCTCTAGCCTGCGGCCACGGCTACATCAGCAACTTTGATACATTCTGGAAAACCCCATCACTGTACCGTGACCTAGTCCACCTTAACCGTGCAGGTATTCAGCTATTGACAGATAACATTTCCCACCACATCTCAACCGTATGACGCCACCTGAATCCCACTACCCTGGTCACTGGTCACTCTCAGCTTCATTCCACCACTGTTACCTGTACTATGCCTTCCCCCTTGTGGCCACAATGTTATATGCCTGTATTAATAACAACTAGAGCTCTCCAGCAAAACAAACATATATTAATTTATGCCAGACAAAAATGTTCAGCTATAAACTCAAATTTACTATCCATCCCAATGGCCCCAACCACAGTTAATCTGCCACCACCAGTCCAGCTAAACCTTGCCCTATTTAACATAAGATCAATAGCTAACAAGCTCTCCTCAGTTAATGATATCATTATAAAAGAAAAACTTGATATCATCTTTCTAACAGAGACATGGCTTGGCTCCGACGGAGCTATACTATTAGCAGCAGCTTGCCCCTTAGACTACAGTTTCATTCACTCTGTTCGCAAGGCTAAGAAAGGAGGTGGACTGGCAATAATTTTTTCAGACACATTAAAATTCAAGGCTCTGACCCTTGGCAGCTATACATCCTTTGAATACCAGGCCACTATACTACTTGGTCAATCCTCTATGCCAATGATTAGCATTTATAGCCCGCCAAAATGCAGTAAAGCAATATTTCTAACAGAAATATCAGAACTTTTATCTATCTGCTCCACTAACTATGATAGAACTCTTATCTCTGGCGATCTTAATCTTCATCTGGATGATGTTACAGATACTGTGGCTATGGGCTTCCTAGAGTTATTGCACTCCTTTGAGTTTATCCAACATGTTGTTGGGCCTACTCATAAACATGGGCACACTCTGGACCTGGTAATTTCTAAAGGGCTGAACATCATTGTGGAAACGATTACTGAAAGGCCTGAGCTATCAGACCACTATTTGCTGTGTTTTAATATGACTGTCTCTGAGCTAGAGAAAAACATCACTGAATATACCATAAAAAAGCGTTTTTTTAGCCCGAGTTCTCTCGTCATCTGGGCCCCCCCCTGCCCGATACCCCCCCAGTGAATGATATGGTTCAAATTTTTAATCTTAAACTAGAGTCAGCTCTTGATATAGTGGCTCCTTTTAAAACAAAAAAGAAACATAACACCAGAATAACACCTTGGATAAATGAGCATACCCGCTCACTGAAGCAAGAGTGTCGTAGAGCCGAGCGAGCCTGGAGAAAAAACAAACTCACCAGCCAACTAGAGATTCTTAAAAAATCAACAGCCGCCTATAACAAAGCCTTGCGTCTAGCAAGGCAGGCATATTTCTCTGGCATTATTAATGAGAACAAGAAAAATGCCAGAGTCCTTTTCTTTACCATTGAACGACTTATAAACCCCCCCCAGTCCTACAAGCAGTCATTCCCGGCCTCTAAAGCTAAGTGTAATGAGTTTGCATGCTTTTTTGAGTTTGCACAAGATTTTTAACATTAGAGCTGATATTATGAATGGTGCTGCTGCTAGCACAAACCTTCAAACAGCAGCTAATGGTCCCAGGGTAGATCTCCCCAGGGGGAGCCTATTAACGTTCTGCGAAATTGATGAAGACGAACTCCGCAAAACCATATCACAGATGACATCATCCTCCTGTTCATTGGATACAATTCCCACCACCTTTCTCAAAGAGGTCTTGGATAGTGTGATTGGAGATATACTAAAAATCGTAAACAGCTCTCTACAATCAGGTGTCTTCCCAGACTCACTGAAGGCGCCTGTCACACCTATCAGACAAGCGTCTTATCAATGTTTTATGGTTTCATCTGTCTTGTCGTTTGTCGCATCAATTGACCACAATGCTTTGCGGAATCTGGGCGGTGCGTGGGCGGTGCGAGGACATGCGGAAACAGATCCACGTGTTGCCTGTTATTGTCCTTACGCTGTTAGCTGCGGGACACAGTAGCTAGTAGCTTGTTGGTTGTGTCAACGTGTTGCGTCTCCACTTTATCAGTAGGCTACCACTACCACAGTAGGTGCCAAGTCTGGCACTGATTCCGTGTGTATGTATATAGCCTCCAGGTACGCAGACTAAGCATGGCATCATTGTGGAAAATTAATATTTTCTGTTAGCAACGACTCCATTATTTTTAATAAAGCGCATCCATTTTACCACAACACACGACTTGCTGCATTTCAGGCTGTTAGCCATGGGGCGCCTGGGCGCACGGCTCTCTCCTATCTGCAGTCAGACCGTTCAGCGTTACTTCAGGAGAGGAGACTGTAGTGCCCAAACCGAAAGCCTTGATCCGGGAAATTTGCACTTCAACCAGTGGTATTATATTAGTACATCCAGTAAGATCCAATAGAAATAAATTCACAAGACATGGGAAATAATCCTCCAGTTGTCTGTGTCTGTTAATATAAAACTGTATGTATATGGGCTATATGTAGAAAAAGAAAAAAGGAATGGACCTACAAGATGTGTCTTTGTGTCATATTAAATTTATAGGAGCTTTCCAACTTTACAATTAAAATCGCACTTGATTTAAGCCATTTAAACAGTGTTTTGCATGAGCGCATACATGCGAGGATTTGGGCTGTCTGTGCTGGAATATTTCCATGACGTTGGAAAGTATAGCCTATAGTGCAGTGCTGCCTGCAGCTGCGGAGAGTCCCAACATGCATGGGTAGCCTATATACTGTAGCCTAATCTACAGCAGGCCGATGTCTTTCTGGAGTTACATGTGCAATCTCCTCCTCGTTTAATAAACCCGACGCGTCGCTCGAATGCCAAATGTACCGCCAGCGCAAGTGGGAACCGCATCGGAGATGTAGGCTACCCAGCCAGCCCACCACCACCACTCCTCCAGTGACAGCCATATGGGCTACGGTTTTAGCTGCACATTCATATATTGACAGTTGAGTTGAGTTGACAGCCTATCCACTGCAGCGACTAGCGACTGTGAGGCAATCTAAATAGACTGTCGAACGTGCATGGTCAGTTGATCACGGTGTCACGGACAGACAGACAGACAGGCAGACAGGACAGGATCAGGATCGAGGAGCAGCACCTATGCAAAACAGCAGCGTGTGTGTGTGTGTGTGTACACGATAAATATCTAGTACATTTGTATATTCACGTACAGTCGTACAAGTAGGCTACACAGCATAGGCACTCAGATCATAACACAGGGCAGAATCATATAAGCATTAGGAATGAATGATAAAATGCATGCACCTTGAATTATAACGTTTGTTTTAATTTTCTGTTCGGCCACGACGGGCAGGGATTATATTTTCCTGTTGAATTGCTTACTGGAACAGACCAAACTACTTTACTGAACAATAAAATCATTTTCGTTACGAAAGCGCATAGGCTCTTTCCTCTTCCGTGTCTGCAGCACTCTGCAGAAAAAAGAACAACAGAGTGTGAAAAGACCGCCCAGTGTAGCGTAACAAACGGACCTTCTCTCCTATTGGTTGGCGGGTAAACCCAACCCTTTTTGTCTTGTCTGAGGTGCCGCCTTGTTCTTCAGCTTGTGGCCTACAAAATGTTTTGTGTCTTGTGTCTTGCCCCCCCCCCCCCCCATGAAACACGTTTGTCTGATGAGACCACGTGACTCCCATTAGAAATGCATTGGGAGCTGTCTTGTCTGATGCTTTTCATCAGACAACCATAAGACGCTTGTCTGATAGATGTGACTGCGGCCGAAGACTGCTGTAGTTAGGCCCCTGCTCAAGAAACACAATCTTGATCCCTCCGTTTTGGGTAACTATCGACCCATTTCAAATCTACCCTTTCTGGGCAAGGTTTTAGAAAAATGCATTTTTCATCAATTGGATATGTTTCTACAGAATAATAATGTGCACAACAAATTCCAACCTGGCTTTAGGAAAGGCCACAGCACAGAAACAGCACTTGTAAAAGTAATGAATGATCTTAGGATGTCTGCCGACAAGAAACATGTATCTGTTCTCTTACTTCTAGATTTAACGGCTGCATTTGACACGATTGATCATTAAATTTTAATACAGCGTCTGGAGCACTGGATAGGCCTGTCTGGTACGGTACTGTCCTGGTTTTCCTCCTACCTATCAAACAGAAGTTACTTTGTCAATCTAGCCGAGTTTGACTCAGACAACCACGACATCAGCTCTGGTATTCCACAGGGCTCGATTCTTGGCCCCTTGCTTTTCTCCTTGTACATACTGCCATTGGGCGAACTCATTACCAATCACGGAGTCAATTTTCATTTCTATGCTGATGATACCCAACTTTATCTTTCTGTTGCTCCAGATGATCCCTGTGCTTTAGACCCGCGGGTGGGCTGTTTGTCTAGCATTACATGTTGGATGAGTGAGAACTTTCTCAAGCTAAATGAGGATAAGACAGAAGTTCTCATAATCGGTTAGTGAGCAGAAACAATCAATAATAAGCAGACTTGGTAACCTGACTGCAGAAAGTAACAGTACAGTAAAGAACCTGGGGGTTATTATTGATTCTGAATTGAATTTTAATTCTCACATTAATCATGTTACCAAGATTGCCTTTTTTCACCTTAGAAATATTGCACGAATCAGAGCCTATCTGTCCTTGGACGATGCAAAAACGCTAATCCACGCCTTTTTTTTCTCTCGGCTTGACTACTGCAATGCACTTTATTCAGGACTGCCTAAGAAAACAACTGACAGATTACAACTCGTCCAAAATGCAGCAGCCAGAGTTTTAACTAGAACTAAGATGAGAGAACATATTACTCCAGTTTTGGCATCACTGCACTGGCTTCCGGTTGTTTTTAGGATTGATTTTAAAATTATTTTACTTGTCTATAAAGCTCTCAATGGCCTCGCACCTTCCTACCTAAATGACTGCCTGCCTAAATATGTCCCAAACCGCCCCCTAAGGTCTTCCACTGCTGGCCTGCTCGCGTTGCCAAAAAAAATGGCAACTAAAAAATACGGGGAAGCAGCGTTTTGCTTCTATGGGCCGTCTGCATGGAACAAACTCCCACTGTACCTTCGTCAGGCAGCCTCTGTAGACATTTTTAAAGCTCAGCTCAAGACCCACTTCTACAACATTGCTTTTAATTTAGTTTTAATTTGCACGTTCCCACCCTGCCCTGACTGATTTGCTGCATGTGGTGTTTTTATTATTATTTTATTTGTTTTTATTTGTTTTTATTTATTTTATGTTCTTATATTCAATTTTGTTCTTTGCCATTGTTTTATCATTTTAACTACTTATGTTTTATTGTATTCTATTTTTGCCCTGTGAAGCACTTTGCGCTACATTTATGTATGAAATGTGCTATACAAATAAAGTTTATTATTATTATTATTATTATACAGTATACAAAAATCAATTGCAATGCTTAATATAATATTCAAATATTGAAATCTTACCTGAAATAGGTTCAAAAGTAGGTCAACTTCATTACGCTTGCATAATGCATGGCTGCCAAATGAACTACTTTTCTCCAGTGCATTTGGTGCAACAGATAAACCACAACTAGACCCAAGCAGAATGTATTAGTAGAGACGATCCATGTTCTCTGTTACAGTGTTGTTGTCCAATGGGTCCACTGTAGTTATTATTCATTCACAATATATTGTTAATACCTTTGCATTGGTTGGTTAGATATTCATAAAACTTTCACTTTATGTATGTTTATTTTGATTTATTTTTAAATACCGTAGCTAAAATAGCCGATCTACATGCGATGCGATGTGTTACAGAGACCAAAACTTACATTAAGAATGTGAGACTTAAGCCCTATAGAAAATAGTAGATCTACAAGCTCACGTTGTGGGCTACTTCATCAACTACTTCCTACTTCCTTAACTACTTCATACTTCCTGTGCCTCAGTGTTCAACAGCACGTGTGACAGCGAAGAGTTCCTGTGTCAAAACAAAATATGTGTCCCCAAGAGCTTTGTGTGCGACCATGACGACGACTGTGGTGACGGCTCAGATGAGCCCAAGGAGTGTGGTGAGTGGACGCTTCTCATACTGAATGAATATGGATATGAATTAATTTGGTCTCAGACAGATAGGAAAATATGTTGTGCCTAATGCAAGATCTTGTTAAAACGTTTCAAACATACGGTATTCAAAATATCAAGCTCTATACTTCCTGTTCCAGAGTATCCACCATGTGGCTCCAACCAGTTCCGCTGTGCCAACGGCCGCTGTCTCATCCAGAGAGCGTGGGAGTGTGACGGAGAGCTCGACTGTCATGACCACTCAGATGAAGCTCCCAAGAATACTCGCTGCCCAAGTAAGAAACGCACACGCACGCACACATGCACGCACACACACACACGCTCTCTTTGCTGCTCAGTGTAGTGGAATAGATGGATATCAAACTCCTGAACGAACCGACCTGCCCACCGGGTTCTTTCCCTGCTGGGTACGCCAGGGATCATTATCGTGAACATTGGAATATCCTCTGTCTCTCCGTGCTTACGGTGGTAGACATTGAAGACATCTGGATTATTGGCATAATGGTGGTAAAGGGGCTGCTTTTTGGACTAGGCGGCAGCCTGATGTACCGAAAAATTGTTCAAATTGCTAAAATGTCGAAGGGAGCTGTCGCCAGCATCGGCGGGCCTTCCATACCGCTCACCGTGACAAATGATCTTTGTAAACTGGTAGGGAGCATGTCCATGACTTTGGCTGAGTTGATTCGCAGGAATGACACCAACGCGCAGAGACTTTCAGAGCGGCTCAGCGCCTTGGAGCAGAGGCTGGGTATAAGCATGGATCGAGAGACTAGGTTACAGGGATCTTCATCACGGGCAAAATTCACTAAAGAAGATGAGTGAAATAAAACTTTCTCTCGCCATAATCTGAGAACTCGGCTCAAGGAAAGAAGACAGCGGACAGGAACGAAAGCACGTGCCCCCCCCCCCCTCCCTCCCACAACCTACTGTGGAGCCTTGCCGCCTGGGAACCAAGGTCGCAACGTCTGCACAGCTTTGCTGTTATTCTCTCACTATCTGGACTCTGAGACGACGTGACCTCTGGTGACCAGATACCAATGGAGCCTCAGGAAACGCTAACATAAACAACGAACTCTACACAGACTATGAAACTCCACACACACACACACCCTACACCACACGCCGCCTTCACCCACACCCCCCCCCCCCCCCTACTCGACCCCCCCCCCCCCCCCCACCTGCTGCCCGGCTGTGAACATTTTTTTCCTGCTCTAAGGCAGCCCTTCAGAAGAAGAGTGGCGTTAGAATCAGTGTTTTTTATCTGTCTCAGACCCAAACCAAGCCCTCCCCCCACCCAAGTCATGCCGTGCCTGCACAATGCAACTGTAATGTGATGTGATGATCTGCCCCCTACCCCCCCCCCCTCCCTCTCTGTCATTACCCCACCCGCCAAATCTGCTTCCCCCACCCTTATCTTGTCTCTTTTTCTTTATTTTCTTTGATGAAGTTATGAGAAGTATCTGTTTGGCGCTGCGTAACGCTGGCTGCCTGTTGCTGCTATTCAAATTCAATTTCCCCTCGGGATTAATAAAGTATTTTCCATTCCATTCCTGTCTCTTACAGTATATACTGTACCTATATATACTGTACCTGTGCATGTCAGAACTACTGGTGTGTCTTAAAGAAATACCCACGTCTCATGTTCCCCATACATATTATACGTTGTGGAGAGAAGTATCAATATTGATTGATTGATTGATTGATTGATTGATTGAATGCATATATATATATATATATATATATATATATATATATATATATATATATTATATAATATATATATATATATATATATATATATATATATATATATATTATATATATATTAGACAGAAATGCAAACAGTACATTGTACTGTACAGAGTACAGTCAAACACAAAAAGTGATGTGGACTGGATGGTTTGTTTCCATCAAGGTCTTATGTAAACAATAGAGAATACACTTTTCTATATTACAAGGTAGGATATTGAAGATATCAGTCACACAAACAGATACATTAATAAGAGAACGTCAAACATCATCCATAGACATAACTATAGAACTGGCTTTTTGCTCTTATTCTATAATAATGGATTGACCTAAACAACTACTTCCTGTGTCTCAGCAAACCCGTGCCGCAGCGACCAGTTCATGTGTCAAGATAAACAATGCATCTACAAGAGTTGGGAGTGTGACGGAGACAATGACTGTGGAGACAACTCAGATGAGGCTCACTGTAATAACCCAGGTAAGGCACGCACGCACGCACACACACACACACACACACACACACACACACACACACACACACACACACACACACACACACAGCTATGAGTGCACCTCTAACATCTCCAAATACATTCCAGACTTTGTGTCGTAAACTTTTACACGATCAGAATCACATTCATCTAAACCTCCTCTGCTTCCATTGCTCTTCCCTTTCTCCTCCTTTCTCTAAGTTTCCACTCCAACAGAGAAGAAATGGTATGTCTGTCACAACGGGAACTGTGTCCAGGAGACATTGCTGTGTGACGGCAAGGACGACTGTGGCGACGGCTCTGATGAGCTCAGCAGCTGCTCTGTTAACGAGTGTCTGAACAGCGAGCTGAATGGCTGCTCCTCCCAGCTCAGCTGTAAAGACCTCAAGATAGGCTTCAAGGTATGGAATCAACAGCGCCATTTAACACAGATTCCACCAAGACACTGATGGAACACCTGGTCAGCATCACGCTCTGTTCCTGTCTCCTTACAGTGCACATGTCCCAGCGGCTTCCGTCTGAAGGACGATGGGAAGACGTGTGTGGAGGTAGATGAGTGTAGCAGCTATCCCTGCACCCAGCACTGCAACAACACACAGGGCAGCTTCCACTGTCTCTGTGTGGAGGGTTACCAGCTCAGCCCTGAAGACCCCACCATCTGCAGGTCCACATCTGGTAGGAAACAGTGGGAGCTCAAAGCACTGAAAGCACATTGGTTGTCTATTCCAAGAATAGCATTATACAAACTCATATAGATTATACAAGCTCATAGCGCAGCCGAGCTATGAGATCATATAGCCAGAGGCGGACTTACCGTTGGGCTAGGGTGGGTTGCAGCCCGGGGCCCCCGACTAGGGTGGCCCCTGAAAAATATTAAAAAGAATATATATATAATATATATTATTATTTTGTTTTTATTACAAATAAGTATTGAAATCCAATTCAAGTGAAATGTGTGCCTGCCTCTTTTTTTAGGGGCCTGGGTAACGCAAAATGAAAAACAAAATAGCACAAAAAAATTGCGGGTCGCGGGTCGCAGGGCTGCGCCGCGCTCCCCAAGGGGGGCCCTCAAATTTGCTCCACGCCGAGCGGCCAACGCTGTGAAATAGTTTAGTCTGTCTGTCTGTCTGTCTGGTTTGCTGCTATACGCAGTACCTTAGGAGGCCTGAGTCTGACGTCTGTCTGAGTTGGTTATATTAATTCATTTATTAATCTTTTTGTTGTCTCTTTTTGTCAATCTCTTTGTAACTGTTATTTTTGTCTATTTTAACTCATTCAGGACGAGAACCCCTTTTGGTGTTTTAAGCATAGTGTTAGGGTTTAGTGAGATAGGACCCAAAATCAGAACTCAGGACCAGGATTCACAAACTCAGATATTTATTTCACAAAAACAAAAATAGGCTTGGGGCTGTAGGGCTATGTAGAGCTGGTCGGCAGGCAGGCAGGCAGGCGGCGTAGAACACTGGGGGCACAAGGAGACGAGAAATTAGAAAAATGTAGATTGCAGGGAAAAAACTTGGAACTCAGAGGCACAGTGACTTTACCGATAGTAACTGAATAAACCGGCAAGGGCTGGAGTGAAGAGCCAGGTCTTATACAGCTGGGCTTGATGAGGAGGAGGTGTGTAGTTCCACAGGAGGTAGCTACCACGTCACAGCCCAGGTCGCCAGTCACACGCCCCTGCCAGACCATATAGGGAAAGGAAAAAAACAGAAAACCAACAGAGAAACAGCCCGCCCATAACAGTACCCCCCCTCAACGGGAGCCTCCTGGCGACCCACCAGGCTTCTCAGGATGGGCTAGGTGAAAGTCTCTGACCAGCTGAGGGTCCAGGATGAAGGACCGACGAACCCAGGACCTCTCCTCCGGACCGTATCCTTCCCAGTCTATCAGATATTGATAACCCCGGCCACGGCGACGAACATCCAGCAGCCGCTGGACAGTATAAGCAGGGTGGTCATCTATGATCCGGGCGGGCGGAGGGGGCTTGGAAGGAGGGCAGAGAGGACTGGAGGATACTGGCTTAAGTTGAGACACATGAAAAGTAGGATGAATCCTCATAGAGCTTGGCAGCTTCAATCTGACAGCAGATGGATTGATGACCCGTTCCACCACAAAAGGACCAATATAGCGTGGGGCCAATTTCTTAGATTCCACTCTGAGTGGGACATCCTTGGAAGAAAGCCAAACACTCTGACCTGGTTTGTATTTGGGAGCCTCCACCCGATGGCGGTCAGCGACCCGCCGATTGTTCTCAGCAGAGCGTAGTAGAGCAGCACGTGCATCTTTCCAAACCCTACGACATCTGCGAAGGTTCATTTGGACGGAGGGAACAGCCAACTCCTCTTCCTGGGAGGGAAACAGCGGTGGCTGATAGCCTAAAGAGGCCTCAAAGGGAGACAGTCCTGTGGCAGCACTGGTTAGAGAATTATGCGAATACTCCACCCAAGCCAGATGTGTACTCCACGAAGCAGGGTTGGCAGCAGCAACACACCGTAGGGCAGCCTCCAGATCCTGGTTAGCCCTCTCCGTTTGGCCGTTGGACTGGGGGTGGAAACCAGACGATAAACTCACAGTTGCACCCAATGCTTTACAGAATGATTTCCAAACATGAGATACAAATTGAGGGCCCCTGTCTGAAACAATGTCCAATGGAATACCATGAAGGCGGAAAACGTTGTTCACCAATAGATCAGCAGTTTCATAGGCTGTAGGGAGATTCGGAAGGGCCACAAAATGAACTGCCTTAGAAAAACGGTCAACAATGGTGAGAATGACAGTGTTACCTTGGGAGGTGGGCAACCCAGTGACGAAGTCAACTGCTATATGGGACCAGGGACGACTGGGAACAGGTAATGGAAGCAACAGACCAGCAGGTGGACGATAAGAAGCCTTCCCCCTGGCACAAATGGAGCAGGCGGAGACGAATGCCCGGGTATCTGCCTCCATGGAAGGCCACCAAAAGTGACGCCTGAGGAGTGACACAGTGCGGTTCCTTCCCGGATGACACGCAAGTTTGGAGTTGTGTGTCCATTGAAGGACCTGAGAACGAGCTGAATCTGGAACAAACAGGCGGTTAGGTGGGCCATTACCCGGATCCGGCTGTGCTCGCTGAGCCTCCCTTACTGCAGATTCAATCTCCCAGGAAACAGCTGCCACCACTGAGGAAGGGGAGACGATGGTGTCTGGACTGGGAGGCTGCTCCTCAGGAGCGTGCTGGCGGGACAGAGCATCAGGCTTGACATTCTTAGACCCAGGACGATAGGTAATGGTGAAGTCAAACCTCCCAAAAAACAAGGCCCAACGAGCCTGGCGAGAATTTAGACGTTTGGCTGACTGAATATAGGCCAAGTTCTTATGGTCAGTCCACACAATAAATGGGTGCTCAGCTCCTTCTAACCAATGCCTCCACTCCTCCAATGCCAATTTCACTGCTAGCAGCTCCTTGTTACCAACATCATAGTTACGCTCGGAGGAGTCAAGGGTATGAGAAAAAAAAGCACAAGGGTGCACCTTCTGATCCTGGCTGGACCGCTGAGAGAGTACTGCCCCCACCCCTATATCAGATGCATCGACCTCCACAATAAACTGCAGGGAGGGATCAGGATGAACTAGAATAGGAGCAGTGGTGAACAGATGTTTGAGCTCATAAAAAGCCTGCTCTGCTTCTGGGGACCAACGAAATGGGACAAGTGTGGAGGTGAGCTTATTAAGAGGCGCCACGACTTTGCTATAGTCCTTCACAAAGCGGCGGTAAAAATTAGCAAACCCCAAAAATCGTTGAAGTAGCTTACGGGTAGTGGGTGTAGGCCACTCTGCAACTGCTTTGACCTTCCCTGGATCCGCTCTCATCTGTCCTTTCTCCACAATGAAGCCCAAAAAACTGACCGTATCGACGTGGAACTCGCACTTCTCGGCTTTCACGTAGAGTTTATTCTCCAACAGCCTTTGGAGAACCTGGCGGACATGGGAAGCGTGGTCAGACATGTTCTTGGAAAAAATAAGTATATCATCAAGAAACACAAACACAAAACGATTCAGGAAGTCCCTTAACACATCGTTTACCAAGGCTTGAAAAACCCCAGGAGCATTGGTGAGTCCAAAAGGCATTACCAGGTATTCAAAATGACCCAATGCCGTGTTAAAGGCCGTCTTCCACTCATCTCCTTCTTTAATTCTGACCAGATGATAGGCGTTCCTGAGATCCAATTTAGTGAACACAGTTGCTCCATGGAGAAAATCAAAAGCAGAGTTCATTAAAGGCAGAGGATACTTGTTTTTCACTGTGATGTTATTAAGCCCTCTATAGTCAATACAAGGGCGCAAAGTACCTTCCTTCTTGGCCACAAAAAAAAAACCCGCTCCCACAGGAGAGGAAGATGGGCGAATAATTCCTGCAGCTAAAGAGTCTTTAATGTATTTTTCCATGGCCTCCCGCTCAGAACGTGACAGACTGTAAAGTCTACTAGACGGCATAGGGGCACCAGAGAGCAGATTAATTTCACAATCATAAGGACGATGAGGCGGTAGAGAGAGAGCCAGATCCTTGCTAAAAACCTGTCCCAGGTCATGATAATCAGCAAGAATGGAGGACAAATCAACAGGTTCAGGACGAGAGGCAACAGTGACCTCAGCAGGGGGCAGAGCAGATCGCAGGCAGGAAGAGTGACAAAATTGACTCCAGCTAAGAATCTTTCCAGCAGACCAGTCAATGTGAGGGTTATGTAGTTTTAGCCAAGGAGAGCCCAGCACAAGGGGTGTTTGGGGGGAGGTAATTATCTTGAACTGAATTAACTCCCTGTGATTGCCAGATAGGACCAAAGACACAGGTACAGTTTGATGGGTTACACGGGCCAGCAATCTCCCATCCAAAGCATTAGCAGTAAGTGGTCTTTCCAACTGAATAAGAGGGATCTTAGCCTGGTCGGCAAAATTACTATCCAAAAAACTGTCATCTGCACCCGAGTCTACAAGAGCAAACAGTGGCAAAGGGACCTGATTGACACATAAAGTAGCTTGAATCTGCATTCTGGTTTTGGATAGGGTAGAACAATCTGCATGGCTCACCAGTACCCCCACCTCTACTGACGAGCCCGGTCTTTTGGTCGGGTGGGACAGGCAGCGCGCAGGTGACCTAATTGACCACAGTACAGGCACTCACCCGCCCGGAACCGACGAGAGCGTTCATCAGGGGACAAGTGGGCTCGACCCATCTCCATGGGTTCCTCTTCATCAGATTGCCGCGAGGGGTGAGATTTCACAACAGGTGGTGAAGGGAGAGAGGAAAGCGGAGGACGAGGACGGCTCCCTTTCTCTCTGCGTCGCTCACGCAGCCTGTTATCCAGCTTAATGGCAAGAGAAACAAGGGATTCAAAGTCAGTGGAATCATCACGAGAAGCAAGCTCATCCTTCATCTGTTCACTGAGAGCATTAATAAAAACCCCACGAAGAGACTGGTCACACCACCCCGCATCAGCAGCTAGGATTCGGAAGTCCACAGAGAAGTCTGCCACACTCTTGGAACCTTGATGAATATATAGCAGACGTTTAGCAGCATCACCACTGTGATCCGGATGATCAAAAACTCCCTTCATTTTTGACACAAAATCATTGATTGTGAGCGTAGTCAAAGGTTGATTAGAATTTGCTGCCTCTGCCCAAGCCAACGCCCTTCCTCTCAATAGCCCCATTACATAATGTACCTTAGATCGATCCGTAGGAAAGGTAAGTGGTCTTTGCATGAACACCATGGAGCATTGGAGAAAAAAACCACAACACTTATCCACATCACCGGAGAATGGCTCTGGGTCCGGGGCATATGAATCTCTGTCAGCAGGTTGCTGTGGGTTGGGCGGGGCTGGTTCTGCAGGAATGAGTTGAGAGGTTAACAGGTTCATGCCAGCGGATAACTGGCCAATCTGATTTATCATGAGTTGATTGCTGTTAGAAAGTTCTTGCAAAGCTTGTTGGTGTTGTCCCAATAGTATTCCTTGGTTCTCAAGAACCTTTCGTAAATCTGGTTCTGAGTTAGCTGAGTCCATCTTGGCCGGTTTATTCTGTTAGGGTTTAGTGAGATAGGACCCAAAATCAGAACTCAGGAACAGGATTCACAAACTCAGATATTTATTTCACAAAAACAAAAATAGGCTTGGGGCTGTAGGGCTATGTAGAGCTGGTCGGCAGGCAGGCAGGCAGGCGGCGTAGAACACTGGGGGCACAAGGAGACGAGAAATTAGAAAAATGTAGATTGCAGGGAAAAAACTTGGAACTCAGGGCACAGTGACTTTACCGATAGTAACTGAATAAACCGGCAAGGGCTGGAGTGAAGAGCCAGGTCTTATACAGCTGGGCTTGATGAGGAGGAGGTGTGTAGTTCCACAGGAGGTAGATACCACACGTCACAGCCCAGGTCGCCAGTCACACGCCCCTGCCAGACCATATAGGGAAAGGAAAAAAACAGAAAACCAACAGAGAAACAGCCCGCCCATAACACATAGTTTTGAACTCCCTGGAACAACATATTTTCAGATGCGGTTCGGCGGCCAATAACATATAATTGTTGTAATTTGAAAACCACTGACGTAGAAACTTTTTTTTCCAGAAAACTGTCATGATTTAAAATAATCTGGTCTCAGTCCTAAATGGGTTAACATACATAGATACATTAGAGTTTGGTTTTATTTGCATTTTCTATTGTTGTATTGGCTTATTGTTTGTTTGTCTGAAGTCACATGGCAGGAACAGGTATCTGTTTATTTCTGTACTAATATTGTGTGTTTTTGGTCTAATACAATCTACGGTTGTAAATTATTATTCTTGGTAACTCTAATATTTACATTGCTTTCTCATCTCTACTGTATGTAGTTTTAATAAATGATGCTGTGTTCATGAATATGTTCTGTCTCTCCCAAGCAATGAAATTAAGCATTGCATTTTACGCTAAATAAATGTGATTTTCTCTAGATGTGGAGCCCTTCCTCATCTTCACCACCTCCAAAGAACTGAATAAGATGAACTTGAACGGCTCCAACCACACTGTGCTCAAACAGGTGAAAACCATTGAACATACTGTAACAACACATCCTATACACGCTTACATCCACCAACAATAACACATTTGAGCCCCTAATGAACTGCATAGACGACATTAAAAACTGGATGGATGAAAACCTCTTATATCTCAATGACAATAAAAGGTAAATCATCATCTTTGGACAACGCTCCAGTGGCTCCACCCCTCCTGTCAACAACCTCGGCCCCCTCACTTCCAATATCAACACAGGCGCAAAAGAATCTTGCTGTTATTTTCGATAATATTTTTAAACAGATAAGCTCTGTTGTCAAAACAAGCTTAAACCCTGCCTCCCCCTCAAACAATTTGAAATGGTCATTCACTCCTTCATCTCCTCAAGGCTGGACTATTGTACTAATACTATGGCATCAACCAATCCTCACTCCGAAGACTCCAATTAGTCCAAAATGCTGCTGTCCGCCTTCTCACCGGACCTAAAAAGTTTGACCACATCACACCAGTCCTGATATCACGCCATTGGCTCCTGATAAAACAAATAATTGATTTTAGGATCCTTTTTACTTTTAACCCATTCAGGAAAGGATTATGTTATACTTTAGCTATTGAAAAATAGCAGATCTACAAGCTACAAGCGGCCCCAGAGCTGTGGAACAACCTCCCCCCCCTTTATTAGAGCTGCCCAATCCATGGAGATTATTAAATCCTTACTAAAAACGCACATTTTCTCCCTGGATTTTAATGTAATCTGATTTTAATTTGCTCATATATTCCTATATTGTGCATGTATCATGTTTGCCTCATTTGCCATGTATCTGGTTCTACTTGATGTAAATTGCTTTAAATGTTATTTGCTCTAATTGTTTTTTCTTTCCTGTGAAGCACTTTGGTCAATTTCGGTTGTGCTAAATGTGCTATAAATAAAGGATGATTTGGATTTGACACAATACACACACTGCTTTTGACATGTCGGAATGTATTCGACCTGTCAGAGACTAACTGCTAACTAACTAACTGCTGTGCTGTGACAGGACTTGAATGGAGCGACGGCTCTGGACTTTGACTATGAGCAGCAGATGGTCTATTGGACAGAAGGGTTCTCATCAGATCTCCCCACCATGACGATCAGTCGTATGCACATCAATGGCAGTGACGTCCAGGTCAGTGAGACAAATACACAGATGGGAAGTGAAATAATGTCAGAAAATGGTTATACCGTAAATCCTCCAATAAACTCCTCCTTTCTATTAATTACCGGGCCCCTATTAATCACCGGGGATGGCGTTGAATTAAGTAAATAAATTCCGGTCTTCTTTTATGAGCCGGGGTTTTTTGTGTTTTTTTTTTTTCAAGTGCCGTATCTGTTACTTTCGCTGCTCTGGCTGGCTGTGCCTGTCAGCGTCCACTGTCCAGATGCCGTGGCCGCGGTGCTCAGCTCGCACACAATACAACAAAGTTAATAGCTTCGGGAGAGAGCCCCCACAGATCTGCCCTTCATGCAACGAACGTTGGATCTCTCATTTTATGGAACGAACGTAGTACCACCGGTATGCTGTTTGCTTGTTGCTAAGTTGCTAACGGCCGGGACCCCGTTAGCAACAAGCTAACAAGCTAACAGCATACCGGTGCTACTACGTTGCTAACGGGACCCCGTTAGCAACAAGTCTCTCTCTCAGACGTTCTCTACGTCTCTCTCTCTCTCGCGCGCGTTAGAGAGAGACGCTCCCGAGACGCTCTCTCTAACACGTCTTTCTTTCTCTCTCCCTCTCTCTCTCTCAGACGTTCTCTCTAACAAACACGTCTCTCTCTCTCTCTCTCTCTCTCTCTCTCTCTCTCACTCTCTCACGCGCGTGCATTAGAGAGAGACGCTCTCGTCTGACGTCTCTCTCTCTCTCTCTCTCTCTCTCTCCCCCTCCCTCCCTCCCTCCCGTTGAATGAAGCACTGCAGTGTTGCACTGTTCTGATTTGATATTACCGGTATATGAAATAGCCTATCATACATTTTATTTTTATGTTATTTGCATTTGAACTTGTCAGTAGCCTAACTGTAGGCCTTTACCACAGTACTGTGGTAGTCTATCTCAGTTGAAGTTATATACCATTGGTTATTCATTGGTTATTCGAGTTAAATTGATGTGTTGATGTTATTATGGTATTTACCATAGGCAATATGCCAATAATGGAAAAACAGTTAAAATGACCATTGAGCACCTGCAACTGCACTGTTCAATATTTCACGAGGACTTGGTTTCAATAGGCTATGAGCCCAATACATTTTACTGTGTTCTAACTGACCCAAAATGTGATTTGTTAATTATGATCAGTTTGAAAATTAGAAATAAAATTCCTCCTTCTTATAGCTGCCTCCTTCCAATAAAATCCCGGTATCGGGATCGGTTGAGACAAATAATAGCCCGGGTTCCTAAAAGAGGATTTACGGTACTTGTATTCATAATGCTTTGTAATATCACTGTTGTTAGACAGTGTTGTGGTAACTAAGTATTTTTACTCAAGTACTGTACATGTACTGTACTGTAAGGTACTTGTAATTCCCCAAGTATTTATATTTCCTAATACATACATACTGGCCTGGTACTCCACTATATCTCAGAGGCATATTTGTACGTTTGACTTATTTGACAGCTTTAGTTACTTGCAGTGGTGGACAGTAATGGATGAGGTACTTTGTTTTAGTAGTGTTCTTAGGTACATTTATGAGTATGTGTGGTTTATGGGGGAAATTATTAAAATATTTAGGGTATAAATACCACTAAGTTGTATTACCAAGGTATATATACCATCAAGCTATTATTAAAGTATTTACCTTATATATAGGCTATATATAGGGAATAAAACAGGCAATCATAATGAGAAAATTATATGTATTCACTAATACATATTGACCAGGCCTCACTAAAGCTAAAGTACACAGACACATCTTTCTCCACACGTGTGCACGCCGGTGCACGCACACACTCGCTCTCTCTCTCAGGTCCCCAAAACAGGACCCGGCCTCTCGACTGGACTGTGCAAACAATGAGATGGCAGGATTGGGGAAACATACTCACACATAGGGGAGGGAGGTACACAGGGTCCAACCCACACACACACACATACCCTAACTGATCTAAGTAAGAGTACAATGACTGGCACATTTAAGCATAATGACTGGCACATTTAATTGAACACAACACATGTCACATACACCCACACCTAGGGAGCAGAGTCCGGAGGAGAGGACCAACGCGACACTTCAGACAAAAGAGGGAGGATGCACCCCCTGAAGAAATTAACTATTCTGATTGGACTATATTCACAACTTGGAACTATTAAATATCTCTCGATCCCATGGAATATTCACTCTCTAGTAACGATGTGACACCGAGGTCACTGACGGAATGGAGAGTCCAGAGGTCTACCGGTGGCTAATTCGTTGACTTCTGTCGGTAACATTGTTCACATCCATCTTTGTTCCTTATGATTGTAATAGGCTCATATTATATTGTTGTAGACTATAGGACCAAACATTAATGTACTAGGGCATTAACCAAACGTGATTTTTACTACCATCACATTCGATTAGTAGTCGATTAGTCGGCGGTAAAATATGATATTTATTCCATCAAATCAAGCATTAAAACATCGTGTTCTGAAACAGCCAGTGAGACGAGCGAGTGAAGCAAAACAGAGCCGGTGAATGCAGGCCCAGTGGAATAGTACTAAGAGAGTGGCGACACACCTAGGGGCGGGCTATAGTTCCAAACATTGGAACTATCCCATTGAGATAGAATGAGCACCTCCGCATTCCATTGTTACAGTGGGAGTCAACGCGAGTGTCGCCACTCTTACTAGAATACGCTGAATGCCGCTCTGATTGGCCGAAATTAGCTCAGCTGTTTCAAGTAAAAGTTGCAAGTCCACAATGACTCACGGATGGACGCGTTGTGAGCTTGTACATCTGCTATTTTTGATGCGCAAGACCGTTCTACGGAGCAGCATAGCATGTTACGTTGTTCTCAATGTTTGGAGACTGTCTGGACTCAGCCGTGGAGCGGGGAGGAGGAGGAATGAACCATGCAATGTTTTTCAAATTAATCAACAAGTTACAACCACAGTTCCTTTGGTTTTTAGATGGAGCTACAAGCTAGGAGGAGGTTATGATTACATACTAGGTTTGCTAGCTAGCAGGCTGCCACGCTATGAAGATGATCAACTACTTAACTTCATCGCGACTATTATAACTATGATCGTGCGGCAGCAGTTTTTTTTTTGTTTGTTGGATAAGCATGAAGAAACATGAAATCACGGCAAGAGCTACTGTAGTTTGACTGTCACCAAACTGGATAATATTGGGCAGAGTGAGGAGGAACTCCTGCTATACTTTACTGTACCGGACGACACGACGACACGTCTCCAATCTAACTTGTTGAACAAACTACAGTAATAAACTCACCAATAGTAAAAGTATTTACACACTGTAGTTGTCCCCATTGAGCGTATGAGCCTATCAGGTCTATTAAGAACGTCCAATAATATGACATATAAGATTACAGTAATATGAGCTGGGGGCTTGGGGTATGTCATATTGCAATTTTAAGCATGTTAAGAAGCGCTTTCGACACCCCGTGGAGTGCGCAAAACGGCCTTGAATTAGTCATGGGAGTGTTTAAGGCGTGTTTGAGAGTTACCCAATCAACATGTCAATATTTTCTTTACCAGTCAGCTGATGTGACATACGGAATGCGCACTTTGGGGATCGTTATATTACATTTCTTCAGGCTGGCACCATAGAAGACATGACATATGACTTTGTCACATTTGGGTTAATTATTCCTATTGCACTGCATGCTGTCACCTTTATGCCTCAAAATAAGTTGTTTCTATTGAGAAACACCAGTAAAATTATATTTTAATTTAAATTATAATTATATTATATTTGAAATGAGTAATGAGTTGAATGCGTGGTGTATGCCCGTGATCGTATGGTCTTCGCTCGTAGCATTTTATTGAAGAAGACTTGGATTGAGTGTGATACAGCGTATGAAAGCACACTTCCAAAGGATTATGGCGATGTTTTTATTTTTTTTAAGGTTGAGAAATGAAATAATTATGGCCGTTTCTAATCTCAACATTTCAAAAATAAAAGCTGTGGATGCGTCTTTTGCTGCGCTGTTGCCATGTCTCATAGAAACAAGTAAGTAACAAGTAACTACGTGAGTGGGTATATGAAGATCCATTCAGCACTAGCTAAGCTGCCTAAGGCTCTGCATGATGAGCCCAGTGGGTATATGAGATCCAGCCAGCACTAGCTAAGCTGCCTAGGCTCTGCATGATGAGCCCAGTTGACCTCTACTCTTAGAAAAAGAATAAAAAAAATAGACAGGTTAGAGATTTCCTGCACCATTAAGTGTTAATATAGGCACTTAGGAAAACTTAGAAAAATAATAAAAACAATAGTCAGGTTTTAGAATAAATATTAGCAAAACTGCATCTAGTATTTGTATAAATGCAAAGAGGGATTATAGAATATATAAAGTACAGGTTAAGAATTGATAAAGGGTCACTAGGGTGACTGGTTACAAATAGATATTTAAAACTGTGTGTTGTATTCTGAAATATTATATTGGTAGCAACATACGGTGAAAATACAGATAGTTAGAAAATAGTATAACTTGAAGTACTATTTAAATTGATAAAGGAATTAAGTGAATTGAGACTTATGACGGTTTCACCCTTCACAAACACGCATAAATTAAGTGAATAGTAAAAATATCCCAGAGTTAACAGTTATCTGAAATGTAATTATCCCTCATACCATTAAAGAAACATAAATAGAGAAATTAATCACCGGTTACTAATATAAGGCATTGTTTTGGGACGGCCCTGTACCATTTACATAAATATACCAATATAGTCTGTGTCAAAAGCACAATAAATGTCTCATATCCAGGGACTAATAAGAATAACATGATCTTTCATTTAACCCATTACAGTACCAACAATTTGTTTAAAAGTGTCCACAGGTCCACAAGTGTCCACAGGCCCGATTATAAGGAATGCACTGTTTCAATATTAACCCAGTAGAGAAGAACTTAGAGAGTAATTTGACATCTGACAGGTCAGATTAGCCTTGTGCAATAATTTTACAAAAGTGTAACTTATAACACAAATAGACCCACAAGAGGGAACACATTAAAGTTCACAGCACATATTTACGAAAACTGCCAATACTAAAATTACACAGTATCCGGTGATAGAGGAATATTTCTCGCTCACATTGTTTACATCAAAAAGGCTGAATCTTCAACAACTCAGTCTTCAGTTAGCCTATAATAGTCAACATGCGCACAGTGCAATGAAAGAAAAAAAAGGACTATGTTGGGGGCAGATGTGACATGAACTTTGGGGGGCAAACAGCATGTGTCAACACCAGATGAACATTGTGGGCATACAGCATGTGTCAACACCAAATGAACATTGTATTTTTTCATCCTTATCAGCAACAAGGAATACATCTTTCAGCACGTGACTACAAGGCGTATCGGGTCGGACCAGCACCACGGCCCAATACGATGTTGGGATGTGAACGTCAAATATTGCTCTTACCTTTGTAAGAAAAAGTTGGAAATCTGTGGCAGCTTTTCACATCCGCACAATACACATAAATGGGCGCACGAGTGTGTGCAATAAGTAAACAATAGATTAGCCATTTTGAGCTCAGGTCAGCAACACTATGACACTAGAAGCTAGGTATAAGTAAGTAAGGAAAGATAAATTCATTTTTAACGTAACATAGTGTCTTGGTGCAATTTATGATGCTTTTTAACCAGGTGTGGACCAACTTGAAGTATGGAACTCCAAAACTCAACAAAATATATCTCTTGGTAAGCAAGAGACAAATATCAACAATAAAAATAATACAGGTGTGTGTGTGGTCAATGTCTGTAGCACTAAAAGGTAAGGACGTGTATAATCTTAAGTAAACACTAACTAATAATGGTTTTCAGATCCCACCCAGATCGTACAATTATACAGTATCTCATCTCAGGCCATTTTAAATTATAGTATGTAAACAGAATGATGTTACATTTGCATGTTAAACTTTTATTTCTTTATTTGAAAGTTAAGGTAAAATAGACTTTTTACGTAGTACCATTACTCATAAATAATGATATTACAGTCTGGTGGTCTAGCTCAGGCTAAATCAAGGGCAAAGGTCAATGCTGCTTTAACAAATAACAAGAGATAAGGACTCTTCTCCTGGTAGTCATTTCTTATTCAGTTCAGGGGAAGAACCCCGGTGTAATCAAATTAATACAAGGTATATTACACAAGGGATGGGGACATTTTAGTATACATATCTTTTATGAAGATATGTTGAGGGGGACTGGGGGAAATTATCGAAATATTTAGGGTATAAATAACTTTCTAAGTAGTATTACCAAGGTATATATTACACAAGGGATGGGGACATTTTAGTATACATATCTTTTATGAAGATATGTTGAGGGGGACTGGGGGAAATTATTAAAATATTTAGGGTATAAATACCACTCTAAGTTGTATTACCAAGGTATATATACCATCAAGCTATTATTAAAGTATTTACCTTATATATATATAGGGAATAAAACAGGCAATCATAATGAGAAAATTATATGTATTCACTAATACATATTGACCAGGCCTCACTAAAGCTAAATACACAGACACATCTTTCTCCACACGTGTGCACGCCGGTGCACGCACACACTCGCTCTCTCTCTCAGGTCCCCAAAACAGGTCAGCCCAGCCTCTCGACTGGACTGTGCAAACAATGAGATGGCAGGATTGGGGAAACATACTCACACATAGGGGAGGGAGGTACACAGGGTCCAACACACACACACACACACACACACACACACACACACACACACACACATACGCTAACTGATCTAAGTAAGAGTACAATGACTGGCACATTTAAGCATAATGACTGGCACATTTAATTGAACACAACACATGTCACATACACCCACACCTAGGGAGCAGAGTCCGGAGGAGAGGACCAACGCGACACTTCAGACAAAAGAGGACCCCCTGAAGAAATGAACTATTCTGATTGGACTATATTCACAACTTGGAACTATTAAATATCTCTCGATCCCATGGAATATTCACTCTCTAGTAACGATGTGACACCGAGGTCACTGACGGAATGGAGAGTCCAGAGGTCTACCGGTGGCTAATTCGTTGACTTCTGTCGGTAACATTGTTCACATCCATCTTTGTTCCTTATGATTGTAATAGGCTCATATTATATTGTTGTAGACTATAGGACCAAACATTAATGTACAGTAGTATATTAGGGCTTTGATTATTAAAACGTATAGATAATTATAACTCTTTGCTGTGTATTTATTCCAGAGGTTGGAAATCCAGAGGTTGGAAATAATCATGCAAACGAAGACGTGTTGATATCTGTTTTTTTGTCTTTACCTCCTTGGAGGTTAAAGGTGAAGGGCCAGAGGTTAAAATCTTCTCTATTTACTTTAGTATTTCAATCCACTGCATTCCAAAGACGTAATATTGTACTTTTGACTCCACTACATTTCTAGGAAGGTAAAAGGTACATTCTGAATTAACGATTTATAATCTCACACCGCGTCGCATCAGGACACGTTGTGATGCTTGTAGATCAGCTATTTTCACTACCATTGATATTGTTTTGAAAGTGGTGGTGGATCGGGCCGGATGGGGGAGTGGGGGGGGGGTCTAAATACAGCAATGCATTGATCCAAATTCTTTATGTACACATTATACAGTATAGGCTACAAGTACGCCAGTACTCTAGCTCAAGTACACATTTATAGAGAAATGTATACTTGCTATACGTAGTTGAGTAATATATACTCAACTACGTATCTATATAGTATACGTAGTTGAGTATCTATACTTTGACTCAAGTACTGGGCTTGAGTATTTTGTCCACCACTGCAGGTTACTAGTTACTTTGTAGATTTAGATTGTTTTGATGTTATAAATAATAACATTCGTTATTGTAAATATTCATACAAGTTCACAACGCCTCATGTCACAATGCATTGTGAGCTTTATAGCATGTATAGACATGCTATTTAAAAAAATCCAAATTATGAAATAAGGCTTAAGTGCTGATAGTTGTGCAAACAAGCAGACAGGTTGAGTAGTCGCAGTTAGTGCACAGACAATATGCTCTTTTTACAATATCCTGTGATATTAATATGTTGAACAAATGACTTACAAATAGAACAATAAAATGTGGTGAGCACTGCGTGAAAAGAGGAGTTAACGGGCAATTACGGGAACTGTATTTTGCCCGTAAACCTCAAGTTTAGCAGCATATACAGTTAATATACGGTAATATACAGGTGTGATGGTAGAATACGGGAGTTTATGGGAGTTTGTTGGAAAGATTAACGGGAGTTTCCTGTAATATACACATCCGTATTCCAAGCTTTTTGCGCAGTGGAGTATATCCAGAGTGAATGTATGTCTCATTGACAGGTCCTCCACACGTCACTCAGTGCATCATACGGTCTGGCTGTTGATTGGGTGGGAGGAAACCTCTACTGGAGTGACACTGACCAGGACACCATAGAGGTGTCTAAACTAAACGGGGCGTACCGAACAGTCCTGGTCAACACCGGCCTGGAGAAGCCATTCTCCATGGCTGTGGATGTACGCAACGGGTAAGTGTACTGTGGTGTGGTGATCATGAACCTTACACTGACTTTATCAACCGTCCTGTGAAACACCACAGATACAAGAAGACTGAATTTACATCTAAAAGCTAAACGGATGAAATTGCATAATATTTATTTGTTGTACCTCTTGCAGCACTGTTAATTTTGACAGCAAATTCTGATTTAGTCTTAGTCTTTTGAATAACACCATTTAGTTTTAGTCCTATTTTAGTCTTCTGAAATTGTTTAGTCTTAGTCGACTAAATATCAAATTCTTGTGGTCTTTTATTATTAGTCTTAGTCTTAATGCAGTGTACATTTTAAAATATTTAGTCTTAGTCTTTTGAACAACACAGCATTTTGTTTTAGTCCTATTTTAGTCATCTGAGTCCTATTTTAGTTTACTACACAACATAATTAACAGTCTTACAGATCTAGTTAAATAAGTCACGTTAGTTATTTTTTTGTATAAGACTAGGATGTATCACATGAGTATGAGTATATATATCCGATCTACAAGCTCACACAACGCGTCTCACAGAGACGTGTTGTGTGAGCTTGTAGATCAGCTATTTTTGGTGTATGTTCCCCCCAGAATAGGGATGCTGAAGTGTTTAAAGTAAACGTCAAGTATGAAGTTATTTGCATGGTTTACGTACCGTAAAATGACATAAAGGTTCTATAAAGTAACAATGCAATTCAGGGGTGCGGTTGACGAAAACGTTATTTTGCCGATCGAGGTGCACTGAGACAAGAATGTTTGAGAACCACTGCTGTACAGACAGTACTGTATGTGTGATTTGTGGTGAATAGTGACCTGACACAGTGTCTCCTCTGACAGCTACTTGTACTGGGCAGACGAGGGCGACAACAACCCACAAATAGGGAGGATAGGGATGGACGGCACCAACAGGAGCATCATAGTGAAGGATGGGATCACGAAGCCCTTTGGCCTGACGTTAGACTACATCAATGATCACATATACTGGAGCACGGAGAACAGCATTGAGTTTGCCAACCTGGATGGAACCAACAGACACACAGGTTACACGCACGCACGCACACACGCACGCACACACACACACACACACACACACACACACACACACACACACACACACAGAGAGATTTTAGTATGGGGATTCATGGATGCCATTTTTACAAATATTTTGGTTAACACAAATCATAGAGAGCCAAATATAGCTGATCTACAGGCTCACAATGCGACGCGTTGTGAGCTTGTAGATCTGCTATTCTTGGTGAGTGACACCGGTGTGCAGTTAAATATGTAAGGCATAATTCACGCACGCACACACACACACACACACACACACACACACACACACACACACACACACTCATACTCACATACTGATATTATTTATTGTGGCCAACATTTTGAAGACACTGTAATTACACAATTCCAGGTCCATTTTACACTCTGTGTTAAAGGAATGCTCCAGATTTGACTGTGTTCAAGAACAGCTTTTGTAAATGTTGTCCATGAGTAGTGGAAAAAAAAGTAATTAAAGCAGTAAGAACATGATTTACTTCAGTACACTACTTCACCAAAACATTGTATATCTTATTATAAATAGTCTTATTGCTACTTCATAATATTCTGACACTTTTGGTTTTGTGTGTCTGTAGTTCTGCGTCGGGACGACTATATCGTTGGTATTACCCTGTTTGAGGAGTACATCTACTGGAGAGACCTCAGCTCCATCTCCAGAGCTCACAAGACTCAGGGAACCAACACCACCACACTCATCAACCTGAACAGTTATGGGGACATCAAGATCTACCACCCATATCAACAACCTGAGGGTCTGTACCACCTACTGTACACAACACTCTCATTATGACTCTGCATAATGTTTTATGATTTATATTAACTGTCTATCATTGTATTATTATCTGATCTGTTTTGAAAAGCATTACCCTATAACAACAACAACAACAACAGCAACAATAATAATAGTCATATTGTAGTAGTAATAGTATTAGTATAGTATAATCGGAATTGGCCACATCGGCCATAAAAATGCCATATTGGTATCGGATCGGTCTCAAAATAATCCAGATTATTTCATTGGTTTACACCAGCAAAATAAATTAAAAATTCTACATTGAATTCATTCATTCATTCACACTTGGAAAAAGAGTTTTGATTGGCTTTGGGCCAAGCCCCTAGAGGACCTATAGGCTTGTTTCCATTGTGGCCCTCTGTATAATATCGGAATTGGTCAGATTTGGTATCGGCAGATATGACCCTGCAAATAGGGAGATCGGATATCGGTCAGTATAATTTCATAACTGTGCACCCCTAAACAGTATTGTAACATAATAGTAGTAGTAGTAGTAGTATTTTATCAGTATAGTAGTAGTATTCAGGGCTCTCATATTCATTACATGTGTACATGTTTTCCTGCAGTGTCTGCTCATCCGTGTCAGACCAACAATGGAGGATGCAGTAACCTGTGTCTGCTCTCACCTGGAGGAGGCTACAAGTGTTCCTGTCCCACCTACTTCTACTTGGCAGCGGACAACAAGCAGTGCATGTCCAGCTGCACTGCCAGCCAGGTGATTCACCTCCAGTTCACTTGTGTTGTACGGGTTTATGTCTTTATAGGTCTCGTGTCTGCTGTCGATAGTCATTCTAAAGATGTGTGTCGTCTCTCCCGTCAGTTTGCTTGTAAGAACTACAAGTGCATTCCGTTGTGGTGGAAGTGTGACACGGCAGATGACTGTGGGGACGGCTCAGACGAACCTGCAGACTGCTGTGAGTAGAGACTCAGAGACTGAAACACATCTTACTACATGTGTTTACACTGATTACACTCAGTATTACTTTGTACTCCAATGTCCTTTAACTGTTTCTGACACCTGCATTAAATAATGTCTAAACAAATGTCTTCTAATTCATGACAGTTTCTTAAAATCCTGTTTCTGTATGTCAGTGGTGCTCAAACCTTTTCATGTCAAGGACCCCCAGAATAATTATGCATTTGGCCGTGGACCCCCATCTGAAAATATGTTGTTCCAGGGACACTTTGAAAGAATATATAGTCAAAGATTTGCGCCACTTTTTCACGATTTAAAAAAAATAGCAGATCTACAAGCTCATAGTGCGGCACTCGGTGTCGTGCTATGAGTGTCACGGTGTGAGTCAAGTTGAGGATAGGACCCAAAAGCAGAATGTGAGGCAGAGGCAGGAACGTCAAGTTCAGTGTTTTTATTGCGACCAAAACAGGAGTCCAGGTACAGCAATTCACAAAACACAGAGGCAGTCGGAAACAAAACTAGGAACACGAGGAACACAGGGAAAGCAAGGGGAAAACTATACTGGGAAAACTAGGGGATCAAACAGGCAAGGCATCAAGGCTACAAAAATACTCACAGGCAACAAAAGCCACAAGGGTACATAAATAGACAAGGACTAACTAGACACAGGTGAAATACAACAGACAAATCAACTAAGGGATTGGCTGGGAGAATAACAGGACACAGGAGGGGAACACTACACTAATCACAGGGTTAGACAAGGCAGGTAAACATGGGCAACAAAGGAAACCAAGAGACACTAGAAAAACAAATTAAAAGGTAAAAGTACACAAAAGTAAAACCCAAAACAAGGAACATAGGGAAACACATCAGGGTGACAGACCAGGTCACGGATCATGACAGTGCCTCCCCCTTAAGCGGTGGCCTCTACCGAGAGACAAACAAATTAACTGACAGACAGTCAAACAGGCGGACAAACAAGCAGTCAGACATAACAGGGGGGTAAAACGGTTAGCAGGGGGACTAAAGGACTGGGGAGTAGACAGACACACAAGAAGACTGGCATACACACTCGCGGACATACAGACAGGGAGACACGCAGATAAACACATAGGGAGATCAGCTAACGGGGTGGTAGGTGGGACAGAGTGGAACAGAGGGGGTCGGGGACTGGACGTAGCCCGGGGAAACTGAGGGCCTGAGATGGGTCTAGCAGATGTAAAAACATGGGAGCTAGTTTGAAAAACTGGGGGAGTAGGGCAACTAGGAGGACAAGCAAGGGGACTAGGAGCTGTGCTGGGTCTGGGGCATGGAGACAGGGGAACCTGTGGACAAGGAGACACAGTCACTAGAAGCGAGGAGCGGGGGTCAGGCGGCACGTCGGCGGGGACAGCCGACGGGGGGTCAGGCGGCAGGACCTCGGCGGGGACAGCCGAGGGGGGGTCAGGCGGCAGGACCTCGGCGGGGACAGCCGAGGGGGGGTCCGGCAGGACCTCGGCGGGGACAGCCGAGGGAGGGTCCGGCAGGACCTCGGCGGGGACAGCCGATGGAGGGTCTGGCAGGATGTCAGCGGGGACAACCGACGGGGGTTCAGGTGGGACTACAGGCGGAGGAGCTGGGGCTGCAGACCAAGGAGCGGGGGCTGTAGACCAAGGAGCTGGGGCTGCAGACGGGGCTGCAGGTCGAGGAACTGGGGCTGCAGGTCGAGGAACTGGGGCTGCAGACAGGGCTGCAGGTCGAGGAACTGGGGCTGCAGACGGGGCTGCAGGTCGAGGAACTGGGGCTGCAGGTCGAGGAACTCGGGCTGCAGACAGGGCTGCAGGTCGAGGAACTGGGGCTGCAGACAGGGCTGCAGGTCGAGGAACTGGGGCTGCAGACGGGGCTGCAGGTCGAGGAGAGCCGGGCAGCGGAGGGCCAGGCATGCTGGGCGGCGGGGAGCCGGGCAGCGGAAGGCCAGGCATGCTGGGCGGCAGAGAGCTGGACAGGCTGGGCGGCGGGGGCTCCTGGATGCAGGCCGGAGGCTCCTGGATTCCGGACGACGAGACACACTGGGAGCCAGTAGACGGAGCCTGGGGAGCAGGCCGGGCAACTGGTGAGGCAGTGGGCTGAAGAACAGGGGAAACTGTAGGGACTGCCTCCCGACAAGGCAATTGGGGGAAAAGGGCACCCCTACTCTCCCACCTGAAAAAAGCTGTATACTTGGCAAATTCAGGATCAGTGTTCCAATAAATAGCAAGCGTCTCCAGGAACTCAGAATCTTCATAGAAAACTGAAGAATATGGGATTCCATAATTATACAATGTTGCAATAATATGCACCACATGTCGACGGGTGCATCCCTCCATTCCGACATGCTGCCATTCCGACATCCCCCCATTCCGACATGCCCCCATTCCGACACATTTTAGTCCCACCATTCCGACACATTTTAGTCCCACCATTCCGACAGTCCACAAATCTTAAATGTATTTTCAAGGCAATTTTTTAAGGGGTGTGTAGCAACTGTAAATAATGTAATAATCAGCTCATAATGTAATTAAAAGACGAGCACATAACTTAATAGATTTTTCTATAATGTAATAATGTGTTACATTAAGAACCTCCACATAGGCGACTCATACTGTGATAAAACTTCATAATGCAATAATGTCTTTATAATATATGAGCTGATTATTACATTATGAGTTTTATTACATTTTAGTCATATTGACCATGATACTGACATGACACTGACATGATACTGACCATGATACTGACATGATACTGACCATGACACTGACCATGACACTGACATGACACTGACCATGACACTGACATGATACTGACCATGACACTGACATGACACTGACATGACACTGACCATGACACTGACATGATACTGACCATGATACTGACCATGACACTGAAATGATACTGACATGACACTGACATGACACTGACATGACACTGACATGACACTGACCATGACACTGACATGACACTGACATAACACTGACCATGATACTGACATGATACTGACCATGATACTGACATGACACTGACCATGACACTGACATGATACTGACCATGACACTGACATGATACTGACCATGATACTGACATGACACTGACCATGACACTGACCATGACACTGACATGATACTGACCATGATACTGACCATGACACTGACATGATACTGACCATGATACTGACATGACACTGACCATGACACTGACCATGACACTGAGACATGACACTGACCATGACACTGACCATGACACTGACATGATACTGACCATGACACTGACATGATACTGACCATGACACTGACCATGACACTGACATGACACTGACATGATACTGACCATGATACTGACATGACACTGACCATGACACTGACATGATACTGACCATGATACTGACATGACACTGACCATGACACTGACCATGACACTGACATGATACTGACATGACACTGACCATGACACTGACATGATACTGACCATGATACTGACCATGACACTGACATGATACTGACATACTGTATAGGCCTATCATCTTCAGAAATAATCAAATATAAGCAGGATAAACCATTTGTACTATAATCAATAAAAAATAAATAAATAATAATAAATAATAATATTTATATTAATATAAATAATACAAATAAATAAATAATAATAAATAAATAGTTGTAAACCATGTCATAATGGTCAGTATCATGTCAGTGTCATGGTCAGTGTCATGTCAGTGTCATGTCAGTGTCATGGTCAGTATCATGTCAGTGTCATGGTCAGTGTCAGGTCAGTGTCATGTCAGTGTCATGGTCAGTATCATGTCAGTGTCATGGTCAGTGTCATGGTCAGTGTCATGGTCAGTATCATGTCAGTGTCATGGTCAGTGTCATGTCAGTGTCATGGTCAGTGTCATGGTCAGTATCATGTCAGTGTCTGGTCAGTGTCATGGTCAGTGTCATGTCAGTGTCATGTCAGTGTCATGGTCAGTGTCATGTCAGTATCATGGCCAGTATCATGTCAGTATCATGTCTCAGTGTCATGGTCAGTGTCATGTCAGTATCATGTCTCAGTGTCATGGTCAGTGTCATGGTCAGTGTCATGTCAGTATCATGTCAGTGTCATGGTCAGTGTTTATATTAATATAAATAATAATAAATAATAATAAATAATAATAAATAACAATAATAAAAAAATAAAATAAATAAAATACATAAAATACATAAAATAAAATAAAATAAAAATAAATAAATAAAAAAATAAAAAAATAAATAAATAAATAAAATAAATAAAAAAATAAAAAAATAAATAAAATAAATAAATATAAATATAAATATAAATATAAATATAAATATAAATAAATAATAATATTTATATTAATATAAATATAAATAATAAATAAATAGTTGTGAAAGTGATCTGTCAGAATGCTGGGACTTTTTCTGCCACGGGTCCCTGTCGGAATGGTGGGACTTTTTTCTGTCGGAATGGTGGAATGTTTAAAAATATGGAGCATACCACCATTCCGACAATTAGAAGTCAATGTAGGAGTGGCAGCATGTCGGAATGGAGAGTGAACACCCATGTGGACACCCAACACCAATGTAAACTGTTTAAAAGGTTAACCAGGATAGGATCATTTAGTCAGTAGGGCGCAAGCCGGTGGAGACGTGAGCCACTGCTGGCTGGTGTGAGTCTATGCTGTTGCTGTAAGCTGTACTTCGTTCGAAATAAACATCATGGAACTTCATCTCGTCTGTGTGCACAATTCTCTCCTGTATGGTAAAATATATACATCAAAACCTCCCTGCTAACCCCAAAGTCTTTCCAAGAAAAGGGCAAGCAGGGCATTGTTTCAGGCTGGAGAGTAGTTTGCATACTTGCAGATCGTATGCTTGCCGGTGCGCTGCCTATAGCAGCCCACAAGCCCTTAATAGGTTCTGTAAGCACTAAGCTTGCTTGCTAGGTCTGGCCTGGAGTAGGCCACACGAAGAGTCTGCTTCAGAGCTTCAATCTTCATCTCTGCACTGGTGGAAGGACGTGCACAAAACTGAATAATGGAGACCATAGTCTGAAGCAACTTACTGAAATCATCCACCTCTGCATCATCTGCTGGGTCCATTCTTGGTTGGTTGGTTCTGTCACGGTGTGAGTCAAGTTGAGGATAGGACCCAAACGCAGAATGTGAGGCAGAGGCAGGAACGTCAAGTTCAGTGTTTTTATTGCGACCAAAACAGGAGTCCAGGTACAGCAATTCACAAAACACAGAGGCAGTCGGAAACAAAACTATGAACACGAGGAACACAGGGAAAGCAAGGGGAAAACTATACTGGGAAAACTAGGGGATCAAACAGGCAAGGCATCAAGGCTACAAAAATACTCACAGGCAACAAAAGCAACGAACCAACGGAGAACTGAAAACACAAGGGTTGACGAGGAATTTACCATCACCAAAGCTCATTTGAAGCTCATTTGAATACATTTAATTCGTCTAGACAACCGTAGCTTTGAAGCTCTAGCCCTTCACATCCCCCCCCCCCCCCCCCCTCTTCCTGTGTCTGCTAGCAGATGGTCACGGGCTTGTGTTGACTTCTACGTCCTGCCCCTGGGTCCACCTCTTCTCACCTGTTCCCCCCCCCCCTTCTTTCCCCTCACACCTTCCACTGTCTGTAAGCAAGACTCTCCTTCTGTTCCACCTTGTGGGTGGGACTAAGACTGTATATAAAGTATACCTCTGTGATTGTATATGAGGCTTGCTTGGGAGAGACCGGCCTGTGAGCCAGGAAGAAGCATCCGTGTATACTGGAGTGCACGTTAATAAAGAATGATCAACAAGGGAACTTGGTCTCACGCGTTTAGTGTCAGAAATCCTGCCATATCAGTTTGGTGTCTAGAAGTGGGGATCCTGTGTCGTCTGAAACTCCGGAAGGACAGATCTACAGAAGGAGTCAATGCTGCATGCATCTTTGTCCATCACGTCAACGAAACGGCTCCAAAGGACAGATCTATGGAGTTTCAACGCCTGGATTTAAAAAAAAACCTGTGGCTACACTGAAACGGTGAGAACCTTCCAGTTTTCCAGACAATTGAAGTGCTAATTCTCATATTTTGCAAAACCTATCTCCTATTGTATAAAATCTAGCCTAGTAGAAAAAAGAAAAAAAAAAAAAAAAAAGAGAAAATAGAGACCTTGTTCAAGTCGCAGCCAAAGAACCGTGCTTGCCAGAGAAGTCGCAGCCAAAGAACCGTGCTTGCCAGAGAAGTCGCAGCCAAAGAACCGTGCTTGCCAGAGAAGTCGCAGCCAAAGAACCGTGCTTGCCAGAGAAGTCGCAGTCAAAGAACCGTGCTTGCCAGAGAAGTCGCAGCCAAAGAACCGTGCTTGCCAGAGAAGTCGCAGCACAAAGAAACGTGCTGCTGTGCAAGTAAGAAAACCGTGTTAAGCATTTATCTGACAGTATTTCAATATGGGAAACAAAAAAAGTGCGCCGGCGGCCACAGAAAAGAAAGAGATGGTTGCAAAATATGAGAAGAAAATTAGTAAGAAAAAGTCAGTACAGACAAATATGACCGCCACAAAAAAGTATTTTCAATGTGGATGGAGGAAGAGACAACTGGAAAATCATATAGAAGAACTTCCAAGGGCAGAGAGCAGACCACTGGCTCCTCAGAAATCTCCTTTGTCTTCACAGCAGGCACTGACTCTCGACCTGGGCTACATGGAAGCCAGTCAATGCCCAGACGGAGAGGAGACGGTGCCTGCAGGAGCCAACGCGGACGGTCCACAGCCTTCAACCAAGAGGAAATCGTCGGACATCGAGGTGGGGAGAACAGAACCAGAACCAGCAGGAGCAGAGCAGCCAGCGACAGACATCGAGGGCAGGGGGACATCTCCTGTGCACAGCGCAGGAGGGCTGCTGACTGCAGGGGCGGAGACGGAGGCTCCTGCGGAGCAGCTCGGGACCAGAGACAGGCCAGAGACAGACGTCGAGGACAAGGGGACATCTCCTGTGCACAGCGCAGGAAGGCTCCTGACTACAAAGGCGGACCTTTTCGGGACCGGAGACAAGCCAGCGACAGACGTCGAGGACAAGGGGACATCTCCTGCGGAGGCGCTGGAGCCTACCTACACGACCCTAATCGTCAAAGCAGCGACGGACGTCGAGGGTGTCAAGAATCTACTCGTTCAACAGGCGGTGGGAGAGGAGTGCACACTCATACGCCCAGAGAGGGTTCCGGCGGGCCAACCAGTGAAGGAGGAGATGACCAAAGTACCGGCAGTTGCGTTCCGTAAGTTTTTACACGCACTGTCAGAGTTGGCAGGAAAGGAGAGGTTCACGCCTCCATTCCTTAAATCTAAGGCCAGAAAGATGCCTTTATTTTCCGATCCCGATGGAAAGAAAAAGAAGGTGAAATGGAAATGGAAGACATTTTTCGGAAGTCTGCTGAAGAGTAGCATGACTTGCCCACCACCGCCTCAACACACACACACACACACACCCCTATCAGAAGATGGCCGCCGATGCAGCCAGGGGAAAAGGTGTCCCATTGCAGCTGTCAAGAACAGTGAGAGGCAGTGGGATTGATCTTTGTTGTTAAAACAATTGTATTGTGCAATTGTGAAAATAGTTGTTTGGAATATATGATGTTTTCTGGGTTATTTGTTATGTTATAAGTTTGCTGTGCTAAATCAACAGGGTACTGTATTAGTATCATTTTTAGGGATTTCTTGGATCCTTTGTAAAATTAGATAGGTTAATTTGGATTGTTAAGCCTACAGGATTTATAGTCTACACATAAGTGAGTTGACCTTAGGGACGAAACCACTGGCACTGTTGAGTGATTGAGTGCACATACTGGTGTCAGGTCACTGAATATTTTCCCTAAGTCAGTCTAAAAAAAAAATATGTGTAGTTTGTCTATAAATGTGGGGACAAAGACACTGCACATAACTTTATGGAAAGTATTGCTACAATTACAAGTTGATTTGAAGTTATGTGAAGCTGCTCGAGAACGAGGACTGAACTTCACATATGACAACATGCACAAAAGTTCAACAAAAAATCGCATTGACGCAGCTTCTCCGACATCATGAAGAGCTAAACCGTGACACACTCACTGGTAATTTGTGGTATCTGATGGTTATCTGTTGATGATGGGTATTGCTGTATGCGTAGGCCTTTGTGTCATCCCTTTGCTTAAACCATGCTTACAATGTATTTTGTTCAAATGTATTATGATGTATTATTTTGATATTGATGGAAAATTCAAATTATTGTTTAATTAAGCTGTTGTTTTAATTAACAAGAGGAAGGATTTGACGAGGAATTTACCATCACCAAAGCTCATTTGAAGCTCATTTGAATACATTTAATTCGTCTAGACAACCGTAGCTTTGAAGCTCTAGCCCTTCACATCCCCCCTCTTCCTGTGTCTGCTAGCAGATGGTCACGGGCTTGTGTTGACTTCTACGTCCTGCCCCTGGGTCCACCTCTTCTCACCTGTTCCCCCCCCCCCATTCTTTGCCCTCACACCTTCCACTGTCTGTAAGCAAGACTCTCCTTCTGTTCCACCTTGTGGGTGGGACTAAGACTGTATATAAAGTATACCTCTGTGATTGTATATGAGGCTTGCTTGGGAGAGACCGGCCTGTGAGCCAGGAAGAAGCATCCGTGTATACTGGAGTGCACGTTAATAAAGAATGATCAACAAGGGAACTTGGTCTCACGCGTTTAGTGTCAGAAATCCTGCCATATCAGGGTACATAAATAGGACTAACTAACTAGACACAGGTGAAATACAACAGACAAATCAACTCAGGGATTGGCTGGGAGAATAACAGGACACAGGAGGGGAACACTACACTAATCACAGGGTTAGACAAGGCAGGTAAACATGGGCAACAAAGGAAACCAAGAGACACTAGAACTACAAAATAAAAGGTAAAAGTACACAAAAGTAAAACCCAAAACAAGGAACATAGGGAAACACATCAGGGTGACAGACCAGGTCACGGATCATGACAATGAGTCCTTTTTGAGTCCATTTTAAAACAACCAACATCCAACAGACCATACAAACAATGTAAAATAATAATAATAATAATACATTAATAAAATAGCCTACTAATGTAAACAATTAAAAACAAATGGCTTCTAAATTCTAAAAGTTTTCTGTGAAACCTGTGTCAGTGGTGCTCAACATTTTTCAGGTCAAGGACCCCCAGAATTATCTGTATTTCGCCGTGTACCCCCATCTGAAAATATGTCTTTCCAGGGACCAGGGGAAGATTTGAGTTAAAAACGTTCGCTCTGAACGAATATATATTTAAAGATTTGCGCCACATTTTCACAATTTTTCAAAATGAGCCGATCTAGATAGAAAAATGCGTAGATCCGTGAACACTTAATAGTTAAAAAGGAGGAAAACTTTATTAAACCGACATGCTTCGACCTATACCAGTCTTGTCGGTTTCATATGTGTTATCCCGATTGAGACCCCCAAGGATGCCCCCGGGGGGGGCGGCACGATTCAAATGAGACCACCCCCATCCAAAACGGTTGAGAAATGACAGAGTTACCATTTGGGGGTTCCCCCCCCAATTTTTTTTATAAATAAATAAAATTAACTTAAAAAAAAAAAAAAAAACGGCCGGCCGACCCTTAAAACGACCGGCCGGCCCTTTTAACGACCGGCCGGCCCTTTTAACCGGCCTACCCGCCGGCCGGCCCTTTTAAGACCGGCCGGCCTTATAACGACCGGCCGGCCCTTTTAAGACCGGCCGGGCAGGCTGGCCTGGGCCGGGACGGCAAAACGGATTCTGCCCTTGCTGGAGGTCCAGGAGCACCTTTTTACTAATTTTATATTTTGTATACCTGCACACCTCCTGAGCGCCGGGTTGGTTCCTTTCCTCTGCATAGTCACATTTGTATTTCCATTTGTAGCAACCCTTGGTGGCCGATTAGAATACATCTTTCAGGGTATTTTTAGGTACTTATGTCATCCTGCGAGTTTAGTGATGATTGGTCCAACAACAGTGGTAACCTTGCACAGCAGCTGGCCTCATGCATCACAGTTTATCTGGTAAGACATCAGCTTATGTAGGATACTTCTGTCTGAAATCCAGGTGATAATAAATGTCCTTTAACGACACACAGCAGAGATGTTTCGTACTCACTGTAGCCTATACTGTTTGATGGTGGCCGTTTTAAGTTTTGAACTATAGGCTATACATGAGATGAAGTAATACTATACCGTAATGTACCGTGAACAATCCTCAAATATGAAGTGCGGCAGGAACAATGTACCCCTCACTTTGTTCCTGACGCACTTCATATTTGAGGATTGTTCACGGTAGTGAAACAAAATGTGTCGTCCGTCCACTATACCATTTGAAACTTAGTTAAAATAGCTATATTCCAGGAACAGGCACAAAGCAGATATCCACCAATACAAATATACACATAGTTTGGGGAGTGGGACAACGTCGCTGCACAACACATGTAGTGTCGCTCTCTAGCTGATTGAAACACATGTATTTTAGTGGTGGGCCGTCAGGGCCAGCAAGGCCTTCTCTGCTGGCCGTGCACTTTCCTGATGCAGAAATGTATATTCTGCATCAGGAATATAAGTTTTTCTTTTTAACTAATATTATATATTGTATTTATTTAGCTGCCACTGCACTTTTTCTCACTCAGACAGGCTGGATGCTCTGCTTCCATTCTGTGCAGGTACAACAGCGCTTGGTTTTTTTTTAACCAATTATTTATTTCCTTTTGTTGTCTCCGGGTAAGGCCTTCATAAACTCCACTGAATCCCCTTGCTGTTGAAATGAATGGGAGCAATATAGAGATTGACAGGTTCCTTAGCCAATCAAATTTCAAGTTTTCCCTGCTGGGCGTCTTCTTTCAAGTGCCAGGGCCAGCTAGCTGGCCTTTGGTGACGTTAACGTCTTGCTTGGATCCCATCGCTGTTCCCATCTGATTCTGATACTCATTCTGAGGTGGGCATTGACTGTGTGGGTAGTTGTCATGATCCAAGGGATCCAGGGAATGTTTTGATTGTACGACCTTTGATTCAAGAGTTACGGGCCGAAATGTAACGCCCGACCAGGTGGAGACAATGTTATTTGAGTATGAATGAATGAATGAATGAATTATTTTCGTGTCATGCCACTTTGGCCCATCCCATATGGGATTATATGACACATTTCACAGAATACACTGAATACAACTGACACTTCCTGTTCATATATATTTGTAAATTATTCGAACAAACAAACAAAGAAAAGAAAACATGTAAATGGCCCTCCTCCTCCTCATTGACCAGGCCTTCTCAAGGAATGAGGCAAATGAAAAAGTGTACTTTTGAAACAGGCGCTTCAGTCTCTCGAAGTCCTCCAACAAATACAAATTCATGGTTTGGGTCTATCTTATTAAAAAGTCTCTCCCTAATGGAGTTGTAGAATGGACAGTAAAAAACAAAATGCATTTCATTTTCGATTTGCTTTAGATCACACAGACTACATAGTCTATCCTCCTCCACCGTGCCTACATATCTACCTGTCTCAATATGCAGACCAAGTATGCCAGCTCTAATTTGGGCACACAAGGATCGTTTTTTCTTTGACATATTATACTGTACATAGTTTTCTGTCTCGTAGACCTGTTTTATCTCACAGTATGTGCGGAGATTTAGTTTACACCATATATCCAGCGCCCATCTATCGTTTACACCCTGAAAAATAATTGATTTTATTACCTTAACCTCTACTTGTTGTTTACTATAATAGTAGAGTAATAGAGACAATCCACGTTCTCTGTTGTGAAGCTAATTGATTGTGTTATTTTTTTCCCTTCAGCTCTCCAGGCTGAACAAACACACAACACAGTAACAACAACAACAGGTAAACAAAGATTACAAATCATCATAGATTATAGATAGACCAAGAGCTTCTTTTAATTAAATATCTCTCTCTCTTTCTCTCTCTCTCTCTCTCTCTGACGTCACGCGGTGTCGGGTGTGTGAGTGAGTGGCTGCGTGTGAGAGACGCTGCTGGATGATAGCTCTGTTTAACCCCTGTCCTTTTTTCCCCAAACTGTACTGTACTGCAAAAAGGTAAGAAGAGTTAAGTTATAAAAGCTGGCTGCGGGGGGGAGGGAGGTGCAGGGAGAACGCCATCCATGTCCATTAAACATGGTGTGAGAATTGCCTCTGAGCCCCGCTTCACTGTGGAGGAGGTCTTGTTGGCTGTTGGCGAACAAGTGGGACATGAAAAAATATCATATGGTTCGCGCATGAACAAAGCGGTGGTTGTGTTTCTAACGGAGGAGCTGTTTGTCCATGCGTTGGTAGGAACGGGGTCATTTTAGACGAGAGTCTCGTCAATGTCACTCCTCTGGCTGTACCGTCAACACGGGTTACGGTGTCAGGAGTGCCCCCGTTCATTCCGAACGAAGCACTGGAGAATGAGTTAAAGTGCTTTGGAAAGTTTGCTACGGGGTTCAGGCATGTCCGCCTGGGGTGCAGTGATCCCCGTACATGTACAGTCTCTGAGGAGACAAGCGTTCAGGTACCTAAGCTGCCCAACGCAAACACTTGATGCGTCATTTAAAGTGAAATATGAAAGTGGCTACTACACGGTGTATGCAAGCACCGGAAATATGAAATGTTTTGATTGTGGCGACGTGGGCCACAAGCGTGCGGGTTGTCCCCACTCTGACAGGCAGGCCGGCGGCGCTGCGGGTCGCACACCGCCCCCTGTTAGGAGGGGGGGAGCGACCAGCACACCGCGCGTCGCGCCAGCCAGGTTAACACCCCCAGTAGCCGCACCACGCTCCCCGACGAGCATACGGAGTGTTGTAGGTGCTTCTGATTCAACGGAAGGCACACAACGTGTTGAAAATGATAATGCAAGAGAAGGTGCTCCCACTATGCCCAATGTCCCTGATGACAGGGGGGGAGGAATACAAGCTGAGACTGGGCAGTCTGCAGCTGACAATGAGCAACCTAGTACTAGTAGTGGGTCAGAAATAAACAATGTACAGGGAAATAGCCACAGCAAGGAAGTCAGGACAGGGGAGGAGACTGGTGAAAACAGAGAGAGAGTGGTCTTGCCCAGCTCAGGAGTAACCAGTGTGGAGGTGGACTCACCACCACAGGGTGATTTTGAAAATGAGTTGGAGAATAATGAGGATGATGATGATGAAGAGATGCAAGAGGAAGATAGCTCACAACTCTCTTCCTTTCTAGCACAAAAAGAAAAATCACTCTACTCATTAGATGAGATTAATCAATTTTTGGACTCAACATATGGAAAACAATCTGTTGAAGTGAGTGACTATTTCCCTGATATAAAGAAATTTACCAGAACTGTGAACATAGTGAGACAGGTAACCTATTATGATCAACTGAGTAAACAAAAAGGGTTCAGATTAAACAAAATTATGACTAAAATGAAGAAAGGGAAGACAAATGTACGTCGCTTACGTAAATGAATATGGGTGAACCACATAAGGGTGTTTTCTCTACGTTCTCGGCTTTTACTGTTGTTTCCCTACTTTTTCTCTTTCTTATGGATGGTTTGAGAATAGGGTCGCTAAACATAAATGGAGGCAGGGTGTCATGATCTGTCACTCCACAGACCATGTCACCTCCCTGGCTACTCCCTCATTTCCATCCCATTCACTCACCTGCTTCTAACTCCCTCGTCATTCCACCTGTGAACAATTCCTCAATCAACCTTCCCCCTATAAGACTGGACTCATGACAAACATTCAGTGTCAGTTCATTATTTGTTGTAGCAGATGCATGTTCCTGGTTTTCCTGTTGTTCCTGGTTTTTGACAGTTTGGACATTTTCTGATTTGATTCCTACGTGCTGCTCTAGTGTGAGTTTTTGTCCTGTTTTCCTGAAATCTACTGTTGTAAGATTTATGCCTGGATTCCAGAGTTTCATCTTCATTGTCAGATATTTTGATTTATTAAATACTTTGAATTAGACACCGTTCCTGTGACTCTGCATTTTGGGTTCATCACTCTGCTGCCGCTTAACACAGGGACAGAAATAAGAGAGGATTGTTAAGTGAATTGAGCACCGCAAAACTTTTTAGATGTTGTTTTCTTGCAGGAGACACACAGTACTCATGATAATGTGGTTGACTGGGGGTTGAGTTGGGAAGGTCAACACTTTCATGGCCATGGTACAAACCTCAGTGCAGGAGTAGCAATACTTTTCTCACCAGGACTAAGCATGACAGATGTTTCGTTCTCCCAAGTGGAGCAAGGAAGGGTCATCATAGTTCAGGCCACGATAAAAAATACACTTTTTACTTTTATAAATGTTTATGCATACACCTCAGGTACAGAGCGTGTCAGGCTGTTTAACTCATTAAATAATATTATTGGACAGTATACAAGTAACTCCTTGGTGGTGTTTGGAGGAGATTGGAACTGTACACTTTCTTTTAATGTAGACCGTACAGGAGAAGAGCCTCACCCCCAGTCAGCGTCAGTTCTATCCAGTGTTGTCACACAACATGGACTGAAGGACGCATGGAGAGAGTTACACCCAGCCAGCAGACAGTATACTTGGACTAAGGTCTCTGAGGGTAGGATCAGTGCTGCCAGACTTGACAGGATATATGTTAATACAAACTACAGTAACAGGGTTAGGAAAGCTGCCATAACCCCGGTGGGTTTCTCTGATCACCACCTGGTGATGGTGGAAATATCTTTGTCTGTACCAAAAATACGCAGCCCATACTGGCATTTTAATGTACGGTTAACAAACAATTTTGTAATTTTTTTTCTTGTTTTTGGAAAGGAAAAAAGAATGCATATGAAAACATTGTATCATGGTGGGAGGTCGGAAAAGTACAAATTAAGATTTTTTGTCAACAATACACTGCACACACAGCAGCGACACAAAAGAATATAATGGAGAAACTGGAAGAAGAGATAAAACGAGTGGAGAAGGACATGATCAATAGGGGGGATCCCAGCTATGACACACAGCTGGGAAGGAAAAAACAATGTCTAGCCCATCACCTGCAACAAAAAGCAAAAGGAGCATTGATAAGGGCAAAGATTTCCACCCTAAAGGATATGGACGGTCCAACTTCTTTCTTTTTTAAGCTAGAAAGGAAAATAAAAAAACAGAATCTTATGCTCCACCTCAAACGTCCTAATGGGGAAATTACAACAGACTCAAAAGAGATGAGAAAAATGGCAATGGACTTTTACAAATAACTTTTTAGCACTGAGGAATGTGACCCAGTCTCAGTGAATGAGATCCACAAAGACTTACCTAAACTAACACCTGAACAAACGGCAAGACTGGACTCTGATATTAAAAAAGAGGAAGTTACTGCAGCAGTGGGAGAGCTAAACTCAGGGAGCTCACCTGGTATAGATGGGCTGCCTGCAGAGTTTTATAAATGTTTTTGGGAATTATTTAAAGATGATTTGTATGATGTTTTTAAGAGTTGTTGTGAATCCGGGATGCTCCCTGTGAGTTGCACGAGAGCAGTCCTCTCTTTGTTGCCAAAGAAAGGAGATCTTGGTCAGTTGAAAAATTGGAGGCCAGTCTCATTGTTATGTACAGATTACAAATTCCTGTCAAAATGCCTCGCCAATAGACTAAAGAAATACATGGACACAGTCATACATGCAAATCAAACATACTGTGTGCCCGGGCGCACAATAATGGACAATTTATTTTTAATTCGAGACATTATTGATTTGTCCGAAACTCCTTTCAATTGATCAAGAAAAAGCTTTCGATAAAGTGGACCACAACTATTTATTTAAAACACTGGAAGCCTTTGGAATAGGAAATTAATTTGTATCATGGGTTAAGCTTCTGTATTCAGGAGCATCTGTGGTGTTAAAGGTGGGAGGCGGACTCAGCCGTCCTGTGAGAGCATACAGGGGGATAAGACAAGGGTGTCCGCTATCAGGCCAGCTCTACTCGTTTGCAATTGAACCGTTACTGCACAGACTTAGGAAAGGCCTAGCGGGGTTCAGGTATCAGGGTGTAAGGGACCAGAGTGCTGTAGCTCTATCGGCATATGCAGATGACATAACAGTTGTGATCAATAGACAGGAGGATGTGGAGTGTCTTACAAAGAGCCTGGCATTATATGAACAATCATCATCAGCAAAGGTGAATTGGGAGAAATGTGAGGGCTATGCCCTGGGTCAGTGGCAAGGCAACAGACTACCAACACTGCCGGCATCATTACATTGGAGTACAGAGGGGATGAAATGTTTAGGAGTCTTTCTTGGAAATTCAAATTTCCAAAAGAAAAATTGGGAGGGGATGATAGAGAAGATGTGCGCCCGATTGTCTCAATGGACATGGGTCCTGCCACAGCTGTCCTACAGGGGGAGAGTGCTGGTTGCAAACAACCTGATCGCTTCGATGTTCTGGCATCGGTTCACTGTGTTGGAGCCACCTGACACACTGCTAAAGGAGATTCAGAGGAGACTAGTGATTTTTTTCTGGGGGGGGACAGCACTGGACTAGGGCATCCGTGTTGCTCCTGCCTTTGGCCGAGGGAGGTCAAGGGCTAATCGACCTACGCAGCCGCGTCTCAGCTTTCCGACTACAAACTGCACAGCGTCTCCTGTATAGGAAGGATGTGGTGTGGACAGACATAGCATGCACGCTGCTGAGGACCGTACAACGCCTAGGCTATGACAGACACCTCTTCACACTAGACTTGGACAAGATGGATATATCGGGCACTACTGTTTTTTATCAATCCGTTCTACGAGCTTGGAAAACAATTCTGAAAGCTCGTAGGAACGCAACACAGACTTACAGTCAAGCACTAGAGGAACTACTCTTTTACAACCCCGTTATCCAGAGCAGGATGCTAAAATCAACCTCAGTTGGAAGAACATTAATAAGCGCAGGACTGGTGAAACTAGCTGATCTGAGATTGGGAAGAGACTGGAAAACAGCGGAAGACCTCAGTGAGCAGACTGGGCTGAGGTCTGTTCGGCTCCTGCAGCGTCTGTTAGGTGAGGTGATCTGTTCACTACCCGGCCCACTCAGAGAGACATTGGGAAGAGAACCTGAGAGTGAACAGGATGAAAGGAGTTGGGAGTTTCCAGTCCTAGAGGTCTCTGCGGCAGTAGAGGAAGGAGAGGAAGAGGAAGGCTTACTCCTCTCCTTTTCAACACCAAAGCTGGGTGACATACGTGAACTGTCCAGCAAGACCCTATATGCTGTGAGTGTCAAGGTCATCAACAAGGACACACTGGTGGGAGTACGGGAGTCGAAGTGGTCAGAAGTACTTGCACCAGGCTCCTCCCCACGGGGCAGCTGGAGGTCCATGTACAAAGCTCCAGTGGAGAAACGCACAGCGGATCTGCAGTGGAGAATAGTGCATGGGGCCGTGGCTACAAACAGACATGTGGCACACATTGACTCTAGGGCCAGCAGAAGTTGTCCTTTTTGTCAGGAGGAAGAAACACTTGAACACCTATGGTTAAGGTGCCCAAGGCTTGGTAGTCTGTTTGCGATGCTACATAGATGGTTCGACAGTTTTAATGAAGAACTAAATGACGAAATGTTTATTTTTGGACCAAAGTATAGAGCATCACAAAAGAGACGAGTGGGCCTGCTGAACTTTTTACTTGCGCAGGTAAAGATGAGCATCTGGCTCACTAGGAGGAACAGAATACAAGGAGCAGGGTCAGTAGACCCAGAACTCATGGCAAAAGGACTGATAACAGCTCGTCTCAGAATAGAGTTTGCATACTACAAACTGATCTCCTGTCTAGAACAGTTCGTTGAGATGTGGGGACATGATAACATCTTGTGTAGCATTGAGCAAGAATCACTGGTTTTATCTCTTTAAGAGGAAAAAAAAAAAAAAAAGGGTTTTAATATTATTGTGAATACCCAAAGCATGAAATTTCTAGAAATATCCTGAAGAATATGTGAGTGTACACAAAAGGCTTCGTTAAAGGTCTCTCTCTCTCTCTCTCTCTCTCTCTCTCTCTCTCCAGAGTCTGTGAGGTTGGTGAATGGGACCAGTGTGTGTTCAGGCAGAGTGGAGGTGCAGTCTAACCACTCGTGGGTCTCAGTGTGTGAAGATGACTTTGACCAGCAGGACGCAGAGGTGGTCTGTAGGGAGCTTGACTGCGGGGCTCCTTCAGTCCTCCAGGGGGCGCTCTATGGAGAAGTGAACGCTTCAATGTGGACCACAGAGTTCCAGTGTGAAGGCAGTGAGTCTGTTCTCCTGGACTGTAGAACCTCAGACTCAACTAGAAACACCACCTGCTCACCTGACAAGACTGTTGGACTCACCTGCTCAGGTAATAATAAAAATCACACCTGTGTGTAAGTGAGGGGCGCTCTTATCATCATACATACATCATCACAATCCGGCCAATTACAATTTGCGTCCTCAATTTTGTCTTTACACACTTTTGTCTTCAATGTTTGTGTAAACACTAAAAGCTGGACATAGCTGGACAAAAATAGGACAAAGGTTACATGCTTTACAAACAAAAATCTTATTTGAAAATGTGAAGTGAGGGGCACATCAGCATGACGCAAAATTAGACACATTGTCTATTTGCTCAGACACTATGACACAACTATGGACACAGACTCTGGCCGTGGGAGGGGCTAGAATCAGTTAAAACAGAAAGCAAACACAAGGATGTGATTTCGATAGCCTGACATAACAACTACACTCTTTGTTAGGATGTTTTTGTAAGGAAAAGTAATAGTACTTTGTTTTACTGTACTTACGGTATTCTCACTTGTCTCTGTACAGGGCCTGATGATGTTAGGTTGGTGGGAGGAAGCAGTAACTGTACTGGTGGACTGGAGATCAAACACCAGAGAGAATGGAGACAAGGGGTTGGTCTGTCTGTCTGGAACCTGAAGGAAGCATCTGTAGTGTGTCGGCAGATAGACTGTGGCTCTGCTCTGTCGACACAGAGGAGTTCTGCTGGTCGTACTCGTGTATGGTCGATTATATCTTCCTGTGATGGTACTGAGTCTTCATTGAGGGAGTGTGGAGCAATGATGTCTGACTGGTCCTCTGACAGTCTGGAGGTGATCTGTTCAGGTAACACAAACAATACTTCAACAATAACAGTAATCTGTACAGTATGCTATTTAATTGATCTGGCTTGTCTGTCTGTCCCCATACGTCTGTCCATCCGTTGATTCATGTCTATCTGTGTGCGTGCGTGCGTGTGTGTGTGTGTGTGTTATGTATTTGCTGTATTACCGTGTTGTTCTTGCTTACTGTAAATCGCTCTGGATTAATTTAACCCAATTAGACCTGAAGACTATTTTATAAAAAACCTACGTTTCTATGTCAGTGGTTCTCACACTATTTCATATCAAGGACCCCCAGAAATATATATGTACAGTATGTGGCTGGCATATCTGAAAATATGTTGTTCCAGGGACCCCGCAGAAGCGAACATATGAAATAAAAACGTTTGCTCTGAAATAATTTAAATCCAAAGATTTGCACACGTTTTTGTTGTTGTGTGTGTGTGTGTGTGTGTGTGTGTGTGTGTGTGTGTGTGTGTGTGTGTGTGTGTGTGTGTGTGTGTGTGTGTGTGTGTGTGTGTGTGTGTGTGCGTGCGCGCGTGTGTGTGTGTGTGTGTGTGTGTGTGTCCTCATGTTTTCATCTGTTGTAGCCTACCTTTAATGAATGAAAATGTTGAACACACTTTGTCTCTCTCTCTCCAGAGTCAGTGAGGTTGGTGAATGGGACCAGTGTGTGTTCAGGCAGAGTGGAGGTGCAGTCTAACCACTCGTGGGTCTCAGTGTCTGAAGATGACTTTGACCAGCAGGATGCAGAGGTGGTCTGTAGGGAGCTTGACTGTGGGCCTCCTTCAGTCCTCCAGGGGGCGCTCTATGGGGAATTGAACGCTTCGATGTGGACCAAAGAGTTCCAGTGTGAAGGCAGTGAGTCTGTTCTCCTGGACTGTAGAACCTCAGACTCAACTAGTAGAAACACCACCTGCTCACCCGACAAGACTGTTGGACTCACCTGCTCAGGTAATCAGGGACATGCAGAGGGACCAGGAGAGCCAGGGCTGTGGCCTGAGTATTTTCTTTTTTACTACCCAGATTTAGAGGAATATCTCATTTTAAATGAACACTAGGAATCTAGAACAAATTGTAACCAGTGCAATGATGCAGTAAAGCCAATATACTCAAACAAAAGTAATAGTTAAATACATTAATGAAACAAACAACGTAAATTTTATTTCATTGGCATGACTACGATGGGCCGCAGAGACATGAAGCAGGGGCCACTTGTGGCCCGCGGCCCGCGGGTTGAGTAGGTGTTAAAACACCCACCTGACCCATCTCCTCTGCCTCCTCCTCCTATGACAGTAGCGTATCATTTCAATAACTTTAATTAGCATTCTTTTCAACATCATGTGTGTGATTTGCTTTAAATGGTAAATGGTGCTTTTATCCAGAGTGCTTTACATAGATTGTGCATTACATTCACCCATTCACACACACATTCACACACCGTACCGATGGCAGAGTTAAGGTCCCCACACACCGAGCGTGTTTTTCGGATTTTTAACTGCGTTTCTATTGATTTTCCGAAAAACGCGGCAGGTGTGCAACCACCTTTAGTGTCTAATCTACTTAGAACCTACACTAACTCTGGGGGAACCCGGCATCGAACCGGCTACTCTACCGGCCACTCTACCCCTTACTCTGATTCAGGTTGATAGATATTTTTGGAACGTACCGGTGGTGCTTTCTGTGTCCCCTGCAGGACAGACTGTGTGTAAGACTCGGCCACAGTTTTCACAAACTTATCCGGTATCCTATTGATCCGACTCCGAGTATGTGTAGCATCTTTTGTGTCGATTACTTAAAATGAAAGTAATGCATTTTCTAATTTAGCTTTTGTTTTTACTGCTTACTTTCATCTCTGTACAGATGTCAGGTTGGTGGAAGGAACCAGTAACTGTGCTGGAAAACTGGAGATGAAACTCCATGATGGGTTGAGACCAGTGGATGATTCTGACTGGACCCTGCAGTCATCATCTGTAGTGTGTAGACAGCTAGGCTGTGGTTCTGCTGTTTCATCAGTAAGACTGGTTGGTTCTACAAATCAACCTGTATGGTGGATAACATCTCCCTGTGTTGGCTCTGAGTCTTCACTGAAGGACTGTGGAACAAATGCGTCTTATACTTCAGCCCACAGACTGGAGGTGATCTGTTCAGGTAACACCTGTTCAGGTGTCTGTCTGTCTGTCTGTCTGTCTGTCTGTCTGTCTGTCTGTCTGTCTGTCTGTCTGTCTGTCACACAGAACACACACCTCCCTTGCCACTGAGGGCTACACGTTCTTTACTTGTATTAACCTAAAGTACGAAATAAAGTACCACCAACAAAATGCTCACATATTAATAGGTTGGCGAGTCCTGACTGTCCATTACAGAGACATGTTAGGAATTATGAATACACAAAAGTTAGTTATTACATTACGACAACTCCTTATTTGTGCGCAGTGATGTTGGAAAATGTATTCTTTTTTTGTGACCAACTTTTTATTTTGTTTTTGTTTTTAAAAGAACCCCGGGTTAGCACAGACATTACAGGAGAGGGAAACAACAATGGTGCATACGTATGAAATAATACATGTTTCTTTTTCTTTTTTTGACAATTATGATGGAAACCAAAACAAAACGTGGCAATGATGTTTTAACAAACAGACAAGAATTGGTCAGACTTTGTTTACAGGAGTACAAGTATTCAACCTAACGGAGTCCTGATTTAACCTTTTGTGCCGCTGTGAGTAGGGCTTGGATGGAATCTGACCTTGCTCCCTGTGCTCGAGCACTGGAGGCCTCCAAACTCAAGACGTCATAGTAGGATATTTTCCAACGGTGGATGCTAAGGTTATGGGGCGGTTTCCATCTCAAAATGTATTCTTGAATGATCTCAACTAAGATCCCCACTCTTAAAAAAATGGCATTTCAGAGATGAGCGGAGCAGTCCTGGAAAAGTGTAATGTCCTATGATTAAAATGATCTCTCTCTCTCTCTCTCTCTCTCTCCAGAGTCAGTGAGGTTGGTGAATGGGACCAGTGTGTGTTCAGGCAGAGTGGAGGTGAAATCTAACCAGTCGTGGGTCTCAGTGTGTGAAGATGACTTTGACCAGCAGGATGCAGAGGTGGTCTGTAGGGATCTTGGCTGCGGGGCTCCTTCAGTCCTCCAGGGGGCGCTCTATGGAGAGGTGAACGCTTCGATGTGGACCAAAGAGTTCCAGTGTGAAGGCAACGAATCTGCTCTCCTGGACTGTAGAACCTCAGACTCAACTAGAAACACCACCTGCTCACCTGACAAGACTGTTGGACTCGCCTGCTCAGGTAATAATAATCATAACTAGAAAAGAACATTTCACATAATGTGACTGGTTTGTGGTCACCTGCAGCCTGGCATCATTCACTTCCCTGTGCAGTGAGTGGAATGTACTCTAGCTGCAGACACTGTCATGTCTGTGATTACTTTGATTCTGATGGGATGAGAAATCACATCCAATATAAGCACATGGTTGTGAATCACCAAGGTGGTAAAACAGGAGCTATTTAGGCTATTACCTTGTACTTCCTGCTGCCACCGTAGTCCAATTGAATTGTGGAATTGAAGAAGTAATCCAGCACCGCACCACAAGGCACAAGGCACCGCAAATATGTTATGCTTAGGGCACCCAAATGGCCAGCAGCGGCCCTGATTACCTCTATAGTAATGTCATCAAGGGAGACTTGTCCAATATTTCACATGTCATCCTGATTGGATAAGATTGACCTCTACTATATTGTCCTGTGCTCAGAGGAGCACATATTTCTAGTTTAAAGCATGAAAATGACATTGACATTGATTCTTCCCATTATTGACTACGCAGATGTTGTGTATCAGAACACAACTGACTCTCATCTTAAACCTCTAAAGGTTTTATACAACTCCCTGTGCAGGTTTGTATTGAGATGCCCATATGATACCCACCACTGCCTCATGTACAAATCACTCAATTGGCTGCAGCATAAATCAAGACGGCAACTACACTGGTATCTCTTCACTTATAAATGCATTTATTTTAGGTGCCCTGATTACTTAAAACAGTACCTGGCTCAGTCTACCTCATCCTATCCACTAAGACATCTTCAATACCCTTACTTTAAAATCCCCAAAATCTCCAATGTGGTTGGGCGGAGGTCTTTCTCCTACAAAGCCCCATTCGATTGGAACAACCTCCCTCTAGATCTTAGATCCATCTCATCATATAGTAGCTTCAGGACCTCCTTACATTCACATCTAGACTCAACTTGTCTTTGCTTCTAACCTGACTGTAACCTTTTATGACCCTGAAATATTTGCGCTGTGACCTTATCTACACTGTGTATTATGTGGTGGTTGGTGATTTAGGTGGAAGATGGTGAGCAAGCTATTTGTGTATATATGTATGTATTTGTTTATCTGTTTGTATCTGTGTACTGCATATTTTGTGTATTTGTGTACAGTATGCTTTTCTGTATTTTGTTTTTTATGGGTCCCTCTTGAAAATGAGATGCTGCATCTCAAGGGGCTGTCCCTTCAATAAAAATCTGAAATCTGAAAAATTGCTAGCCTGAGATAAAACAGTAAAATACCAACTATACTTGTAATTCGCATTCCTATTTAACAATGAAAGTAATAGTAGTTTATTTTCTTTTTCTCCACTGTACAGAGCCTGGTGACGTCATGTTGGAGGGAGGAACCAGTAACTGTTCTGGTATCCTGAAGGTAAAACACCAGGAAGAGTGGAGACCAGCAGGTTCTATTTATGACTGGAACCTGAAGTCATCATCTGTAGTGTGTAGACAACTTAACTGTGGCTCTGCTGTTTCAACACAAAGGAGGTCTGATGCAACCGTTGAACCTGTGTGGAAGATTCCATGTGTTGGATCTCAATCTTCACTGAGGGAGTGTGGAACAAAGGAGTCTCGTAATTCCACTGAGAGACTGGAGGTGTTCTGTTCGGGTAAAACACATAAACAGTGACCTCCACTCAACTCTGCGTGTGTGCGTGCATGCGCAGCACATGCGTGTTTAATAAGATACATGTACATTGACACCCCCCTTCTCTCCCTCCTCCCCCCCCTCTCTCTCTCTCTCTCTCTCTCTCTCCAGATTCTGTGAGGTTGGTGAACGGGACCAGTGTGTGTTCAGGCAGAGTGGAGGTGAAATCTAACCAGTCGTGGGTCTCAGTGTGTGAAGATGACTTTGACCAGCAGGATGCAGAGGTGGTCTGTAGGGATCTTGGCTGCGGGGCTCCTTCAGTCCTCCAGGGGGCACTCTATGGAGGCCTGAACGCTTCGATGTGGACCAAAGAGTTCCAGTGTGAAGGCAACGAATCTGCTCTCCTGGACTGTAGAACCTCAGACTCAACTAGAAACACCACCTGCTCACCTGACAAGACTGTTGGACTCGCCTGCTCAGGTATAATCTAATCATCTTAGTAATGTCCTCAAAATATGAGGAAGGAAAATTACCATCTATGCCGCAAAAATTTGAGGACGGAATTGCAGCAAAATTAACCATGTATGGTTAGATCTGTACCACCATCTGTTAACAGAACGGGTGCATGCTTTTGGTTAGACATACCATTGGTCTGATATCTCAAACCCTCACCCTAACCTCCCACGGGGCAGCACACCTAAACCTAACCTTAACCCTCTCCCAACCCTTAACGCCCCCCTCACCAACTTTAATCCGGTCGTCTTAACGCACCCCTCACCAACCTTAACCAATGCTATGTCTAACCAAAGTATGCGTCCCAACAGAACACCACCATCCATTAACATGGAGTGGGAGAACTGAACACTTTCGGCTCACAAGGCATGTCTGTTCTAAATGGTTTGTAACGGTCTTGTCTCTGTACAGAGCCTGATGACGTCAGGCTGGTGGGAGGAAGCAGTAACTGTAGTGGTGTACTGGAGATGCAACACCAGGGAGACTGGAGAGCCGTGGATGGTCAGTCCGACTGGAACCTGAAGTCATCCTCTGTCGTGTGTAGGCAGATGGACTGTGGCTCTGACGTTTCAACACAAAGGAGTCCTGCTTCAACGGTTCAACCTGTGTGGTGGATCACAGCTGACTGTGTTGGAACCGAGGCTTCACTGAGGGAGTGTGGAATGACACTGTCTGAGAATTCCACTGTCACATTGGAGGTGATCTGTTCAGGTAACACAAACAGTGACGTCCGTCTACTTGCCTACTCACTTAACCTATACCTATCTACAGCATAGAAACAGGATGTTTCTTTTTCTGAATGAATTTAAAATAACTTTTTTGCATCGTCTAATTTCAGCAAAAGCCATACAATATGTTGGATCTCTAATCTTTGTTCCATCTCATTGGCTACTCTATACTGTAAATGTAAATATCTGCTGTACTATAATTCAATCACTCGTGTCTTGTTACAGATCTTCTGTTTAAGCCAAACATCAGCGTCTTCCCCACTCTAAACGGGGTTTCTGAGGGCCAGCTGCAGGGGCATCAGGTGTCTCTGAACGGGGTTTCTGAGGGCCAGCAGCAGGGGCAGCAGGTGTTGGAAGGTTCCAACTTCAGCATCAGCTGCTCCATCCTGCCACAGTACCCAGACGGCTCCTTCCACCTCACCTTCACTGGAGCCAACAGCACACACAACCACACCCAGCCAGCTGTGAATCACTCTGCCAACTTCCTCTTCTTCGAAGCAGGCCCCGGCCACCAAGGGAATTACAGCTGTGCTTATCACGTCGACGTTGTTATAAATCACACCAACGTGTTTTCTCACAATGTCTCCTCTGAGAGTGACATCCTCTCTCTCACCGTCACAGGTAACCTGAATGAAATTACCTTTAAACCATTCTGGGCGGGAACCCCTTTTGGTGTTTTAAGCGTTAATGTTATACTTTAGCTGTTGAAAAATAGCAGACCTACAAGCTTGTAGCGTGTCACCGAGTGCCACGCTACGAGCTTGCAGGTCTGCTATTTTTGATGAATCTTGAAAATGTGGCTCAATTCTTTGAATATATATTCTTTCAGAGTGAATGTTTTTAACTCAAATCTTTGCTTCTGGTGGCAGGGGGAGGGGGGTCCTTGACATGAAAAAGGCTGAGCACCACTGACATAGAAACACAGGTTTTTCAGAAAACTGATTTAGAATCGGCCTCAGGTCTAAATGGGTTAAACTCACAATATGAATCTCCGTCAGGCATGATTCAATCAAACATGAAGGTTTATCAAATGTTCTTACATGATTTGATGATGTTTTATTTTTCACAGTCCCTCCTACAGTCCCTCCTACAGTCCCTCTGACACCTGAGGACGACAGCAGCAGAGTTACAGTCACTGTGGTGGTGCTGCTGTTGGTGCTGCTGGTACCCATCCATGCCCTCTATTTTCTCTGGCAGGTAATACTGTACATCTTTACACAACACAAGACTGGAATGTGTATAAATGACAGTTAAACCAGAGTTAGGAGAGAGATAGGAGGGTTTTCAGCCAGATGTGATTCAGTGACTTAACGTTGGGTGTTTCTGTGTTTCTCCAGGCCAGCAGAAGACATAATGCAGGAGTGTGGGACACTGCGACGGTTCATTATAATGTCGGAAATGAGAACATTGATATCGAGTATTATAATGTTGTTGGTTCTGATTCTGAAGCTGGCATCGAGTATGAAGTGATAGATGAACAAGTAGTTGTTGAATCTGGCCCCATTGAAGAGGCAGACGACTCAGACTATGAAGAGATAGATCAACAAGTAGTTGTTGAAGCTGCTGGACCCAGTGAGGAGACAGAATACCACCAGTATGAAGAGATAGATCAACAAGGAGTTGTTGAAGCTGGACCCAGTGCTGAGACAGGAGTCCAGGCCCCATAGACACTTGAGACGCTCGGGTGGCACAGTAAAGTAGCTGTGCCCACCATTGCGGAGTCTAGGGGGGTTCGAATCCACCTCATCTGGCTTTGTCGAGCATCTACACAAACACATTTGGCCCATGTTCGGGGTAGAGAAGCCGGGCGGGGAGGGTGATATATACTGTATATAGTCACTGCACATAATCCTAAGTAGTAGTAAGATGAAGGCTCTACATCCCGGTATGATCTCCAGGTGAGCTTGTGACAATGTACAGAAATGTGTGTGGGGGGGCAAAAAAAGGGGGGAAAAAGAAAAGAAAAAAGGATTGACAGGAACAGACAGACAGAAGAACAAGTACTGTACTTGACCTGAGGTTTGTGGTTGTAAATAGAAATAATTCCTCCCAGTCCACACAGACCATAGCTAAACGAGGACAGACAGAAGATTTTTATTTTTATTATTTTTAACGTTTTTATTTAGCTTGTTATGGGGGCATGGTTAAATCAATTTATTTAGTGTCACGGTCAGTCATCCATGCTGGCGCTGTATAATACTACAAATATTAGCCGTCCCAAACGTCAGGCTCAACCGCCGCCTATCCAGTCAGGATGCTCTCTGTGGTTCCTCTGTAGAAGATTATGGAACCATGCCCCGAGAATTAATATCCCAAGCGGGCAACAGCAACACGTAAATAGTTTTGTAGGAGAATTAAAATAGTCAACTTGATGAAGGGCTATAGTCAGTGGTTGCTATACAATTGTTACTTTTACATATTTTATGCGATTAGGGTATTAATATGAATAATCTTGCATTGTCATTCAAGCTATTGTGTAATCCCTCCATTTTATGATATGTGTTTTGTTTATATATATTTTTTTACAGAACAGTGTTTGTTATGAGCAGTAAGCCATAGTGTAAATAGGAGGTTATTGTTCCTTTGCATAGGCTCAACTTATGTAACTTAGATAGCATTTTATGTAGACAACATACAGTAGCACTATAGTGTATGCGCATAGCGTCATTATATAGATACTCCACTGTTAGGTTGTTTGCTTACGTATGATTCATGATAACAATTTTTATGTATGTGATTTATTACCATGTTTTTGTACTTTGATTTTCTTTTTAAGATTTAAAGATTTTTTTTTAAATCACAGTTAAGCAACTTTACTTTGTATTGTATCCTTTTCTTTGTGTTACTTATCTCTATTGTTGGATGAACACCTCATTGAAGTTGGTATACTGTACACATAGTCCATTATGAAGGCATGAAACCCATTCAAAGCGCATTGGAACTGAATGCACCTTCATTACTGTAGCCTAAAGTCGACGGTTGTCACTTAACTATTCATACAGTTTTAAACAGTTGAATTGATGAGATAATGTAATGTTTGTTTCTTTGTGCCTTTTGAAATAAAGACAAAAGTCCTGAAAATGATGAATCTTCTCTCCACAATGTGTTGTGTGTAGTAGAGGAAGCTCCCATCGGTTACCATGAACACAAACGCATCCAACAGCAGCAGCAGAAGACAAGCTGCTACGGTAACTAAACTGACATTTTAACATAGGTTAAATACTTTATTTAAAAAAAAGAAAACCTTCAAGAGTGCCAACGTGGATAAATACACACACTAACCCTTTTCAAGAGGGATTTGGCCATGAAAGAGCCTCGTCAAACACATTTTCATTCAAAGCAACACGGAAACAATGAATGCAGAGTGAAGACATCACAATAGCGCACACGTTACACCAGAGCAAAGAACGATGAAGAATCAGAAATAATCATAATACTCACCTCTCCATCATCTTCAGGGGGGTTCCTGCAGGCACTGCATGAGGCCGGGGCCACTGGAAAATATATGCAAAACATGTGTTCATTCTAACTGAATGCATTTTGTTCTCAGTCCCCCTGGCCAAACGAGATATATAGTCTTCTGGACTAAATCTCATACTATATATGTGGGCTATTAGTATTTATGTACGTGTATGTACGTGTATGTAACATAGGCCTACACATGATAAATAGCTACTACATAGGATACTAACATACAGTATGTTAGTAGCCTATGTGTGTACAGTCCTACAAGTGTGTGTAAGACTCGATCACTGCAAACACAATCTGAGAACCCATCATCAAAAAACAAAGGAAAAACAGCGCCCTCTTTGACAGTCAACAGTCTGTGAGAGACTGCTGCTAACATGACAGCTAAAACTGATCATGAGCAAACCTAGAAGTGTGTTACATGAGCATCCCCTGGTGGAATAACTTGTAAACAGCATGACATGCAGTATAATGGCATAATGGACTATGAACAGACAACCACTGCAGTGGAGCAGTGGTTCTCAAAGTGGGGACCGGGGACCCCCAGGGGTCCTTGAGGGAGTTCCAGTGGTCCCCAGCTAAATGATGGACCCTAACGGGTCTATTTGGTTCCATTTGTACACTCTCAGAGTTAAATTATCATAGATTTTACGATATAAATTGGGGTCTCAGAGATAGAATTTATAGAAATGCCATTAAATGGGGGTCCGTAGACTAATATGCATGTCAAACTGGGGGTCATTAAAATTAAACTGGTTTTGCTAGAGCTGTAAAAGTCTTCTCTTATGGGGGTCCCTGGCATATCTTTTCAAATGGGGGTCCGCGGGCCAATTAGTGTCAATTTTGGGGTCCTTGTCATGACAAAGTTTGGGAACCCCTGCTGTGGAGAGGGTTTAAGTGGATAATGTGTGTGCTCGTCTGCAGACACCACATTTAGTTTTAGTCACCCGGAATGTTGCAGTTTTAGTCGACTAAATATCAAAAGATTTTAGTCCACTAAATCTACAGTTGATTCGACTAAAATGTATGTCGTCGTAATGGCTGATTTTACGCTGGAAATAGCCGATTTGCTTTTTTCAGCATGCAACCAAGTGTAAAATGACTTATACTGGAACTCTTGTCCACTAGTCACTTCCTAACATTTATCATTTATCGTCATAGTTTTAGTCGATGAAATCAACACTGCTGACAACGCGTTGCGAGCTTGTACATCTGCTATTTTCACTAGTTTGAGCCCCATCCAGCGAGACATCAAATTTCTCTCTTCGGTCTCAAGCTAAACATTTTTTGGGGGACGACTGATCTTGATGAAACTACATTTGACAGCGAGACAATACCATTGGCTCTGCAGCTGACTTGACACCCATTGTGGCTTCTATATTCTATAGTATGTTGATCTATTGCCTTAATTATTATCATTATCCCAGCATACCTTTACATAATAGTGTACATTAGGGGTTAATTTAGCGACAATGGTGTATTGCATTGTAGTCGCGATGCTCTGTTGGAGAATTAGCTATTTGTATTAATTATAAATATTTATTAAACCATGAGCCATTACTGTCTCCAGTGCCTGTCATGTACAGTATATGACGTCATTCAATTTGCCTTTGGAATTTTTGCTTTTGAATGCCAAATTCCATTTTGTATGAATTGTATTCCATTTCAGCTTGTAGTTTCTACAGTATGCGTAGGCCCTACTGTAGGCAATGACTATAGCAAAAGGATACAATCAAAGCTTTATTAAGTACCATCTTAATCTGCAAGTAACCCAAATGCTTCATTATCAGCCATACTATCTGATTGACCTTGGCCTGTAGAGTTGTCTTTCCCCATGTATATGCTAGTTGTATCATGTCTCACACTAAGTATGTGTGTAACGATACATTTTCACAGCGATACGATACGCATCACGATACATGGTTGACGATACGATACATCAACGATATTGGTTCATGATGGTGAGACGATACGATTCAATGATTTAAAATCGATACAGTAACTAATTAGCAGATACGTTAAGTCAAACTTGTTGACTTAGGGGAAAGATTTATTATTCTGGATATAAATAAGTAAACAATGATTCTCTGGCAAAGAAATTGACGTTGTATTTGAACACGTGGACAAACCCACGCCTTGACATGAACACAGAGAATACACACATTTATCGATAGACCATGTAGCGATATGGAATGGAAAAGTATAATTAAACCCATCTTTTTCCTTTTTCTTCTTAAAATTGCTAAATACAATGCACAAATACTTATTGACACAATTGTATTATATACATTGCAAAACGATTCGATACCGATTATTTCCATTGCAAAACGATACGATACAAAGTCAAACGATACGATATTTGCTGCCTTCTTTTCGATAATATTATACTAATGATTGCACTCTGTACAGCATCTTGTAAATATTTGTGTCCTTGTATTGTATCTCTTACGTGGACATAAATAAATGATTAAAATGTGTGTGTGTGTGTGTGTGTGCGTGTGCGTGTGCGTGTGCGTGTGTGTGTGTGTGTGTGTGTGTGCGTGCGTGCGTGCGTGTGTGTGTGTGTGTACCCCATATGCCTTATAGTGATGATTTGATTGGTTGAGCCATGGAATTGCGGATAAAAATCACCCCCGTGTGAAGTGAGGGGCACTAATATAAGTCTAACTCATGTTCAATATCATCAAACGGTGACAGAAACAGAAATACATTCCCATCACTCGATCGCATTGCACCCATCACAGTACATTTTACTCACCCAAGATATCATCAATAGCCAATAAGGGCACATTATAGTATATCCCCCCCCCGACAATAAAACGACTCAGACTTAATACAATCAGGTATAATTTACGTATATTGATCAGGTGATGTAATGGTGATGTTGAGGGGACCCCTCAAAAATCACACCCAGGCCGTGTGAAGTGAGGGGCGCTAATATATTAAAGTCTAACTCTTGTTGCTTTGAATAGGTGATGTAATGGTGATGTAAAACAAACGGTGTCAAAACAAACATTAAATTCTCTTTATTGTTAATGGCATTTAATGTCTGTGTGGAGGGACAAAATGAAATACATTTTCCCTTCATTGTCAATGGCGTTTTTAAAACGACATTGAACTAAAAACAAACTAGCGCCCCTCAAAAGGTGAGGACAGAAAACATTTGTGATTGGCCGGAATGTGATGATGTCATGATGATAATATGATAATAAGTATGATGATAATAAGTATCTGACCCATTGTCACAATACTAGAGGGGCAACAAGCATCTGGTACCATTCACTTATAAAACAAACATGGGTGAATTCTCCTTCTACAGCACTGGACCCCAAAGCTTCCCTCAACAAAACTGGCTTCCTTTAAAACAGTGAAGCACTGAGAAAACTGTTGCGCCTTTCTTCGTCCTTTTTTTCCCAAACTTGACTACGGTAGCGGTGGTCTCAAAAAGGGAAACTTTGACAGAAAAAGACTCACCGTATATAAAATATAAGTAAAACTTAAGAAGACTTAAGAAAATATTTTTTCTTTTATTTGATCATGCTCATAAAGGGCTCTGTGCTCAAAGTGCAATTAAAAAGCAATCGTTTTGGTCCTAAGACCTGATATAGCACTGACGAAGGTCTTAGGACCGAAACGTTGGTTTTTAATTGCACTTTGAGCACAGAGCACTTTCTTAAGTCTCAGTCTAAGGAGTTTTACTTCTATTTTTTATACGTGAGTGAGTCTTTTTCTGTCAAAGTTTCCTTTAAAACAGGCCTGAAAATCCACCTTTCAGTATAGTCACCACTGCCCTCTTTACACCACTCTTCTTTTTTCTTCCACTTTTATTTTGTGATGATTTTGAAATGTGTTTTTATTTTTCATGTCATGCTTGAATAGCAACAAGACTGCAAGGACATTTTTTTGGTGGTATATCCTTAAAAGTGTGTGTGTGTGTGTGTGTGTGTGTGTGTGTGTGTGTGTGTGTGTGTGTGTGTGTGTGTGTGTGTGTGTGTGTGTGTGTGTGCGTGCGGCACCCGGTAAGACGGTTCCATACTCTATTCCCTCTCCTAGTATTTCCAGTCATGAGTGAAATGTGATGACAAGGCTAATTGTGTAATCTCTCACCTCTCAGGCTCACCTACCCTGTCCATAGGAGTGACCGCTGGGCTCTGGGAGATAGGCATAAAGGCTGGGACACAGGAGTGCCCCTAGCCCCCCGTTTTTGATGAAGATTGAGGGACACGGTCCCCAAACCCAATCATACAAGAGACCTAAGTTGTGACCAAGCTCTGTCAACCAAAGAGCCCCTGAGTCAAAAGCCCATTCCTTAATGGGTGGACATTTCTGTTATATTTGACCCACAAACAAATAAAAGTGCCGTTGTATTTAGAACTCTAATCTTGGACTTAGAAAATAAAATAAATGGCATCCAGTGGACACCTTGGACACAGTTAGACGACATCGATTTTGCTGATGACCTGGCCCTTCTTTCCCACACTCACCACCAAATGCAAGAGAAAACCCTTTTGTACTAATGTAAAAATCAAACTCAACACGCCTTGGCCTCACCATCCACAGAGGAAAGAGCAAGGTCCTCAAAATGAATACAGACAGCGTTACCCCAGTTACCCCTATCAAACTAGAAGGTGAAGCACTAGAGGAGGTGGAGAGCTTCACCAATCTAGGCAGTGTTGTCGACAAACAGGGCGGAACAGATGCCGACGTAAAAGTCAGGATTGGCAAGGCAAGAGCAGCTTTTCATCAGCTGAAGAATGTCTGGGGAGCCTCAGATCTTCCCACAAACACAAAGATCCGGATTTTTAATGCCATGGTGAAGCCGGTCCTGCTGTACGGAGCAGAAACCTGGAGAACAACTTCAAACACCATGACAAGAATCCAGACATTCATAAACACCTGCCTCAGAAGAATCCTCCGAATACACTTGCCAAATAAAATCAGTAACCGGGAACTGTGGCAGCGAACAAATCAACACCCGGTGGAGGAAGAAATCATCCAAAGGCGATGGCGATGGATCGGCCACACTCTTCGCAAGCCTGCCTCTAGCATCACATGATATGCCCTGTTCTGGAACCCACAAGGGAAAAGGAAAAGAGGCAGACCACGAAACACCTGGCGCCGTGACCTGGATGCAGATGTGAAGAGATCTGGCCACACATGGGGACAGCTGGAGAAGATGGCCCAGGACCGTGATGTCTGGAGAGCTCTTGTTCGTGGCCTATGCCCAAAGTTGGGCTATAGGCGTAAGTAAGTAAGTAAGTAATCTTGGACTCTGTGCATTTTTTGGTCTGGTGAAACAGCGCCCCCCACAATATATATGCGCGCAGTAGACCTGGGTTCAAATCTGGGGTAGAACAGGATGTGACCTTTGTTACTCCATTGCCATGAAGCCCAACTGGATGAGTGCTTTGTCCAGGAAATCTCTGGCCAAGAACCTTGGGTTCGAATAGGCGGACAACAGTCTGACCCCTTCGATGTCAACATAGGAGTGAAGCAAGGATGCGTCCTAGCTCCGGTTATCTTCAATATTTACCTCACAGCAGTTACACTCATCTCACACAAACGCCTGAGGAACACGGATGGAGTAGGCATTAGTTTCCGCCTGGATGGCAACCTATTCAACATCCGGCGCCTCCAGGCATTCACCAAAACTACTGCCCTCCAAATCTGCGAACTCCAGTATGCAGATGACTGCACATTGATTGCGCACTCCCCCGAGTCCCTTCAGCATGCCCTCAATGTGGTAGCAGCCACCTACAGAGCTGTTGGTCTGCAAATCAACATCAAGAAGACACAAATAGTCCACCAACCAAGCCCCACACACACTCCCACACCGGTCTTTCACATAGACAACACCCCTCTGGAAACGGTACCACACTTCAAGTACCTTGGAAGCATCCTCGCAGACAGTTGCAACGTTGACGCAGACATTCAATCGCGCATCAATTTAGCCTCCGCCGCGTTTGGTCGCCTAAGATCACGGGTCTTCACCAACAAAAACCTGAAGGCCTCAACCAAGGTAGCAGTGTACCAGGCAGTATGTGTGTCCACACTACTGTATGGCTCTGAAGCTTGGACACCATACAGACGGCATATAAGATCCCTGGAGGCTTTCCACATCCGCTGTCTGAGAAGGATCCTGGGTATCACATGGGATCACCACATGACCTACACAGAATTACACGAACGCACCAACTCATCCAGCATGGAGGTGCTGCTGACACGCAGACAGCTCCGCTGGTTAGGCCATGTGATACGCATGCCTGCAGCTCGTCTTCCTCGACAGGTCCTTTACAGCCAGCTTCAGTCCGGCCAGAGGTCTGCAGGAGGCCAACAGAAACGATACAAGGACCACATAAAGGTGCTACTAAAGAGCTGCAACATTCCACCCTCAAACCTGGAAAGGATAGCAGAAGACCGGGACGCTTGGCGCTCCTCCTGCAACTCAGGTGTCTCCCACTTGGAGGAGAAGACATCCTTGAGACGCGCAGAGAAGCGCAGGCAGCGGCATGAGCGCGCTGCAGGGACTATCCAACCAGGCTCAACACACCCCTGCCCCACGTGTGGAAAAGTGTGCGGATCAGCTATTGGTCTCAACCGCCACATGTGGGCGCATGAGCGCACCAGACGCTGAAAACCCCCCCTTACCCCCGGGAGATATGAAGTCATCATCGACTACGATGGACTGCCATAAGCAAGTAAGTGTTTAGTGAGCAAAACTTTACTATAGCAGTTCCTTAAAGGACCACTTCGCCACTTTCAACTTATTTATATGAAGATAATAAGGTCCTGACTAATGTTCTAATGTTCATGATAAAAAACCACAATCCCTTAGATAGTACTTTTTGTAGACTTAGATTAGCATTTGATACAGACTTATAGCATGCTATGTAGACAGCACTAGAATGGCATTGTATGTAGTCATAGCACTTCATAGTATATGTATAGCATAGTATAGTATATATATAGATATTCCACTGTTACGTTCTTAGCTTACGCATGTTTCATTTTTATGTATGTGATGTATTCCCATGCTTTTTGTTCTTGCTTAATGTAAATCGCTCTGGATTAAGAGCGTCTGCTAAATGCCTAAATTGTAATCCCTGTGGGCTCCCCCAGAGTTAGTGTCCAAGTGTCCTTGAGCAAGACTCTGAACCCCTGATTGCTCCTGATGTGCAGGTTGGTGCCTTGCATGGTTTCCTCCGCCATCGGTGTGTGAATGGGTGTGAATGGGTGAATGTAACGCACAATCAATGTAAAGGTGTGTGAATGGGTGTGTGTGAATGGGTGTGAATTGATGCACAATCTATGTAAAGCGCCTTGGATAATGGCGCTATATATAAATGCACCATTTACCATTTGAAGAACACCATGGGAACAATATTTAATTATTTATATTACAATAATATTTATATTATTTATAATTTTAGAACACCAGGAACAATATTTCACTTGTCTACATAAGAAGAAACTGTGAGCAACAACCTGGAGGACATTTGCACGCCTTTTATTGATTCGTTTTTTTTAAGAGTTAAGTTTTACAGAAAGTAATCAAAAAAAGAAGGGAGAGAAACCAACTCATATTAATCTTTGCTTCTCGTTATTTACCAATTAACAGTTTTTACTGCCCTTAACATTATTTAGCATAATTGATTGATTGTTTGATTATATTAAACAGAAAAGAAAAATCATCTCATTAAACAGAAAGTACAATAAAAGTGTACTTAAGGACAAATGGACCTATCTGCTACATTTGAATTCCCATTAATCAACTTATCTAAACAAATGCTAACTAGTAGAACAATTTCAGTTAACAATGAACATCTTGCCATATTCAACCAGGTCACCAGAAACTACCAAGACTACCAAAAGGTGACTACATTTCCTTATACTTAAGGCTCATACATAGTCTGGATTTACGGTGGTGGGGTGACCACCGAACTACAACATGACGTCACTGAGGTGACCACCGAACTACAACATGACGTCACTGAGCCGCGGTGAAGAGCAAACCACCGCCACCGCTCCAGCCCTTTCTCTCTGTTTTTACTCACCACCGCTCAACGTTATTTCAGCTCTGGTGGTCAGCTCACCACCGGAGCGGTGGTCACCTCATCACCGGAGGGGTGGTCACCTCATCACCGAAAATCCAGATTATGAATAGGCCTTTACCCCTCAATTAGACCCCCCCCCCCCCAATAGAGCTGCCTCTACAGGTTTATATAGGTTTTTATAGGTCTCAGGTCCACCTTCTCTGTCCATCAACCCTTACACAATAACACAACACAGTGGACAATAACCCTTACACAATAACACAACACAGTGGACAATAACACAACACAGTGAACAATAACCCTTACACAATAACACAACACAGTGGACAATAACACAACACAGTGAACAATAACCCTTACACAATAACACAACACAGTGGACAATAACACAACACAGTGAACAATAACCCTTACACAATAACACAACACAGTGGACAATAACACAACACAGTGAACAATAACCCTTACACAATAACACAACACAGTGGACAATAACCCTTACACAATAACACAACACAGTGGACAATAACACAACACAGTGAACAATAACCCTTACACAATAACACAACACAGTAGACAATAACACAACACAGTGAACAATAACCCTTACACAATAACAACACAGTGGACAATAACCCTTACACAATAACACAACACAGGCTGTGTTCTGCCCATCAAACACAAATGTTTGGTCAAACCATGTGACTCCCATTGGAATTGCATTGTGGCAAGACACAGAACATGTGTTCTGAATGCGTGTATGGGGCCTTACAAAACATTTAAACTTTAACAACATACTTATCATCATAAAAGTAACAGGTCTATAATCTGTTATTCTTCACTTAAATTCTTCACTTCATTCATAATCTAAATGATTAAAAGCCATTACCAACTGCATGTACTTGTAAAATGTTTATCAAAGCAGTTTTGTTTAATCAGAACAGTTAATCCATTGATTTAAATTTATGACCTCATCTTTAAAATCCTTTTTTTTTAATATATATTTTTTTTATCCCACGATTTTGTAACCCATTTTCACCCCTGTGTCAATCATCTAATGTGATCCTGGGCTCTACACACCCTCCACCAACCTAGTCCCCATATATGGGGGACAAGGGGAGAGCAACGGACTTGAACTCATGCTTCCTTCATGCCCGAGTGTCCAAGTTGCTCCTTTACACCTGACAGGGGGGAGTTTCCCTGGTTGGACGTAGCGCGTGGAAGGAACACGTTATTCCAACCAGTTCCTTTCCCCTCCATCAGGCGGGGAATCCTCCTTTTCAGGAGGATTAACCATCTCTGACAAGTCACCTTAGTGCCGGGACACTTTAAGGAACATTCCTATTCATTTATTTTAACGATTTTATTGTAGCTTTTTAAAGGACCACTTCACCACTTTTCAAATGACCTTCATATAATTGGTCTTCACGACCATTGTGAAGTTGGTCACGTGGCCAAAAGATGTGCGCCCCAGCCTATGAAAACATGTGCGTTGGTCACGTGGCCAAAAGATGTGCGCCCCAGCCTGTGTGCCCCAGCCTATGAAAACATGTGCGTTGGTCAAAGATGTGCGCCCCAGCCTATGAAAACCTGTGCTCACTGTCATGTTCCGTTCACAACTGTGCTTTTATTTTCTGTAATTTTGCGCCCTCTGGTGGACGTTGGTTAAGTGTGAGAAATTCAGAATCTGACTGTTCTCTCGGCTAAGGCAAAAACAAGGAAGAGGCATTCTAGACTCATGCTTGCCACCGCCAACAACTGGACTGGAATACATCATGCCACGAAGAAAACGCACTGCACTTTCTCAATACATGCCAAACGCCAGCATGTTGCATGCGTGTGCTTCTCAGCTTCTCCAAACATTTGCCTGTGCGTGCGTAATCGTTTGCACGCCCGTGCATCGTTGGTGTGTGTGTGTGTGTGTGTGTGTGTGTGTCGCCTCGCCCTCCAGCTGCAATTGCGAGTGTGCGCTGTGTGCAGGGCACACTACTGAGTTTAAAAACACAGCTGAAACATGAAGTGGAGTCTGTCAACTCCCGCAATTTCCTTCTTCCCATATTGCGCTGCAACGTAACTAGGATGAGCTTCTCGAAGGGCGGCGAAATTCTAGTATATATATATATATATATATATATCTAGTATATATATATATCACTCATTCTTGAGATGAGGGACAAACGTGGAAAAAACATGTCCCACACATAAGAGCCTTATTTATGTTTATAATAAATTAATTAATAAAAATAAAAGCACTTGCAAAGTTAAGTGTAATACAGTTGTGTATTATTATGCCCTTAAGTTCATTATAATTGTTTTCATATGCCATCTGAATTAGTACCCAAAAAGTACCCAAAAAGGCCTGTATTTAGCCTGTCCCCAGCAAGTGGCCATAATTTCAAACTGCCAAAAAAGTGTCTAATACTATCACAATCACATAAATATACATACTAAATTAAAGTAGATTGTCAACAACATAGCAAACAATATACACAGTTAATTTTAATTTATATTTTCTATTAAATATCTCATATCAAATGTGTGTCCCACGTCTCCGTCAACTCCGTCAGGTTTTTTTTAAGTCTTAAATTAATCCGAAAATATTGTCGACAGATTTAGCCTGACTGACTCCTTTTCCAAGTCCCGTTTATATTTGTTGCAACAGTGGAGCACCTGGTCTGACAAGCATTCAATTGTTTGATATTTTAAACAAACGATGTTGATATCAATGTGGTATCAATGTTTGTTAAGAATTCCAAAATAATGTTTATTTTAGTTTAGGGGTTAGGTTTAGCTAACAAATTAAGCAAAAACAAAATGGCTACATTGTACTACAGAGGGTTAAGATGAAAACAAATGCCATTTTGTCAACTCCGTCAGACGTCAACTCCGTCAGGTTTTGTGTCTGACGGAGTTGACGTGTATCTGACGGAGTTGACAAAAGTGTTCCTAAAACAATAAAATTATTGTTTTTGAATAATGGGCAGTATTCTAATTTGGCACACAGTTAGAGCATGCCTTAAGGAACATTTTTGGCTATAGGGCCATCACAGATTTGTCTCGTGGTGACCATGGCAGCCATTTTACAAAAGAGCCGCCACCTGGTGTTATTTTACAATAACTCAAGTTCTACACCACCTAGGATCTTGATTTCTGGTGACTAATCATATATTTTCAAGGATGTGGGCTACATTGGTACTATTTAGATTTGTCCTGTGACCATAGCAGCCATTGTTTTTCAAAATGGCCGCCACCTGCTGTTATTTTACAATAACTCAAGTTTTAGACCACCTAGGATCTTGATTTTGGCGACTTATCATTCATTTTAAAAGATGAGGAATACAGTGGTACTATTTAGATTTGTCCTGTGACCATGGCAGCCATTGTTTTTCAAAATGACCACCAACCTGCTGTTATTTTACCAATAACTCAAGTTTTAGACCACCAAGGATCTTGATTCTGGCGACTAATCATTACATTTTCAAGGATGAACTTTCTCTGGGAGAGGTAAGGGCTTATTTCAGGTGCAGGTTGAGTTGCTACTGACATTACATTAAAAGGAGGTGGGCTTTCTGGCCTTTGACTTGTCCCTTTCAGGTACAGATGCACAGTTTGACTTCACTGGCCACTTTGGTCTCTTGACACCCCGATTAGGTTCAGGGTTTTTTTTGGTGGAGACTTGCCTTTCATGACATCTTTGCTGCAGCAGTTGATCTCCTTACTGCCAGTGGTGGCACACTCTGGGTCTCTGGGGCGTTGTATCTTGGTGGCCGCCTGCCAGTGTTTCTCCATCCTTCTGGGGCTCTGTTATAGCCAACTTACATTGTCTTGGCTGGAGATTGCTTTCCTGCAGGGTCCAGCCCAGTCTTGTGCAGATGGCTGCTGGCCCACCTGGAGGCCCCAACCTCACTTGTTTGGTTGGTGTGATTAGGTGGGGTGGTCTTCCCCAATCAGGATGAGGGGTTTGACCCTTTCGAACGGCAGTCTGGCCAAGTGTCTGTATTTAGTTGTGAGTTTAGATACAGGATACGATTGCTCACCCAGCCCCAGGTGACATGAGGTGAAGGCTCCTTTGATTTGGTAACATTGCTTTGGTTGACATGCTGGGGACACTGATGCCTTCAGTGTCTGCACATCCTGCCTGATAGTCCTGAAGCCAGATCTTCTGTCTTCAGTCTTTCGCTCACTGTTCACTGCTCACTGTTCACCTCACCAAATTTAGCCCAAGGAGTTTGACCCCTAGTTTGGCCATAGACCCCCTAGTTTGGCCATAGCCACTTGCCGAAATGTGCCGAAATGTGCTGACCTCATCACATCTGTGATGATGGCTATGGCCGTTTTTAGCCAACGTAGTGTTTTTTGTGCAAAACTAATGCTTGGAATGGATCCAGAATCATGAAAAGCCCCTAGTTTGACATGCCACATGCTACTTAAAGCATAATGAAATTTAGAACATTTAGCCTTATATTGGTTGTTGATGGTACCCAACTTTCAGCAGCTGTCAAACATGCCCCTAGGGTGGTTCAATAGAAACCAATGTGGTATATGTTAGTAGACACCTTTACAAATATTGGTGAAGAAAATTCTTGGTAAGAAATGTATTCACAGATTATTCTGATAATATTCCCTGACTAAATTGGTAAATAATAGCAGGTCCACCATTTTTGAAAATGTCTACCATCCATGGTCACAGGATAAATCTAAATAGTACAACTGTATTCCTCATCCTTGAAAATGTATGATTAGTCACCAGAATCAAGATCCTAGGTGGTGTAGAACTTGAGTTATTGGGAAATAACAGAAAGTTGGCGGCCATTTTGAAAAATGTCTACCATGGTCACAGGACAAATCTAAATAGTACCAATGTATCCCACATCCTTGAAAGTGTATGATTAGTCACCAGAATCAAGATCCTAGGTGGTGTAGAACTTGAGTTATTGTAAAATAACAGCAGGTGGCGGCCATTTTGAAAAATGGCTGCCATGGTCACAGGGCAAATCTAAATAGTACCACTGTATTCCTCATCCTTGAAAATGTGGGATTAGTCACCAGAATCAAGATCCTAGGTGGTCTAGAACCTAAATCAGTTAAACTTGTCAACTCCGTCAGATGTTCGTCAACTCCGTCAGACGTTCGTCCCGTGATGTTTTTTGTTAATTTCCAAAGAAATAGAAAACTCGATGTCAAATCTTTTGTGCTTATGTATTGAAACACCAACTGAAATGATACGTAATGATGATTTTTTTTTACATGGTTTTCATGTTATAATATTGAAAATAAAGGTTGAAATGACGGATTTGAGAAATTGGATATTTCATTATAGTGTGATATTGGAACAAAACAATATTAAAAGATTTGTATTACTTAACTTGATTACTGAAAGCCATTATAAGATAACTGAGGACTTTATATTATTGTTGAAATGATCAAATTCAATTAAAAGGGATTTTAGTGTGTCTGACGGAGTTGACATGAATCAGGTATTAAGTGCATAAATGTCCCATTTTAGAAAGAAATGTTATGCGAAAAACCTGTTCCTTCTCAAGATTGGTAGTTGAGACCTGTGTCTACAAATACATCTATTTGATTTGAATGTATCTTTAAAATAAAATAAATCCAGTTTGAAAAAAGTTTTGTCCCTTATCTCAAGAATGGGTGATATATATCGTTCATTTGTATAGATAACGGTCACCTTATCGATCAGACTTATCGAGCCGGGTTCTTATTGAGACCACTGTCGAGCATTTTCTATTATGTTGTGGAAAGACGGGAGACGATAACGTTCTAAACAGAACCAGTATATTTTACTAAGGGCCTTCAAATACAGTACTTTTCTAACAGACGGAAGGCAATTGACCTTCTTACCAAAATAATAATATTAAATAAACTGATAACTGGTTAATATGTCACTTTAAAAGCGTAATGTTGTTCACCTGGACAGCGCTGGTCGGCAGGTATCAATACACTTTTAGACCAACATGTTTGTGCCAGCGTGGATGATTAAATGTATTCTTTGATCGCCTCTCGTCTTGATTGTTTAAACATGACGTCATGGGCCGTAACATGCTCCATAACAGGCTTGATAAGCCCAAAGCTTATTGATAACAGGTACTCAATAAGCCCAAAGATTATTGATAACGGGTATACTCAATAAGCCCAAAGCTTATCGATAACAGGTACTGGATAAGCCCAAAGATTATTGATACGGTACGGTGCGGTGCGGTACGGTACGGTACGGTCCGGTCCGGTCCGGTACGGGTACGGTTAGGTTTAGACATAGTTTTACTGAGGTTAACCCATTCTGACCTGAGATCAGATTCTAAAAATGTCAGTCGTTCTTTGATTTTTGAAAAATAGCAGACCTACAAGCTCGAGTGGCGCGCTATGAGCTTGTGGATCTGCTATTTTCCAAAAGCTAAAGCATAACATGATGCTAACACCAAAATGGGTTCACGTTCAGAATGGGTTAAGATTTAGGAATAAGGTTAGGTTTAGACATAGTTTTACTGAAGTTAAGGTTAGGAATAAGGTTAGGTTTAGACATAGTTTTACTGAGGTTAAGGTTAGGAATAAGGTTAGGTTTGACATAGACATAGTTAGACACATTCACGGGACATCTTACATAGCGGTTTTTCACTTCCTGTCTCTCAGTTTCCTGCTAAAACCGCTTTTCAAATTAAGACGCTCTAATGTTGAAGTGAACGGCTAGTGATCTGTGAGTTCCTTTTCAACCACTAGATGGCAGTGTTGGAGGTAAATGAGTTAAAAGGACACTTAACCTTATTTTATTGCCATATAACCATATCTTTATTTTAATTATGTTTGGCAGACAAGAAACATTTTCTTGGGGGGTTTTATGTGGGTAATAATTAATAAAATATTTAGAATGTTTTTAGATATTTTAGTATTTCAAAGTGTCCGTGATGTCATGGACACTGGGCTCACTCCCTTCCTGGACTACATGTTGTCTCAGTAAGACAGCATCTCCCCCTATCCACAAGGAGGAGCAGTGCACCAAAGCATTATGGGAATTGTAGTGCAGGAAGGTAGTGAGCTCAGTGTCCATGACATCATGGACATTATGAAATACTAACATATCTAAAAACATCATTATTACCACATAGAAACCCCAGGACGGTGTTTCTAGTCTCCCAAACATCATTAAAATAAGATCTGGTTACAAAAGGGGGTGAAGTGTCCCTTTAATGTAATGCTAGCAGGACCAGTGTAGGAAGAAGTACTCACATTTGTACTGGAGTAAAAGTAAAAGTTACAATATTAGACGTTTATACTCTTATCCACAATGACCTAGTAAGTATAACCACCGTGTAGAAATACTCTGCTACAGGATACATGCCTGTAAATAGTATTGTGATAAAAACATACCTACAGTACTCAGTGAGTC